>NC_057406.1:40831594-41567774 GCF_019320065.1 Cervus canadensis | reverse complement strand
ATAAGGATAACAGCTGATCTATCAATAGAAACCCTTCAAGCCAGAAGGGAATGGCAGGACGTACTGAAAGTAATGAAAGAGAATAACCTACAACCTAGATTACTGTATCCAGCAAGGATCTCATTCAGATATGAAGGAGAACTCAAAAGCTTTACAGATAAGCAAAAGCTGAGAGAATTCAGCACCACCAAACCAGCTCTTCAACAAATGCTAAAGGATCTTCTCTAGACAGGAAATGCAGAAAAGTTGTATAGACGTGAACCCAAAACAACAAAGTAAATGGCAACGGGACCACACCTATCAATAATTACCTTGAATGTAAATGGGTTGAATGCCCCAACCAAAAGACAAAGATTGGCTGAATGGATACAAAAACAAGACCCCCATATATGCTGTCTACAAGAGACCCACCTCAAAACAAGAGACACATACAGACTAAAAGTGAAGGGCTGGAAAAAAATATTTCATGCAAATGGAGACCAAAAGAAAGCAGGAGTCGCAATACTCATATCAGATAAAATAGACTTTCAAATAAAGGATGTGAAAAGAGACAAAGAAGGACACTACATAATGATCAAAGGATCAATCCAAGAAGAAGATATAACAATTATAAATATATATGCACCCAACATAGGAGCACCGCAATATGTAAGGCAAACACTAAAGAGTATGAAAGAGGAAATTTTTTTTTTCCAGTGGGTTTGTCAATACATTGATATGAAATCAGCCATGGATTTACATGTATTCCCAATCCCGATCCCTCTCCACCTCCTCTCACCCAATTCCTCTGGGTCTTCCCCAGTGGAAGCAGGGGCCGGCACTTGTCTCATGCATCCCACCTGGGTGGTGATCCTGTTTCACATAGATAGTATCATGCTGTTCTCTCAAAACATCCCACCCTCGCCTTCTCCCACAGAGTCCAAAAGTCTGTTCTGTACATCTGTGTCTCTTTTTCTGTTTTGCATATAGGGTTATCGTTAACCATCTTTCTAAATTCCATATATATGCGTTAGTATACTGTATTGGTCTTTATCTTTCTGGCTTACTTCACTCTGTATAATGGGCTCCAGTTTCATCCATCTCATTAGAACTGATTCAAATGAATCCTTTTTAATGGCTGAGTAATATTCCATGGTGTATATGTACCACAGCTTCCTTATCCATTCATCTGCTGATGGGCATCTAGGTTGCTTCCATGTCCTGGCTATTATAAACAGTGCTGCAATGAACATTGGGGTGCATGTGTCTCTTTCAGATCTGGTTTCCTCAGTGTGTATGCCCAGAAGTGGGATTGCTGGGTCATATGGCAGTTCTATTTCCAGTTTTTTAAGAAATCTCCACACTGTTCTCCATAGCGGCTGTACTAGTTTGCATTCCCACCAACAGTGTAAGAGGGTTCCCTTTTCTCCACACCCTCTCCAGCATTTATTGCTTGTAGACTTTTGGATAGCAGCCATCCTGACTGGCGTGTAATGGTACCTCATTGTGGTTTTGATTTGCATTTCTCTGATAATGAGTGATGTTGAGCATCTTTTCATGTGTTTGTTAGCCATCTGTATGTCTTCTTTGGAGAAATGTCTGTTTAGTTCTTTGGCCCATTTTTTGATTGGGTCATTTATTTTTCTGGAATTGAGCTGCAGGAGTTGCTTGTATATTTTTGAGATTAATCCTTTGTCTGTTTCTTCATTTGCTATTATTTTCTCCCAATCTGAGGGCTGTCTTTTCACCTTACTTATAGTTTCCTTTGTAGTGCAAAAGCTTTTAAGTTTCATTAGGTCCCATTTGTTTAGTTTTGCTTTTATTTCCAATATTCTGGGAGGTGGGTCATAGAGGATCTTGCTGTGATTTATGTCGGAGAGTGTTTTGCCTATGTTCTCCTCTAGGAGTTTTATAGTTTCTGGTCTTACATTTAGATCTTTAATCCATTTTGAGTTTATTTTTGTGTATGGTGTTAGAAAGTGTTCTAGTTTCATTCTTTTACAAGTGGTTGACCAGTTTTCCCAGCACCACTTGTTAAAGAGGTTGTCTTTTTTCCATTGTATATCCTTGCCTCCTTTGTCAAAGATAAGGTGTCCATAGGTTCGTGGATTTATCTCTGGGCTTTCTATTCTGTTCCATTGATCTATATTTCTGTCTTTGTGCCAGTACCATACTGTCTTGATGACTGTGGCTTTGTAGTAGAGTCTGAAGTCAGGCAGGTTGATTCCTCCAGTTCCATTCTTCTTTCTCAAGATTACTTTGGCTATTCGAGGTTTTTTGTATTTCCATACAAATTGTGAAATTCTTTGGTCTAGTTCTGTGAAAAATACCGTTGGTAGCTTGATAGGGATTGCATTGAATCTATAGATTGCTTTGGGTAGAATAGCCATTTTGACAATATTGATTCTTCCAATCCATGAACACGGTATGTTTCTCCATCTGTTTGTGTCCTCTTTGATTTCTTTCATCAGTGTTTTATAGTTTTCTATGTATAGGTCTTTTGTTTCTTTAGGTAGATATACTCCTAAGTATTTTATTCTTTTTGTTGCAATGGTGAATGGTATTGTTTCCTTAATTTCTCTTTCTGTTTTTCATTGTTAGTGTATAGGAATGCAAGGGATTTCTGTGTGTTAATTTTATATCCTGCAACTTTACTATATTCATTGATTAGCTCTAGTAATTTTCTGGTAGAGTCTTTAGGGTTTTCTATGTAGAGGATCATGTCATCTGCAAACAGTGAGAGTTTCACTTCTTCTTTTCCTATCTGGATTCCTTTTACTTCTTTTTCTGCTCTGATTGCTGTGGCCAAACTTCCAACACTATGTTGAATAGTAGTGGTGAGAGTGGGCACCCTTGTCTTGTTCCTGATTTCAGGGGAAATGCTTTCAATTTTTCACCATTGAGGGTGATGCTTGCTGTGGGTTTGTCATATATAGCTTTTATTATGTTGAGGTATGTTCCTTCTATTCCTGCTTTTTGGAGAGTTTTAATCATAAATGAGTGTTGAATTTTGTCAAAGGCTTTCTCTGCATCTATTGAGATAATCATATGGTTTTTATCTTTCAATTTGTTAATGTGGTGTATTACATTGATTGATTTGCGGATATTAAAGAATCCTTGCATTCCTGGGATAAAGCCCACTTGGTCATGGTGTATGATTTTTTTAATATGTTGTTGGATTCTGTTTGCTAGAATTTTGTTAAGGATTTTTGCATCTATGTTCATCAGTGATATTGGCCTGTAGTTTTCTTTTTTTGTGGCATCTTTGTCTGGTTTTGGAATTAGGGTGATGGTGGCCTCATAGAATGAGTTTGGAAGCTTACCTTCATCTGCAATTTTCTGGAAGAGTTTGAGTAAGATAGGTGTTAGCTCTTCTCTAAATTTTTGGTAGAATTCAGCTGTGAAGCCATCTGGTCCTGGGCTTTTGTTTGCTGGAAGATTTTTGATGACAGTTTCGATTTCCTTGCTTGTGATGGGTCTGTTAAGATCTTCTATTTCTTCCTGGTTCAGTTTTGGAAAGTTATACTTTTCTAAGAATTTGTCCATTTCATCCAAGTTGTCCATTTTATTGGCATAGAGCTGCTGGTAGTAGTCTCTTATGATCCTTTGTATTTCAGTGTTGTCTGTTGTGATCTCTCCATTTTCATTTCTAATTTTGTTAATTTGGTTCTTCTCTCTTTGTTTCTTAATGAGTCTTGCTAATGGTTTGTCAATTTTGTTTATTTTTTCAAAAAACCAGCTTTTAGCTTTGTTGATTTTTGCTATGGTCTCTTTAGTTTCTTTTGCATTTATTTCTGCCCTAATTTTTAAGATTTCTTTCCTTCTGCTAACCCTGGGGTTCTTCATTTCTTCCTTCTCTAATTGCTTTAGGTGTAGAGTTAGGTTATTTATTTGGCTTTTTTCTTGTTTCTTGATGTAAGCCTGTAATGCTATGAACCTTCCCCTTAGCACTGCTTTTACAGTGTCCCATAGGTTTTGGGTTGTTGTGTTTTCATTTTCATTCATTTCTATACATATTTTGATTTCTTTTTTGATTTCTTCTATGATTTGTTGGTTATTCAGAAGCGTGTTATTTAGCCTCCATATGTTTGAATTTTTAACAATTTTTTTCCTGTAATTGAGATCTAATCTTACTGCACTGTGGTCAGAAAAGATGACTGGAATGATTTCAATTTTTTTGAATTTTCCAAGACCAGATTTATGGCCCAGGATGTGATCTATTCTGGAGAAGGTTCCGTGTGCACTTGAGAAAAAGGTGAAGTTGATTGTTTTGGGGTGAAATGTCCTATAGATATCAATTAGGTCTAGCTGGTCCATTGTGTCATTTAAAGTTTGTGTTTCCTTGTTAATTTTCTGTTTAGTTGATCTATCCATAGTTGTGAGTGGGGTATTAAAGTCTCCCACTATTATTGTGTTACTATTAATTTCCTCTTTCATACTCGTTAGTGTTTGCCGTACATATTGCGGTGCTCCTATGTTGGGTGCATATATATTTATAATTGTTATATCTTCTTCTTGGATTGATCCTTTGATCATTATGTAGTGTCCTTCTTTGTCTCTTTTCACATCCTTTATTTGAAAGTCTATTTTATCTGATATGAGTATTGCGACTCCTGCTTTCTTTTGGTCTCCGTTTGCATGAAATATTTTTTTCCAGCCCTTCACTTTTAGTCTGTATGTGTCTCTTGTTTTGAGGTGGGTCTCTTGTAGACAGCATATATAGGGGTCTTGTTTTTGTATCCATTCAGCCAATCTTTGTCTTTTGGTTGGGGCATTCAACCCATTTACATTTAGGGTAATTATTGATAGGTGTGGTCCCGTTGCCATTTACTTTGTTGTTTTGGGTTCACGTTTATACAACCTTTCTGTATTTCCTGTCTAGAGAAGATCCTTTAGCATTTGTTGAAGAGCTGGTTTGGTGGTGCTGAATTCTCTCAGCTTTTGCTTATCTGTAAAGCTTTTGAATTCTCCTTCATATCTGAATGAGATCCTTGCTGGGTACAGTAATCTAGGTTGTAGGTTATTCTCTTTCATTACTTTCAGTACGTCCTTCCATTCCCTTCTGGCCTGGAGGGTTTCTATTGATAGGTCAGCTGTTATCCTTATGGGAATCCCTTTGTGTGTTATTTGTTGTTTTTCCCTTGCTGCTTTTAATGTTTGTTCTTTGTGTTTGATCTTTGTTAGTTTGATTAATATGTGTCTTGGGATGTTTCGCCTTGGGTTTATCCTGTTTGGGACTCTCTGGGTTTCTTGGATTTGGGTGGCTATTTCCTTCCCCATTTTAGGGAAGTTTTCAGCTATTATCTCCTCTAGTATTTTCTCATGGCCTTTCTTTTTGTCTTCTTCTTCTGGAACTCCTATGATTCGAATGTTGGGGCGTTTCACAGTGTCCCAGAGGTCCCTGAGGTTGTCCTCATTTCTTTTGATCCTTTTTTCTTTTTTCCTCTCTGCTTCATTTATTTCCACCATTTTATCTTCTACCTCACTTATCCTATCTTCTGCCTCCGTTATTCTACTCTTGGTTCCCTCCAAAGTGTTTTTGATCTCATTCATTGCATTGTTCATTTTTAATTGACTCTTTTTTATTTCTTCTAGGTCTTTATTAAACATTTCTTGTATCTTTTCAATCTTTGTCTCCAGGCTATTTATCTGTAACTCCATTTTGTTTTCAAGATTTTGGATCATTTTTATTATCATTATTCTAAATTCTTTTTCAGGTAGATTCCCTATCTCCTCCTCTTTTGTTTGACTTGGTGGGCATTTTTCATGTTCCTTTACCTGTTGGGTATTTCTTTGCCTTTTCATCTTGTTTAGATTGCTGTATCTGGAGTGGACTTTCTATATTCTGGAGGTCTGTGGTTCCTTTTTATTGTGGAGGATTAACCCAGTGGGTGGGGTTAGACGATTGGCTTGTCAAGATTTCCTGGTTAGGGGAGCTTGTGTCAGTGTTCTGGTGCGTGGAACTTGATTTCTTCTCTTTGGAGAGCAATGGAGTGCCCAGTAATGAGTTTTGAGATGGGTCTATGTGTTAGGTGTCACCTTGGGCAGCCTGTATGTTGACGTTCAGGGCTATGTTCCTGCGTTGCTGGAGAATTTGCGTGGTATGTCTTGCTCTAAAACTTATTGGCTCTTGGGTGGTGGTTGGTTTCAGTGTAGGTATGGAGGCTTTTGGACGGTCACTTATTACTTAAAGTTCCATGTAGTCAGGAGTTTTCTGGTGTTCTCAGGTTTTGGGCTTAAGTCTCCTGCCTCTGGATTTCAGTTTTATTCTTCCTGTAGTCTCAGGACTTCTCCAACTATACAGCCCTGATAAGAAAACTTCTAGGTTAATGGCTAAAAGATTCTCCCCCGTTAGGGACACCCAGAGAGGTTCACAGAGTTACATGAAGAAGAGGAGAGGGAGGAGGGAGATAGAGATGAGCAGGAGGAGAAAAAGGGGGACTCAAGAGGAGAGAGACAGATCTACGCAGCTGTCTGTTCCCAGAGTGTTCTCCGTAGCCCAGTCACCTACAAGGATTCACAGAATTGGATTGGGAAGAGAAGGGGAAAGGAGGAAATAGAGGTGTTCTGAGGTAGAAAACAGAGAGTCAAGATTGGGAGAGAATAATCTTCGGTTTAAAAATAGGGCTTCTCTTCTTTTTTTTTTTTTGTAAGGTTATAGTGTATTGAAAATGAAAATTAAGGAGTAGTAGAGGAGTACTAGAGGACTTTAAAAGAAATAAGAGAAAAAGAAAAATAGAAAATAGAAGAGAAAAAGGAAAGAAAAAAAAGAAAAAAAAAGAAAGAAAAAGAAAAAAAAAAATTTTTTTTTCCCCCTAATTAAAAAATCGTAAAAGTCTGTGGAAATGAAAGTTAAGGAGTAATGGGGGAGTAATAGGGGATTTTAAAGGAAAATAAAAGAGAAGAAAGAAAAAAGAAAAAAAAGAAAAAAAATTTAAAAAAAAAAAAAAGAGAAAAAAGTAAAATTATATCTAGGAGTTTCTCTGGAGCTGTTGCGGTCAGTGTGGGTTCGGCTCAGTTTCAGATAGCTCCTCGTTCCAGCTTACGCTTCTCGATATCTACAGGCCCCTCCGGTGTAGTCAGCGTTTCCTAGAGGGATTTTAATCTGTTGCACCAGTCCCTTCTGAAGCGGTTCCCTTTGTTTATTTGGCTTCTGTTTGCCGGTCTCTTCAGAGCCTCATTTCCGCCCTGACACAGGCGGGCGGAGGTGGACTCTTACTCAGGTAGCTAGTTCCGTCGCTCTGCGGGGCAGGGAGGGCCTTGCGCTGTGGGGACAGGCTTGCGCTGCAGGGATGGGCTGGGGCTGCCGGGAGAGGCTGACGCTGCTTTCTCCGTCTGTGCTGCTCAGGCTCCCGGCCGGTCTATATGGAGCGCGCCCCGCGCTGCGCGAGGTTCCAGCCCTCGGGTGTTCCACAAAAGCGCGGAAGGAAAAGCTGCGCCCCCTCTCTGTGCCTTCCCCGTCAGAGCGGTCCAGGCAGCCAGGGGCTTGGTGGGCGCACTCTACCCAGGTGTGGCGCGCCCCCTCCCTTCCGCGGACCCAGACTCAGTTTCCGCTGGCGCCAGTCGGGCGTGCGCGCCTTCCGCCCTCCGCGTCCCCAGCCCCAGTCCCCGCCCGCGCTGGTCGGGTGCCTGCGGCCTGTGTCTCGCCGCGACCTTCCCCTCCCCCCTGCCTCCGGCGGGGCTGGGCCGGTCCGCAGCCTGTGAGCTCCTCTCTGGACCCTCTCGGTCTCTTTGTTCTGTGAACGGCCGGCAGTGTGTTCGGGCCGGTTAATTTACTCTCTCTCTTTTGGTCTCCCACAGTTCAAGTTGGAAACTCACAGAAGTTCCCTCCGATTGTCCTCAGGGCACTCGGGCCTGGACCCTACCCCAAGCAATGCCGCCTAAGAGCTCCCGGGACGGATCTCCATCCTTAGCTCTTTTGTCTCACTTTTTATCTTTTATATTTTGTCCTACCTCCTTTCGAAGACAATGGGCTGCTTTTCTGGGCGCCTGATGACCTCAGCTAGCGATCCGAAGTTGTTTTGCGAAGTTTGCTCTGCGTTCAGTTATTCTTTTGATGAATTTGTAGGAGAGAAAGTGGTCTCCCCGTCCTACTCCTCCGCCATCTTGGCTCCTCCCCATGAAAGAGGAAATTAATAGTAACACAATAATAGTGGGAGACTTTAATACCCCACTCACAACTATGGATAGATCAACTAAACAGAAAATTAACAAGGAAACACAAACTTTAAATGACACAATGGACCAGCTAGACCTAATTGATATCTATAGGACATTTCACCCCAAAACAATCAAATTCACCTTTTTCTCAAGTGCACACGGAACCTTCTCCAGAATAGATCACATCCTGGGCCATAAATCTGGTCTTGGAAAATTCAAAAAAAATGAAATCATTCCAGTCATCTTTTCTGACCACAGTGCAGTAAGATTAGATCTCAATTACAGGAAAAAAATTGTTAAAAATTCAAACACCTGGAGGCTAAATAACACGCTTCTGAATAACCAACAAATCATAGAAGAAATCAAAAAAGAAATCAAAATATGTATAGAAATGAATGAAAATGAAAACACAACAACCCAAAACCTATGGGACACTGTAAAAGCAGTGCTAAGGGGAAGGTTCATAGCATTACAGGCTTACATCAAGAAACAAGAAAAAAGCCAAATAAATAACCTAACTCTACACCAAAAGCAATTAGAGAAGGAAGAAATGAAGAACCCCAGGGTTAGCAGAAGGAAAGAAATCTTAAAAATCAGGGCAGAAATAAATGCAAAAGAAACTAAAGAGACCATAGCAAAAATCAACAAAGCTAAAAGCTGGTTTTTTGAAAAAATAAACAAAATTGACAAACCATTAGCAAGACTCATTAAGAAACAAAGAGAGAAGAACCAAATTAACAAAATTAGAAATGAAAATGGAGAGATCACAACAGACAACACTGAAATACAAAGGATCATAAGAGACTACTACCAGCAGCTCTATGCCAATAAAATGGACAACTTGGATGAAATGGACAAATTCTTAGAAAAGTATAACTTTCCAAAACTGAACCAGGAAGAAATAGAAGATCTTAACAGACCCATCACAAGCAAGGAAATCGAAACTGTCATCAAAAATCTTCCAGCAAACAAAAGCCCAGGACCAGATGGCTTCACAGCTGAATTCTACCAAAAATTTAGAGAAGAGCTAACACCTATCTTACTCAAACTCTTCCAGAAAATTGCAGATGAAGGTAAACTTCCAAACTCATTCTATGAGGCCACCATCACCCTAATTCCAAAATCAGACAAAGATGCCACAAAAAAAGAAAACTACAGGCCAATATCACTGATGAACATAGATGCAAAAATCCTTAACAAAATTCTAGCAAACAGAATCCAACAACATATTAAAAAAATCATACACCATGACCAAGTGGGCTTTATCCCAGGAATGCAAGGATTCTTTAATATCCGCAAATCAATCAATGTAATACACCACATTAACAAATTGAAAGATAAAAACCATATGATTATCTCAATAGATGCAGAGAAAGCCTTTGACAAAATTCAACACTCATTTATGATTAAAACTCTCCAAAAAGCAGGAATAGAAGGAACATACCTCAACATAATAAAAGCTATATATGACAAACCCACAGCAAGCATCACCCTCAATGGTGAAAAATTGAAAGCATTTCCCCTGAAATCAGGAACAAGACAAGGGTGCCCACTCTCACCACTACTATTCAACATAGTGTTGGAAGTTTTGGCCACAGCAATCAGAGCAGAAAAAGAAGTAAAAGGAATCCAGATAGGAAAGAAAAGAAGTGAAACTCTCGCGTTTGCAGATGACATGATCCTCTACATAGAAAACCCTAAAGACTCTACCAGAAAATTACTAGAGCTAATCAACAAATATAGTAAAGTTGCAGGATATAAAATTAACACACAGAAATCCCTTGCATTCCTATATACTAACAATGAAAAAACAGAAAGAGAAATTAAGGAAACAATACCATTCACCATTGCAACAAAAAGAATAAAATACTTAGGAGTATATCTACCTAAAGAAACAAAGGACCTATACATAGAAAACTATAAAACACTGATGAAAGAAATCAAAGAGGACACAAACAGATGGAGAAACATACCGTGTTCATGGATTGGAAGAATCAATATTGTCAAAATGGCAATTCTACCCAAAGCAATCTATAGATTCAATGCAATCCCTATCAAGCTACCAACGGTATTTTTCACAGAACTAGACCAAAGAATTTCACAATTTGTATGGAAATACAAAAAACCTCGAATAGCCAAAGTAATCTTGAGAAAGAAGAATGGAACTGGAGGAATCAACCTGCCTGACTTCAGACTCTACTACAAAGCCACAGTCATCAAGACAGTATGGTACTGGCACAAAGACAGAAATATAGATCAATGGAACAGAATAGAAAGCCCAGAGATAAATCCACGAACCTATGGACACCTTATCTTTGACAAAGGAGGCAAGGATATAAAAAAAAAGACAACCTCTTTAACAAGTGGTGCTGGGAAAACTGGTCAACCACTTGTAAAAGAATGAAACTAGAACACTTTCTAACACCATACACAAAAATAAACTCAAAATGGATTAAAGATCTAAATGTAAGACCAGAAACTATAAAACTCCTAGAGGAGAACATAGGCAAAACACTCTCCGACATAAATCACAGCAAGATCCTCTATGACCCACCTCCCAGAATATTGGAAATAAAAGCAAAACTAAACAAATGGGACCTAATGAAACTTAAAAGCTTTTGCACTACAAAGGAAACTATAAGTAAGGTGAAAAGACAGCCCTCAGATTGGGAGAAAATAATAGCAAATGAAGAAACAGACAAAGGATTAATCTCAAAAATATACAAGCAACTCCTGCAGCTCAATTCCAGAAAAATAAATGACCCAATCAAAAAATGGGCCAAAGAACTAAACAGACATTTCTCCAAAGAAGACATACAGATGGCTAACAAACACATGAAAAGATGCTCAACATCACTCATTATCAGAGAAATGCAAATCAAAACCACAATGAGGTACCATTACACGCCAGTCAGGATGGCTGCTATCCAAAAGTCTACAAGCAATAAATGCTGGAGAGGGTGTGGAGAAAAGGGAACCGTCTTACACTGTTGGTGGGAATGCAAACTAGTACAGCCGCTATGGAAAACAGTGTGGAGATTTCTTAAAAAACTGGAAATAGACCTGCCATATGACCCAGCAATCCCACGTCTGGGCATACACACTGAGGAAACCAGATCTGAAAGAGACACGTGCACCCCAATGTTCATCGCAGCACTGTTTATAATAGCCAGGACATGGAAGCAACCTAGATGCCCATCAGCAGATGAATGGATAAGGAAGCTGTGGTACATATACACCATGGAATATTACTCAGCCGTTAAAAAGAATTCATTTGAACCAGTCCTAATGAGATGGATGAAACTGGAGCCCCGTATACAGAGTGAAGTAAGCCAGAAAGATAAAGAACATTACAGCATACTAACACATATATATGGAATTTAGAAAGATGGTAACGATAACCCTATATGCAAAACAGAAAAAGAGACACAGAAATACAGAACAGACTTTTGAACTCTGTGGGAGAAGGTGAGGGTGGGATGTTTCAAAAGAACAGCATGTATACTATCTATGGTGAAACAGATCCCCAGCCCAGGTGGGATGCATGAGACAAGTGCTCGGGCCTGGTGCACTGGGAAGACCCAGAGGAATCGGGTGGAGAGGGAGGTGGGAAGGGGGATCGGGATGGGGAATACATGTAAATCTATGGCTGATTCATATCAATGTATGACAAAACCCACTGAAATGTTGTGAAGTAATTAGCCTCCAACTAATAAAAAAATTAAAATAAATAAATAAATAAATAAACAAGTGGTGCCAGGAAAACTGGTCAACCACTTGTTAAAGAATGAAACTAGAACACTTTCTAACACCATACAGAAAAATAAACTCAAAATGGATTAAAGATCTAAATGTCAGACCAGAAACTATAAAACTCCTAGAGGAAAACATAGGTAAAACACTCTCTGATATAACTCATAGCAGGATTCTCTATGACTCACCTCCCAGAGTAATGGAAATAAAAGCAAAAATGAACAAATGGGATCTAATTAAACATAAAATCTTTTGCACAACAAAGGAAACTATAAGCAAGGTGAAAAGACAGCCTTCAAAATGGGAGAAAATAATAGTAAATGAAGCAACTGACAAAGAATTAATCTCAACAATATGAAAGCAACTCCTGCAGCTCAATTCCAGAAAAATAAGCCAAAAATGGGCCAAAGAACTAGACAGACATTTCTCCAAAGAATACATACAGATGGCCAGCAAAAAACATGAAAAGGTGCTTGACATCAATCATTATCAGAGAAATGCAAATCAAAACCACAGTGAGGTACCATCTCACACTGGTCAGAATGGCTACTATCAAAATGTCTGCAAACAATAAATGCTGGAGAGGATTTGGAGAAAAGGGAATCCTCTTACACTGTTGGTGGGAATGCAAACTAGCACAGCCACTATGGAGAACAGTGTGGAGATTCTTTAAAAAACTGGAAATAGAACTGGCATACTACCCAGCAATCCCACTGCTGTGCATACACATCAAGGAAAGTAGAATTGAAAGAGACACATGTACCCCAATGTTCATCGCAGCACTGTTTACAATAGTCAGGACATGGAAGCGACCTAGATGCCCATTGACAGATGAATGGATAAGAAAGCTGTGGTACATATACACAATGGAGTATTACTCAGCTATTAAAAAGAATGCATTTGAATCCGTTCTAATGAGGTGGGTGAAACTGGAGCCTATTATACAGAGCAAAGTAAGTCAGACAGAAATACACCAATACAGTATATTAATGCATATATATGGAATTTAGAAAGAAGGTAACAATGACCCTATATGCCAGACAGCAAAAGAGACACCGATGTAAAGGACAGACTTTTGGACTCTGTGGGAGAAGACGAGTGTGAGATGATTTGAGAGAATATCATTGAAACATGTATATTATCATATGTGAAAAGGTCGCCAGTCTAGGTTCAATGCATGAGGCAGGGTGCTCAGGGCTGGTGCACTGGAATGACCCTGAGGGATGGGATAGGAAGGGAGGTGGGAGGGAGGGTCAGGATGGGGAACACATGTACACCCATGGCTGATTCATGTGAATGTATGGCAAAAACCACCACAATATTGTAAAGTAATTAGCCTCCAATTAAAATTTTAACAAATAACCATTAAAAAAGATTATAGAAAGGACTTCTGGATAAATTCCAGTTTCTGAACTAGGTAAGGATTCTAATGAAAAACTTGATGACTTCACAAAGGTTAACAAAAGGACTGAATGAACTGGAAAATATGCTTATAATATGGTTTCTATCTGAAAAATTACTGGGTTGAATCTATGTTTTCCAGGTGTAAGTCTCAATCAAAAAAAAATTAATCTCTCATCTATTAAAAGGAAAATTCCCACAATTATCAGATGGATCTATACGGTTAACACCAGGCTATGATCATTTAAGCTTTAAAGCTCCTCTATGTTGGGAACAATTAAGTAATACTAAAAATGACCAATGTAATGTTATGAGACAAGGCCAGGTGCTTTATGTACTATGCCTATTATTACCCTTAGAGAGAATGATTGTTATGGAACTCAGTGGATTTCTGGTACTAACTTATGGCCTTGACATCTACAGAGATGGATACAAAGGTGTAGCCTGGGATTCCCATGAATTTAAGGTCATACACGCTAATAAATTAGAGGTAACCCCAACCAATTTACCATTGGTATGATCCCAATGGGTCAAAAATCTGTATTCTACTGGTATGACCTTTAGCAGCTGTGTGTGTGTGTGTGTGTGTGTGTGTGTGTGTGTGTGCGCGCGCGCGCGCGTGCCTTCAATGGAGTTGGAGGATGTAATTGGCCATATCAAAGACTTAACAACTTTCATAAGCTTTACATGATAGTAACCAGGCTATTAGCCTATTGACTTCTGAGATCTCTTTAATGAGAAAGGCAGTGCTACACAACTGCAAGGCCCTTGACACCTTACAGCCTCTCAGGGAGATATCTGTCCTATAATTCAAACTGAATGCTATATTTCATACCTGATAAATCCTTTAATATAACACATTTGATGAACCATATGAAAAATCAGATTTCTGCCTTCAGTGACCCATTCTCTAGTCTTGACGATCTTTTAAAAACCTGCTTTGGTGTGGGAGGCTCATGGTTAAAATATCTACTTTTAATTCCACTAATGTTATTGACTATAGTATTTGTATTTTGCCTGTTTCACAAGATTTTTGTTTCTCATATTACCAAGTGTATGACTGAGCCCTATTTTCTTAAATTTGAGCCAACATTTTGCAATAAGAAGCTCATGATCTGAGTCACAATCAGCTCCAGGTCTTGTTTTTCTCGCTATATAGAGCTTCTCCATCTTCGACTGCAAAGAATAGAATCAATCTGATTGTGATATTGACCATCTGGTGATATCCATGCATAGAGCTGTCTCTTGTGTTGTTGGAAAAGAGTGTTTGCTATGGCCAGCGTGTTCTCTTGACAAAAGTCTGTTAGTCTTTGCCCAGCTTCATTTTGTACTCTATGGCCAAACTTGCATGCTCTTTCAGGTATCTCTTGACTTCCTACTTTTGTATTCCAGTCCCCTGTGATGAAAAGGACATGCTTTTTGGTGTTAGTTCTAGAAGGTCTTGTAGGTCTTCATAAAACCAGTTAATGTCAGCTTCTTCAGCATTGGTGGCTGGGCATAGACTTGGGTTACTGTGGTGCTGATGTTGAATGAATTACTGTGATGTTAATGTTGAATGAATTACCGTGATGTTGAATGTCTTGGAAACAAAGATCATTCTGTCATTTTTGAGATTGCACCCAAGTACTGCACCCAAGACTCTTCTGTTGACTCTGAGGGCTACTCCACTTATTCTAAGGGATTCTTTCCCACAGTAGTAGATATGATGGTCACCTGAATTAAATTTTCCCATTCCCATCCATTTTAGTTCACTGATTTCTAAGACATCAATGTTCAACCTTGCCACCCCCTGCTTGACCATGTCCAATTTACCTTGACTCATGAACCTAATATTCCAGGTTTCTATGCAATATTGTTCTTTATATCATCAGACTTTACTTTCACCATCAGACACATCCACAACTGAGCATTGTTTCCACTTTGGCCAGGCACTTCATTCTATCTGGATCTGTTAGTAATTGCCTTCTGCTCTTCCCTAGTAGTATATTGGATACTCTCCAACCTGGGGGGCTCATCTTCTGGTGTCATATCTTTTTGCTTTTTCATACTGTTCATGTGGAATACTGGAGTGGTTTTTCCATTCTCTCCTCCAGTGGACCACATTTTGTCAGAACTCTTCACTATGATCCATCCATCTTGGGTGGCCCTGCATATCATGGCGCATAGCTTCATGAGTTATGCAAGCCTCTTCACCATGACAAGACTGTGATCCATGAAGGAATCTATTCCTTAGAATCACTTTTATAAGTCTTTAAAACACTGATCATCTGGCCCCACTTCAGGTCAATTAAGTCAGAATCTTCTAAAGAAAAAAGAACTAAGAGTACTTGTTAAAGTTTCCCTAGTGTTTTTAATGTGCACTGAGAGTTGAGGACCCGCCATTATATTGTGTATTGTGCTCTCTCACTCTTTTTCTTTCACAGGTGGAACTTAAAAACAAAAACAGTCAGAGATTCTCTGCATGTTACTGACTCCACAGCAGTAACTGAGACGCAGCTGCAATCAGCATATTTTAAGTGCCCAAAAAGGACAGAGTGGCAATTGCTGACTTTCAAAAAAAAAGTTTTCCTTCCTCTATATGGAAAAATAAAAGATTTTAAACATCTTTTAAAAAGTAAAATATTCTGATTAACAATTTTGGGTTCTTTTTGTTTCGTTTGCTTTTACTATAAAACGCAGTTGCGAAATAAGGAAACCCCAATTTGGGACACTTCTTGTGTGTCACAGTGTCCTAATTGCTGGCACATGCATGCATGTGTGCTCAGTTATGTCCAGCTCCTACAACCTCTTGGGCTGTAGCCCACCAGGATCCTCTGTCCATGGGATTTCCCAGACAAGCATACTGGAGTAGGTTGACAATTCCTTCTCCCTAATTGCTGGTTGGTTATATCATGTACTGATTAGTAATAAAAGCTAGCACCTTACATCTCAGGTGATTTTAATTCTAAGAACACAGTTATGGGTCAGTTTTTTGGGCGATTTATTTAAAAATAAGTATTTGATCAAATCTATAGAAGAAATTATCTGAAAGTCCAACAACAAGGGAGTGATTCAACAGATCATGAATGAAAAATAAATATGCATTCAAGTTGACCAATACTCTTGTGTGAAAAAATTCAGGTTTAAAAGTAACATACTATAAATCCATTTTTATAAAATATAAATATACATATAATAAATTCATATGTAAAAGTCATATATATTATTTTTCATATAGATTAGTCTTCTGTATGTTGGAAAGGGGGAATCAACAATTGGCAAACCATGCAGGAGACTGGCTGGACACTGCTTCCCACCCTGACACTGCTACAGCTAAGAGATTGTGGGACATCTGACAAAGGTCAATAGAAGGTGAAATTTCTTACAAATCAACCTCTTAGATCTCTGCCTGTAAGGTCTGGTGGAAAGGAAAATAGAGTCCCTTTTTCTCTCAACTTAGATTAGCAGGTGAAGATATTTGTGGAGCTAGCTCCTTAAATTTAGTGACTCTTGGGGATCCTTTTCCTCCTAGAGATGGTCACTGTCTTTCTTTGTCTCTGTCTATTATGTCATTTGTCATAAGGAAGAAAACTTTTGGTCTGATTAGGTTTATTTTTCTTCTTCCTCTGTGTCTTAAGAGCTTGGATTTATGTACAGTAAGAATATTCACCCTGGTCTCTGCCATCCAGAATGTCCGTTTACCAAGGTGCATCTGGTGGCCAGTTGAATAGACTAGGAATCTGAGATGTTAAGTCATAAGCAGCAATCTTTTTAATCTGGCTATGCCAGCTCTCAGCCGAACTTGTCATAAGAAGTACCATTCCATAAGAGGCTTTGTCATCTCAACCTTCATTGACTTCAGGACATCTCTCTTAACTGCCTGTAGCAATGAAGGACTTTTACTTTCTTAGACTAATTCTGGGAGTGAACATCTTGGATCTTGGGAGGGCTACATACCCTTTTGTGATATAATTCTTATATCTTTGGTTAAGCCATTTTTAAAAAGCTTATCGGTTTCTCTGTAAAGAAATATCCATACAGTCAAGTGAAAATGGAGGATATGCAATCAGGTTAGGGCCCAAATCCCCAAGAAGAGATATTGGAGTAGAGGGATATCGTATGCTTAAAGGTCTTCCCTGGGGAGTACAGTGTTTGAAACACATATTGGGCACCCCAGCCTTGGGGTTCAGCACCAGGAAGATAGTTCCCTTAGCTGATTTGAAAACCAGTTAGACATACGTGAGGGCTGTAAGAAACTGAGACTCTGCTTGTGAAAATCATGTATACACTTGCTTACTCCTAAGAATAAGGTGGAGGAAGCAGACCCAAACTGCCCAAGGCCCTGCCAGTTTCCCATAACCACCCCATCATGTGCCCTGACCCACACCAAGTGCCCACTCTGGCTCCTCTAGCTTATATGCAGCTCCCAACTAGGACGAGTCTGCCATTGCCAAGAAAAGTGTACAAATCAGCTGGGCAGAGCCGCCTCAGACCCAGACCTCAGGGCTTTTGCTCCAACACCTTGGGACCCCACCCCACCCCTGATAGGGCACTGTCAACCACTAAGCATAGGAGAAACCCTGGCTCACACCTGGTGGCTCTATCTCTAGCCCCTCCATCTCCACCCCCACCTCCCACCAACATGACAGCTGCCAGACACCAGGGGAAAATGCGACCCATGATGACTTCAGATCTAGCTCTCTCACCAGAGACACTGGGCACATGCAAACTGCATAGGGATGTTCCTACACAAGGACACCCCTTCAAAACCAAGATAGATAACTGTTGCACCTAATTTCACAGGGACAGAAAAAGTTGAACAAACTGAGAAGACAGAGGAAATCATTTTGAACAAAAGAACAAAAAACAAACCCTGAAAAGACAACTAGTGAAATAGAGATAATCTATCAGAGTTCAAAGCATAATCATAAGAATGTTAACTGAATGTGTAAAAAGGCTAGATGATCATAGAGACTTTTAACAAGGAACTAAAAAAATATAAAAAGAAGCAGTCAGAGGGACTTCCCTGGCAGTCAAGTGGTTAAGACTCTGCACTCGCAAAGGTAAAAGGTGTGGGTTTTTTCCCCTGGTGGCTCAGACAGTAAAGAATCTGCCAGCAATGCAGGAGACCCAGGTTCAATCTCTGGGTCAGGAAGATTCCCTGGAGAAGGAAATGGCAACCCATTCCAGTATTCTTGCCTGGGAAATTCAATGGACAGAGGAGTCTGTTGGGCTACAGTCCAGGGGATCACAAAGAGTCGGACGTGACTGAGAGACTAACGCTTTCACTTTCACTTCAGGGAACTAAAATCCTGCATGCCATGTAGTACAGCCAAAAAAAATAAAAGCAGTTAGAGCTGAAGAATACAATAACTGAAATGAAAAGCACACTAGAAGGAATTAACAGCACACTAGGTGTTACAGAACCACAAAAGGCCCCAATTAGCCAAAGGTCTTGAGAAAAAAAGAACAAAGCTGAGGATATCACACTCTCTGACTTTCAACTATACTACAAAGCTAGTGTCATCAAAACAGCATAATATTGGCACAAAGCACAGGTGCATAGATCAATGGAACAAAATAGAGAACCCAGAAATAAACCCACCCACATATGTCCAGTCAGTTAATCTAAAACAAAGGAGGCAAATATATAATAGGAAATAAAATATCTTCAATAAGTGGTGCTGTGAAAACCAGACAGCTACATGTAAAAGAATGAGATTAGAACATTTCTCATGTGAGTGCATGTATGCATGCTAAATCACTTCAGTCATGTCTGACTCTTCGTGACCCAGTGGACTTCAGCCTGCCAGGATCCTCTGTCCTTTGGATTCTCCAGGCAAGAACACTGGAATGGGTTGCCATTCCCTCCTCCAGGGGATCTTCCCAACCCAGGGATCAAACCCACATCTTTTATTCCTCATGCATTGGCAGGCAGGTTCTTTACCATTAGTGTTACCTGAGAAGCCCAGAACATTCTTCACACCATATGCAAAAATAAACTCAAAATAGATTAAAGACCTACCAGAAGAAAACACAGGCAGAACATTCTTTGACATAAATTGTAGCAACAGTTTTTGGATCTATCTTCTCAGGCAAAATAAACAAGAGCAAAATAAATAAACAGGATCTATTTAAACTTAAAACCTTTTGCACAACATAGGAAATCATCAACAAAATGAAAAGACAATCTACTAAATGGGAGGAAATATTTGCACATGATATAACTAATAAGGGGTTAATATCTGAAATATAAAGACAGTTCATACAACTCAATATCAAAAACACAATCAACACTATTAAAAGTGGGTAGAATAACTGAATAGACATTCTTCCCCAAAGAATATACACAGGTAGCCAAGACACCTGAAATATGTTCAATATCACTAATCATCAGAGCAGTGCAAATTAAAACCACAATGAGATATTACTTCACACCTGTCAGAATGGCTGCCATCAAAAAGACTACAAATAATAAATTGTTGGCAAGGATGTGGAGAAAAGGGAATTCTAGTACATTGTTGGTAAGAGTGGAAGTTGGTGCAGCCACTATGGAAAATAGTGTGGAAATTTCTCAAAAAATTAAAATAGAACTACAATACTATCTAACATTTTTACTCCTGAGTATACATCTGAAAAAAAAAAAAAAAAACATTAATTTAAAAGATACATGCACTCCAATATTTATAACAACATTATTTACAATAGCCAAGATATGGAAGCAACCTCTGTTCATCAACAGATAAATGGATAAAGAAGATATGGCATATATATTTTAATATATTATATACATAAAATAAATATAATGGAATATTATTTAATCATAAAAAAATAAAATTCTGCCAACTGCAACATGTGGATGGACCTAGAGAATATTATGCTTAGTGAAATAAGTCAGAGAGAAAGACAAATACTGTATATTGTCACTTAAATGTGAAATCTAAAAAATAAACAAATGTATATATAATGAAACAAAAACAGACAGGCAGATATAGAAAACAACTAGTAGATATCATTGGGGAAAGGATAGTGAGGGGCAAGGTAGGGGTATGGGATTAAAAGATACAAACTAAATGTACAAAATGTATAAGCAACAAGAATATATTATATAGTAAGGGGAAATATAGCCATATTTTCAGATAACCTTAAGGGAAATATAATCTACAATAATATTGAGTTACTAAACTTTATTCCTGAAACTAGTATAATATTATAAATTAACTATACTGCCATAAAAGTATAATAATAATAATCATAATGAAGAAACAAATAAAACTAGCTCAAGTCTCATCTACTACTGAATCCTTCCAACTAATCTCTCCCTGCTCTAAATTCATATGTTTTTGTCTATACAACAAATTTAGATCAATTAAATATCAAGTTATATTGTTATTTCACTTTTTGTATGTGTAAAACTGCTCTTTCCAATAAGAATATAAACAGAGGACAAGACAATATCCCACATGAGCCTGACAGCTTTCCACACACAGCTATTTGCTACCCACTTTCACATTCATGAGGGTATAGCTCCCTCACAATGGCACTTGCTCAATTGCACTTAAATCATGAGAGGGCCAAGTTTCTGATGATCTTCTGTCACCTGAAGCTAAAGTAGTAAGTCCTTTCAATGATTTGTCACAGAAGATAATGCCATAGCAAGTTTGACAAAGATTCCAATTTTATAATCCATTGTTGTTTACAGTAACTAGGCCTTTATCTGATCATATGTCCATTGCTTAAATAAGCAAGACATGCTTTACCTATGTCACCTGTATAGCAGTCAAAATATTTTTCAAAGGGTGAATCTAGAGCAAATCTTCCCAAAGTTTGCTTTCAAGAACATGAGACCATAAAAATACTCTGTTAACAAAATTTATGACAAAATAAGAATGAAAATGCTGCCTATTTTATCCAACTCTTGGAAACTCACACTGTGCATTAAACTACCAAGGCACCTGTGAATTCTTGCAGTAAACAAATTTGCTTAATTTGGTTTAACCCAGCATTTCTCAGTGAATCATTTGTTGTATACTATTCAATAACATCCTGCAGAGCATTCTTTGGGAAATGCTGATTTTGAGATTCAGAATTTCATTTTCTCTTTTTTAAATAACATACAAAAATATCATACTTAATTATTGAGATATCACCATGAAGATTGTTAGGGTTAATTAAGAGGAATCAATATCATAAGCCTTTGTTGTGTCCAAACTTCTCCTTAAAGATTTATCACTCAGAAGATTACCTTTAAGTGTCTGGAGAACCAAATAAACAATCCACATATTTTAAGTTTCTTATTTTATTTACCAGTTAGCCACCCCAGTGAAAAGGAAGGCTGTCAACTTTCTGTTCACTAATATGGTTTTCCCAAAGGCTTATTCTTTTTCCCTTGTTCAACTGTTAGATCACAATGGCAATATTTCAAAATATTCTATCTGGAAATGAATCTATTAATACCAAAGGAAGCTTTGGGCCATGTGCAGAGTGCTTGACAAAAAAGAATGATGGAAAAGAACATCTATCCTGATAGAGAACAAAGCCTCCTAGCTGTGCTTAAAATATTAAAATCTGGTTTGCAGCAGCTTCTGTCCCTCTGTGAAAATAGAGAAAGATGGTGAAAGCACAGAGTTGGAATAGGGTTCTGGATGCCATAGTAACGGCATCTTCAATGATGACATTATGTACCACCCGGTGCTCTCCCAACTAAATTGCAATATTATGTCTCAGTATTCACCAAGGTGGGACAAAGCTCAGGCATAAAATAGAATAATCACATTAAAGCAGCAATTCATCTACAGGTTAGGGTAGAATACATCAATCTTTTTTATACAGCTAATAGTGTCCTTTGTGCTACCAGGTGTTAGTACCACAGCAAGATTTATGAGTACACAGCAAGATCCAAAATACTCTAAATGTAAAACAGAGAGCCATAAATTTGTAAATCACAAACCTGCACAGAAGATGCTACTGAAATCTAACTAATTCAATAAGAAACTTTTGCCAAATTTTGAGTCTATCTAATCACTAAAGGTGCAAAGGCAGAAGCTTCACTTTGGGAAAACATGGAGGATAGATGGATAAGACCTTAGCCTACAGCACCTTCAACACATTAAAATATCATACTTCTGTGATACAGTCACAATGGTTCCCAGCCTTAAAACTGAACAACCTCTCTGAGTTGAGAAAATTCCCAGTTTTCCACCTAAGAAGGGAAAACCCAGTTTTTCTCTTGTGTGTCTGCTTTACTCTCACACAATCACCATACTCACAGCATTTAGGACACCAGATATATGGGGGCTTATCTCTCTCCAAGCAATTCTAAGTAAAACCAGCTGAGTGCCCTACAATTTAACTCAATTCTGACACTATCTGCCTGGAGGTATGTGTCAAATCCCAAAGGCTCAGTTCAACAAGATTGCCTCTGATTCCTCTCATCCCATTTCCCATGTCAATTCCAATCCAGGACACCACCTGAGCTTCTGACTGACTGGCTATAAATTGAAGATTCTCCTGATCCCTCCCCACTTTTAGTTCAGTTAATTTGCCACCAGCTCATAGAATTCAGGAAAACAGTTACTTACTTTTACCAGTTCAGCAAAGAATATGATAAAGGAGTACAGATAAACAGATACATAGGGCAGAGTCTGGGAGGGTCTCCCAGGACAGGAGCTTCTGTCCTCATGGATTGAGCTGTATCACCCTGTTATATAGATGAGTCCACCAACCTGGAAGCTCTCTGAAACCCATAGTATTGGGATTTTTACAAAGGCTTCATCACATAGGCATGATGAATCATTAACTCCATATCAAGCCCTTCTCCCTTCTTAAGAAAATGAAGGGTGGACCTGAAAGTTCCAAACTTCTATTCAAGTCTTGGTCTTATTGATAGTCAGCCCCCATGCAGGAGCCATCCAGGAGCCCACCCAGAATTGCCTCACTAAAACAAAATATACTCCTATCACCCAGGAAATTAGAAGGATTTCAGAGCTCTGAGTCTGGAAACGGGAGTCAAAGACCAAAAAAGATACTCCTAGTGCTCTTATCACTTAGGAAATTACAAGAGTTTTAGAGCTCTAAGCCAGAAATCAAGGGCAGAGACCTATAGATATAGATATAGATATAGATAGATATAGATATGTAGATATATATTTTCTATTATCTCACATTACCAAATAAAAATAATTTTCCATTTTCCTATTAAAAAACCATTTATAGTTTTGTGAACATATTCAAATAAAGCTTTTATTTAACTGTAGGCTCTAATTCATTTCTAGACATGTCAATATTCATTCTACAAGCAACTATTCATGGAGAATTTATTCCATGTGTAGGATTACAAGTGTTGTGAAAAATATATCATCATTACTATTCAACAAATATTTCTGGCTAGAGAGTTTTCAGAATACATGGTGATTGTACTTACTGCCCCTTTTTGAAGTTAAACTCAGACTTGCAACTTTTTTTGACCAATGGCATATGAATAGAAGGGAAGTATATTACTTCTAAGAAGTTTTAAGAGCCAATGCATTTGCCATGTTCTCTCCCCATTGCTTCTGTAACAGTGGAAGCAAATGGCAAAATGAAGTTTCCATTACCCTGGGTCCTTGAGTCATTCCATTGAGCAAAGACATGCAGCTGACCTATGTTGCAAATGAAATCCAAGAGACATAAATTTCTGTCATGTGACTGAGATTTGGATTGTTTGTTACCACAGAATAATCAAACTTTTCTGATCTGGTAAGAAAAAAAGAAAAAAGACAATTGCTTTTTAGAGCAAGTGACAGAGAGGAAATCTGTGTATCAGAGGGACTAAGTAACTTGCCCTAGATCAAACAACTGGAAAATGGCAAAGCCACAAATGAAACTAGGTTCTGAATCCATGCTTTTTCTACCACCCAAGCAGTCTGTTCTTGAGGGAGCCAAATTCCAGCCCGACAATTTTTTAAAAGATGAACACAATAATTTTGAGAAAATACAAGGGTATAACGTACACACAGACATTGTGAATAAAATCTTTGCAGAAACACAAATTTTAAAAGATCAGTTTATACTAAATTTAATTAGTAATAGTGATATAAATAGGTCTTGAACCAAACCTATAAGATTTAGCAAAATATTGATGAATAGAAAGAATGAGGCTAGCAATAGAGGCTGAAGGCACTACACAAGCAAATATGGATAGGAAGGAAGTTAGTAGAAGACAGCTGTAGCAGAGGATCTTATAAAAAAGAGTGGAAAAGATGTAATAAACTGGTTGGGGATGGTCTTTTTGTTTTTTTACCAATGGAACTCATTTTTAAATGTAGGACTAAGTTGTAAAATTCCAATTAGTTCTAGAAGAATACACTGAGAAATGCAATTAAGACAGTTATAAACATTTTAAAATATTGCAATCTAAATTTATAGCCAGTCAGTCAGAAACTCAGGTGATGGCCTGGGTTGGAATTGGCAAGTGAGATGGGTGCATGTGTCACCATCAGGGTGAAAACAGCTCTTTTGCCCCTTTCCTCTTCGCCGACTTCTGGTCCTTTCCAACTTTAAAAGAACTTAACTATAGGAATGAGAACCTAATTATAGACAATTTAGCCTAAATCTTGATTTACGCTCTCCTGAATGCACACCATGCCCTGCTTAAACTGTTGGTTCTTTTCCTAGATAAAAAGAAGTAAAAATTAAGAATTAAGCAATTAAAAATGACTAGCTCTCTAAGCCCCAACAGCTCCCTTAGCAATCATGCAAGTAGATCAAGTAGGCAAGGTAACACTTGAAGAAAAAGTCAGCCAATCTGCACACAATGGAGAATGATGTATCAAACCTCCTGCCTCTGTGAGGCACTGAGAATCTTCCCCCTTTTTCCTCTTTGAAAACTGTCTTGCCTGAGCAGAATCTTCAGAGTTGGACTCAGGACATGAATCCACTGTCTCCCCAGATTGTTAGCTTTTCTGATTTAAGCACCTTTCCTTTCTATTGATATTTGCCTCTCAAATTATTGGGTTTTGAATGATAAGTATCCAGACCTGAGTTTGGTAACAAGAGTTCCCACTCAGTCAACCCTCATCCCAAAGTTGAATCGTATAATGTATAGACTATCCAGAGTAAACAATAGTGTTATTTGAAAGGAAGAAAAGTGACTTAGAATATTTGAAGGAAAAAAATGATTCATAAGTATGCCTTAATGGATGATAGTAGTAGTAGTAGTGTTAGTCGCTCAGTCGTGTACAACTCTTTGCAACTCCATGGAGCCCACCAGGCTCCAATGTCCATGGGATTCTCCAGGCAATAATACTAGAATGGGATGCATTCCCTTATCCAGGGAATCTTCCTGAGCCAGGGATCAAATCTGGGTCTCCTGCATTGCAGGCAGATTCTTTACTGTCTGAGCTACAGGGAAGCCCTTAATGGATGGTAGATATTGAATAAATGGACTTGAAGTTATAAAAAACTTCATTGTCAGAGATGAAGTATACAAAATGTTTAAATGGCAGTAGAAGGGAAAATAGAAAAAGTACCTACAAATATGTATCTGTGAAAATAATCAACCAAATAACTGATCAATAAATAAATATATTAGAATCACATTATTGATAGATGTTAAAGCTGAAGAAGATATCCCAAAGGTAAAGGGAGGCAGCAAAGGTTTTTGCTCAGAGGGCTAATATAATTTAATTCATTTACTTTTATTTAGTATATTTGCATAGTGGTTGTTTTCTTTTATATTCTTAAAGTGCTTTTCAAAAATGATGAAAATACTGAAAAGCAATTCTTTGAAAGTTTTTTTAATTTCTTGAATTCTTTATTAAACAACTAAAATGTTTAAATATCTATAATGTTTTCACTGTGTTCAGTTCAGTCGCTCAATTGTGTCCGACTCTTTGGGATCCCATGGACTGCAGCACACCAGGCTTCCCTGTCCATCACCAACTCCCGGCGCTTACTCAAACTCATGTCCATAAAGTCAGTGATGCCATCCAACCATCTCATCCTCTGTCATCCCCTTCTCCTCCTGCCTTTAATCTTTCCCAGCATCAGGGTCTTTTCCAAAGGTGGCTAAAGTATTGGAGTTTCAGCTTCAGTATCAGTACTTCCAGTGAATATTCAGGACTGATTTCCTTTAGGAGTGACTGGTTGGATCTCCTTGCTGTCCAAGGGACTCTCAAGAGTCTTCTCCAACACCACAGCTCAAAAACATCAATTCTTCAGCTCTCAGTTTTCTTTATGGTCCAACTCTCACTTTCATACGTGACTACTGGAAAAACCATAGCTTTGACTAGATGGACATTTGTCTGCAAAGTAATGTCTCTGCTTTTTAATATGCTGTCTAAGTTGGTCATAGCTTTTCTTACAAGGAGCAAGCATTTTTCAATTTCATGGCTGCAGTACCATCTGCAGTGATTTTGGAGTCCAAAAAGATAGTCTCTCACTGTTTCCATTGTTTCCCCATCTATCTGCCATGAAGTGATGGGACTGGATGCCATGATCTTATCTTTCTGAATGTTGAGTTTTCAGCCAGCTTTTTCACTCTCCTCTTTCATCAAGAGGCTCTTTAGTTCTTCTTCACTTTCTGCCATAAGGGTGATGTCATCTGCACACCTGAGGTTATTGATATTTTTCCGAGCAATCTTGATTCCAGCTTGTGCTTCATCCAGCCTGGCATTTCGCATGTTGTACTCTGCATATAAGTAAATAAGCAGGGTGACAATATACAGCTTTGAAATACTCCTTTCCCAGCTTTGGAACCAGTCTGCTGTTACATGTCCAGTTCTAACTGTTGCTTCTTGACATGCATACAGATTTCTCAGGAGACAGGTCAGGTGGTCTTGTATTTCCATCTCTTTAAGAAATCTCCACAGTTTATTGTGATCCATGTAGTCTAAGGCTTTGGCATAGTCAATAAACCAGAAGTAGATGCTTTTCTGGAACTCCCTTGCTTTTTCAATGACCCAACAGATGTTGGCAATTTAATCTCTGGCTCCTCTGCCTTTTCTAAATCCAGCTTGAACATCTGGAAGTTCACAGTTCACGTACTGTTGAAGCCTGGCTTGGAGAATTTTGAGCATTATTGTACTAGGGTGTGAAACAAGGGCAATTGTGTGGTAGCTTGAACATTCTTTGGCATTGCCTTTCTTTGGGATTGGAATGAAAACTGACCTTTTCAGCCCTGTGGCCACTGCTGAGTTTTCCAATTTTGCTGACATATTGAGTGCAGCACTTTCACAGCATCATCTTTTAGTATTTAAAATAACTCAGCTGGAATTCCATCACTAGCTTTGTTCATAGTGATGCTTCCTAAGGCCCACTTGACTTTGCATTCCAGGTTGTCTGACTCTAGGTGAGTGATCACACCATTGTGATTATCTGGGTCATGAAAATCTTTTTTGTATAGTTCTTCTGTGTATTCTTGTCACCTCTTCTTAATATCTTCTGCTTCTGTTAGGTCCATACCATTTCTGTCCTTTATTGTGCCTATCTTTGCTTGAAATGTTCCCTTGGTATCTCTAATTTTCTTGAAGAGATCCCTAGTCTTTCCCATTCTATTGTTTTCCTCTACTTCTTTGCATTGATCACTGAGGAAGGCTTTCTTATCTCTCCTTGCTTCAATGTGTAGGGGAGCAAAATTTGCCACCCCAAAATGTGTCTTTAGAGTAAGAATTAATTTAGGCTGATGATTTTCAAGAAATAAGAGACTCAAGAAGTCTTCTTTTTACCTCTCCTTTAACTGCCTAAAGAATTTAAATCAAGAGCCTGATCCCAGAATAGAGCTATTACCAGAGATATTTGCAAGAATTATGGGCTAGTGTAGTGGCAGGGTTTGGAGATTAGAGTTCACTCTGTGTTCTATTGTCTCTTCATGGCTCAGCAAACATTTGTTTACCAAGCATTTGCTTTTCCATCTCTGTGTGAAATGTCTTCCCCCCATTTGAAGTTGAAAACCACTACCTTCAATATCCTCTTTTTATCCTCTTTTGTCTGAAGATAGTGTTTAAGGTGAAGGCTTCAACTATTTGAGGGAAACATTCAGATTTCCTGAATCACTCCGGGTGGTACATATTGTTGGAGAGGAAGGAATTTTCCTCTACTCTTCTGGGTTCTTCTGGCTGATCTAAGAATTAAATTGACACAAGACAGGTTAACAAGAAAAACTCAACCAAAGTTTTAATAACATGTACATATGGGAGAGACTCAGGAAAACAGAGTAACTCACCAAAATGGTGGTAGAAGTCCTCACTTTGAATCTCATCCTCGGCTAAAGTCAAAAGAGGATGTTAAGGGTGGTAAGAGTCAGTTTTTAGAGTTGACCATGAGAAGCACAGTAAACAAAAGTAAGGTTGGTATGCAGATATAAGTTATAGCCTTCTCTGTTAATAAGAGTTCCTAGAGACTTGTACAGAGAGAAAGACACCTCTACAAATGGAGATTTCCCTTGTAAATGTGTTTTTTTACAAAAGGGTAACTTCTACTTGGTTTTCAGAGTTTCTCTCATGTCTGCTATTTCTTAGATTATAACCAGCTTAAAATAATTACTATACCAGATATATTTTGGGGTGGCAAATTCTGCTCCCCTACAATGTTATTAAACAGTTTGTTTGATTTTTGCCTGTTACTCTGTCTCATGTCAATTTAATTCTCAGACCAAATAGAAGAACTTATAAGGATTAAAAAAAGTTAATTCCTCCCAATAAATAAAAAGTTTCTTTACTATAAATGTAAATACAATGGTATTTCCTATATTAAATTTTGAAAATATAACTTTAAAAAGTAGTGAATAATAATAATAATAATATATAATTAGTGTAACATTTTATATATGCTCTTCTAAATGCTTTTAAATAAAATAAAATTATACAAAACCTGCCATTATGAAATTTTTTTTTTTTGGTTTGACATGATAATAAGACTATTTTTACAAGTCAGTGAGACTTAAAGATCATATTAATGGCTAAATAGTATTTTTCAATGAAAAATTAATCAGTCTATCTAAGAAAAAAATACTATATTTGAGCCAAAGTGAGGATTATAACCTGGAAACAGCCTCTCAGAAAATTCTTAGAACTGTCCTTCTGCACATTAGAAGTCAAGGTATAGCTACATAAGTTTTTTGAGACAGGCTTGTACATTAGATGACATATTATTGACAGCCCACACAATCCAGATCTAAGTGTCATCATAGGTCATTGTGGTCCCTCACAAGGGACTTCCATGGTGGTGCAGTGGTTAATATCTCACACTTCCAATGCAGAGAAAGTGGATTTGGTCCCTGATCAAAGAACTAAGATCCTGGATGCTGCGTGAAGTGGCCAAAAAAGGAAGATTAAGAATGAACGTTACCTTTTAAAGAGTTATCTTGTTGGAGCTAGGAGAATGCTGTTCTTTATGGTTGAGTAAGTGTTTTTGCCAATGAAGGCGAGTTGGTTGATGCATAATGGGGATACAAAATGCACAGCAGAAGGGAAAGAGGAAGTCAAGGACAGAAAATTTTTACATTTAAATTTTTTTGTCTTGTTATAAAATATCAATATAAATTTTATTTCACACTTTGTATGGATATACCATAACTTATCAAGTCTACTGCTTAGCTATTATAATGTTATCAAATTTTTTATGTTAAAGCAATGATGGGCATCCAGTCCCATCACTTCATGGCAAATAGGTGGGGAAACAGTGGAAACAGTGGCTGACACTGCAGATGGTGATTGCAGCCATGAAATTAAAAGACGCTTACTCCTTGGAAGGAAAGTTATGACCAACCTAGACAGCATATTAAAAAGCAGAGACCTTACTTTGTCAACAAAGGTCTGTCTAGTCAAGGCTATGGTTTTTCCAGTGGTCATGTACAGATGTAAGAGTTGGACTATAAAGAAAGCTGAGCGCCAAAGAATTGATGCTTTTGAACTGTGGTGTTGGAGAAGACTCTTGAGAGTCCCTTGGACTGCAAGGAGATCCAACCAGTCCACCCTAAAGTGGTCCAACATCAGTCCTGGGTGTTCATTGGAAGGACTGATGTTGAAGCTGAAACTCCATTACTTTGGCCACCTGATGCAAAGAAAAAACCCTGATCATTGGGAAAAATGGAAAAAACCCTGATGCTGGGAAAGATTGAGGGCAGGAGGAGAAGCGGACAACAGAGGATGGCATCAGCCAACAGAGGTTGGATGGCATCATCGACTCAATGGACATGGGTTTGAGTGGACGCCCGGAGTTGGTTGAGCTCGCCGGGAGGACTGGCGAGCTGCGGTTCATGGGGTCGCAAAGAATCAGACAAGACTGAGTAACTGAACTGAACTGAATGATATGAGAATATTGTCCAATTATTTCTATTGATTACAATTCTAGGAGAAAATGTGTGAATGAAAGGAAATACACATATTTTAATGAACATGTTACTGAAAATGTTACAACAATTTAAATTCTGGGAACTTCCCGCCACACATTTATCTAAATTGGAGATTATAATTTTATATCTATGTCAAGTGAAAATTAGTGTATCATGGTTACTTTAAAGTGCATTTCCTGGAGACGGCGGGAGCGCTTTCGCCATAGCGGCCAGGCCGATCTCCGAGCGAAACCAGGATGCCACTGTGTACGTGAGCGGCCTCGATGAGAATGTTAGCGAACCACTGCTGTGGGAATTATTTCTCCAGGCAGAGCCAGTAGTGAACACGCAGAGGCCAAAAGATAGAGTCACTGGTCAGCACCAAGGCTATGGCTTTGTGGAATTCTTGAGTGAGGAAGATGCTGACTATGCCATTAAGATCATGAACATGATCAAACTCTATGGGAAGCCAATACGGGTGAACAAGGCATCAGCTCACAACAAAAACCTGGATGTGGGGGCCAACATTTTTATTGGGAACCTGGACCCAGAGATTGATGCGAAGTTGCTTTATGATACTTTTAGCACCTTTGGGGTTATCTTACAAACCCCCAAGATTATGCGGGACCCTGACACAGGCAACTCCAAAGGTTATGCCTTTATTAATTTTGCTTCATTTGATGCTTCGGATGCAGCAATTGAGGCCATGAATGGGCAATACCTCTGTAACTGCCCAATCACTGTGTCCTACGCATTCAAGAAGGATTCCAAGGGTGAGCACCATGGCTTAGCCACTGAAAGACTTCTGGCAGCACAGAACCCACTTTCCCAGGCTGACTGCCCTCATCAGCTGTTTGCAGATGCACTCCCTCCACCATCTGCTCCCAATCCTGTGTTATCATCATTGGGATCTGGGCTTCCTCCACCAGGCATGCCTCATCCTGGCTCCTTCCCACCTCCAGTACCGCCTCCTGGAGCCCTTTCCCCTGGGATACCCCCAGCCATGCCACCACCACCTATGCCTCCTGGGGCTGGAGGACATGGCCCCCCATCAGCGGGAACCCCAGGGGCTGGACATCGTGGACACGGACACTCATATCCTCACCCATTCCCACCGGGTGGGATGCCCCATCCAGGTATGTCTCAGATGCAGCTGGCCCATCATGGCCCTCATGGCTTAGGGCACCCCCACGCTGGGCCCCCTGGCTCTGGGGGGCAGCCACCACCCCGACCACCACCTGGAATGCCTCATCCTGGATCTCCTCCAATGGGCATGCCCCCCACCGAGGGCCTCCGTTTGGCTCTCCCATGGGTCACCCAGGTCCTATGCCTCCGCATGGTATGCGTGGACCTCCTCCACTGATGCCTCCTCATGGATACACTGGCCCTCCACGACCTCCACCCTACGACTACCAGCGGGGGCCCCTCCTTCCACCCAGACCCACTCCCCGACCTCCAGTTCCCCCTGGAGGCCCACTTCGAGGCCCTCTCCCTCAGTGATTTCTCCTTGTTTTTCCTCCTGTCGTAGCCTCCCAATATCTATTCACTTCCTTGGACCAATCAGAGTTGCTATAGCTCGGAGGGGCTAAGGCACTAATCCCTCTCAGGCCTTTCTTTTGTAAGTGTAATTTTTTCACAGGAGGCTTCATTATTATTTTTTTTCTATGTTGGCCCTAAGTGTTTTACAAATACCCAGAGAAAATTAAACTAAACTCCTTGTTAAAAAACAAAAACAAAAGTACATTTCCTAAAAAGAAAAATAATTAAATAAAGTGCATTTCAACAATTTTTTATACACATACTAACAATATGAAGTTTCAATTGCTTGCTCATATCCTTTCCTCTCTTTTCTATTGATATGTTTGTTCAAGTGTTTTTGAAAGATAAATCTAGTTAAGATATGCTAAATAATTGAGGCATATGTGCCTCCTGACTTCAACTGAAAGAAAATAATATTTCAGAACCATAAATCTTCATTTCATTTACATTGCTGTAAAGCTTTAGCTTATTTTGTTTAGGACCAGAATGATACTGTGGTCAGAAGAACAATATACCAAAGTAATTTCAATTTTTAACACAACATAGTCAATAATCATGGTCCATGTAGTCAAAAACCATTTCAATGTGTAAATGCAAGTTCTTTACTCTGTTTCTTGGATGCTATAAAAGAAAATGAATACATAGAATGACTAATAGTATGTTAAAAATTCTATTTTTCCTCCCATCCATTCTCTCATTTTGATGCCCTTTGACCTTAATTTCTGTCTTCAAAGCCACCTAAAAACTCCTCCTAGTCCAGTCAGCTTTTGTTCCTATCCTCTCCCTCTGCCTCACTACTATCTATCATGTGTTGTGCAAATGTAATTAAAAACAAAATCTTAGGAATGTGATGGTGCTTCCACTGCAAAGGGCCCAGGTTCTGTCCCTAGTTGGGGCCCAGAAGCCATGTAGCAAAACAAAAACCTCTCCTGCCAATTCAGATAATCTCTCCACAAAGGTAGAAGGGAAAGAAAACACTTTTATTATTGAATAAGCATTAAACCAGAAAGCCATGCACATCATAGGTAATCCACTAAGAGATTGCAAAGACAGAAGAAATCTCACCCTTTTATGTAGCCAGGCATATTCAGTACATTGCACTCATGCACTGAAGCAAAATTAAAGCTAATAATCAAGTAAGAGCTTCAGAGCACCATTTGTCACACACATAGTCCATCCTAGATTCACTTGATAATTGGGGTGGCCATTTGGGTTACACAATTGACTTTATCTGGAGGAGAAACAAACCCCTCAGATCTTTATGGCAGGAGATAGTTTTGAAGTGAGACACCCACAGAAAGTAGACTCCTATCCTTAGAGAGGGAAAATGCCCTACCGTACCTGAGGAAATGTTCCTGAGGTGATTGAAACACATTTAGACTAACAGTCAGTGTCCTCAAGCTCCAATCTTACTTTTGTAATTAATTTGTTGACTGCTTTCAGGGCAAAGTAATTTAACTTTTGCAAATCTCACTTTTTCTGTCCGAAAACTGAGAGAATAGTCATTTATATAGTTCCTCCCAACTACAAAGTTCTGTTTTTCATGAGGAAATAAACGCTAATAGACTCTACAAACAGATGCTCTAGTAAACACTAAAATGGACACATTTCTGGAAAATTGAAACATGACTTCAAATAATGAATATAAGCAGCTGGGAAGGAGAGAAACAGAAGAACCTGTCTTCCTCATCCAGAAAAACATGGAACCATTCACTCAAAACCACCAATAGCTATGAAGCAACTGGCACAAACTATGCTGGGGAATGATTACCAAATCTCTGTTCACTGAATTTTACTAAATTACATCTCTGATCCTCCAGCCATATCCTGAAAAGTCATCAATACAGTCATCTGGCATAGGATAATAATGATATCTAAATTATAAAACTATTTTAAACATGAAAACATAATATTCTTATTTTACGGATTAAGCATTGCTCTGTTCTTTTTTCCTTAGTCAGGAAATCTAAATAGTGTATATGCTGAATAAATGCAATTAGATGTACCACTTATCTACTGCACAATAATGCTGTGTAGCAAACACCCACAGTGGCATTCAACAACAGATATTTATTTAACTCAGAGGGGATGCACGACCCCCTGAGGATCAGCTGAAATATGAATCCTCAGCTGGGAGAACACAGCTCTGCTCCAGGCGTCTACCACCATCCAGCAGACTAATCTGAACATTCTCAACAAGATGCGACAAGAGTGGCAAGTGAAGGCTCCCTTCAAACCTCTGCTAGGTCACTTTGATGAGTCTTGGTTTGCCTATCCTAGCTCAAATCCAGGAAGCCCCCGCAACTCCAGCAAGCCAGGGCAGTTCGTTGCCTTAAAACCAAAAGTAGAGTCTGGCTGCTCACTGCTCAAAAGCCAATAAAGAAGTAAGATTAGTGGAAAGGAAAGCTTGCTTTATTTTGGATGCTGGCAAAGGAAGGGTGGACTCTTGTCCAAAGGCCAACTCTCCCTCTAACAATCAGGAGGCAAAAGCTTTTATGGACAGAGGGAAGGGGTTACATGCTGGAACAGCACAGTCAACTCTGAAAGTTATCATAAAATTGGTCGTTAGTGATCCAACCAGCAACATCTTGATTGTTTTAAGTACAGTTAATCTTCAGCTCCATGGTTGGTTTGTTCTTATTTCTTTGAGATCAGTTCTTAAAATTGTAGCACCTTATCGTGGCTGCAGTCTGGTCATCATGTAAATAACTTCTTCTGCATGATAGAGGCTTCAGTATCTATAAGACAGCTCACAGAATATGACTCAGAATATTATCTATAGCCCTTGAGAAGGAACTAAAGTCCTTAACTCCGCTTAATGACTAAACTATTATTATTTAGTCTTGTTGGACTGTTTTCCTTTGTTTCTCCACTTTCTCACTTCTCTGATTAAACTTATTCTTGCCTAAAGCTAATTGTTTTCACAGAAAAAAGGCAGGCTGAAGACATGGGGAAGCGAGGACCATTAGGTCCTGCTCCCTTTCAACCTTACAACTGCCCATTGGGCAAAGCAAGGAACATGGCCCAGCCCAGAGTCAGAGTTGGAGGGCCCTACACATTTACATAGCAAAAAGTGTGGGTAGAAGGAGACTTTAATGCCATCAGTCTACCACAAAAGGTTTTTAATTTCTTGCTAAGTAAGTGTTCTATTCTTGGGTTGCCAATAAAACAATCCAGGAATGGCTTTGCGTCCCATGCCTATGATTCCACCTGGCTAAGGTGTGATTTTTGCATTGCAAAACCAGAGAAGTACAGAACTCTTGTTGTTTTTGCTGTTTAGTCACTAAGTCATGTCCAACTCTTTGCTATCCCATGGACTGTAGCCTGCCAGGCTCCTCTTTCCTTGGGATTTCCCAGGCAAGAAAGTGGGTAGCACTTCCTTCTCCAAGGGATCTTCCTGACCCAGGGATTGAACCCACATCTCCTGCATTGGCAGGTGGATTGTTCACCACTGAGCCACCAGGGAAGCCCACAAAACTTTTGACTTTATACTAAAACTATCTGACCCAGTAAAATGATCCTTAACCAAGGGGATTCAGACATATGGAGATAAGACCTTTGAAAGTTCCTCCTCAAATCATAGATCAACTATGTCCTGGCTTAATCAGGATGTAATAACAACAATTAATTAATAGTCTCTTATTAATAATTAGTGTCTTGTTAATTAATATCTAGTTGATAATTAATCTCTGGTTAATAATTTTCTCATTAACAAGAGACTTGCTAGAACTCACCCATGTATCTCCAAATTAAAGAGCTTTACTTTGACCTAGCCTTCAAAACTAATTAACAAAGGTATATGAGACCTACCCTCCTCAGAAAGAAAAAAAATTAAAAGGTTACTCTACCCATACGGTCAAAGCACATGAACTTTCCAGGGACATTTGTAGCATTAGGCACATATTTCAGAGAAAACAATACCATAGTTCAAAAAACCTAAATCTAATATTCATTTTTGATGCATCCAGTTGTTATTTCATCAAAAATGAAGGAGGCTTATCAGCTCCACATTTGAGCAATTTTTTCTTTTCTGTATTCTTACTCAAGTCTCTACTGTCTACAAGGATCTCATAGAAACTTCTTTAGGGAAGATATCATTAATCAACTAATTTGGGGGTATCTCATTTAATCTTCATAATCAGTTCAGTTCAGTTAGTCGCTCAGTCGTGTCCGACTCTTTGTGACCCCATGGACTGCAGCACGCCAGGCTTCTCTGTCCATCACCAACTCCCGGAGCCTACTCAAATTCATATCCTTAGCGTCAGTGATGCCATCCTCTGTCGTCCCCTTTTCCTCCCACCTTCAATTTTTCCCAGCATCAGGGTCTTTTCCAAAGAGTCAGTTCTTCACATCAGATGGCCAAAGTACTGGAGTTTTAGCTTGAGCATCAGTCTTTCTAATGAATATTCAGGACTGATTTCCTTTAAGATGGACTGGTTGGACCTCCATGCAGTCCAAGGGACTCTCAAGAGTCTTCTCCAACATCACAGTTCAAAAGCGTCAATAGTCAGTGCTCAGCTTCATAATATTTTCATGCAATTTCCTGGTATCCATCCTTCAGAAACTGGAAAATGAAAAAAAATTTTATCTTGCTCTTTGGGATTACTCTGTTCTTTCTTTCAACTATCTTTAAAATTTAATAATTTTGTCTATAGAAAAGATAATGTTCTCCTTAATTCTCAATGACTGTGTTTCTCAAATATAAAGACCTATCTGAAATGTCCCAAAGAATAGATGTGAAAAATATGCAAACCCCCTACTCAGCTCAAGGATTTTGTCACCATAGTCCCTCATTATCTCCCATAATCCTCAGCTTTGACAGTAATAAAAGCTAAACCGTCATACATCTGTCAATTCATTGGGACTATATTGATAATATTTATTAAATATTCTTCCTGATTTGTTGCAAAGGAAAGAGTAATACATTCTGTCCTTTCCACAATAAAAAATTAGGGAAATAGACAAATCTGTAATAGATAATAAAATTATAAAAACAGCTTATATATTATCTTATATATTATATATGAATATATTTTACACACATTAATACATATTTGTACATATGAATTACCTATTTTTACTATTGCATTATTGTTGTATTTTGTTTACAGTTATGGATTATATTGGGGCTTCCCAGTGGCTTAGATGGCAAAGAATCTGCAGGTAAAGCAGGAAACCCAGGTTCAATTCCTGGGTTGGGAAGATTCCCTTCTCCAAGATTGTATTTTTATTGTATTATATGTAAAAATCATCACAAATGTGATATCTTAAATCCGTGGAAAAAGTATAAGTAAATCAATAAATGGTATTAAAAACTATCTGAAAAGTGTTGTGAAAGTGTTAGTCATTCAGTCGTGTCTAACTCTTTGTGACCCATGGCCTGTAAAAACCCTCCAAGCTGCTCTGTTCATAGTATTTCCCAGGCAAGAATACTGGAGTGGGTAGCTACTCCCTTCTGCAGGGAATCTTCCTAGCCCAGGGGTTGAACCCAGGTCTCCTGCATTGAAGGCAGATTCTTTACCATCTAAGCCACCAGAGAAGCCCTAAAAACTATCTAAACTTATGCACAAATAAATTCTAGAATGATTAGAGATTCAAATGTCAGCATAAAAAATAAGTGATACTAGGTAAAAATGTAGAAAAACATATATAAATATCAGGATAAGGAAGGAGTCTGCCATGTAATATAAAATGTGATAGGCAAGAAAAGCAGCAATGCCGTTTGCAAAATATTACTCTTAAAAAAATATATTACTAAAAATGGAGGAAGGCTCTGAAGACTTTATCAAATTCTCTCTCTTGCCTCCGGTCTACTAGCACAGCTCTCTGACTGTATGGTGATGAGGGGATGGGTCAGAATAGATGCATCTACATTTCTGAGATATTGATGGTGTACTAGGCACCATGGCAGGTTCTAGGTATGCTGAGATTATCCCATACTATGTTAGAAGAACTTTAAGTCTGGTGAATCAGACAGATTTCTGCTCATAAGACAGGGAGCTCTGGATAGGCTGTGAGACTCAGGAGGTACTGGCCCTGAAAGATATATATCAGAGATTTTAGAAATGAAGTAAGAATAATAATAATATTAATTATTATTACATAATAACAATTATATAATTATAAATAATAATAACCTAAAATAATAATAACATTATTATTAGAATAATAAATAATCTAAGAATCTAAAGATTTGCTTAGATTTTACTCTGCTCATGAGTTAGAAAAATTCCTGTGATCCTGACAAATAATTTGTTTTCCTTTAACTTCAGTGACCTCAGGCCCCTTCTTGTCATACCATTACATCAGTCTGTTTAGCAGTTTCAGAATCACAAGACAGTTATCCAAGCCATAGATCACACTATGACCTGGAGTATATGTATTCATCATATGTGCTAGTACTGCTTTACATCTGCTCTGTAAGTTTTCTTGAGCTGAACTCTCTCTAAAATAAACTCTTTTACCTTCCTGGGGTCTAGGATTCATGAATCTTGTCCTGTCAGCTTTGCATTCCCATGAAGAGATTTGCCCTGCATAAATGCCCTAGAAAATTTTCTTTTGCAAGTTTATAAGTATATAGCTTCTCAAAGACTTTGGTTAAGTAAGCTAGGTAGTTGCTTTCTTTTAGTATGTATGTAATGGAAGTATGTATGCATGCTGTATGTAATGGAAACAGCATTAGCCTGAGAGTGAAAAAACTTGGATCCTTGTTTTAGAAAAGACACTACTCTGTATCACTAGACAATATCTTACACATAGCAGTCACTCAGTTAATGCCTGGGGAATTGTAGTTGCTAAGCCATTATTGTGAACGATTTTGATGTTGTAACACTACCACCTTGTGGGAAATCTGAGCATGTGAATCAAATATTTGAATACTATTTTTAAACAGCCAAAGGAAAAGGCAGAATTTCTTCATAATTGGAGTTACAATATATGAACAGATGATACATGAAAAAAAAAAAACATTTATGGTCAAGTAATTTTATAAAACTCAGGATAAAACAAAGTAAACAAGTTTTCTTTTTAAGTTTTTTTTTTAATGTGAGGCTTCTCAAAGCATTTTTCACCTTATAATGCCCATCTTGTGATATTTTTAGAATTGTGAACTTCACCTATGACTGATGAGTATATTTCACATAGCTATAGAATTTTCTCCAAAAATTACTTCAATGGCAAGACTTAAAAGTACACCTACCGGGGACTTCTCTGGTGGTCCAGTGATTAGGACTCTGGGCTTCCACTGCAGGGGTTACAGATTTGATCCCTAGTCAGGGAACTAAGTTCTTGCTTGTTACATGGCCAAAAAAAAGAAAAGTAAGAAAAACTACAACTACACTTTTATTAAGGATAAATATAGCAATTTGCAGCTTTAACAATTTTTATTTGAATGTTGGTCTCTCTGTCTTCTTGGAGCATCCCATAGAAATATGTTCCACAGAGAAAAGGGAACCCTCTTACACTGTTGGTGGGAATGCAAACTAGTACAGTCGCTATGGAAAACAGTGTGGAGATTTCTTAAAAAACTGGAAATAGAACTGCCATATGACCCAGCAATCCCACTTCTGGGCATACACACTGAGGAAACCAGATCTGAAAGAGACACGTGCACCCCAATGTTCATAGCAGCACTGTTTATAATAGCCAGGACATGGAAGCAACCTAGATGCCCATCAGCAGATAAATGGATAAGGAAGCTGTGGTACATATACACCATGGAATATTACTCAGCCGTTAAAAAGAATTCATTTAAATCAGTCCTAATGAGATGGATGAAACTGGAGCCCATTATACAGAGTGAAGTAAGCCAGAAAGATAAAGAACATTACAGCATACTAACACATATATATGGAATTTAGAAAGATGGTAACGATAACCCCATATGCAAAACAGAAAAAGAGACACAGAAATACAGAACAGACTTTTGAACTCTGTGGGAGAATGTGAGGGTGGGATATTTCAAAAGAACAGCATTTATACTATCTATGGTGAAACAGATCACCAGCCCAGGTGGGATGCATGAGACAAGTGCTCGGGCCTGGTGCACTGGGAAGACCCAGAGGAATCGGGTGGAGAGGGAGGTGGGAGGGGGGATCGGGATGGGGAATACATGTAAATCTATGGCTGATTCATATCAATGTATGACAAAACCCACTGAAATGTTGTGATGTAATTAGCCTCCAACTAATTTAAAAAAATAAAATAAAATAAAGAAATATGTTCCACATAATATATTTCTATCATAGGTCAGATGTAAAATGTTGATCTAGTATTAAATGGTTATCATGATAAATTGGTTAACTGCACATTTATTTTGACACTCTTACTGTGAAAATCAATTTCACCTTTGTGATCTATTTAATGGTTTGAAACCCAGAGTTAGAGCAGCTGGGAAAAGTAAAACCTGGCTAAAAATTCTACACTTAGTAGGATGGTAGTAATATGTCCTGTAGAAGAACAATGAAGATATAGGGACTCAACATGTTCTTATCTCAAATTGTAAATCAGGGCACCCCAGGGCACTGCAGGAAACATACAGGGCTACTGCAAGATATGTTAAATTTTCAACTGAAATCTATCTTGACCTCTATTGCATTAACTTAATAGCTGAGAGTAGTTCAGATTCACCATTAGTTCACACTATATTTCTTTAATTGATGTCATACCTTTGAGTTTTCTATAGTTACAGAGACACAGATGTACAGAACAGACTTTTGGACTCTGTGGGAGAAGGCGAGGGTGGGATGTTTCGAGAGAACAGCATCAAAACATGTATATTATCTAGGGTGAAACAGATCACCAGCCCAGGTTGGATGCATGAGACAAGTGCTTGGGCCTGGTGCACTGGGAAGACCCAGAGGGGTGGGGTAGAGAGGGAGTTGGGAGGGGGGATCGGGATGGGGAATACATGTAAATCCATGGCTGATTCATGTCAATGTATGACAAAAACCACTACAATATTGTAAAGTAATTAGCCTCCAACTAATAAAAAATAAATGGGAAAAAAATAAAAATAAAAAATGAACACACAGAAAAAAATTTTTTTTAAATAGGCACCATTTGAAAATCAATTAGAATTATTAATTTTTTCTTTTTCTCAACATGAAGCAAAAAAGTTTGAGAACTTCTGGATTAATCCATTCACTAGTTAACAAATATTTGAGAACTGATCGGATACCAGGCACTGTTCTGAAGCAGGCATTAATGGCAATAAACAAAAACAAAATCCCTACTCTTCTGGAACTCACATTTTAGAAAGGAAAGACAGATAATAGCAAATTAATATGCATTCAGTTCAGTTCAGTTGCTCAGTCGTGTCTGACTCTTTGGGACCCCATGGATTGCAGCATGCCAAGCTTCCCTGCCCATCACCAACTCCTAGAGCTTATTCAAACTCATATTCATTAACTCGGTGATGCCATCCAACCATCTAATTCTCTGTCCTCCCCTTCTCTTCTCACCTTCAATCTTTCCCAGCCTCAGGGTCTTTTCCAATGAGTCAGTTCTTAGCATCAGGTGGCTAAAGGATTGGAGTTTCAGCTTCAGCATCAGTCCTTCCAATGACTATTCAGGACTGATTTCCTTTAGGAGTGACTGGTTTGATCTCCTTGCAGTCCAAGGGACTCTCAAGAGTCTTCCAACACCACAGTTCAAAAGCATCAATTCTTAGGAGCTCAGCTTTCTTTATAGTCCAACTCTCACATCCATACACGACTACTGGAAAAAACATAGCTTTGACAAGACAGATCTTTGTTGGCAAAGTAATGTCTCTGCTTTTTAATATGCTATCAAAGTTAGTCATAGTTTTTCTTCCAAGGAGCAAGCGCTTTTTAATTTAATGGCTTCAGTCACCAGCTACAGTGATTTTGGAGCCCAAAAAAATAGTCTCTCACTGTTTCGATTGTTTCCCCATTTATTTGCCATGAAGTGATGGGACCAGATGCTTTGATCTTAGTTTTCTGAATGTTGAGTTTTAAGCTAACTTTTTCACTCTCCCCTTTCAATTTCATCAAGAGGCTTTTTAGTCCCTCTTCGTTTCCTGCCATAAGGGTGGTGTCATCTGCATATATGAGGTATTGATATTTCTCCCAGCAGTCTGGGTTCCCACTTGTGCTTCATCCAGCCTGGCATTTTGCATGTTGTACTCTGCATGTAGGTTAAATAAGCAGGGTGACAATATACAGCCTTGACATACTCCTTTCCCAATTTGGAACCAGTCTGTTGTTCCATTTTCAGTTCTAACTGTTCCTTCTTGACCTGCATACAGATTTCTCAGGAGGCAGGTCAGGTGGTCTGGTATTCCCATCTCTTTCAGAATTTTCCACAGTTTGTTGTGATGCACACAGTCAAAGGCTTTGGCATAGTCAATAAAGCAGAAATAGATCTTTTTCTGAAACTCTCTTGCTTTTTCTATGATCCAACGGATCTTGGCAATTTGATCTCTGGTTCCTCTGCCTTTTCTAAATCCAGGTTGAATATCTGGAATTTCATGGTTCACATACTGTTGAAGCCTGGCATGGAGAATTTTGAGCATTACTTGGCTAGTGTGTGAAATGAGTGCAAATGTGCATTACAGTGTGATAAGAGGAGCAACTGAGTGCTTCCCAATTCTGCTTTGTATACATCGTTGTTTTTATTCAGTCACTAAATCGTGTGACTCTTTGTGACCCCATGGAATATATTATGCCAGGTTTCCCTGTCCTTCACCATCTCCTGGAGTTTGCTCAAACTCATGTTCATTGATGCCATCCAATCATCTCGTCCTCTGTCTCCTTTCTCCTCCTGTCTTCAATCTTTCCCAGCATCAGGATCTTTTCAAATGAGCCACCTCTTTGCATCAGATGGCCCGTATTGGGTCTTCAACTTCAGCATCATTCCTTCCAATGAATATTCAGGGTTGATTTCCTTTAGGATTGACTGGTTTGATCTCCTTGTTCCAAGTGACTAACGAGTCTTCTCTAGCACCACAGTTCAAAAGCATCAATTCTTTGGCGATCATCCTTCTTTATGGTCCAAATCTCACATCCACACATGGTACCATAGCTTTGACCATACAGACTTTTGTCCACATAAGTGATGTCTATACAAATACACCGTCTAAGTTGGTCATAGCTTTTCTTCCAAGGAGCAAACTTCTTTTAATTTCATGGCTGCAATCACCATCTGCAGTGATTTTGGAGCCCAAGAAAGTAGACAGACTTTACTGCTGACAAAGGTCTGTATAGCCAAAACTATGGTTTTTCCAGGAGTAATGTAGGGAGGTGACAGTTGGAGCTGAGCACTTAAGAATTAATGCTTTTGAAGTGTGGTGTTGGAGAACTCTTGAGAGTCCCTTGGCCAACAAGGAGATCAAATCAGTCAATCATAAAGGAGATCAACCCTGAATATTCACTGGAAGGACTGATGCTGAAGCTAAAGCTCCAATGCTCTAGCCACCTAATGTGAGGACCTGACTCATTAAAAAAGACCCTGATGTTGAGAAAGACTGAAGGTGGGAGAAGGAGATGAGAGGACAAGATGCTTGAGTGGCATCGCCATCATTAATTTGAGCAAGCTCCAGGATATGGTGAAGGACAAGGGAACATGGCATCCATGGGGTCACAAAGAGGAGGACACAACTGAGCGACTGAACAAAAGCAACTTGCCATGAAGTGATGGGACCGGATGCCATGATCTTAGCTTTTGAATGTTAGGTTTAAAGCCAGTTTTTTCACTCTCCTCTTTCACCTTCACCAAGAGGCTCTTCAGTTCCTCTTCACTTTCTACCATTAGAGTTGTATCATTTGCATATCTGAGGTTGTTGATATTTCTCCCAGGAATCTTTATTCTAGCTTGTGAGTCTTCCAGACTGGCATTTTGCATAATGTACTCTGCACAGAAGTTAAATATGCTGGGTGACCATACTCCTTTCCCAATTTTGAGGAAGTCCATTGTTTCATGTCCAGTTCTGTTACTTCTTGACCTGCATACAGGTTTCTCAGGAGGCAGGTCAGGTGGTCTTGTATTCCCATCTCTTGAAGGATTTTCCAGTTTGTTGTGATCCACACAGTCAAAGGCTTTAGTGTAGTCAATGAAGCAAAAGTAGATGTTTTTCTGGAATTCTCTTGCTTTTTGTCTGATCCAACAGATATTGACAACATAATCTCTAGTTCTTCTGCTTTTTCTAAACCAGTTTGACTGGTTCTTTGAGAAGATAAATAAAATTGACAAACCATTAGCCAGACTCATCAAGAAACAAAGGGAGAAAAATCAAATCAACAAAAATAGAAATGAAAATGGAGAGATCACAACAGACAACACAGAAATACAAAGGATCATAAGAGACTATTAACAGCAACTGTATGCAAATAAAATGAACAACTTGGAAGAAATGGACAAATTTTTAGAAAAGTACAACTTTCCAAAATTGAACCAGAAATAAATAGAAAGTCTTAACAGACCCATCACAAGCACGGGAATTGAAACTGTAATCAGAAATCTTCCAACAAACAAAAGCCCAGGACCAGATGGCTTCACAGCTAAATTCTGCCAAATTTCAGAGAAGAACTAATACCTATTTTACTCTAACTCTTCCAGAAATTTGCAGAGGAAGGTAAAATTTCAGACTCATTCTTTGAGGCCACCATCACCCTAATACCAAAACCTGACAAAGATGCCACAAAAAAAGAAAACTACTGGTCAATATCACTGATGAACATAGATGTAAAAATCCTTAACAAAATTCTAGCAAACAGAATTCAACAATGGATTAAAAAGATCATACATGATGACCAAGTAGGCTTTATCCCAGGGATGCAAGGATTCTTCAATATCCACAAATCAATCAATGTAATACACTACATTAACAAATTGAAAAATAAAAGCCATATGATTATCTCAATAGATGCAGAAAAGCCTTTGACAAAATTCAACATCCATTAATGATAAAATCCCTCCAGAAAGCAGGAATAGAAGGAACATACCTCAACATAATAAAAGTTATATATGACAAACCCTCAGCAAACATTATCCTCAAAGGTGAAAAATTGAAAGCATTTCCCCTAAAATCAGGAACAAGACAAGGGTGCCCACTCTCACCACTACTATTCAACATAGTTTTGGAAGTGTTGGCCACAGAAATCAAAGCAGAAAAAGAAATAAAACGAATCCAGATAGGAAAAGAAGAAGTGAAACTCTCACTGTTTGCAGATGATATGATCCTTTCCCTAGAAAACCCTAAAGACTCTACCAGAAAACTACTAGAGCTAATCAATGAATACAGTAAAGTTGCAAGATATAAAATTAACACACAGAAATCCCTTGCATTCCAATACACTAACAATGAGAAAACAGAAAGAAATTAAGGAAACAATACCATTCACCATTGCAAGGAAAGGAATAAAATACTTAGGAATATATCTACCTAAAGAAACAAAAAACCTATATAAAGAAAACTATAAAACACTGGTGAAAGAAATCAAAGAGGGCACAAATAAATGGAAATATACCGTGTTCATGGATTGGAAGAATCAATATAGTGAAAATGAGTATACTACCCAAAGCAATCTATAGATTCAATGCAATCCCTATCAAGCTACCAACAGTATTTTTCAAAGAACTAGAAGAAATAATTTCACAATTTGTATGGAAATACAAAAAACCTCGAACAGCCAAAGCAATCTTGAGAAAGAAGAATGGAACTGGAGGAATCAACCTGCCTGACTTCAGGCTCTACTACAAAGCCACAGTCATCAAGACAGTATGGTACTGGCACAGAGACAGATATATAGATCAATGGAACAAAATAGAAAGCCCAGAGATAAATCCACATACCTACAGACACCTTATCTTTGATAAAGGAGGCAAGAATATACAATGGAGAAAAGACAATCTCTTTAACAAGTGGTGCTGGGAAAACTGGTCAACCACTTGTAAAAGAATGAAACTAGAACATTTTCTAATACCATACACAAAAATAAACTCAAAATGGATTAAAGAGCTAAATGTAAGACCAGAAACTATAAAACTCCTAGAGGAAAACATAGGCAAAACACTCTCTGACATAAACCACAGCAGGATCCTCTATGACCCACCTCCCAGAATATTGGAAATAAAAGCAAAAATAAACAAATGGGACCTAATTAAACTTAAAAGTTTTTGCACAACAAAGGAAATGATAAGCAAGGTGAAGAGACAGCCTTCAGAATGGGAAAAAATAATAGCAAACAAAGCAACGGACAAAGAATTAATCTCAAAAATATAAAAGCAACTTCTGCAGCTCAATTCCACAAAAATAAAAGACCCAATCAAAAAGTGGGCTAAAGAACTAAACAGACATTTCTCCAAAGAAGACATACAGATGGCTATCAGAAAAGATGCTCAACATCACTCATTATCAGAGAAATGCAAATCAAAACCTCAATGAGGTACCATTACACGCCAGTCAGAATGGCTGCTATCCAAAAGTCTACAAGCAATAAATGCTGGAGAGGGTGTGGAGAAAAGGGAACCCTCTTACACTGTTTGTGAGAATGCAAACTAGTACAGCCGCTATGGAGAACAGTGTGGAGATTGCTTTAAAAAACTGGAAATAGAACTGCCATATGACCCAGCAATCCCACTCCTGGGCGTACACACTGAGGAAACCAGATATGAAAGAGACACGTGCACCCCAATGTTCATCACAGCACTGTTTATAATAGCCAGGATATGGAAGCAACCTAGATGCCCATCAGCAGATGAATGGATAAGGAAGCTGTGGTACATATACACAATGGAATATTACTCAGCCATTAAAAAGAATACATTTGAATCAGCTCTAATGAGGTGGATGAAACTGGAGCCTATTATACAGAGTGAAGTAAGCCAGAAAGAAAAACACCAATACAGTATACTAATGCATATATATGGAATTTAGAAAGATGGTAACAATAACCCTGTAAGTGAGACAGCAAAAGAGACACAGATGTTATGAACAGTCTTTTGGACTCTGTGGGAGAGGGCGAGGGTGGGATGATATGGGAGAATGGCATCAAAACATGTAAATTGTCATATGTGAAATGAATCACCAGTCCAGGTTTGATGCATGATACAGGGTGCTTGAAGGCGGTGCACTGGGATGACCCAGAGGGATGGGATAGGGAGGGAGGTGGGCGGGGGGTTCAGGATGGGGAACACATGTACACCCATGGCAGATTCAAGTCAATGTATGGCAAAACCAATACAATATTGTAAAGTAAAATAAATTAATTAATTAACTAAATAAAATAAAATAAATCCAGCTTGAACATCTGGAAATTCTTGGTTCACAAACTGTTGAAGCCTAGCTTGAAGGATATTGAGCATTACCTTGCTAGCATGCAGATATGAGTGCAATTGTATGGTAGGTTGAATATTCTTTGGTATTACCCTTCTTTGGGACTGGGATGAAAACTGACAATTTCCAGTCCTGTGGCCCCTGCTGAGTTTTCCAAATGTGCTGGCATATTGAGTACATCACTTAAACAGCAATATCTTTTAGAATTTGAAATAGCTCAGCTGAAATTTCATCACCTCTGCTACCTTTGTTGTGATGCTTCCTAAGGCCCCCTTGACTTCACACTCTAGGATGTCTGGCTCTAGGTTTGTGACCACACCATCATGGTTATCCAAGTCATTAACACTTTTTGTACAGTTCTGTATATTCTTGCCACCTCTTTTTAATCTTTTCTACTTCAGTTAGGTCCTTACTGTTTCTGTCTTTTTTGTACTCATCTTTGCATGAAATATTTTCTTCATATCTCTAATTTTCTGGAAGAGATCTCTAGTCATTCCCATTCTATTGTTTTCCTCTGTTTCTCTTGTTGTTCACTTAAGAAGCCTTTCCTATCTCTGCTTGCTATTCTTTGGAACTTTACCTTCAGTTTGGTATATCTTTCCTTTTCTCTTTGCCTTTCACTTCTCTTTCCTCAGCTGTTTGTAAGGCTTCCTTAGACAACCTTTTTGCCTTCTTGCATTTCTTTTTTTCAGATGGTTTTGATCACTGCCTTCTGTACAATGTTAGAAACCTTCATCCATAGTTCTTTAGACACTCTGTCTATCAGATCTAATCCCTGAATCTATTTATCACTTCCACTGTATAATCGTAAGGGATTTGATGTAGCTCATACCTAAATGGCCTAGTAGGAGAAGGCAATGGCAACCCACTCTATTACTCTTGCCTGGAAAATCCCATGGACGGAGGAGCCTGGTGGGCTGCCATCTATGGGGTCGCACAGAGTCAGACACGACTGAAGCGACTTAGCAGCAGCCGCAGCAGCAAACGGCCTAGTGGTTTTTCTTACTTTCTTCAATTTAAACCCAAATTTTGCAATAAGGGGCTGATAATCTGAGCCACAGTCAGATCCAGGTCTTGTTTTTGCTGACTGTATAGAGTTTCTCCATCTTTGACAGCAAAGAATATAATCAATCTGATTTCAGTATTGACCATCTGGTGATTTCCACGTTCACATGATTACCATGTGGTGATTTCCAAGTGATTTCATCACTTGTGTTGTTTGCTATGCCCAGTGAATTCTCCCGGCAAAGTTCTGTTAGTCTCTGCCCTACTTCATTCTGTACTCCAAGGCCAAATTTTCCTGTTGCTCCAGGTATCTCTTGACTCCCTACTTTTGCATTCCATCCCCTTGAGGAAAAGGACATTTTTTGTGCATTAGTTCTAGAAGGTCTTGTAGGTCTTCATAGAACCGTTCAACTTCAGCTTCTTTGGCATTAGTGGTTAGGACATAGACTTGGATTACTGTGGTGTTGAATGGTTTGCCTTGGAAACGAACTGAGATCATTCTGTCATTTTTGAGACTGCACCCAAGTACTGCATTTCAGACTCTTTTATTGACTATGGTGGCTACATCATTTCTTGTAAGGGATTCTTGTCCACAGTAGTAGATATAATGGTCATCTGAATTAAATTCTCCCATTCCCGACCATTTTAGTTCACATACTTAAAATGTCAATGTTCACTGTTGCCATCTCCTTCTCGACCACTTCCAATCTACCTTGATTCAGGGACCTGATAGTCCATGTTCCAATGCAATATTATTCTTTACAGCATCAGGCTTTAATTTTACCACCAGATACATCCACAACTGGGCATCATTTCCACTCTGGCTCATTCCCTTCATTCTTTTAGGAACTTTGCTCTTCTCCAGTAGCATATTGGATACCTATTGGTCTAGGGGGTTCATCTTCCAGTGTCATATCTTTTTGCCTTTTCATACTCTTCATGGAGTTTGCCATTCATTTCTCCATGGGCCAGGTTTTGTCAGAACTCTCCACCATGACTAGTCCATCTTGGATGACCCCGCATGGCATGGGCTCATAATTTCATTGAGTTAGACAAGTCTGTGATCCATGTGATCATTTTGGTTTGTTTTCTGTGATTGCAGTTTTTGTTCTGGAGGCTGTGGGATTGTAGTTCTTGCTTCTTCTGCCTGCCCTTTGTAGATGAGGATAAGAGGCTTGTGCAGTCTTTCTGATGGGAAGGACTGGCTATGGGGAAAACTGGATCTTGCTTTGGAGGGCAGGACCATGCTCAGTAAATCTTTAATCAAATTTTCTGCTGATGGTTGAGGATGTGCTCCCTCCCTGTAGTCTCGTCTGAAGCAGCCCAGTCCTGGAGTCTGCAGTCCCTATGGTAGAGCTGCCATATGTTAATCTCTATGGTAGGGCTCACTGCAACCTCCTCCAAGAATGCTTATGTCAACACACTGTGCCTGACAGAACTGCTGCTGCCAGTGGTCCTGACCCTGCAGCAGACCACTGTCAAACCACAGTTCTGCAGGAGACTCCCACACACTCACAAGCAAGCCTGGCTCAGTCTTTTGTGGGGTCACTGTTCCTTTCCCCTGAGTCCTGGTGCTCACAAGGTTTTGTCTGTGTCCTCCAAGAGTCTCTATTTCCCCCAGTCCTGTGGAAGTTCTGTAATCCAATCCCATTGACCTTCAAATCTGGGGATTCCCAGTCTCTTTGCCAGATTCCCAAGTTAGGAAGTCTGATGTGCATCCTAGAACCTTCTCAACAGTGTGAGAATTTCCTTGGTATAATTGTTCTCCAGTTTCTGGGTCACCCATCTGGCAGCTCTATGGTAGGGCTAATGGTGATCTCCTCCAAGAGGACTTATGCCAACACACCACTCTTCCCAAGATTGCTGCTGCCAGTGGCCCTCTCTGTGTGGCAGACAACTGCTGACCCACACCTACTCAGGAAACCCTCAAACACTCACTGGTAGGTCTGGTTCAGTCTCTTGTCAAGGGTCACTGCAACTTTCCCCAGGGTCCTGGTGCACACAAGGTTTTGTTTGTACCCTCCAAGAGTCCCTGGCAGATAAGGAGTTTGATTTCAACAAGATTGCACCCCTCCTATCATCTTGTTGCAGCTTCTCCTTTGTTCTTGGACACGAGGTATCTTGTCCTAATGGTGGGTTTCAACATTCTTTTGTCAATGGTTGTTCAGCAGTTAGTTATGATTTTGGTGTTCTTCCAGGAGAAGATGAGTGCATGTTCTTCTACTCCACCATCTTGTTTAAAATTGTTTACATTAATCTTGTTCAAAAATTGTTGATGTATTTCCATTACCTATCAAATAAAATTTAAATTCCTTAGTCTGGCTTTCATGCCCCTCCACAATGCATTCAATAATTTAATGGTTAAAATTTCTGCCATGAAATTGCTTCATATAGAAATTTTTACATTCTGCCTTACAGACTATCACCTATGGGAATGTGTCATCTTCTTTACTGGGATGTAAACTACTTGAGGGAAAGGACAGAATCTCATTCAATTGTATATTCCTTTCAGGATCAATATAGTTCCTTGTCTAAGGTAATCACTCATTAAATAACTGTTGCATAATGAAAGATCCTGGATAATAACATTGTACAACAAACAAAACCACTTCAATTCACAATCTCACTAGAGATTACTCATGTACATAAATTTCTTGAGGACTAATCTAGTCTTCATTTACTCAGTGGCTATGCAAAATTGCATTCTTACATACCCATTCCTTTGGGTTATAATTTTCAGTGCAATGATAACATACCTTGAAAATCTTCTTAGCCATTTTTGCCTTCCTAGAAATTCACTTTCTTAAATCCAAACTGTGAACAAGTTTAGGCATTCAGTAAATACTTGTGGGTTGGTAAATACCATCAATTACTTTTCTTGACCTGTAGGCTCACATTGTTCATTTTCAGAAAAAAATATGTTAATACCCAGGTTAACATAATCATAACTTTGTATCAGCTGTTCTTCCAAGTAAATATTGAGTTTCAAGGAAATGTTCCTTTTCAGTTTACAAATCAAGTGTTTTTCTTCGAGCTAGCAGTCATACTTGAGTATTCAGCAAAAGTACGTTATGTCTACTGCTCATTTCATCTCATAAAGTATTAAAATTTGCTGTTTAAGATTGAAAATTAGTAAAATTATTAATTTTTACTGCTGCATTAAGTGAAAAAATACTTGTGGGTTGGAAGAGTAAATGAATGAGTTAATAGCTAGATGAGTAAAAGTGAGGGTGACTCTGCAATTCACAAAAAATACATACCTGTCTCCTGGGAAACCTGTATGCAGGTCAAAAAGCAACAGTTATAATCAGACATGGAACAATGGACTGGTTCAAAATTAGGAAAGGATTACATCAAGTCTGTATATTGTCACCCTGCTTATATGCAGAGTAAATCATGTGAAATACCAGGCTGGATGAGTCACAAGCTGGAATCAAGATTTCAGGGAGAAATACCAACAGTCTCAGATATGCAGATGATATCACTCTAATGACAGAAAGTGAAGAGGATCTAAAGAGCCTCTTGATGAGGATGAAAGAGGAGAGTGTTCAAAATGGTTTAAAACTCAACATTCAAAAAAACTAACATTATGGCATTCAGTCCCATAATTTCATGGCAAAAAGATGGACAAAAAGTGAATACAGTGACAGATTTTCTTTTCTTGGATTCCAAAATCACTGCAGATGGTGACTGAAGCCACAAAATTGAAGACACTTACTCCTTGGAAGAAAAGCTGACAAACCTAGACAGCATATTAAAAAGCAGAGACATCACTTTGTCAACAAAGGTCCATATCGTCAAAGCTATGGTTTTTCCAGTAGCCATATATGGATGTGAGAGTTCGACCATGAAGAAGATAGAGCACTGAAGAATTGATGCTTAGAATTGTGGTGCTGGAGAAGACTCTTGAGAGCTCCTTGGGCTGCAAGAAGATCAAACCAGTCAAATCTAAATGAAACCAGCCCTGAATATTCATTGAAAGGGCTGTTGATTGAAGCTGAAGTTCCAATACTTTGGCCACCTAATGTGAAGAGCAAACTCATTGGCAAAGACCCTGATGGTGGCAAAGATTGAGGGCAGTAGGAGAAAGGGGTGACAGAGAATGAGATAGTTGAATGGCATCACCTACCCAATGGACAGGAGTTTGAAAAAACTCTGAGAGTTAGTGAAGGACAGGGAATCCTGGCATGCTGCAGTCCATGAGGTCACAAACAGTCAGACATGACTTAGTGACTGAATGACAACAACAGAAATTATGCCAACCCAAAGATGATAAGATTTAGATGTCTATCCCTCACCACTAGACATGGATAGTCTTTCTAAAAAAAAATCTAATTGTGATTATTAAAGAAAAAATAAACATAACTGTGAAAATTAAGTACCCCATGGTCTGTGTACTATCATTCAATATAGGTTCTTTCTGGTTTCCACTGCCAGGATACAAATTAAAGAATTAAAGGCCCTAATAATAGTCCATCTTAAGATAAAAATGAATGGGAAATAAATTAGTCACAGAAAGAAACTGAGTTAAGGGGAAACAATTTGCCTAATATCACTTTGAAAACCATTGATAAGTTCGATATCTTGCTAGTGCCTGTCTAAACAATGCCATTGTTGGTGTTTTGTTTTGTTTGTTTGTTTGTTTGTTTTTTTGGTAATTCTGTGCATAACTATCATGGCAAATCATGTTTATGTATTGTCTGAATTCTATACATCTCACCATCAACACCACTGCTAAAAAAAAGCTATGAGTCAGGGGCTTTCTCTGTCTTATTCTCCACTGTGTTTTAGTGCCTACAATAGTGTATAACACATAATAAGTACTCAGTTAAAGAAGATACCAAGGTAAGCTTGGTTTACCCCTAGATTTCTTTCCAAGCTGAAATGCATATTAAAAAACAGTATCAGCCAGAAGACATTAAATAAATTTTCATAACAGTAAAAATGTTTGCCAGGTCTTATCATGAATTTCTCATTTTAATGTCACTCAAATTAGTGCTTTAAATTCACTAAAAACAAGTTTAAAGCAAGAAAACTCCAAGCATTTTCTTTTCAAAATAATTTTCAGAAGTACGTGTTTGATTCTATTCAGCAGAAAAGATCTTCTCCCTAACATTATTCCACCATGCTTGCTGAGGGATAATTTGTCAGTATCTAGACACAAGCAGTATCAGGAATCTGAATTTACATATAAATGGAATCAAACTACAGAATTGTCCTGTGATTTTTTTAATATTTAATATATGTATCATGGGCTTTGCTGGTGACTCAGATGGTAAAGAATCCACATGCAATGTGGGAGACCTGGGTTCAATTCCTGGGTTCGGAAGACCCCTCGGAGGAAGGCATGGCAACCCGCTCCAGTATTCTTGCCTGGAGAATCTCCATGGACAGAGGAGCCTAGTGGGCTGTAGTCCATGGGGTCACAGAGAGTTGCACATGACTAAGCGACTAAGCATGTATGTATCATGAATATTCTTTGGTTTTAGAGCATGTTGATCTTTCTTATTTTTGCCAGTCATCTCATGAATAAGATGAATGACAGATCATAGACAGATCATGACACTGCTGACTAAAATTTGAGAATTCTGCTGTCAACTACTTTAGCCCTCATGTCTAACTCCCCATCAAAAGGAAAAGATATACCTCTCCAGAGGTAGTAAGTACTCATTTTTCTAGACTCTCCCATTCTTTCTCAAAACAGTAATTTGAGTTTGTATTAGTTTTGTATGGCTACCACTGCAAGTACCAAAAATCATGTGGCTTAAACAATAGAAATTTATTTCCAAACAGTTCTGGAGACTAGAAGTTCAAAATTAAAGTGTAGACAGGGTTGTTTCCTCTAATGCCTCTCTCCTTGGCTACAGATGGCTGTCTTCTTGTAGCTTCATATCATCTTTCATCTGTGCATGTCTGTATCATAATCTCTTTTAATAAGGACATCAACTTATTAAGTTAGGGCCCACCCTAATGACCTCATTTTGCCATTTTTAAAGACCTGCCATCTTCAAACATAGTGATATTCTAAGATACTGGAGGTTAGAATTTCAATATATGAAATTTGAGAGAAACGGTTCAGCCATTTTTAAGAGTATATTCATGTTTCTATAACATAACAAACAGTAAACAATAGGAACTACAAGACGAAGTAATTTATCTAAATTCTAAATTAAGTAGTATATATGAGAGAGAGAAAACTACAACTTTTATTAGAGATCCCAGTTACTAGCAGGAATAGAGTTGGTTTTGCTACTTTGGTTTTTACTTTTTCCATTTAGATTTCATGCTCATATATCAAAATGGATGCTTACTAGGAAACACACTTATCTTCCATGTAAAATCATCTTCAGAAAATTTTGTCATCAATGGCAGCCAATAGCAATTAAGAAGATATGATTATCTAGCTTACTGCCTTTGGTAAAAATGAAACACTTAAAATCCTTAACACAGTCATTTATCTTTCTGCCATCCAGAGTCCCTTGGATTGCAAGGAGATCAAGCCAGTCAATCCTTAAGGAAATCAGTCCTGAATATTCATTGGAAGGACTGAGCTGAAGCTGAAACTTCAACACTATGGCCACCTGATGCGAAGAGCTGACTCATTGGAAAAGACCCTTATGCTGGGAAAGACTGAGGGCAGGAGGAGAAGAGGATGACAGAGGATGAGATGGTTGGATGGCATCACCCACTTGATGGACATGAGTTTGAGCAAGCTCTGGGAGTTGGTGATGGACAGGGAAGCCTGGTGTGCTACAGTTCATGGAGTTGCAAAGAGTCAGACACAACTGAGCGACTGAACTGACTGAACTGATCCATGCAGTTCAATTTCCCAGTGACATCCAAGCCTCAATTGCATCTTAAATTTACGCAGCATATATTATCTTTGCCATTCAACATGGCAAAACCTTTTCCTGCTGAGGAGTAATTTCTTCTTGAATAATTTCCACGTTGATTTCCAACACACCAATGGCTTGAATAAAGGTGCGTATTAATCTCCTGCTCATTTATATTCTTTGATTCAGGAAGTATTTTTATGTATTAACCTTGGTGTGAACAACTTTAACACCTAACCTACAAAAGGCAATTACAGAGACAGAGTTCACAGGCAGTTGTGAGCTAGCAGTTACTGAGAGGGTAACAGGCAGGAAGGCCAGGGTTCTCCAAATGAAGGAAAGAGGCTGTACTTGCCAGACATTTTTATCTCTCTTAAGCGGCAGGAAAAAACAAACCAGCGATCTGTTTTTCCTTCTCTATACAAATTTAAAAGGAAGTTTCTCTTAACATTCTGTGTTGCCATGACACCTGGTCTCACCTAAAGCTAACTACTCTCAAACTTTGAGTTAACCAATACATTTCTTTCTCGTATGAAAATGTTGTCTTAAGCTATGTTAATGAACCCCAGACTCTTATCTTCAAGTTGGTTCCGCCAAACGGCCTAACTTACTTACTCAGGTATTGTTCCCCTAATCTATGTAAACGGAACTATTTGTTGGTATTCTGCCCTTCTACAAGATTCAAGTCAATCGTTTTATGGCCTGATATGAATTATCTGGTGCCATTCTAAACTTTATGACATTCCTTTCATTTCATTAACAGACTGTGAGTGACTATATAACATACAGCTAAAGACTAGGAGGGGGGTACTCTTTTGCCCCCTTCTGATGCCTATGCCAGAAGCTTTCCCTATCTCCTTTATACTTTAATAAAACTTTATTACACAAAAGCTCTGAGCGATCCAGCCTCGTCTCTGGCCCCGGATTGAATTCGTCTCCTCCGGAGGCCAAGAATCCCGCGTCTTATCGTTCAGCAACAACCTTTCACTACCTCACACACTTATTGTCACAGTGGGGTCAATGACCAACTTGTTGATTCAGCCTTCTCATGTGAGTTCAAGGAAAAAGTGGAGGTATTCAACTTATTCTGGTTTAGAAATAAAGACCTTCCCCTTAGGTTAGGAAGACACAAAAATCTAGTCTATGTTTGTTGCTTTCAAGTTTCTTGTGTACATTGTAACAAACACAACTTAAACTTCAAGTATGGAATAAAAAGTGTGGAGAAAAAGCTCTGAGAAAATTTTCTTTCCTATCAGAAGCAGTAGACTGCGCAGAGAAAGAAACTATGACTCTTATGTTAGTGTTTCGTACCCCAGCATCTCTTGTAATAATCAGTGATCCCAAGATCACATTAAATTAGAGCCAAATTCAACATGAAGTTCAGTTTAGTTCAGTCACTCAGTTGTGTCTGACTCTTTGCGACCCCATGGACTGCCGCACGCCAAGCTTCTCTGTCCATCACTGACTTCCAGAGCTTGCTCAAACTCATGTCCATAGAGTCGGTAATGCCATCCAACCGTCTCATCCTCTGTCATCCCCTTCTCCTCCTGCCTTCAATCTTTCCCAGCATCAGGATCTTTTTCAATGATAGTTCTTTGCATCAGGTGGCTAAAGTATTGGAGTTTCAGCTTTAGCACCAGTCCTTCTAATGAATATTCAGGACTGATTTCCTTCAGGATTGACTGGTTTAATCTCCTTGCTGTCCAAGGGACTCTCAAGAGTCTTCTTCAACATTCAAAAGCATCAATTCTTTGGCACTCAGCTTTCCTAATAGTCCAATACTCACATCCATACATGACTACTAGGAAAATCATAGCCTTGACTAGATGGAACTTTGTTGGCAAAGTAATGTCTCTGCTTTTTAATATGCTGTCTAGGTTGGTCATAGCTTTTCTTCCAAGGAGCAAGCATCTTTTAATTTCAAGAAGGGGGCCTATTATAGACCGTCACAGGTGACTTCTGTGCCCCAGTTATATTAGCAGGTGGAAAAGAGAATATTTTAAATGTTCCCATCATGTAAAAATAATCAGAAAGTAATATACTTGGATTAAAGGCCATAATCTGAACTTTACCATGATAAATAGCTAGTGCACAAGTAAACTTCTATGGAGCACAGATCACTTTGCAGCTGTAGATATTTTCCAAACACAAAGAACACATTGGAATTCAACATAAATATTGCAAAAATTAGTTTATTCATAAGCAAAACACTACTACATCAGGGAAAATTCATTTTGTCATTGTGGGTAAGGGGGAGGTAGACAGGAGATAGACTCGGGTTTTCTTTTCAAAATTACATAAACCCAAAAGTTTTATTAAAACTTGAAAAATCACAAACTTAAATTTATTAAATCACTAAGAAATAGCTTTTATTTACACACACACACACACACACACACACCTCATGTTTACTGATCTTTGCCTTGATATTCCCAAATATTCTAAAGGAGAGTTGAATCTCAAGATATATTTATCAAATGATGACAGATTTACCACCACACCCCTTTTCCATTCCTAGACAGACAAAGAAGCATCTATTAAACACTTCTCTCTACCTCTAACCCAGGAAGGCCAGGTTCAGGTTTATGCCTTTTAGCCTGGCCCCTACCAAGATCCCTGAACTACGTGGGTTCTCTCTTTCCCTCTCCCTCTCATTACCCCCCTCACTTTCATAAGGAGCATCTTCAACAGTTTTCCTAGAAATTTCCTTAACTAGATCATCTAGTATATGAGGTTTATTTTCTACTTTCTACATTACCTCAGGTGACAATATTGCTAAACTTTCTACCATCATGCAAGGATCCTTTTTATCTAGTTTCTAAAAACATTTTCCCTAGTCTCCTTTCCACCTTTACTTGCAGCCTTCTGAAAGGCCATTAGCCCTCTACTAAGAGTCTTCAAGGCATCTTAGGCTTTCATGTACACTTTCTAAGTATTCTTCCATCTCCTCCACACTACCAGGTCCCAAATCTACTTCAACATTTTTATGTTTTGTTCTGATAGCACTCCATTTCTGGGCACCCAAGTATGTAATAGCTATCCAGTGCTGCATAACAAATGATTCTAAAACATAGCAACTTCAAATAACAATCAACATTTATTATCTCACAAGGTTTCCATTGGTCAGGAAATTGGAAGTAGCTTAAGTAGATGGTCTTGGTTCAGAATCTCTTGTGAGATTTCAGCTAGATATCAGACGTAGCTGCAGTCAACTGAATGTCTGAGACTGGACCGTATGCTTCCAAGATTGCTCAGTTGCCTTGATGATTTTGTGCTCGTTGTTGCCAGGAAGCTTCAGTTCCTTATCGTGTGAAAGTGAAGTCGCTCAGTCGTGTCCGACTCTTTATGACCCTACGGACTGTAGCCTACCAGGCTCTTCCATCCGTGGGATTTTCCAGGCAGGCGTACTGGAGTGGGTTGCTATTTTCTTCTCCAGGGGATCTTCCCGACCCAGGGATTGAAGCCGGTTCTCCCGCATTGTAGGCAGACACTTTACTGTCTGAGCCAGGAGGGAAGTCTATCATGTGAAGCTCTCTATAAATATTCTGAGTCATTATGACAAGAGGCTGGATTTACCATTCTCTCTGAAACAGCTTTAAAAAAAAGGGCAAAATATATGAAACAATAGTTCTCAGACATTTGATATCAGACAGTGAAAGACAGTGATCCCTGAGAGAAGGAAAGCAAATAAAGTGAAACTACAATTTCTCCAGCTTCCTGCCTAAAGAGTTTGGAGGCAATAACACAGGCAGTAAGAAACCTAAGAAAAGACTGGGGATCAACTGGAGTTGAAGAGAGAAAACTGAGAATCCAGAGGGGCCAAGGATATAGTTCACAGGGCAGAGGACCAGAGAAGAGAGAGCTATGTAGACAGAGAACTCTGGAGATCAAAAGAGGTACCTATCAAATCTTCAGCTGAGTACCAGTTAGCGTATGTGTATAAAAAACTACCTGAGGCTAAGGGGTAAACAATCAGGAAGTAGTAGAAGGAACAATTCTCAGAGCTTACAAAGGGCTGGGAAATGATCATGTTCCCACCTATTACAGTGCTCAAAAGGCCTCAGTTCAGTTCAGTAGCTCAGTCACGTCCAATTCTTTGCGATCCCATGAACCACAGCATGCCAGGCTTCCCTGTCCATCACCAACTCCCAGAGTCCACCAAAACCCATGTCCATTGAGTCGGTGATGCCATCCAACTATCTCATCTTCTGTCGTCCCCTTCTCCTCCTGCCGTCAATCTTTCCCAGCATCAGGGTCTTTTCCAATGAGTCAGCTCTGCATCAGGTGGCCAAAGTATTGGAGTTTCAGCTTCAACATCAGTCCTTCCAAAGAACAACTCAGGACTGAACTCCTTTAGGATGGACTGGTTGGATCTCCTTGCAGTCCAAAGGACTCTCAAGAGCCTTCTCGAACACCACAGTTCAAAAGCATCAATTCTCCAGCACTCGGTTTTCTTTAGAGTCAAACTCACAACCATACATGACACTGGAAAAACCACAGCCTTGACTAGATGGACCTTTTTTGACAAAGTGATGGCTCTGCTTTTTTTTTTTAAATAATGATAACAATTGCCTTTTATTTTATTTTTAATTTCAAGTCACTGTATTTGTATAACTACAGTCTTTAAATCTGTTTTTCTTTTCCATTTATTTTTGTTAGTTGGAGGTTAATTACTTTCAAAATTGTAGTGGTTTTTCCCATACATTGACATGAATCAGCCATGAATTTACATGTGTTCCCCATCCTGAACCCCCCCTCCCACCTCCCTCCCTATCCCATCCCTCTGGGTCATCCCAGTGCACCAGCCCCAGGCACTTGTCTCATGCATCCAACCTGGACCGGCGATCTGTTTCACACTTGATAATATACATGTTTCGATGCTGTTCTCTCAGATCATCCCACCCTCGCCTTCTCCCACAGAGTTCAAAAGCCTGTTCTATATGTCTGTATCTCTTTTTCTGTCCTGCATATAAGGTTATCATTACCATCTTTTTAAATTCCATATATATGCATTAGTATACTGTATTGGTACTTATCTTTCTGGCTTACTTCACTCTGTATAATGGGCTCCAGTTTCATCCATCTTATTAGAACTGATTCAAATGTATTCTTCTTAATGGCTGGGTAATATTCCATGGTGTATATGTACCACAGCTTCCTTATCCATTCGTCTGCTGATGGGCATCTAGGTTGCTTCCATGTCCTGGCTATTATAAATAGTGCTGTGATGAACATTGGGGTGCACGTGTCTCTTTCAGATCTGCTTTCCTCGGGTGTGTATGCCCAGGAGTGGGATTGCTGGGTCATATGGCAGTTCTATTTCCAGTTTTTTAAGGAATCTCCACACTGTTCTCCATAGTGGCTGAACTAGTTTGCATCCCCACCAACAGTGTAAGAGGGTTCCCTTTTCTCCACACCCTCTCCAGCATTTATTGCTTGTAGACCTTTGGATAGCAGCCATTCTGACTGGCGTGTAATGGTACCTCATTGAGGTTTTGATTTGCATTTCTCTGATAATGAGTGATGTTGAGCATCTTTTCATGGGCTTGTTAGTCATCTGTATGTCTTCTTTGAAGAAATGTCTGTTTAGTTCTTTGGCCCATTTTTTGATTGGGTCATTTATTTTTGTGGAATTGAGCTGCAGAAGTTGCTTGTATATTTTTGAGATTAATACTCTGTCTGTTTCTTCGTTTGCTATTATTTTCTCCCAATCTGAGGGCTGTCTTTTCACCTTGCTTATAGTTTCCTTTGTTGTGCAAAAGCTTTTAAGTTTCATTAGGTCCCATTTGTTTATTTTTGCTTTTATTTCCAATATTCTGGGAGGTGGGTCATAGAGGATCCTGCTGTGATTTATGTCGGAGAGTGTTTTGCCTATGTTCTCCTCTAAGAGTTTTATAGTTTCTGGTCTTACATTTAGATCTTTAATCCATTTGAGTTTATTTTTGTGTATGGTGTTAGAAAGTGTTCTAGTTTCATTCTTTTACAAGTGGTTGACCAGTTTTCCCAGCACCACTTGTTAAAGAGGTTGTCTTTTTTCCATTGTATATTCTTGTCTCCTTTGTCGAAGATAAGGTGTCTGTAGGTATGTGGATTTATCTCTGGGCTTTCTATTCTGTTCCATTGATCTATATTTCTGTCTTTGTGCCAGTACCATACTGTCTTGATGACTGTGGCTTTGTAGTAGAGCCTGAAGTCAGGCAGGTTGATTCCTCCAGTTCCATTCTTCTTTCTCAAGATTGCTTTGGCTATTCAAGGTTTTTTGTATTTCCATATAAACTGTGAAATTATTTGTTCTAGTTCTGTGAAGAATACCGCTGGTAGCTTGATAGGGATTGCATTGAATCTATAGATTGCTTTGGGTAGTTTACTCATTTTCACAATATTGATTCTTCCAATCCATGAACACGGTATATTTCTCCATCTATTTGTGTCCTCTTTGATTTCTTTCATCAGTGTTTTATAGTTTTCTATGTATAGGTCTTTTGTTCTTTAGGTAGATATACTCCTAAGCATTTTATTCCTTTGGTTACAATGGTGAATGGTATTGTTTCCTTAATTTCTTTCTGTTTTCTCATTTTTAGTGTATAGGAATGCAATGGGTTTCTGTGTGTTAATTTTATATTCTGCAACTTTACTGTATTCATTGATTAGCTCTAGTAATTTTCTGGTAGAGTCTTTAGGGTTTTCTATGTAGAGGATCATGTCATCTGCAAACAGTGAGAGTTTCACTTCTTCTTTTCCTATCTGGATTCATTTTATTTCTTTTTCTGCTCTGATTGCTGTAACCAAAACTTCCAAAACTATGTTGAATAGTAGTGGTTAGAGTGGCACCCTTTGTCTGGTTCCTGATTTTACGGGAAATGCTTTCAATTTTTCACCATTGAAGATAATGCTTGCTGTGGGTTTGTCATATATAGCTTTTATTATGTTGAGGTATGTTCCTTCTATTCCTGCTTTCTAGAGTTTTTATCATAAATGGATGCTGAATTTTGTCAGTCTTTTTCTGCATCTATTGAGATAATCATATGGTTTTTATCTTTCAATTTGTTAATGTGGTGTATTACATTGATTGATTTCTGGATATTAAAGAATCCTTGCAGGCTCTGTTTTTTAATATGCTGTCTAGGCTGGTCATAACTTTCCTTCCAAGGAGTAAGCGTCTTTTAATTTCATGGCTGCAACCACCATCTGCAGTGATTTTGAAGCCCATAAAATTAAAGTCTGACACTTTTTCTACTGTTTCCCCATCTATTTGCCATGAAGTGATGGGACCAGATGCCATCATCTTAGTTTTCTGAATGTTGAGCTTTAAGCCAACTTTTTCACTCTCCTCTTTCACTTTCATCAAGAGGCTTTTTAGTTCCTCTTCACTTTCTGCCATAGGGTGGTGTCATCTACATATCTGAGGTTACTGATATTTCTCCCGGCAATCTTGTTTCCAGCTTGTGCTTCTTCCAGCCCAGCGTTTCTCATGATGTGCTCTGCATAGAATTTAAATAAGCAGGGTGACAATATACAGCCTTGATGTACTCCTTTTCCTATTTGGAACCAGTCTGTTGTTCCATGTCCAGTTCTAACTGTTGCTTCCTGACCTGCATATAGGTTTCTCAAGAGGCAGGTCAGGTGTTCTGGTATTCCCATCTCTTTCAGAATTTTCCACAATTTATTGTGATCCACACCATCAAAGGCTTTGGCATAGTCAATAAAGCAGAACTAGATGTTTTTCTGGAATGCTCTTGCTTTTTCGATGATACAGTGGATGTTGACAACTTGATCTCTGGTTCGTCTGCCTTTTCTAAAACCAGTTTGAACATCTGGAATTTCACGGTTCACATAATGCTGAAGCCTGGCTTGGAGAATTTTAATCATCACTTTACTAGCGTGTGAGGTGAGTGCAATTGTGCAGCACTGGGTCAAATTAGCCCTGACCTGAAGGTAGCTCTCAGTTTTCATTGCAATCCCAAAGAAGGACAATGCCAAAAAATATTCAAACTACCACACAATTGTACTTATTCTACATACTAGCAAAATAATGCTCAAAATTCTCCAAGCCAGGCTTCAACAGTACATGAGCCGTGAACTTCCAGATGTTCAACCTGGATTTAGAAAAGGCAGAGGAACCAGAGGTTCAATTGCCGACATCCATTGGATCCTTGAAAAAGCAAAGGAGTTCCAGAAAAACATCTACTTCTGCTTTATTGACTACACCAAAGTCTTTGACTGTGTAGATCACAACAGACTGGAAAATTTTTCAAGAGATGGGAATACCAGACCACCTTACTTGACTCCTGAGAAACCTGTATGCAGATCAAGAAGCAACAGTTAAAACTGGACGTGGAACAACTGGTTCTAAATAGGAAAAGAAGTACATCAAGGCTGTATATTGTCACCCTGCTTATTTAAATTCTATGCAGAAAACCTCATGTGAAATGTCAGGCTGGATGAAACACAAGCTGGAATCAAGACTGCAGGGAGAAACATCAATAACCTCAGATATGCAGATGACACCACCGTATGGCAGAAAGCAAAGAGGAACTAAAAGAGTCTCTTGATGAGGGTGAAAAAGGAGAGCAAAAAAGCTGGCTTAAAACTCAGCATTCAAAAACCTAAGGTCATGGCATCCAGTCACTTCATGGAAAATAGATGGGGAAACAGTGGAAACAATGACAGACTTTATTTTGGGGGGCTCCAAAATCACTGCAGATGGTGACTGCAGCCATGAAATTAAAAGACGCTTGCTCCTTGGAAGAAAAACTGTGACCAACTTAGACAGCATATTAAAAAGCAGAGACACCACTTTGCCAGCAAAGATTCATATAGTCAAAACTATGGTTTTTCCAGTAGTCATGTATGGATGTGAGAGTTTGGACCATAAAGAAGGCTGAGTGCCAAAGAATTGATGCTTTTACTGTGGTGTTGGAGAAGAGTCTTGAGAGTCCCTTAGACTACAAGGAGATTAAACCAGTCAATCCTAAAGGAGATCAGTCCTGTATATTCATTGGAAGGACTGATGGTGAAGCTGAAACTCCAATACTTTGGCCACCTGATGCAAAGAGCCAACTCATCAGAAAAGACCCTGATGCTGAGAGTGAAGGCAGGAGGAGAAGGGGACATGACAGAGGAGGAGGTGGTTGGATGGCATCACTGACTCGATGGACATGAATTTGAGCAAGCTCCAGGAGTTGGACAGGGGAGCAAGCAAGATGGACAGGGAAGCCTGGCATGCTGCAGTCCATGGGTCTCAAACAGTCAGACGTGACTGAGGGACAGAACAACAACAATAAAGTTTGCTCTGATCTAGCAAATGACACCCCACTCCAGTACTCTTGCCTGGAAAATCCCATGTATGGAGGAGCCTGGTAGGCTGCGGTCCATGGGGTCAGGAAGAGTCGGACACGACTGAGCGACTTTACTTTCACTTTTCACTTTCACGCATTGGAGAAGGAAGTGGCAACCCACTCCAGTGTTCTTGCCTGGAGAATCCCAGGGATGGGGGAGCCTGGTGTGCTGCCCTTTATGGGGTCGCACAGAGTCGGACACGACTGAAGTGACTTAGCAGTAGCAGTAGCAGTTGCCCAACAGAAGCCAACAGCGAGCATCTAAATAATCAAACTGTACCAAGTAACTTAACTGCATTCCAGAATTAAGCTCAGGAAATATTAATAGAAAATACAAAATATCCAACACTGGACAGGTAAAATTCACAATGTCTGACTCCAAGAAAAATTACTGTACATGCAAAAAGCAGAAAAATAACACCAATAATGAGGAAATCAATCAATAGAAAGACTCAGAAAGATGCAAGTAATAGAATTAGTAGACAAGTGTTAGTGCAAGTGTGTGGTCAAACAAACCAAAACATCAGAGTTTGAAGCAGAGAAAGTGTTATTGCAGGACCATGCAAGGCAATGGGTGTCTCATGCCCTAAAAAGCCTTGAACTCCCCCAAAGGGTTTCAGCAGCAAAGCATTTTTAAAATGTGAGGGAGCAGGGTCACAGGGTCTGTGATTAGCTTGTGCACAGTTCTCTGATTGGCTGATGGTGATGGAATAGGGTTGTCACAGAGGTTAACTTTAGCAGTCCTTAAGCTCCAGGAGGCCTGGGGCTATGTGCTCATAGTCATCAAGTATTTAAATCTTCCATCTTGTGGGGGGAGAGGGGGTGTCATAGCTGTAAAGCAACTCAGGAAATGTGTATCAAATACTATTATCTATTCAACATGTACTTCAAAGAGGAGCTAAAGCAGAAGATATGGGGGAAGGCCTGTCCCAGGAAGGCCCCATAGGATCCTGCTTGGTTATACAAGGATACTAAAATGTATGTTTAACATATTATATATTCTTTATGTTCAAGTAAGTAGAGAAAAGATTGAGCATGTTAAGTAGAGAAATAACAAATATTTTAAAAATCTAAACTTAAGAGATGAAATACAATGTGTTAAGTAAAAAATATACAAGTTGGGCTTCCCAGGTGGTACTAGTGGTAAAGAACCTGCCTGCCAATGCAGGAGAGGTAAGAGACACAAGTTTGATCCCTGGGTTGGGAAGATTCCCTGGAGAAAGGAACGGCAACCAACTCCAGTATTCTTGCCTGGGAAATCTCATGGACAGAGGAACCTGGTGGGCTATAGTCCATAGGGTCACAAAGAGTTGGACATGACTGAAGTGACTTAGCATGCTTGCAAACAAGTTAGAATTAATAACAGATTAGACACTGTCAAAAAAAACTTTGTAAACGTGAAGTCATAATAGAAGAAATCATTCAAAATGAATGAACCATTCAAAATGAATGAACCATTCAAAATGAATCACCAACAGAAAAAAAAAGACCCCCAAAATTGAAACAGATGTTACATGTCAATTATACCTCAATGTTAAAAAACTGTAAAATCACATCAGTGAACTATAAGGCTATTTCAAGCACCCTAATATACACATAATTGAAGTTTCTAAAGAGGAGTAGACAGAAAAATTATTTAAATAATGGCTAAGATTTTTTCCAAGTCTAGTGAACTCTATAAGCTCATTCATCTAAAAAGTTCAACAGAATTCAAGAACAGGAAACATGAAAATTATTCCAAAACATTACATAATGTTTTAAATAAATAAAATAACAACTCTAGAACTCCCCACCCCTTACTCTGCTATATTTCTTCACAGCTCTCATCACTACTTAATACTACATTTCACTTATTTATATAATTATTGGATTGCTGTCTTTTTCACCTCCTGGAAAGAAATGAGCTTCATGATAGCAAGAAATACATCTTGTTTATTATAATATATCCAACATCTAGAACTATGCCTAACATATAGTAGATACTCAATAATTATTTGCTAAACAGTTATTCAAAGAAAGAATTAAAACTATTTTTGACCCAATTATTTTATCATACTTAAGGAGAAAGTTTAATTTTAGAAATAAAAATATTATTACAAACAGTACTCAATGAACTGACTGCATTATCTCCGATTCATTATTGATTTTAAACAAAAACATGCTGAACATCTAACTCAACTTTACTCAGTATGACCATATGTTTTACAATTCTCTTTTGAAACTTTCCATATTCGTGGTGATACTTGCTTTCCTTTTTCTATACCTTTATTCCCAATTTTACCTCCTTCGTAAATACACTCAGACATTACCCTAGGACAAACAGAAGCACATTGAATGGTACCAGAATGTGCCACTCCAAAATATTCCGATGTAGAGACAGCTTTGAGCTAAAGGTCACTGAGAACCAGTAGATGCAAGAAACATTCTTTACCTCCCCCTAACTGACTAAAAATAGAGTGTAAAGTGTTAGTCACTCAGTAATGTCTGACTCTTTTAGACCTATGGACTGTAACCTGTCAGGTTCTTCTTGTCCATGGAATTCTCAAGGCAAGAATACTGGAATGGGTTGTCATTTCCTATTTCAAGGGATCATTCTGACACAGGGATTGAACCCTAGTCTCCTGCATTGCAGGCAGATTCTTTAATGTCTGAGCCACCAGGGAAGCTGTTACTTTATACAACATCCAGACACACCCATGTACATGTATATGCACATGGATATACACACATACAAACATACATACCACTCTAATACATAAAAAGACAACCAAACAGGCAGACACATACACATAAACATAGGTGAACATACACAAACTTAAACAAAGACACTGGAGGGGAACAAACCTTGCCAGTCCAAAATGTGTCTCTTGGGTGTGAGTGTTATTTTGGGCTGATTGTTTTCAAGAAACAAAGGCTCAGGAAGATCTTATACCTCCTTCCCCTAACTGTCTAAAACAATTTAGACAAAAGGCCTGTTCCAGAAAGAAGAACTATCACCATAGACAACTAAAGCCTAATATGAACTAGGTATGGTAGACTGGGGGAAACTTAGCAAGGTCTGTTTGATCAAAGTTCTCTCTGTGTCCCATTGTCTCTGCATGGCCCAACAAATACTTGTCCACCAAATATTTGATCTTTTTTGGTCTTTCCATAAAGTATTGCCTTCCTTCCCTTTGAAGTCTCAAACACCTACACTCTTCTCCTTCCTTCAAAAGTTTTATAAGTTTCAACCATTCTTGGGCCTCATATACTTATGGAATCTTCATAAATATATAAGAAACTTGATTACTCTTGTTAATCTGCCTCGTGTCAATTTAATTCTTAGACCAGCTAGTAAAACCTAGATTGTTAGAGGAGATTTTTTTCCTTTTTCCTCATCCACACACAATGAAATTCTTATAAGCAGACTTACAAAGTTTTTTAAATCTATACAAAATTGCTACACACTGTATCCTCCCTTAGAGATTCAGATCTTGCTTTAAGGGATCTCAAGTCAAGAAACTGGATTAAGTTAATTAGAATTTTCCAAAGTTACTTGAACACAAATCTTCTTTACACTGCTACTAGCTTTGTAAGAACAGTCTTCTGTAAGACATAGCAAAATCATCCCATGAAGTGGGTATGTTGCTGAATACAAGCTTGCTCTGCTTGCTGCATGACAGGCCAATAAATTGGAGATGAGGTATTGAGGCAAGGAAGACTTTATTCAGAAAGCAGGCAGACTGAGAAGATGGCAGACTAGTGTCTCTTTAAAAAAAAAAAAAAAAAACCTTCTCATGGTCTGGATGCCAGGCTTTTTTTATAGAACAGAGAGGGAGAGGAGGCACTGAAGTAAAGCAAAAAGATCAGAAGTCTTGCAAATATCTCCTGGTACCACCAGCCTTAGGGAGGGGATATGTTAATTTCTTTCTTTCTGCAGCAGTTTAAAGGCGGACAGGCTTAGGATGTTTCCCTGTTGTTGTTTGGTCACTAAGTCATGTCCAGCTCTTTATGACTCCATGAACTGCAGCACACCAGGCCATCCTGTCCATCACTATCTCCTGGAGTTTGCTCACACTCGTGTCCTGTGAGTCAGTGATGCTATCTAACTATCTCATCCTCTGCCACCCTCATCTTTTGCCTTCAATTTCCCAGCATCATGGGCGTTTCCAATGAGTCAGTTCTTCTCATCAGGAGGCCAAAGTATTGAAACTTCAGCTTCACCATCAGTCTTTCCAATGAAGATTCAGGGTTGATTTCCATTGGGATTGACTGGTTTGATCTCTTTGCTGTCCAAGGGACTCTCAAGAGTCTTCCCCAGCACTACAATTTAGAAACATCAATTCTTCAGTGCTCAACTTTCTTTACGGTCCAACTCTCACATCCATATATGACTACTGGAAAAGTCATACTGTTCTGCCCGTAGTCCGAGTCCCCGGTCGGGAAAGAAGACTCCTCGAAACAATGCAACTTGCAATAGGGGAATTTATTACTGACTCGAGCCAGGGCCTCCCGCCCTCACCAGGTGTGTGAGGACGAAAGGCCCCGAGCCCCAGTTCTCTCGGGTATTTATTAGGTCAAAATAAGCAGCAGGTAGTTGGCGCAATCGGATTGGTTACACAGTGGGTAGTTGGCGCAAGCTGATAGGTTACACAGTTGCAAGGTAATTTTTGTTGGCCCAACGTGGGGCTTTCAGCTTTCCCCTGATAAGTTCCCTTTTCTCTGGCTAGGCATATGTTGATTGGCTGGCTCTAGGAGGCCTGATTATTATGTTACCCTGGGAAACCAGGCCTACTCCTAATCTAGGCTGCCTGCCATGGCGTTAGCCGTGACAGCCTCACACATACCTTTGACTATATGGATCTTTGTCAGCTAAATGACATCTCTCTGCTTTTATCTAGCTTTGTCATAGCTTTCCTTCCAAGGTAATTTGATTTAACATTCAGGTAGAGGAGCAGGGTTCCCCAAGGCAGGCCATTGTGTATAGACAGTATTGTTTTAGTGAACAAACCAACAGGAAGCAAAGTTAGAGAAAAAGAAACAGATCCAAGGTAGAGTCAGATTTTGTTCTTCCCTATAAGAGGTACACCAGACTATTTAAGCACAAGGAGTAGCCATATGACTTGGGGAGATTTTTCAGAATTCAGAATCCATCCCAGATGTATTGAATTCAAACTATGCTCCAATCCACTGTATATTGACCTACCACTGAAACTTAAAATAGCAATCTATTTTTCTCATTTCTAAAGTCTTAGCCAGCGTCTCAGTATTAATCCCAAATACATGCAAAACTCTCTGGAATTCCTTTCATGTGATTTCCAGTTGTCTGGTTCTGAGACTAGATATCACATCCCCTAAGAAGTTCTCACTGGCCTGTTCAGAGGGTCAATCTGATTCCCCTATCCCATGATGTGGTGCCATTCTACTTGTAATGTTTCTTCCAATCCCTTCAAGCAAGTCTTCAACTTTCTTTATAACTATTTGCTTGCAAGTTTCTTTTTTCAGTCTGTTGTTTCTTTGCAGATAAATTCACAATTTTATATCTTTATAGTTCTAGTGCCTTTCAGCAAATTTATCATAAAATAAATATTCAATAATTTTACTATTGTTGGTTTTGACTTATCTAAGTTAAAGTGAATTGAAATCTCATTTTATTCTATTTTGGTGCAGTTCTCAGTTATTCACACAAAACATCCATAAATATTGAGTCCTTTACATAGCACATACCCCACTTAATACATATTTGTCCCTCTGTTAGGGAAATGTTATTACTGGCCCAGCCTACACAATTGTGTCAAAATGTGTATACGGATATGACCGAGAAGATAATATTGAATAAGATATCCAAAGTAAGCATTCAGAACACTAGTGTTAGTGGTTGAACCAGGTCCCAGACTTCCAGCTCACTGATCTGCCAATGGCTACCATGTCCTGACTGAGATATGCTAGCCATGGTCATGTGACATTGGAGAGATAAGAAGAGGACAAATACTAAAAAGGTAACAACAAAGATTAAAATAAAAATACAACAAAAAGTAGTAGCAGTAATAATAGTAATAATAATAATTAGCATTTATTGACTGGTCATTATTTGGCTGAATGCCTTACACATATTAATTCATTAATCTTTTGTTTGACTTGGTGGGCATTTTTCATGTTCCTTTACCTGTTGGGTATTTCTTTGCCTTTTCATCTTGTTTAGATTGCTGTGTCTGGAGTGGACTTTCTGTATTCTGGAGGTCTGTGGTTCCTTTTTCTTGTGGAGGATTTACCCAGTGGGTGGGGTTAGATGATTGGCTTGTCAAGGTTTCCCGGTTAGGGAAGCTTGCGTCAGTGTTCTGGTGCGTGGAACTTGATTTCTTCTTTTTGGAGAGCAATGGAGTGCCCAGTAATGAGTTTTGAGATGGGTCTATGTGTTAGGTGTCACCTTGGGCAGCCTGTATGTTGACATTCGGGGCTATGTTCCTGTGTTGCTGGAGAATTTGCGTGGTATGTCTTGCTCTAAAACTTACTGGCTCTTGGGTGGTGGTTGGTTTCAGTGTAGGTATGGAGGCTTTTGGACGGTCACTTATTGCTTAAAGTTCCATGTAGTCAGGAGTTTTCTGGTGTTCTCAGGTTTTGGGCTTAAGTTTCCTGCCTCTGGATTTCAGTTTTATTCTTCCTGTAGTCTCAGGACTTCTCCAACTATACAGCACTGATAATAAAACTTCTAGGTTAATGGCAAAAAGATTCTCCCCTGTTAGGGACACCCAGAGAGGTTCACAGAGTTACATGAACAGGAGAAAAGGGAGGAGGGAGATAGAGATGAGCAGGAGGAGAAAAAGGGGGACTCAAGAGGAGAGAGAGAGATCTACGCAGCTCTCTGTTCCCAGAGTGTTCTCCGTATCTCAGACACCTACAAGGATTCACAGAATCGGATTGGGAAGAGAAGGGGAAGGAGGAAATAGAGGTGTTGTGAGGTAGAAAACAGAGAGTCAAGATTGGGAGAGAATAATCTTCGGTTTAAAGATAGGGCTTCTCTTTTTTTTTTTTTTGGTAAGGTTATAGTGTAGTGAAAATGAAAATGAAGAGTAGTAGAGGAGTACTAGAGGACTTTAAAAGAAATAAGAGAAAAAGAAAAATAGAAAATAAAAGAGAAAACGGAAAGGAAAAAAAAAGAAGAAAAGAGAAAAAAAAGAAAAAGAAAAAAAAAGAAAACAAAAAAAAGAAAGAAAAAAAAAATTTTTTTCCCCTAATTAAAAAAATCATAAAAATCTATGAAAATGAAAGTTAAGGAGTAATGGGGGAGTAATAGGGAATTTTAAAGGAAAATAAAAGAGAAAAAAGAAAAAAGAAAAAATATAAAAAGAAAAAAAAAATTTTTTTTTTCCTTACTTAGAAAAAAAAAAGTAAAAATATATCTAGGAGTTTCTCTGGAGCTGCTGCGGTCAGTGTGGGTTCGACTCAGTTTCAGATAGCTCCTCGTTCCAGCTTACACTTCTCGATATCTACAGGGCCCTTCTGGTGAAGTCGGTGTTTCCTACAGGGATTTTAATCTGTTGCACCAGTCCCTTCTGAAGCGGTTCCCTTTGTTTATTTGGCTTCTGTTTGCCGGTCTCTTCAGAGCCTCATTTCCGCCCTGACACAGGCGGGCGGAGGTAATTCATTAATCTTAACAGAAACTTTGTGAGCTTTCTCTTTTTACACTGCGGGGTGTCAGAAAATTAAAACTTAGACTGTTACGGACTAAATGTTCGTGTTCCCCAAATTTTATATGTGTAAGTCCCACCCCGTGGTGTGATGGTACTTGGAGGTGGAGTTCAAGGGTGGTAATTAGGTTTGGATGAGGTCATGAGAGTGGGGAACACATCATGAGGTTAGTTTCCTTGTAAGAAGACCATTCCTTAAAAATGTGTTTCATCTGACTTTCCTTACCCCTATCACATATGCTAAATATGATCATCAGCACTGTCTTCATTCAACATTTAATAAGTATTTATTATGACTTTCCATTCCAGACAGTGACTCAATTTGGGGGACATTCTCCAAGCTCTTTACTTTCAACCTTCAGTAATTATTCTTCCTCCAGCTGCCCCATTTCACATTCTCCTTAACAAATAACCTCCCTCAATTGACTCAACAATGGAACTTGCCTTTGTACCACCTAGCTATCCTTCCTTCATGGACAAGGGTGTTTATCAGAGCTTCTACTAGGATGCTTTCAGATACAAGTATCAGCAACAACAGAAATCCAGAATTTTGTCTGTCTAGTCAAAGCTATGGTTTTTCCAGTAGTCATGTATGGATGTGAGAGTTGGACCATAAATAAAGCTGAGCACCGAAAAATTGATACTTTTGAACTGTGGTGTTGGAGAGCACTCTTGAGAGTCCCATGGACTGCAAGGAGATCCAACAAGTCAATCCTAAAAGAAACCAGTACTGGATATTCATTGGAAGGACTGGTGCTGAAGATGAAACTCCAATACTTCGGCCACCTGATGCGAAGAGCTGACTCATTTGAAAAGATGCTGATGCTGGGAAGGATTGAAGGCAGGAGGAGAAGGGATGACAGAGGATGAGATGGTTGGATGGCATCACCGACTCAAAGGACATGAGTTTGAGTAAACTCTGGGAGTTGGTGATGGACAGGGAGGCCTGGCATGCTGCAGTCCATGGGATCACAAAGAATCAGACACAACTGAGTGAATGAACTGAACTGAACTGAAACCACAAAAGTTTAACTTATGGTTAACAAAAAGTCTAGAGGTAAGTGGTTTCAAACACTTTAGTGGCTCAAAGCTGCCAGCGTTCCAAGTTTAAGTCTCTGAGATTCTCTTGACTAAGTCAAGAGAGTCAAGATGGCTACTATACTTCCAGTCATTACTTCCGCCTACTGGTATACCTAGCAAAATAGAGAGGAATAAGAAAGTACTTCCCCACCAAGTACAGTCTACTGCCACAAATAGAACTAAGACCAACATTTTCCCATTGGCAAAGAAGAACAAGATTAATATGACTCGCTTAACTGGTTGTGGTTCACTTCTTGCACCAAGTGACAGGCATAATTTCTCTAAGTCAATTGCTTTCTGTCTAATACATCAACAAAAGCAAGTATCAATTAGCTAGGAGAAAAGGAGACATCGATTGTTGGATAGATGAATAGCTGCATAGGCCACAAAGCCACCCAAGCCTCTGAGAGGTTGTTGTTGAGCTGTTCGAGATACCGGGATTCCTGGCCTCCGGAGGAGAAGAATTCAATCCAGGGCCAGGGACAAGGCTTGATTTTAATATTACACAAAAGTTCTGAGCAATCAAGCCTCGTCCCTGGTCCCAGATTGAATCCAGAGGCCAATAATCCCGCGCAGAAGCGCACCGGCTGCGACGGACCTTGCAGAAGCTTCCCTGTCCATCACCAACTGCCGGAGTCTACTCAAACTCATGCCCGTCGAGTCAGTGATGCCATCCAGCCATTTCATCCTCTGTCGTCCCCTTCTCTTCCTGACGCCAATCCCTCCAAGCATCAGAGTCTTTTCCAATGAGTCAACTCTTCACATCAGGTGGCCAAAGTATTGGAGTTTCAGCTTCAGCATCAGTCCATCCAATGAACACCCAGGACTGATCTCCTTTAGGATGGACTGGTTGGATCTCCTTGCAGTCCAAGGGACTCTCAAGAGTCTTCTCCAACACCATAGGTCAAAAGTATCAATTTTTCAGTGCTCAGCTTTCCTCACAGTCCACTTCTCACATCCATACATGACCACTGGAAAAACCATAGCCTTGACCAGACGGACCTTTGTTGGCAAAGTAATGTCTCTGCTTTTGAATATGCTATCTAGGTTGGTCATAACTTTCCTTCCAAGGAGCAAGCATCTTTTAATTTCATGGCTGCAGTCACCATCTGCAGTGATTTTGGAGCCCAAAAAAATAAAGTCTGACACTGTTTCCACTGTTGCCCCATCTATTTCCCATGAAGTGCTGGGACCAGATCCCATGATCTTAGTTTTCTGAATGTTGAGCTTTAAGCCAACTTTTTCACTCTCCTCTTTCACTTTCATCAAGAGGCTTTTTAGTTCATCTTCACTCTCTGCCATAAGGGTGGTGTCATCTGCATATCTGAGGTTATTGATATTTCTCCCGGCAATCTTGATTCCAGTGTGTGCTTCTTCCAGCCCACCGTTTCTCATGATGTACTCTGCATATAAGTTAAATAAGCGTGGTGACAATACACAGCCTTGACGTACTCCTTTTCCTATTTAGAACCAGTCTGTTGTTCCATGTCAGACTAGTCAGTTCTAACTGTTGCTTCCTGACCTGCATACAGCCTTCTCAAGAGGCAGGTCAGGTGGTCTGGTATTCCCATCTCTTTCAGAATTTTCCACAGTTTATTGTGATCCATACAGTCAAAGGCTTTGGTGTAGTCAATAAAGCAGAAATAGATGTTTTTCTGGAACTCTCTTGCTTCTTTGATGATCCAACGGATGTTGGCAATTTGATCTCTGGTTCCTTTGCCTTTTCTAAAACCAGCTTGAACATCTGGAAGTTCACAGTTCACGTATTATAGCTAAAACATTACATATGCAATATATAGTAGTATATGATATGGTGATTATTTTTAGGAAAGACTTTTTAAGAATTGTGAGTTTTCAAAGGGTGTCTGAAGAGAGAATATGACAACTGAAAAAAAAATGAGTGAGAAGAGCACCTGTGGAATGACTGAACTGGAATCAGGAATGTCCAGTAAAAACTGTGTTTTTACCCCTTCTTTTTTTTTCCTTAATGGCAGTATTTTCCTTTCCTAGCAACCTCTTGTCACTCTTGCCAAGCTTATTTCGTAAATTCACTCCATACTGCCTCTACTCCTCACCTCCTAGTTGACTACTCGATTTCAGGCAATTTATTGTTCTGCCAGACAAGAACAGAAAAGAAAACAATTAGAAGTTACTTAGTCTACAACCTACCTCTTCTCCAGCTCATCTAACCTAAAACATAGAATCTTATTCCAATAAAGTAAGAGCTTTTCTTTGAATAAAAGGAGATACTGGAAGAAATTCTGAATTTTGCCCTAAAATATGTAGATAACCCAACACTGTCAGTAATCTTCTTCATTCCTCAGTGCCAGTTTTGCTTACCAGAATTTAGCCCATTAGACTTTCATATTCATTAAATTGAAGTTATTAGGAAAGCATCTTAGCTCAGAAGACTTTTTTATGGAAGACAATAATAGAAGAATACAAGATACAAGCCTGTGAAATTAAAAGACACAGCAGTAGTTTACACAAGGCAACCCCATTAATTCTACCTTCCTCTCCATTTCCCCAGCAATGATATTTGCCAGTTTCCCTACCTTTGGCCTTATCCTCCTCCAATATGTCTTACACACTACCTGTTATTTCTTCCCAAGACCTGATAATCTCTTTTGTTTTCTTGAAAATATCCATTTATTGCTGAAGAAAATATGGATGATTTATGTTTTAAACCAGTCTACTCTTCCAGCTTTATCTCATGCTCAGTCAGCACTTAATACATACTCATTGGAGGGGAAAAAATATAGAAAGACCTGACAAAAGGACAACTATTATTGGCTACAATATAAATTTGTATGCTACCTCTGTTGTTCAAGTAGATATAGTTTTGTTCAATACATTGTAACATCTGATTGGGTAAAATAAAAGTGAAAACTCAGTCCTCTTATTTGGGCGCTTTAGATAATTTCATAGGGATTTTTAAAATTCCCAGTATATCAATCCAGAGACAAACTTGGTTTAAAGTAGGGCAAAGCACTTTTCCTCATCATGGAATTGTTTATTTCTAAGAAGCTAAAGAAAAATACTCATTAATCTCTCCCTATTATTCACATATGAATGTGAAATGCAGAGGGATGCCTCATCACTTAGTCATTCACAAATTTTAGAACATTCAGCTCAAAAATAGATGATAACTCCTAAAAGTTCTCTCCATACTTATTATTTCTGATTATTAAATTGTCTACGGCATCAAGTTCATGACACATCATGTCAGCCTACTGCTGTTTTTAGTTTTTATATATATTTTCCTCCTGCCAATTTTCTAAATGTGACAGCTTTCTACCAGTGACTTAAAATGAGTAAGCATCAAGGAGTTAAACTAAGGACCAGTCCTTTCCCTGACTTAGAAAGTGGTTAAATATATCCTTTTTAAATAAGACATATTTCCTTTGCTTTTCAGATTTTAGAAGAATAGGATAGACATAATGAAAAAAAATTAGGAAAAATGACATTTGAGAAATACAGAAGGAAAAGGAAAGAGCATGTCCTGTAAATTGGTGACTTTATTCTACATCTCTCACCCTAGCACAGGGAGCCTGGGATTGGTGGCTAATCTAGATGCATACTGTTATTTCTTTTTTGAAAAAAATGTTTGTTTTTGGCTGTACTCGGTCTTCATTGTTGTGCCAGTCTTCCTCTAGTTTCGGAGAGTGGGGTCTACTCTCTACCTGTGGTGCGCTGGCTTCTCATTAGTTTTTCTTGTTGTGGGCCATGGGCTCTAGGGCACGTGAGCTTCAGTAGTTGCTGCAAGTGGGCTCAGTAGTTGTGGCTCATGGGCTCCAGAGCACAGGCTCAGCAGTTGTAGCCATGGGCCTAGTTGCCCAGAGGCATGTGAGATATTCCTGGACCAGGGATTGAACTGGTGCCCCCTGTTTCTCAAGGTGGATTCTTAATCACTGCATCACCAGGGAAGCCCCATGCTGTTGATTCTTTAACCAAATCTATTCATTGGTTCCACATACAAAATGATGGTCCCTGAGATGAAGAGACCAAGAGTGATCCCATTGCCTTTATGCTTCTTCTTTAAAATTAAGTGCTCTCCTCTGCCAGTGTTTGGAAGAATCATAGTCCAGAGTAAGTAAACACAACTCTCTTACTTACAATTAATTGCTTAACTTCCTCTTCTTTCTTTTGTTCATAATTTGGGAATGTCTTACTCTGTTTAGTTTTCCCAGATGGCTCAGTGTCAAAGAATCCACCTCCCATTGCAGGAAATGCAGGTTTGATCGCTGAGTCAGGAAAATACCCTGGAGAAGAAAATGGCAACCCACTCCAGTATCCTTTCTGAGAAAATCCAAGGAACAGAGACTACTGGGCTGCAGCCCATGGAGTCACAAAGAGGTGAATATGCCCAAGTGACTGAGCATGCATGCTTTCATGACTCTGTTTAGCAAATTTTTTTAAGTGTCTATTTAAATGTTTATAAACTTAGTCAAAGTATAAATCATGGGTCCCCAACCCCCAGGCCAGACTGACACTGGTCCATGGCCTGTTAGGAACTGGGCTGCACAGCAGAATGTGAGTGGCAGGTGGGCAAGAAAAGCTTCATCTGTATTTATAGCCACTCCCCATTGCTCACATAACTGCCTGAGCTCTGCTTCCTGTCAGAACAGCGGTGGTATTAGATTCTCATATGAGGCCGAATCCTACTATCAACTGTGTGTGCAGGGATCTAGGTTGCCTGCTCCTGATGAGAATCTAAAGCCTGATGATCTGAGGTGGAGCTGAGGAGGTGATGCTAGTGCTGAGTGGCAGCTGCAAATACAGATTATCATTAGCAGAGATTTGACTACAAAGAGACCATAATAAATCAATAACTTGCAGACTCATATCAAAGCCCTATCAGTGAGTAACAAGTGACAATTAAGCTGCATCTGGTGGCAGGCTTTAAGTCAGAATCCGACATATTTCAGCCTGCTCATGGCTTCTCCATTATTTTATTTACCACTTCCATCCATGCCTCTTTCCCACACTGCGCACTTGCCTCAGTCACAGTTTTAGTTAAGCCCACAAGCTAACCCTAGCCAAAATGAATAAAAAGCAAACATCACGGTAGGACTTCTTTAAAAGTGGGGAAAGATCCAATGATGAGAGATCAGAAGACACTAAGACAGCCAACAACAACAACAAAAAAAAAAAGCTGCATTTGAAAGAAAATACCAAGAATCCTACTTAAATTATGGGTTCATTGCAACAGGTGATTCATATTCTCAAAGCCTGTTTTGTACAATATGTGGTAACTGGCTATCCAATGAAGCCATGCAACCTTCAAAACTGCTTTGCCACATGGAGACTAAGCACCCTGCATTAAAAGACAAGCCTTTGGAGTTTTTCAAAAGGAAAAAATGTGAATACAAAAAACAGAATTAACTAGTGAAGGCCACCACTTCATCAAAAGTGTCTGCACTAGAGTTGTTGCTAAAGCTAACAAGTCCTTTACTATTGGTAAAGAGTTGATCCTGCCTGCCACTAAGGACATTTGTCATGAACTTTTAGAAGAGGTTGCAGTTCAAAATGTGGCACATGTTCCTCTTTCTTTTAGCACCATAATTAGACAAATTGATGAGATAGCAGAGAATTTTGAGGCATGACTGTTAGAGAGGATTCATGAGTCACCGTGGTATGCAATCCAGGTTGATGAGTCTGCCAATGTTAACAGCGGGGCAACATGGCATATTTTTGTGTGATATATTTTTCTGGAGGATGTTGTGTGCATGAGAATATGTTGTGTGCACTGTTGTTGCCAAACAACCCCACAGGTGCAGAACTATTCAAGTCTTTGAATGATTACTTATCAGGAAAACTGACTTGGTCTTTTTTTTTTTGAGTATATGCGTGGACAGAGCAGGTGCCATGACTGGACGGCTTTCTGGTTTCACTACTCAGGTCAAAGAGATGGATCTGAATGTGAGTCTATGCACTGTGTCATCCATAGAGAAATGCTGGCTGAACTTAACAACATTTTGCAGGATGTGATTAAAATTATCAACCACATTAAAGCACATGCTCTTAACTCATGTCTGTTTGCCCAGCTCTATGAGGAGATGGACACAGAGCACACACATCTTCTCTTATGCACAGAAGTGAGATAGCTTTCTAAAGGTAATCACTGGCCAGAGTTTTTGAGTTACAAGACACACTTCAGAGATTTCTTTTAGAAAAACAGTCACCACTGGCAGCACATTTCTGTGACACAAAATGGGTTGCAAAACTTTTTTACTTGTGTGACATATTCAACCTGCCCAATGAACTCAATCTGTCACCTCAGGGGAGAACAACAGCTAAGTTCAAGTCGGCAGATAGAGTGGCTGCATTTGAAGCCAAATTGGAATTATGGGGGTGACAAGTGAATATTGGGATTTTTGACCTGTTTCAAACATTAGCAGAGGTTTTGAAAGAGATTGAGGTAGGGCCTTGTTTCTCCCAGCTGGTGCATCATCACCTATCTCATCTTTTAAAAGAGTTTGCGCTTTACTTCCCAACCATGAGAGGCCTCTGAACTGGGAAGGACTGAATCTGCAACCCTTTTGTGAATAAGCCAGGTGAATCAACTTTGTCCATGCTAGAGGGGGATCATCTGCCTGAGATCGCAAATGATGGTGGCCTTAAAATATGTTTGAGACAACTTCAAATCTCCATATGTTCTGGATTAAAGTCAAGACAGACTATTTTAAGATTTTCACAAAGGAACTGAAAAGCCTGCTTCCATTTTCAACATCCTGTCTTTGTGAAGCATGGTTTTCAACAATGACAGTGATCAAAATGCGATTACAGAGTAGACTGGACATAAGCAACACACTTCAGGTGTCATTGTCTTCCATCATCCAACTAGATGGGACCATCTAGTTATAGGAAAACAAGCCCAGGGCTCCTACTGATTCTGCATTGTTGTTAGTCGTACAATTATTTCACTATATATTAAAATGTAATAACAATAGAAATAAAGTGCAAAATAAATGTAATGTGCTTGAAGCATCCCCAAACCATCTTACCCTCTACCCTGGTCTGTGGAAAAATTGTCTTCCATGAAGTATGTCTCTGGTGCCAAAAAGGTTGGGCTACTGCTTACTGTTTATACTGTTACTATAAACAGAGGTCACTATTTAAAGGAGATTTTGACAAATGCTATTATAAAGTAAAAATCCTAACAGCCACCTCTTAATTTCTCTCCTATAAAGTCTGATTTCCACTAACTGAGTTGCATAAAATGGAATGTATCAATAGATGGTTTTGGCCTTTAGAATATAAAGGCTTTTGAAATCTACTTTTACTTTGTTTAATTAAGATATTTTGAATGTTGTTGTTCTGTGAATACTAAAGCTTTAGCTTACCACAGATTATTATGAAGGGAGATTTGCCCTTCATGATAGTCTACTGAGTTCTTGACATCAGTCTAGAGTATTCTCAGTTTAGTCAAGTTCATAGTGCTCTCTTGTTTATGTGTCTTATTATTTTAAATACAATGACAGTTTCATCAGCATCATCATGCAACAATTTTTGCATTTTGAGTTTAGTTTACGTTTTCTGTCACTTCACTGAAACTACCTGTTTCTATAAACAACTAAACAAAGGTTTATACTGGATCAGCACTCAAAGGATCACATGGTAGGATCAAATTTTGGTTACTTTTTTTTCATTCTTTTAGCATTTCCAGCAGTAAAATATATGAGAACTAAAGAATGTATTCTCTAACTGTTCCAAGGAGAAAAAGGAAAACAACCCTATTTAAGTTAATTTAATATCAAAATACCAAATAAAAAGGGAAATACCCTATAACAACCACTTGATGTCACTACTTTAGCTTCTCTCTAGCTTTAGAGAGAAATAGAAGTTGCCTTCTTCTTAAGTCACCAGAAAAGAAAAGTTAGACAAATGTACTTTTAATATTTTTATGGACTTTTTTTAAAGGTAGTGGTTGTTTCAGTTTTGTTTTGTTTTTTTATTAGTTGGAGGCTAATTACTTCACAACATTTCAGTGGGTTTTGTCATACATTGATATGAGTCAGCCATAGATTTACACGTATTCCCAGTCCCGATCCCCCCTCCCACCTCCCTCTCCACCCGATTCCTCTGGGTCTTCCCATTTAAATTGGGTTATTCCATCTTGTTTCTTTTTCTTGTTCTGCAGAAAGAAAGCAATTATGTGAAGAGACTGAGGCAGACATTACTGGACAAAGATAAATATTCCATTCCCATATCAGTTCAGTTCAATTCAGTCGCTCCATCCTAACAGATATCAGTCCTGGGTGTTCACTGGAAGGACTGATGTTGAAGCTGAAACTCCAATACTTTGGCCACCTGATGAGAAGAGCTGACTCATTTGAAAAGACCCTGATCCTGGGAAAGATTGAAGGCGGGAGGAGAAGGGGACGACAGAGGGTGAGATGGTTGAATGGCATCACCGACTCAATGGACATGAGTTTGGGTAAACTCCAGGAGTTGGTGATGGACAGGGAGGCCTAGCGTGCTGTGGTTCATGGGGTCGCAAACAGTCAGACAGGACTGAGCAACTGAACTAACTGAACTGAAAAAGAAACTATGTACCCATTAAACAGTTACTTCCTGTTCCTCTCTCTCCAAGGCCCCACCAACCACCGATCTGCTTTATATCTCTATGAATTTACCTACTCCAGAGATCTCATATAAGCAGAATCATACAATACGTGACCTTTTGTGTCTGGATTATGTCACTTCGCGTGTTTTCAAGGTCTATCCACGTTACAGCATGTATCAGTACTTCATTCCTCTTTATGACTGAGTGACATTTAACTGTGTGTCTTTGTCACAATTTGTTTACCCATTCATCTGTTGATGGGCATTTGGTTTATTTCCTCCTTTTGGCTAACATGTATAGTGTTGCTTTGCAATGAACATGTGTGTACATGTATTCGAGTAGCAGTTTTTAATTATTTTTGGTGTAGCTAGGAGAAGAACTGCTAGATCATACAGTAATTTTATGTTTAACTTTTTGAGGAGCAACTAATACTCCTTGTAGCACATCTCTTCTCCTGCCATCAACCCCCATTAAGATAGAAAATGACAGGAATTGGTGAGACAACTTCAATTAAACCAGCAGTTTTCAAACATTTTGGTCACCATAACACTTTACACTCCCAAACTTTTTTTTTTTTTTTTTTAACCACAGAATGCTGTTAGTTTTGTTCCAGGGTGAGCAGGTTCCCATGGAGGGTAGACAAGGATGGCCAAGGTCACCTGATGACAGGATGCCCAGGGTGGCCACAGGTTCTGCAGGGCCCTGCAGGGCCTGAGTCCTTGGTTTGTTCAGAAGCTTCTCCTTCTGCCCCAACCTGAGGTAGGGGAGGCAGTCACTGATGGAGCAGTTTCTGTAGTTCACAGGGCTCGGTGTTGGGTATCTAGTAGGCCTAATTCTCACACACAGAGGCGGTAGCCTGGTCTTCTAGCTGCCACATGGTACCTGGTACCTGGTACCTGATAGCAGGTGGGACAGGAAGCTTGAGGGGTCCCCATGGGCCAGAATCAGCACCTTGTTAGGGATGTAGATGGAATGGACACACTGCAACAGAGCCTTGGTATCCTTGGCCTGGGGGTCCCCACAGATCACAATCTGCTTGAGGGTGTGCTGGCAGGCTGAGGGCACAGACAAACTTAGGTAATGCCATGGGGACATGGTGCATGCGCTCAGAGGAGGTGGTCAGTAGACACACACAGTTGTCCATCCAGTCTTTGTGGCCCATGAACCCAAGCAGTGCAGGTTGTGGGCCAACACAGAGTTGGCACTGAGCCCTGCACCTTCCTGGTCATCCTTCAGATACAGGGGCAGGCCAGTCCCCAGCTCAGCCTCACTGCAGAAGTAGCTGCCACTCTGACCCCAAACATATTTAAAGAATCCAAAGAGCTTTTGATTTTATTGGTGATATCTGTCAATATTTATTGTGTAAGAAATTTAAATCGAGGATTTTTTAAAATAATGGAGCCATTCCATATTAACATAAAGTAAGTCTTAAGAAGATAACTGTATTTTCCAAGTGAAAATATTTAGTGACAAGAGAAGAATTTTTATATATTCACAGGTAATATAAGCGATGAAAATAGTGTCAGACTTTATTTTTCTGGGCTCCAAAATCACTGCAGATGGTGATTGCAGCCATGAAATGAAAAGATGCTTACTCCTTGGAAACAAAGTTATGACCAACCTAGACAGCATATTCAAAAGCAGAGGCATTACTTTGCCAACAAAGGTCCATCTGGTCAAGGCTATGGTTTTTCCAGTGGTCATGTATGGATGTGAGAGTTGGACTGTGAGGAAAGCTGAGCGCCGAAAATTGATGCTTTTGAACTATGGTGTTGGAGAAGACTCTTAAGAGTCCCTTGGACTGCAAGGAGATCCAACCAGTCCATCCTAAAGGAGATCAGTCCTGGGTGTTCTTTGGAAGGACTGATGGTGAAGCTGAAACTCCATTATTTTGGCCACCTCATACAAAGAGTTGACTCATTGGAAAAGACCCTGATGCTAGGAGGGATTGGGGGCAGGAGAAGAAGGGGATGACAGAGGATGAGATGGCTGGATGGCATCACCAACTCGATGGGCATGAGTTTGAGTAAACTCCGTGAGTTGGTGATGGACAGGGAGGCCTGGTGTGCTGTGATTCATGGGGTCACAAAGTGTTGGACATGACTGAGCGACTGAACTGAACTGAACTAAACTGAATGTAAGACAGCTGGATTCTTATATCTGCTTCTATATTCAAACTGTTATGATAAGTTGTTTTATTGAAGTATAGGAAAAAAATCTAGCTGCACACAGATATGCAGTTGAAAAGAGGTGGTGTGGTTTAATAGCTTTTTCAGATATTTATAGGCATTTTCTTTGATACTACAGGAAAACATAACAAATGATAGAATCTTAAAGGTTACTTGTGATGTGGAATCTGCAACTATATTAATGAATTTTTCCTAGCTGCTTACATTAAAATCCATTTTATCTATTTAAGCACTTTGAATAGCTTTTTCATCCATGCATGATTTTTAAAATGTTGATTTACTGAGTTATGTCTCTCCTCAAACTGATGATATATCATGTTATATATATATATCACAATAGCATTTATTGCATATATATGTTACACATATAACATATATACACAAATATATATATCACACATATACATATATCACAATAGCAAAACATATTTACTTGTTAATATCATAATAAATCTCATTAGAAAAATATGCAAAGCTTTCAAGGTCCCAATGGTGGCAGAAACATTTTTCCAAAATTCTAAGTTTTACTTAAAAGTTTGAATCTTGCCATTTGCAACAAATACTTGTAGCTGGTGTCCTTGAATTGAACACTTACTTGATGATTTTTAAGAAAATGCCTGCCAATTACCCAAATATGAGTAATTATGTTTTGTCAATCCACTTCTGACAAGTTGGTGGCAGTTTTCTATGATTCTCTCTATGAGTCCTACAGTTTTATCATAGAGTCGCCAGAGATATTTTTCCCTTTTAAAAATATTCATACATTATTAAATTTAAGAAGTGCTGTTGTATAAAAGACAAAACCTACTCTTAATATTTAAGGTCTTTGGAATTTATACCTCAACTAAATTTCTTGCTTTATAGTTTACTAACCATGCTTACCTGTGGTTTCCAAACCTAGCCGTTCATCAGAATCACCTTTTTTCAAGCTACAGACTCCAGATGCCACCCTTGAGATTTTGATTTAATTTGTATTCTAAAAGATTACATTTTAACTGAAATCTGTATAATTTTTAAAGTTCCCTCTTTGATTATAATGTCCAACTGGATCTGGGAACATGAGCTGGCGTTACTTTGCTTTCCTAGTCAGCCTTCCAACTATCACAGTTTTCTGTCTCCACGTGTCTGCTGCCCATCTTCTTATATCCTCTGCCCTCTTTCCACCTAATCAAGTCCTACCCACCTTCAAGATGTAGTTCAATTAATACCCAATCACAGTCTCTACAAATATCCTTCCTGGTTGTATCAACTGGAAAGGAACCTCTTACTCCTAGGACTTCAGAAATACTGTTTGTCTTTCAATTTATTTGGTACCACCTCCTTTATTGTTGCTTTGAATAGCTTTTGACTGTTTTTTTGTTTTATTTTCCTATCTACAATGGAAAAACCTCCAGCACAAGAATGTGCCTCATTCCTTTGATATCAAGTCCCTAGCTACTGTCTATCACACTGCTAGCTTTAAAACAATCTGCTATTTGATGGTACATATCAAACATTCTAAGATATGCAAGACAATGTTTAACACTCACATAATTCTTAATGATTTGCTAAGAATTTTTTATCAGTTATTTCATTTCTCACATTCAGTTCAGTTCAGTTCAGTCATTCAGTCGTGTCTGACTCTTTGCGACCCCATGAATGTAACATGCCAGGCCTCCCTGACCATCACCAACTCACTGAGTTTACCCAAACTCATGCCCATTAGTCAGTGATGCCATCTAACCATCTTATCCTCTGTCATCCCCTAAGACTCTTATAGCTTCCTTGACTTTACACAATTCCACTATTGGGGTTGGAGGCTGGAGGTGAGAGAAAGTATTTGAAGACTGCTGGAGATAAATTATATTTTTGCCTAACATAGCTCACAATGTTTTGTAGAAAAATTACCTCTTGGGTAACCTCAATCACTGTTGTTTTGGTGGGAATACATGAGAAATGAGTCAGAATTTGTTTAAAGTTACAAATCTCAGGGTTTTCAGTTCAACTCTGGAGCAAAGCTAATTCACACTCTCCTATTTAAGCAACTTTCTCAAATTAAACTGACTGCCTCTCTATTCAGTCTCTGCCATTTCCTTATTAATAAGAGGGGTATGAGGCGAATATGTGGTAGAATAATATTATGTATAAACCACTGAAATAAAATCATGTCAGGATCCTACTTTGATATGATACTTAGTATTGTATTCCCTATTCTCTCCCATTTTATTATTTAGTCTATGCTGTACTTAATCTTCTTGATACCATGTTCATGTGATCTAGTCTTCCAGAAGTTGATGTGGTCTACAGTAACTGACTCTAGAACCCATGACTTTCTCAATCACCATAAATATATTATAAGGGCAGAAAAATAGTTTTTTCCTCTACTCTTGGTACTGAACTCAGGTCTGGCTGCTCGCAGCTCCAAAATCAATACTTGAGAGAGAGGGAGAGAGAGAGAGAGAGAGAGAGAGAGAGAAAATTGTTGCTGGAAAGGAAAGTTGCTTTTAATCAGAATGCTGGCTGTCTGGGGAGGTGGTGGACTCAGTGTGTCCCCGCGCCGCGCCCCCCCCCCCCCCCCCCCCCCCCCCCCCCCCCAATCTCCAAAGATTCTGCTTCATCATGAAAGTTTTTAGAAGTGTGAAATGGAGTATTTTCTGCCGTATCAATAAACAAGATGTTACAGCCATCAGCTATTCCAGCCCTACAGATTTGAAATTCTGAACCCAGAGAATGCCCGGAAAGAACAGCGCCTGCAGTCTAACAGTTATCAGGCTGCTGCCACTCTCTGTGGTGACCGAGGGACTAAGGATGTGAAAAATCGAGTTGCTGGATGCTGGTCCTAGATAGCTGAGATGTATTTGAAAGTAATGATTTCAGTGAACCCATACTCTTGCAACTTTCCATACATAGAAAATCATTAAATTCCTTAACTTGAACTATCTGGTTTTCCTTAATTAACAATAATCTTTTGATGCTCAGACTACCTGCCCCTTGTTGCAAACTTCTATATAACTTGGCTCCTCCTCCTCATCTCTTGGGAACAATTCTCAGGGTCACTTGAGATGCTGTCCCCCAAGCTTGAAGTCATAAAATTTTCTGCCAAATAAAGCATAACTCTCAACTTCTAAGTTGTGACTGTTTTTTAAGTCAACAGAGGTGAAAATAATGTAATCTCAGTTAGTCATTGAAATAGGGATTAGAGTCATTGCCACTGATTGCAGGCTTATGTGCAGACTTGTCCACTTCTTGCGATTTTTCTTTATATGCTATCTTGTTCACATAGTTTGTTCACTAGTTCACTCAAGGGAAAGCTGGGGAAGAGAGCTGGTCATCTGTTAATCACATTCTTCATTTCTACTTCTTTGATCTATGAAAGAACCAACATTTTAGACAGGGTATTGTGTGATCAAAATACTTGAAAGGTGTGCTATGGCTGGAGATGAGTAGAGCATGAGGGTGCCTGGTTTATGGTTAGTGTCAGGAAAAATGGGGCCTCTCACAGAAAGCTCTGTTCTGCCAAAAACTGCTTATACTTTTCTATGTCCTCAACTGGGGCATTTGTAACAAAAGACAGCCTGAAAAGAAAAAAGGCATAAGATTTATTTAATGTAAGTTTCATGTGATATGGAAGCATTCATAAGGAAATGAGGGCCTGAAGGAATATTTTAAACCTAAACAATTTTTTATTAGATTGATGGAGAGCAGAAAGTCATGGAAGAATATAAGTGTATGAGGTGATGTAGTAAATGGAAGGAAGCTTAGCAGGGCCTCTATGTTCTTTTGATAGGGACAGAGTAATGGGACAAAATTCATGATAAAACATTTAATCCTACTAGCGTTTTGTAAGTAGAGAAAAAAGTATGTGATATTCCTATAAGTTAATGATCACTCAAGAAAGCAGAATTGCTAAACCACAAAACCACACAGACTAGCTTAGCAAGAAAACCATGTAGCAGAAGCACGAGACATTCCCCAAAGCAATAGAACAGTGGTTACATGAAACTAACATCCTGCACAGTGAGCTCAGTAAGTTACTGATTCTTAGGTCATGCTCCTATAGGCATCAGTTCAGTTCAGTTCAGTCGCTCAGTCATGTCCAACTCTTGCGACCCCATGGATTGCAGCATGCCTGGCTTCTGTGTCCATCACCAACTCCCAGACCTTACTCAAACTCATGTCCATTGAGCCAGTGATGCCATCCAACCATCTCATCCTCTGTCGTCCCCAATTCCTCCTGCCCTCAATCATTCCCAGCATCAGTGTCTTTTCAAATGAGTCAGTTCTTTGCATCAGGTGGCCAAAGTATTGGAGTGTCAGCTTCAGCATCAGTCCTTCCAATGAATATTCAGGATTGGTTTCCTTTAGGATTGACTGGTTTGATCTCCTTGCAGTCCAAGGGACTTTCAAGAGTATTCTCCAACACCACAGTTCAAAAGCATCAATTCTTCAGTGCTGAGGTTTCTTCATAGTCCAACTGTCACATTTGTACATGACTATTGGAAAAACCGTAGCTTTGACTAGACGGATCTTTGTTGGCAAAGTAATGTCTCTACTTTTTAATATGCTGTCTAGGTTGGTCATAGCTTTTCTTCCAAGGATCAAGTGTCTTTTAATTTCACGGCTGCAGTCACCATCTGCAGTGATTTTGTAGCCCATAAAAGTGAAGTCTGTCACTGTTTCCATTGTTTCCCCATCTATTTCCCATGAAGTGATTGGACCAGATGCCATGCTCTTAGTTTTCTGAATGTTGAGTTTTGAGCCAACATTTTCCCTCTTCTCTTTCACTTTCATCAAAAGGCTCTTTAGTTCTTCGCTTTCTGCCATAAAGGTGGTGTCATCTGCGTATCTGAGGTTACTGATATTTTTCCCGGCAATCTCGATTCCAGCTTGTGCTTCATCCAGCCCAGCATTTCACATGATGTAGTCTGCATATAAATTAAATAAGCAGGGTGACAATCTACAACCTAGACGTACTCCTTTCCCAATTTGGAACCAGTCTGTTGTTCCATGTCCAGTTCTAACTGTTGCTTCTTGACCTGCATACAGATTTCTCAAGAGGCAGGTCAAGTGGGCTGGTATTCCCATCTATTGAAGAATTTTCCACAGTTTGCTGTGATCCACACAGTCAAAAGCTTTGGTGTAGTCAATGAAGTAGAAGTAGATGTTTTTCTGAAACTCTCTTGCTTTTTGATGATTCAACGGATGTTGGCAGTTTGATCTCTGGTTCCTCTGCCTTTTCTAAATCTGACTTGAACATCTGGATGTTCACAGTTCACATACTGCTGAAGCCTGGCTTGGAGAATTTTGAGCATTACTTTGCTAGTTTGTGAGATAAGTGCAGTTGTGTGGTAGTTTTAACATTCTTTGGCATTGCCCTTCTTTGGGATTAGAATGAAAATTGACCTTTTCCAGTCCCGTGGCCACTCCTGAATTTTCCAGATTTGCTGGCATATTGAGTGCAGCACTTTCACAGTATCATCTGTTAGGATTTGAAATAGCTCAACTGGAATTCCATCACCTCCACTAGCTTTGTTCATAGTGATGCTTCATAATGCTGACTTAACTTCGCATTCCAGGATGTCTGGCTCTAGGTGAGTGATCACACCATTGTGGTTATCTGGGTCATGAAGATATTTTTTGTACAGTTCTTCTGTGTATTCTTGCCACCTCTTCTTAATATCTTCTGCTTCTGTTAGGTCCGTCCTTTATTGTGTATATTATTTAGTATGCCTATACACACACTAAAAACAAAAATATAAGGAAAGGGTGACATTATACTGAACCTTGAAATTATTTGCCATTTTAACTATATGCTATCGCCTTTTTATTTCCATTGCACCATGACAGTCTTGGCTTAATCGTGTAGGGAGAAAAAAACTCCCCAGTCCAACCTGCAGAAGGAACTGATGATGGAAATGTGACATATACTCAAGAATGAGAAAGAAGGTGGTATTTTTCCCCTCCCCACTTTCCCTTTGACTACAAAACTGTAGCCCACTAAGTTCCTGAGGTGTGGCATCCTCTTGCCTGCCCACTTACAAGCCTTACAAGCATCCTATTCTAATAAATCTTCTTGTATATCACTTTGCCTCATGCTGAATTTTTTCTGTGCTGCGATACAAAGAATTGAAGTTCCTCAGAGCTCCTTAAGATGCATTTCTGCAGTTTCAACTTTATCTTCAGAAATAATGATACTTCTTTCTTTTGGGTATAGGAAAGGCACCTCTCATGTGAGGGTTTTCTGACCTACTTCAGGGAAAGGTAAAAATGTCCTTCTTAGGTTTTATGATCTGCTTCATTGGAAGATCAGATAGTTCTTCCTGCATATGCTAATTCTTAGGACTCCTTATGCTTGAGGTATTTAATATGCCAAAGTGCCATATTTTGAACAGGAGTTTCTTGAACCCCTGTCAATCGCCTAAAACCTAGAAATAGTGGGAATTTTTGATGGTAACGGTACAAAACCAGACACTTACGCTATGTATTTCTCTTCATAGCACTTGCCACCAAGGTCTTACAGTGAACATTTGACCCCTACACATGTCCCACACATCCCTTTAAAATAATTGGAAAGTCTCATGGAAATAAGGGTTTTTAGAAATGGTAGTTTCATTAATAATTAACTTGTCTTCATTTTACAGAATAAGCTGAAGTCAAAATGAATGATTTACCTGAAATCACATATGAAGTTAGTAGCAGAGTCATGGTTAGAAATTAGAATATCAGATTGATAGTAATAAATAACCCCATAGATTTATGGTTCAAAATAATCTTCAATTTATACTGAACTGAATATTTCATTAATCTCAATAACTTTTTATTTACATTCTATTCTTTTGTGTTTAAATTCACCAAGTCAAAATACAGATTTTATTTTTTTAAAATGTCAATGGTACAGGCTAATTGCATCAAAATCTGCTGAGGAGCTTTGTAAAAAACTAGATTCCAGATTATTATCTCACACCACTGAGTAATAATTTGCAGATAATAATCATCAGTGAAAAGCATATTACCCAAGAATGTTAAGAAACACTCAGGGCCCAATAGGGGTCTTCATAGAATACTCCACTGGTTTGTTGGTGAATTACTTTTACTGCTTGTAAATTGATGAAGTTGTTGTCACTTGTCTCCTTTGGGACTATGACACTTCTCATAACCTATAAATGTTTTTCCAAGATCTGCCACTAAATCAAGACCTCACGTTTACATAGTCATTTCTAGGGATTTTCATGAAGTAAGTTATATTTTATTAGATCTATGTTTTAAAACTGGATCACCATTAATATTCTCCTTATGTTCTCCATTTTCCAGATGTCCTTATTTTTTGATAAAGAGTCACTACTAGAATGGGCATCATAGATCCTCAATTAAGAATTTTATTTTGTGTTGTCTCTTGAATTATGATATAACAAGTTATGGCAAAATGGGCAATTTCTTTTGGAATTTAAAGATAGGTAGTGTGTATAAGAAATAAATCTTTGTTGATTTAAGCTATTAAGATTTTTCATTTACTACTGCCATGAAACATAGCCCAGCCTGATCAATTTTGACATTCTTAATTTGGTGAACTCACATAATACAGTATATATTTAACTCTATGTGAAATACTTATTCCCTAACTGTGAGTTTCCCCAAACATTGTAATTCTGATAACTAAGAAATTTTGGCAAGTATTATCATTTGAAGTGATAGTCCAAGTACTATCTTTCCTCTTGTTGAGGCCCTTTTCACTTTCTACTGAACCAAAATACTGACCACTTGACAGTCACAGTGATGACTTAACTGCATCTTGGGCCAAAATCATAGATGATAACCACCAAAATGCAACTAGCCTTGAGCTAAATCTCAACATTCCAATTTTAGAAAAACTAAAATTAATCAGTTAACTCAGCATTTAATTAAAAAGAAAAGACACACAAAATGTTGGTACAAAAGCATTAGTCAATATTTTAACTCTTTACTGAAAATATTTTGGAGATATGATGCAGGGTGAACAATGTTCCTAGTTTGAGACTTCCCAGTTTTAGCCTTGCAAGGTCCAGGAAGTGCTTTAATCTCAGACGAACAGGGATGATTCATCCTCTGGAAAGTTTTACCACATGACCCAAAGCATATGTAACATCTGGAGTGGATCCTGTGTTATCACCTCTCTAGGATTTTTTCTTTTTATTTTTTCATCCTTTTTTTTCCTCATAGAGAAAAATTTGACCTCTTCTTCAGTTGTTCATCTCCAGGCTTTCCACAATGAAAAACACAATGTTCATTGCCAAGCAACACAGAAGTTGGAGAAAAGAAATTTAAATACAAACAATTTCATATTTTTCTATGAAACATATGCAGAAATGGGAAATTTTTTATTTAAAATAATCTCTATGTGAAGAGGAATTCTCCTCTGTGAAAACATGAGTAGCTGGAATAATTATCCTACAGCTATCACTGCCAGTTTAATGAGAAACATTCCAAGGAAGATACACTTCACAAAAGACTTTGCCTTTAAATTACATAAAATTTAAGGTCATTGTAAATGGATTATTAAATGGATTAGGTTGTTATGTCAATAAAATTGCAGTACCATTAAATCAGCCAAAGTGACAAGTTAGAAGGGAAGACATTCACTTAATTTATAGTTTTAAATAAACACTGTAATATGATTTTACTAATTTTAAAATTTCAGAGCTTGGACTGAGTTTTATGATACAATTAATATTTTGACACTTATTCAAGTTAAAGTGAAATATTGAAGAGACTTTCAGTTTGCTTTCTGCTTTTATATTAGAGCCAGACGAAGGAATGAGGGCACCCTTGGGCTGACAATTGACGCCCTGCACCAACTGGTAGCTTGACATATATTCAAAGTATAATTCCTCAATTACTTGCATAAAATTAATTTAGTGAGGGCAGAAAAATTGAAGTTTCATTAAGCAAATTTAAATATAGAAACGCTCATTTAGATTTTATTTTTCCTAGGAAAAGCAAACACATTGTAGGTAGAGGTAGTTCACGATCTGTGGTCCTAGTTCTGCTTTCAGGTCTTTTTGTTGATGTTGTGCTGTTTAGCATTGCTTTTCTGAATGAGACAGCACCCCATATCAAAGGATTTATAATCATTTAATACACTACAATGAAATATACATTGTTTATTACTGTCTCAAAATTTTAGTTTCTGTAACTACCAAATTTTAATGATTGATAATACATCTGTGCAAACGTATTTAAGGTAGGCCTGTGTTATTAAAGAAGTGATTTTTCAGACTTCTTTTCACTAGAGGGTGCTGACAGCTTCTATAATATCAAGATCAATTTGTTATCTTTCCTTAAAAATGAATTCCAATAATGCTGATTATTGATCAGCACTCCAATATATGCTTAACAAGACTGTCACTCAGGATGGTTGTTGGTAGTTTTTTCAAGTTCATTATTTTCGATATTAATTCATTACTATTATTTTTATATTGATGATATCTTAAAATTATCATATCATCATGCAAGAAATACTGGAGGCAGGTGAGAGACTGGAGAGAGGCTGTAGAGATGCATGTGTGTCATATGGGGACAAACAAAAAAACCATCGTTTACTTTCCTGGACCCTTCAAGCAAGTGAAGTGAATGCCTTAGACCTTGGGGGAAGGTGAGGAGATGTTTGCATCCCAGGACCCAAGCAAAGCCCCACTGATTCTGGGAAAGGGAGAAAAGTAAAAACCTGTTGCTGATGGAAGGACAAGAATGCCTTGGGGTCCAATATCCTGCACTACTTCAAAGAAGAGCTCTGTTGCCATTAGGGGAGAGGCTAATGGCAGCTGAAAACTCTTCATCTCTCTAGAGCAACACTCCCTCCCTCTAGGGCTACCACAGATGCAAGGCTACCATAACATGGAGGAACAGGACCAATGTGAAAGTCCATCCCTAAGGCCTAGGTACAGGGCATGCTTAAAATAGAAGATGGATCAGGAATACTAAATCAAACTCCTTTGAAACTATCTCTGAGTGACAAAGCAATTTACTGTTGCAGTGGGGCAAAGACATAGAGAGAGAAGCCTCTGAAGTGCATGCTTGCAAAGGTGGATGAAAGTTGAGAGTGAAGCAAGAATACTGACAAAAACACCTTTGACACCCATGGCTCAGTACTTAGCACAAAGTAAAAGCAGACCTCTACGTCTACTTTCCTGCTGGTTCGGTTGGTAAAAGAATCTGCCTGCAATGCAGGAGACCTGAGTTTGACCCTTGAGTTGGGAAGATCCCCTAGAGAAGGGAAAGGCTACCCACTTCAGAATTTTGGCCTGGAGAATTCCATGGAGTGTATAGTTCATGGGGTCACAAAGAATTGGACATGACTGAGTGATTGTCACTCACTCACCCACTAGAATTTGAAGTCCATGATGTACCTTCAAGTTGTGTGTGTGTCAATTATATAACCTAAGCACATATTTCTATAGAGTATATAGTATATGCCTAGGATTGTAATTGCTAATTCATAAATCTGTATTTTTCAGTTGAAATGTTGAAAAAGAGTTTTCCAAAGTGGTTGTTCTAAATTATACTTATTACCACTTAGCAACTAAACCACCACTACCAAGCAATATTTGAGAGTTTTCTTATTTCCTAGCCTTGTCAACACATGGTGAAACATTAAAATTTTACTAAGTGATGCATATGTAATGATATCTCATTGCAATTTAATTTGCACTTCCCTAATTGATCTCGGCGAGGCAGCAGCGAGTGGTGGCTTGAAGCAAGATCTTAATTCCTGCCCAGGAATTAAACCTGGATAGCCTAGATGAAAACCAGGAATCCTAGCCACCAAACCAGCAAGGCTTAGAGGCTAGAAGTTGATTTTCCCTGAATCTTTGCTGCCAGTGAAAAATTCATTTATTATGGTGGCAGAAACTGTAAATGCAGGTACAAAGTTTATTGTTAGAGACATAGCACAACAACAAGTGGGAGAGCACAGAGAAATAGTTTATCTAGTTGAGATAGAAGCAAGGCTGAGACTAACACCCAGAGAGAAAAGGTGTGGGTGTCCCCCCTGGTGAGGAGGAGCACAGTAAAGAGGCAGTTAAGTCATTTAGATAGGTCAGTTCTTCCAGGTTGTTGTCTTCTTCCAGGCCAATTATCTGGTTTCTTTTTCTACACCTGACCTTCCCTGGAACCCTATCCTGGGGTTCCCATGCACCCCTCAGCCAAGATGGATCTTGAAGTGAAGGCTTCTGGGAGGAGCAAGACTCATTATGGCCTAGCTTTATCCCTTGACTTTTGACCCACAAGAAGCCTTTCTGTGCATGTGTAGTGTCTGCCTTGTCCTAAAAGAGGAGGAAGGGAGATCTCTTAATGCTTTACTCAAACAAGGTTTTGCCCCTCTTTATCCTTGCCATGACTACTAACTTAAGGAGCTTACAAGAGACAAACACTGGCTATTTACCTTATTTCTGTTGTTACTTCCATTTTGGAAGGCAAAGTGAAAGTGAAAGTCTCTCAGTCGTGTCCGACTCTTTGTGACTCCATGGACTCTACAGTCCATGGAATTCTCCAGGCCAGAATACTGGAGCGGGTATCCTTTCCCTTCCCCAGGGGATCGTCCCAACCCAGGGAACGAACCCAGGTCTCCCGCATTGCAGGCAGATTCTTTGCCAGCTGAGCCACCAGGGAAGGAGGCTGATCATAAATACCTCAACTGGAGTCCACCTATCTCTTGTCTCAGGGAATGCAAATGGGAGGCTAGTTGTAAATGTCTAATCTGGACTGCATCTATCTCCTACATCATTATAACCAATGAAAGTGAGTATGGTATTTTTTGTCATTAATAGTTTAAATATAATAGATCTATATTTAATTAATTATATTAATCATATTCTACACAAGTATATTTAAAATTTTGTATCTCATACATTGTTATTAGACATCCATAGAGCATTTAGGGAAACTGGTAAAAAGATAAACATTACTAAATTTCAAAAAGTAGAATTCTTTTATGTGTGTGATTCAGTGATACATATACTCATATGTTACTTTTGAAATTATTTTCCATTATAGATTGTTGTAAGATATTGACTGTAGTCCCCTGTGCTATAGTGTAAACTTTTGTAGCTTGTTGCATATTTATTTTTTAAAATTAGAAGTCTAGTGTTCTCTTCATACTAAGTCAAACAAGTGGAATCCATGTCAAATATTTTAGTTAGGTAGAAATTCACAAGTTTTCTAAAATATTTATATTATATATATATATTATTTATATATATGTATGCAAAAGCTTTCCTACTGTACTTTATACACACTTGAGAAAGAACATAAAAATTAAAAAAAGGAGATTGAGAAATTGGAAAACATAAACTAAATGAAATGGAGCATTGAATATGAAATAGAAAAGCGAAACAAACTAGATAAAAGTAAAAGATCCTCATATAGTCCAGTTGTTTCTGAACACTGCTGTTCATTAGAAACATGCCTGGAGCTCTGGCCAAAAAAATAAAATAAAATAAAATAAAAAAGCAATACCTGGGCATTTGTATATATTTTTTTAAAATTCCAAGATAATTTGGATATGCATCTGGATTTTAAAAAGTGATTACAGGTTTTTCTATTAAATGGTAGTTTTGGTGCATAGAATTCTATAATTTTTCTGTTGACCAGTCATGATACAATGTTATTAAGTGAGTAATAGTTACATAATCACAATGATAAAAGATGTTTATCAGTTTTCTCAATCAATAACCAGACAAAAAGTAAAATAATTATAACTGCAATCCATAATGGGAACATGATTAAATTAACAGAATAAAATAATTGCATACAATTAGAGGGGTCAAGCGGAGTGATGTGGTAAGCAGAAGTGCACATATTTTCATCCGCTCAGTCAACCTATGTCTTTTGGTTAGTGATTTAATCCATTTACATTTAAGGCAATTATTGATGCTATGATTCTATTACTATTTTCTTAACTGTTTTGGTTTTATTTTCTGTAAGTAGAGCTTTTCCTTCTCTTGTTTTCTTCCTAGAGAAGTTCCTTTGCATTTGTTGTAAAGCTGGTTTAGTGATACTGAATTCTTTTAACTTTTGCTTGTCTGGAAAGCTTTTGATTTCACCATCAAATCTGAAGGAGAGTCTTGCTGGGTAGAGTATTCTTGGTTATAGGTTCTTCCCATTCATCACTTTACATATGTCATGACTTTCTTTTCTGGCTTGTAGAGTTTCTGTTGAGAAATTAGCTGATAGCCTGATGGGAGCTCCCTTGTATGTTATATGTCATTTTCCCCTTGTTGACTTTAATACTTTATCTGTGTCTTTAATTTTTGTCAGTTTGATTACTATGTGTCTTGGTGTGTTCCTTCTTGAGTTTATCCTGCCTGGGACTCTCTCTGCTTCCTGGACTTGGTTGATTATTTCCTTTCCCATGTTAGGGAAGTTTTCAGCAATTATTTCTTCAAATGTTTCCTCAGATCCTTTCTCTCTCTCTTCTCCTTCTGGGACCCATATAATGCAAATGTTCATGTGTTTAATGTTGTTCCAGAGGTCTCTTAGGCTGTCTTCATTTCTTTTCATTCTTTTTTCTATCGCCTGTTCTGTAGCAGTGATTTCTACCATTCTGTCCTCCAGGTCATTCATCCTTGTTGTTGCCTCAGTTATTCTGCTATGGATTCCTTCTGGTGTATTATTCATCTCTATGTTTGTTTTTTGGTTCTTGTTGGTTTTTGGTAAACATTTCTTGCATCTTCTCAATCTTTGCTTCCATTCTTTTTCCAAGATCCTGGATCATCTTCACTGTCATTATTCAGAGAATTTTTTTTTCTGGAAGGTTCCCTATCTCCAGTTCATTTTGTTGTCTTTCTGGTGTTTTATCTTGCCTCTCATCTGGAAGGTAACTCTGCTTTTTCATGCTGATTAACTTTCTGTAATGTGGTTTTGTTTTAGTCATTATGGGATTGTGGTTCTTGTTGCTTCTGTCTGCCTTCTGATGGAGGAGACTAAGAGGCTTGTGTAAGCTTCCTGATAGGAGGGACTGGTAATGGGAAAAACTGGGTCTTGCTCTGGTAGGCAGGGCCTTGCTCAGTAAAGCTTTAATCCAATTATCCTCTGATGGGTGGGGTTGTGCTCACTACCTGGTAGTTGTTTGGCCAGAGGTGACCTAGCCCTCGGGTCTATGGGCCGTATGGTCAGATTAATGGTGACCCCCAGGAGTGTTTATGCCAACTGGGAACTTCCCAGAGAGCTGCTGCTTGTCCCCTGTCCCTGCGGTGAGCTCCTGCAGACCCACACCTCCACAGGAGACCCTCTGACACTAGAAGACAGTTTTGGTTCAGTTTCCTGTGGAGTCGTCACTCTTTTCCTCTGAGTCTTGGTGCACATGAGATTTTGTTTGTGTCCTTCAAGACTGGAGCCTCTGGTTCCCCTGGTCCTGTGGAAGTCTTGTAATCAAATCCCAGTGGCCTTCAAGGACAGATTCCCTGGAGTCTCCCAGTCTCTTTGTCAGGTCCTCAGGCTAGGAAGCCTGAGGTGGGGTTCTGAACCTTCACAACAGTGGGAGAACTTCTTTGGTATTATTGTTCTCTAGTTTGTGGGTTACACACCCTGCAGTTATGGGATTTGATTTTATTGTGGTTGTGCCCCTCCTACTGTCTTGCTGTGGCTTCTTCTCTGTCTTTATTTATTTATTTATTTTCCTTTATTTTTATTAGTTGGAGGCTAATTACTTTACAATATTGTAGTGGTTTTTGCCATACATTGACATGAATCAGCCATGGATTTACATGTGTTCCTCATCCTGAACCCCCCTCCCACCTCCCTCCCCATCCCATCCCTCTGGGTCATCCCAGTACACCAGCCCCAAGCACTTGTCTCATGCATCCAACCTGGACTGGCGATCTGTTTCACACTTGATAATAGATGTGGAGTATCTTTTTATGGTAGGTTCCAGCGTCCTCCTGTTGATGATTGTTCAACATCTTGTTGTGATTTTGGTACTCTCATGGGAGGAGATGAGCATATGTCCATCTACTCACCATCTTGAACTGGCAGTGGTGAGTATGTTTATAATGGGTCATTTGAGTATTCTTATTTATGGAGCTTTTACCCAAGTCAGTTGTCCACTTTTCTAAGTTGTGTGTCTTTTAATTCTTTATTTATAGTGAACCCTTCACTGTTTGGATGTCTTGAAAAATTTCCACCCTCTGTGACTTACTTAACTATTTATAAAATGATGGAATCTACTAAATTTATGTATTCAGATTTAGCAGTCTTTTCCTTTATGGTAATTTCCACTGATGAAGTTTCCATATATATACTGAGGCCAGGACTTCTAAAATATTTTACAGAATCTCAGTTATTTGCCTTTCAAACTTAGATCTACAATCTACCTATAACGGATTCTAGTGCATTATGTGAGATGTGAATCTAGATGGTTTCCATAAAAATAAACAGTTGTCCTAGGAAAATTTTAAAAGGCTACTTTACTGCCTCTGCTCTACAGTGTCACTTATGTCAAATGAAGAAAATAAAGGCCCATATTTGCATGTGTCTCTTTCTAAACCCTCTATTCCATTCCATTGCTGTATTTGTCATTATAATATTACATTATTTTACTGCATTTTCAAAATAAATCTTGACAACTGGTAGGGCATTTTTTCCCCATTCACAGGTGGCACTAGTGGTAAAGAATCCACCTACCAATGCAGGAGATGCAAGATGCATGTTCGATCCCTGGGTTAGAAAGATCCCCTGGAGAATAGAATGGCATCCCACCCCAGTATTCTTGCTATAAAATCCCATGGACAGAGGAGTCTGGTGGGGTACAGTCCATGATGAGATTGCAAAGAGTCAGACACGACTGAGCACACACATTTTTTTCCCCACTGTGTTCTTTTTTCAGAGTATTTTGGATACTCTTGGATATTGCATATCCATTTATATTTTATTAATTCCCACAAAAAACTAGTTGCTGTTTCAATTAATATTGTATTGAATCTATTCAGCTATTTCAGGGCAGAAATTACATTTTTACTGTATAAAGTAGTTCACTACACTTTTAGTTTTCGATATTGTTTGTCAACCTCTTTTCAGTACATCATTCTGAGTCTTGATTTTAAACAATTCCATAAATTTAAACAAATAATAGATCTCTGTTTGGATAATATGGGAAGAATATTACATATAAGTGAAGGATGCAAATAAACCATATCCTCATATTTCATAGTATGAAGTCAATTGAGAATGTCTAATATTGAAAACCCCTTCATAGATCACTACCTTGTCATGGTGAAGGGGCTTGCATAACTCAATGAAGCTATGAGCCATGCCATGCAGGGCCACCCAAGATGGACGGGTCTTAGCAGAGAGTTCTGACAAAACGTGATCCACTGGAGGAGGGAATGGCAAACCACTCCAGTATACTTTCTGTGAGATCCTCATGAACTGTATAAAAGGCCAAAAAGATATGACACCAAAAGGTGAGTCCCCCAGGTCTGAAGGTGTCCAATATGCTCCTGGGGAAGAGTGGAGGAGAATTGTCAATAGCCCCGGAATGAATGAATCTGCTGGACCAAAGGGGATAGGATGCTCAGTTACTGATGTGTCTGGTGACAAAAGTAAAATCCAATGTTGCAAAGAACAGTATTGTATGGGAACCTGGAATGTTAGGTCCATGAATCAAGGAAGATTGGACATGGTCAAACAGAAGATGGTAAGAATAAACATTGACATCCTAGGAATCAGCAAACTAAAAGGGACCAGAATAGGTTAATTTAATTCAGATGGCCATTATATCTACTACTGTCAGCAAGAATCCCAAAGAAGAAATGGAGTAGCCCTTATAATCAACAAGAGTGTCTAAAATACAATACTTGGGTGAAATCTCAACAATGACGGAATGATCTAGGTTTGTTTCCAAGGCAAGCCATACAACATCAGAGTAATCCAAGTCTATGCCTCTACCAACAATGCTGAAGATACTGAAGTTGATCAGTTCTATGAAGACCTAGAAGACCTCCTAGAACTAACACCTAAAAAAGATGTTCTATTCATCATTGTGGATTTGAATGCAAAAGTAGGACATCAAGATATACCTGGAGTAACAGCAAGTTTGGCTTTGGAGAACAAAATGAAGCAGGTCAAAGGCTAACTGAATTTTGCCAACAGAATGCACTAGTCATGGCAAATACTCTTTTTCAACAGCACAGAGATGACTTTACACATGGACAACACCAAATGGTCAATGTAATCAAGTTGATTACATTCTTTGTAGCCAAAGACGACTGTATACAGTTAGCAAAAACAAAACCTGGAGCTGACCGTGCCTCAGATCATTAGCTTCTCATAGTAAAATTCAGGCTTAAGCTAAAGAAAACCAGGAAACGGTTTTTCTGGCTAGCCAGGTATGACTTAAATAAAGTCCTGTATGAATTCGCAGTAGAGGTAATGAATAGATTCAAGGGACTAGATCTAGATAACAGTGTACCTGAAGAACTATGGACAGAGGTCCATAATACTATACAGGAGGCAGTGAACGAAGCCATGCCAAAGAAAAAGAAAAACAGGGAGGCAAAGTGGTTATCTGTGGAGGCTTTATGAACAGTGGAAGGATGAAGAGAAGTGAAAAGCAAGGGAGAGAGGGATGTTTAATTTACATTCAACTAAATGCAGAGTTTCAAAGAATAGAAGAGACAAGAAGGCATTCTTCAATTAACAGTGGTTAATAATTGAAGAAAACAACAAAAGAGGAAATATTAGAGGTCTCTTCAGGAAAATTGGAAACATCAAGGGAGTATTCCACCCAAAGATGGGCACAATAAAGGGTAAAAATGGTAGAGACCTAGTAGATGCTGAAGAGATCAAGAAGAGATGGAAAGAATATACAAAAAGACTGTATAAAAAAGATCTTAATGAACCAGATGGTGTGGTTAGTCACCCAGAGCCAGACATTCTGGAGTGTGAAGTCAAGTGGGCCTTAAGAGGCACTGCTGTTAATAAAGCTAGTGGATGCAATGAAATTCCAGAAGAAATATTCAAATCCCTAAAGGAGGATGCCATCAAGGCTTTGCATTCATTTTATGTCAGCAAATCTGGGAGACCCAGCAGTGGCCATAGGACTGGAAAAGGTCATTTATCTCAATTCCCAAGAAAGGTAGTACCAAAGAATGTGCTAGTCATTGGATAATTGCACTTATTTCCCATGTTAGTAAGGTCATGCTTCAAATCTTGCATGCTAGGCTTCAGCATTATGTGAATCAAGAACTTTCAGATGTCCAAGCTGGGTTTAGAAAAGGAAGAGGAACTAGAGATCAAATTGCCAACATTTGCTGAATTATAAAGAAAGCAAGGGAATTTCAGAAAAACACCTCTCTCTGTTTTGTCGACTGTGCTAAAGCCTTTGCCTGTGTGGATCATGACAAACTGTGGAAAGCTCTTAGAGAGATGGAAATACCAGACCATTTTACCTGTCTTCTGAGAAACCTGTATGCAGTCAAGAACCAGCAGAACCCTGTATGGAACAACTGATTTGTTCAAGATCGTGAAAGAAGTAGGACAGGGCTGTCTGCCGTCACCCTGTTTGTTTAACCTATACACTAAGCACTTCATGAGAATGCTGGGCTGGATGGGTTACAAGCCAGAATCAAGACAGGCAGGAGAAACATCAACAACCTCAGATATGCAGATGATACCACTCTAAAGGCAGAAAGCAAAGAGGAACTAAAGACCCTCTTGATGAGGGTGAAGGAGGAGAGTGAAAGAGCTGGCTTAAGACTAAATATCAAAAAAACAAGATCATGGCATCTGGCCCCATTACTACATAGCAAATAGAAGGGGAAAAACTGAAAGTGGTGACAGATTTCCTCTTCTTGGGCTCCAAAATCACTGCAGATGGTGATTGCAGCCATGAAATTAAAAGATGCTTACTCCTTGGAAGGAAAGTTATGACCAACCTGGATAGCATATTTAAAGCAGAGACATTACTTTGCCAACAAAGTTCTGTCTAGTCAAGGCTATGGTTTTTCCAGTGGTCATGTATGGATGTGAGAGTTGGACGGTGAAGAAAGCTGAGCGCTGAAAAATAGATGCTTTTGAACTGTGGTGTTGGAGAAGACTCTTGAGAGTCCCTAGGACTGCAAGGAGATCCAACTAGTCCATCCTAAAGGAGATCAGTCCTGAATATTCATTGGAAGGACTGATGCTGAAGCTGAAACTCCAGTACTTTGGCCACCTGATGCGAAGAGTTGACTCATTGGAAAAGACCCTAATGCTGGGAAGGATTGGGGGCAGGCAGAGAAGGGGACGACAGAGGATGAGATGGCTGGATGGCATCACCGACTTGATGGACATGGGTTTGGGTAGACTCCGGGAGTTGGTGATGGACAGGGAGGCCTGGCGTGCTGCGATTCATAGGGTCGCACAGAGTCGGACACGACTGAATGACTGAACTGAACTGAACTGAAATACAGAAATAAAAATAGACATTTAGAAATTTTATAGCCGTATCATAGAGTAATTGCATGTCTGTGGAATTTAATGCAAAAAAGATTATATGTCTTTTTTTCTTTTACTTTTTACTATTTAATTTTTTATTGTGTTTCATAAAATTATCAGTTCATAATGGGTTGAAAATTTTAAAAAAATGATTTTTATATCACATACAACTTGATAAACACTCTATTTCATTATAACAAATGATAATTTAACTAAAAAAAAAAAAAAAAAAACAAACAAAAACTTCGTGCTATGTCCAGAAGATGCATAAAGTGGCTTGTCTCTGACCTGGCAAATCAAGAAATCTAATGTAATAGATATCTAAATATAGTGCTTCCATTTGTCCAACATGATTTAGTATAATATTCAACATTCAGTCTAAGAATTTCCCTTTTTTATTTCTGAGAATTTAGTCTCTGTGAGTACAAGGTTATTTATAAACCTAGCCTAAACTAATTTGGCTTTTCAGTGAGTGCCAGAATTTTTTCCTCTCATGTATATGGGTACCCTGCAGTTGTTGGGAGATGCTGGTGAGAGTTCTAGTACTCCACCTCTACAAGCTCATTATCAGATGGTTGATTGCAGTGAAAACAAACTGCCAATTTCTCAGAAAATGGACATTTACTAGAATAAATACAAATTGGCAATTGCCATGGGCACTTTAGCTACTGTAGCTACTTACCTTCAACACCCCCTGAAAGGAGTTCAGATTCGAGAGCAGAAATGGGGGATTCTGTGCTTGGGGAAAAACTGGCAGGTTAGGTGTTCAGGTAGTTAGATATTTTCAGGAGCTGATTTTATGAGCCCAATTCTTATATCTCATATCTAGTAAAGCACTAAAATCCTTCATGGTAATGGCTGTTCCTTGTGAGTAGCAGAAAGCTTCTGGAACAGTATCTGCTTGATTGAATGTACTTTCACTTCAGCAAAATTACGTTCATACTGTACTTCCTCCCTACCTCTTTGGAGTAGTTTCTCAGAGCTATTGAGGTGTTGTCTCATGGGCTACAGTCCTCATTTTGACCCAAAGAATGTTTAACTTGCAACTCTCACATTGTGCTTTTTTTTTTTTTTTTTAAGTTGACACTGGCTCTAAAAGGCAGAAGCAGCCATAAAATCTGTAAGTGAAAGGAGTTTCTTCTCTCTGCCACTTGGTGTCTTGGCCAGCACTTATATGCATGTCTGATTATTTGCAAGTACATGTGGCACTATTCTTGGGCTCCCCAGGAGTTGCTAGTGGTAAAGAGCCCACCTGCCAATGTAGGAGACATAAAAGATGTGTGTTTGATACATGGGTCAGGAAAATCCCCTGAAGGAGGGCATGGCAATCCACTCCAGTATTCTTGCCTGGAGAATTCCAAGGACAGAAAAGCCTGGCAGGTTACACTCTGTAGGTTCACAAAGAACTGGACACTACTCGAGAGACTTAAAATGCATGGATGGTGCTATTCTTATGATGGGGAAATCTTTTTTTAAATTAATTAATTTATTTTAATTGGAGGCTAATTACCTTACAGTATTGTGGTGGTTTTTGCCATACATCAACATGAATCAGCCACAGGTGCACATGTGTACCCCCATTCAGAAACCCCCTAACACCTCCCTCCCCATCCCATCTCTCTGGGTTGTCCCAAAGCACCAACTTTGAGAGTCCTGCTTCATGCATCAAACTTGCACTGGTCATCTGTTTTACATGTGGTAATATACATGCTTCAATGCTATTCTCTCAACTCATCCACCATTGCCTTCACCCACATAGTCCAAAAGTATGTTCTTTACATCTGTGTCTCTTTTGCTATATTGCATATAGTGTCATCATTACCATCTTTCTAAATTCCATATATATGTGTTACTAGACTGTATTGGTGTTTCTCTTTCTGACTTACTTCACTCTGTATAATAGGCTCCAGTTTCATCCACCTCAGTAGAACTGACTCAAATGCATTCTTTTTTATAGCTGAGTAATATTCCACGGAACAACAGACTGGTTCCAAATAGGAAAAGGAGTATGTCAAGGCTGTATATTGTCACCGTGCTTATTTAACTTATATGCAGAGCACATCATGAGAAATACTGGGCTGGATGAAGCACAAGCTGGAATCAAGATTGCTGGGAGAAATATCAATGACCTCAGATATGCAGGTGACACCACCCTTATGACAGAAAGTGAAGAAAAACTAAAGAGCCTCTTGATGAAAGTGATAGAGGAGAGTGAAAAAGTTGGCCTAAAGCTAAACATTCATAAAACTATGATCATGGCATCCAGTCCCATCACTTCAAGACAAATAGATGGGGAAACAGTGGAAACAGTGGCTGACTTTATTTTCTTGGGCTCCAAAATCACTGCCAATGGTGATTGCAGCTGTGAAATTAAAAGATACTTACTCCTTGGAAGGAATGTTATGACCAACCTAGACAACAAATTAAAAAGCAGAGACATTACTTTGTCAACAAAGGTCTGTCTAGTCAAGGCTATGGTCTTTCCAGTAGTCATGTATGGATGTGATAGTTGGACTAAAAATAAAGCTGAGCACCATAGAATTGATGTTTTTGAACTGTGATGTTGGAGAAGACTCTTGAGAGTCCCTTGGACTGCAAAGAGATCCAACCAGTCCATCCTAAAGGAAATCAGTCCTGGGTGTTCACTGGAAGGACTGATGTTGAAGCTGAAACTCCAATACTTTGGCCACCTGATGCGAAGAGCTGACTCATTTGAAAAGACCCTGATGCTGGGAAAGATTGAGGGCAGGAGGAGACAGGGACGACAGAGGATGAGATGGTTGAATGGCATCACTGACTCAATGGACATGAGTTTGAGTAAAGTCCGGGAGTTGGTGATGGACCAACCATCACCAGGAGGCCTGGCGGGCTGCAGTCCATGGGGTCGCAAAGAGTTGGACATAACTGAGCGACTGAACTGAACTGAACTGAATATTCCCTTGTGTATATGTGCCACAACTTCCTTATCCATTCGTCTGCCAATGGACATCTTAGATTGCTTGCATGTCCTAACTATTGTAAACAGTGCTGCAACGAACATTGGGGTACAAGTCTCTTTCAGTTTTGGTTTCCTCAGTGTGTATGCCCAACAGTGGGATTGCTGGGTCATATGGCAGTTCTATTTGCGGTTTTTAAAGGAATCTCCACACTGTTCTCCATAGTGGCTGTACTAGTTTGCATTCCCACCAACAGTGTAAGAGGATTCCCTTTTCTCCACACCCATTCCAGTATTTATTTTTTGTAGACTTTTTGATGGCAGTCATTCTGACTGATGTGAGATGGTACCTCATTGTGGGTTGATTTGCATTTCTCTGATGAGTAATGTTGAGCATTTTTACATGTGTTTATTAGCCATCTGTACGTCTTCTTTAGAGAAATGTCTGTTTAGTTCTTTGGACCGTTTTTTGATTGGGTTGTTCATTTTTCTGATATTGAGCTGCACGTGCTGCTTGTATATTTTGGAGATTAATTCTTTGTCAGTTGTTTCATTTGCTCTCATTTCCCCCCATTCTGAAAGCTGCCTTTTCAACTTGCTTATAGTTTCCTTCATTGTGAAAAAGTTTGTAAGTTTAATTAGGTCCCATTTGTTTATTTTTGTTTTTATTTCTGTTACTATGGGAAGTGGGTCATAGACGATCTTGCTGTGATTTATGTATCTCTATTGTAATTTTGTTCCTGTTTATCTTAAAATTTTTCTTTTTGTTTCACTGGAAAGGAAAGATGGTGCTCAGTTTTAAACATTAAAAGTGTACCAGTTACTTTGTTACAATAAAACTAAATGTGTAAAAAAAAAAAAAAAAAAAAAAAAAAAAAGAAAACCTTAACAGACCCATCACAAGCATGGAAATTGAAACTGTAATAAAAAAATATTCCAACAAACAGAAGCCCAGAACCAGATGGCTTCACAGCTGAATTCTACCAAAAATTTAGAGAAGAGCTAACATCTATCCTACTCAAACTCTTCCAGAAAATTGCAGAGGAAGGTAAACTTACAAACTCATTCTATGAGCCCATCATCACCCTAATACCAAAACCAGACAAAGATGCCACAAAAAAGAAAACTACAGGCCAATATCACTGATGAACATAGATACAAAAATCCTCAACAAAATTCTGGCAAACAGAATCCAACAAAATATTAAAAATATCATACATCATGACCAAGTGGGCTTTATACCACGGATGCAAGGATTCTTCAATATTCACAAATTAATCAATGTGATACACCACATTAACAAAATGAAAGATAAAAACTGTATGATTATCTCAATAGATGCAGAGAAAGCCTTTTGAAGAAATACAACATCCATTTGTGATAAAACCTTCCAGAAAGCAGACATAGAAGGAACATACCTCAACATAATAAAAGCCATATATGATTAAACCCGCAGCAAACATTATCCTCAATGGTGAAAAATTGAAAGCATTTCCCCTAAAGTCAGGCACAAGACAAGGGTTCCCACTCTCACCACTATTCAACATAGTTTTGGAAGTTTTAGCCCCAGCAATCAGAGAAGGAAAAGAAACTGAAGGAATTCAGATTGGAAAAGAAGAAGTAAAATTCTCACTGTTTACAGATGACATGATCCTCTACATAGCAAACCTGAAAAGCACCACTAGAAAATTAGAGCTAATCAATGAATATAGTAAAGTTGCAGGATATAAAGTTAACACACAGAAATCCCTTGCATACCTATACACTAGCAATGAGAACACAGAAAGAGAAATTAAGGGAACAATCCCATTCACTATTGCAACAAAAAGAATAAAATACTTAGGAATAAGTCCACCTAAGAAAACAAGACCTATATATAGAAAACTATGAAATACTGATGAAAGAAATCAAAGATGACACAAATAGATGGAGAAATATACCATGTTCATTGATTGGGAGAAATAATATAGTGAAAATGAGTATACTACCCAAAGCAATCTACCGATTCAATGCAATCCCTATCAAGCTACCAACGGTATTTTTCACAGAACTAGAACAAATAATTTCACAATTTGTGTGGAAATACAAAAAACCTCGAATAGCTAAAGCAATCTTGAGAAAGAAGAATGGAACTGGAGGAATCAACCTGCCTGACTTCAGTCTCTACTACAAAGCCACAGTCATCAGGACAGTGTGGTACTGGCACAAAGACAGAAATATAGATCAATGGAACAGAATAGAAATCCCAGAGATAAATCCACGAACCTATGGACACCTTATCTTTGACAAAGGAGGCAAGGATATACAATGGAAAAAAGACAACCTCTTTAACAAGTGGCGCTGGGAAAACTGGTCAACCACCTGTAAAAGAAAGAAACTAGAGCACTTTCTAACACCACACACAAAAATAAACTCAAAATGGATTAAAGATCTAAATGTAAGACCAGAAACTATAAAACTCCTAGAAGAAAACATAGGCAAAACACTCTCTGACAGAAATCACAGCAGGATCCTCTATGACCCATCTCCCAGAATATTGGAAATAAAAGCAAAAATAAACAAATGGGACCTAATTAAACTCAAAAGCTTTTGCACTACAAAGGAAACTATAAGCAAGGTGAAAAGACAGCCTTCAGAATGGGAGAAAATAATATAAAATGAAGCAACTGACAAAGAATTAATCTCCAAAATATACAAACAGTGCATGCAGTTCAATATCAGAAAAATAAATGACCCAATAAAAAAATGGACCAAGGAACTAAACAGATATTTCTCCGAAGAAGACATACAGATGGCTAACAAACACTTGGAAAGATGCTCAACATCACTCATTACTGAAAAATGCAAATCAAAACCACAATGAGGTACCATCTCATGCTGGTCAGAATGGCTGCTATCAAAAAGTCTACAAACAATAAATGCTGGAGAGGGTGCGGAGAAAGGGGAACCCTCTTATACTGTTGGTGGGAATGCAAACTAGTACAGCCACTATGGAGAATAGTGTGGAGATTCCTTAAAAAACTGGAAATATTGTAAAGTAATTAGCCTCCAACTAATAAAAATAAATAAACCAGTCAAAAGGAAAAACAAAACAAAACAAAACAAAACTGGAAATAGAACTGCCATAACACTCAGAAATCCCAGTGCTGGGCATACACACTGAGGAAACCAGAATTGAAAGAGACACATGTACTGCAATGTTCATCGCAGCACTCTTTACAATAGCTAGGACGTGGAAGCAACCTAGACGTCCATCAGCAGACAAATGGATAAGAAAGCTGTGGTACATATACATAATGGAATATTACTCAACTATTAAAATGAACACATTTGAATCAGTTCTAATGAGGAGGATGAAACTGGAGCCTATTATACAGAGTGAAGTAAGTCAGAAAGAAAAACACCTATACAGGATATTAACACATTTATGTGGGATTTAGAAAGATGGTAATGATGACCCTATATGTGAGATGGCAAAAGAGACACAGATATAAAGAACAGTCTTTGGGACTCTGTGGGAGAAGGCGAGGATGGGATGATTTGAGAGAATAACATTGAAACATGTATATTACCATATGTGAAATAGATGACCCGTCCAAGTTCGATGCATGAAACAGGGAACTCAAAGCCAGTGTACTGGGACAACCCTGAGGGATGGGATGGGGAGGGAGGTGGAAGGGGGCTTCATGATGAGGGACACATGTATACCCATGGCTGAATCATGTCAATGTATGGCAAAGACCACTACAATATTGTACAGTAATTAGCTTCCAATTAAACTAAATACATTTTTAAAAAGCAGAGACATCACTTTGCCAACAAAGGTCTGTATAGTCAAAATTATGATTTTTTTTTTAGTAGTCATGTGTGAATGTGAGAGTTGGGCCATGAAGAAGGCTGAGGCCGAAGAGTTGATGCCTTTGAATTGTGGTGCTAGAGAAGACTCTTGGGAGTCCCTTGGAGCAAGGAGATTAAATCAAGGAGATCAACCCTGAAAATTTAGTGGAAGGACTGATGCTGAAGCTGAAACTCCAGCATTCTGGCCACTTGATGCTAAGAGCTGACTCATTGGAAAAGACCTTGATGCTGGGAAACATTTAAGGCAATAGAATAGGGCAGTAGAAGATGAGATGGTTCAGTAGCCTCACTGACTCAGTGGACAGCAGTATGAGCAAACTCTGGGAGGGAAACCTGGTGTGCTGCAGTTCATTAGGTCACAAAGAGTCGGACATGACTTAGAGACTGAACAACAACAGGTGATCTACCTGCATTTGCAAGCGGGTTCTTTACCACTAGTGCCACCTGTTACAACTTAATAAATATGCAGCTAAGCTATATCTTAATGGGTTTTGCCAAAGTATGGGTAAATGTTTATATTTTTAATTTTTTAGAAAGGAAATACAAATTTAAAATAAAGTAAATGTCATTCATCACTGAATCCAAAAATATTCAACTTTTCAACTCAGATATTTACCATTAACGCTCTGCAATCCTCTTCCTTTTCTCTTTTTAATGCAAGGATTATGTATTTTACAATATAATTCTGCTACATCCTCATATTTATTAGAGAATATGCAAACATAATAAAAGAAGAACTATCTGAAACATAAATGCAACATTTGCATCTATTAACAAATGCTAACTAATATTTTACTATGTTCTTTCTCTGAATAGAAAACAGGGCTGTAAAAAATTAGTCTGAGAACTTTGAAAGAAATATAAGGTCATAAACCTGAATAAGCATTCCAACTAGTTAATTTATATAAGGACATGAATTAAGAGTGAGAAAAATTGAATCTAGTTTCCCTCTCCACCTGCCAAATTGGTTTGTTTTCATTATATTGTTGGTACAACTTTATCCTAAGGTTCTTCTTGATGATAATCTTCTCAGCCAGGGTTTCTTTTCTAAGCAAAGAATCTGTTTTTTTTTTTTTTTCCTGTGATAATCACTTGTGGCTCCCTTGTTGGAGGTTGGTGAGAAAAGTCATTCATTTTCATACAGAAGACTGAATCATCTCCTTGGAAACACCACAGTGTCTTAAATCACAAAGTGCCAAATCTGGCTCCAAAAAAAAATTCATTTACACTTTCTCAGCTTTCCAAAGCTCAATATTCCACTGTCAAATTTTTGATACCAAAAAATCTGTTGGATAGATTCATTGGACAAATTTATTGCTTTGCAAAACTGATTTTTAAAAATATTAGTCTAAAGTCTACACTACTACATAGTTACATTAAAAACAACAATTTATTCTAATTTTTAGTAAGCAATCTGACTCCCTGTATCAAAGGTATATTTCTTAATTATCATCTGTTTCCTCTGCTTCCTGTGTTCCCCCCACACACCTGCATGTATTCACTCAACCTACCCTGTCCCTTCCTAACAAAATCTTAACTTCAGAAAAGGATGATGGGGTTGTGACAAGGAATAAACAAAACATGGGTAGTCCTTCCTAACTCACTCACTGAATTTTATATATTCCTGTTATTATTTGACAAAGTCTCTCTCCTTCTCTGGTCTCTTTGACAGAGACAATAGTTTTCATCACCATTGAATCTCCAGTGCCTAGTACAAATGCCTGACTCATGTAATAAGTATATTTATCAAATAAAGAAATAAATAATCAAATTAATGCAAGGAATCCACTGTGAAAAAGAATCTTTGAGAGATTATAAAAATAAATATTATTCATTTCTTTTTCTCAGTTAATTTATTTAATTGGAGGATTACTTTACAATATTGTGTAAATATTTACCATACGTCAACATGAATTGGCTACAGGTATACCTGTGTTCTGGACAAGGCAATGGCACCCCACTCCAGTACTCTTGCCTGGAATATCCCAGGCAAGAAGAGCTTGGTAGGCTGCAGTCCATGGGGTCGCTAAGAGTCTGGCACGACTGAGCGACTTCACTTGCACTTTTCACTTTCATGAATTAGAGAAGGAAATGGCAATCCACTCCAGTATTCTTGCCTGGAGAATCCCAGGGACAGAGGAGCCTAGTGGGCTGCTGTCTATGGGGTCACACAGAGTCGGACATGACTGAAGCGACCTAGCAGCAGCAGCAGCAGCAGCAGCATACATGTGTTCCCCTCATCCTGAACCCACTTCCCACCTCCCTCCCCACCCTATCCCTCTGGGTTGTCCCAGAGCACTGGCTTTGGGTTCCGTGCTTCATGCATCAAACTTGCACTAGTCATATATTTTACATATGGTAATGTACATGTTTCAATGCTATTCTCCTAAATTATCCCACCCTCGCCTTCTCCCACTGAGTCTAAAAGTCTGTTTTTAACATCTGTGCTAAATGCTGGAGAAGTGTGGAGAAAAGGGAACCCTCTTACAATGTTGGTGGGAATGAAAACCAGTACAGCCACTGTGGAGAATAGTGTGGAGATTCCTTAAGAAAATTGGGACTAGAAATGCCATACAACCCAGCAATCCCACTGTTGGGCAAACATCCCAAGGAGACCAAAACTAAAAGAGACACACATACCCCAATGCTTATTGCAGCCCTATTTACAATAGCTAGGACATGGGAGCAACCTAGATGTCCATGGGCAGATAAATGGAAGTTCTGGTACATATATGTAATGGAATATTACTCAGCTATAAAAGGGAATGCATTTGAGTCCACTCTAATGAGGTGGATGAAACTGGAGTCTATCATACAGAGTGAAGTAAGTCAGAAAGAGAAAAGCTAATACTGTATATTAATGCATATATATGGAATTTAGAAAGATGGTACTGATGATCCTGCATTATTCATTTCAAGCTGTACTACAGACTTTTTTCCTACCAGAGTGGTGAAATCAACCAAGGTTTGCCTTCATCTTGAGAAGTGGTAAACTGTTTTGAGAGCTGGAGTTTAACCCAAGAAAGAATCAAATTAGCCCTGCCTGGCTACATAGGTTTAGCTCTGCTTTTCACCTCAAGGAAAAATGTAAAAGAGGTTTTAGAGGATCCTCCCTTCCTAGATATCCATCATCTAAGAAAAATAGCAGATAGGTATTATGGATAGATAGGTATCATGGGTAGATTTTAGCTAGGAATAAACAGTGGACATCATAAAGATCAAGTATTCCTGGTTAAATTGGATCAGATGAAAATAAAAATTCATTATTGACAATGAAGAACTAATATCTCAAAAGTACTATAATGTTATGTAATCAGGCATCACATTCAACCTAATGTTTTCTAAGCTAATTACTTATTTTGGTGATTTCCCAATTCTGTTTGATTATTTTTAGAATTCTAAAATTAAGTCAAATGAAGATATATGATCCAGTTAGCATCTTGCTATTAGTATAACCACAGACTTTCACTTATAATTTGTAGATGAACAAACAGCAAAAAGAAATCTGAAGTTTGCTTTTGAAGGCGCTGAATGGTTCCACATAAATGATGTTTAACAAAAACAAAATTTAGCTTTTTTAAAAGATTGAAGTATAGTTGATTTACAATATTATATTCAGATATACAAGTAGTTTGTCATTATATTTATAGATTATACTCTATTAAGGTTATTATAAAATAATAGTTATATTTCCATGTGTTACAAAATATATCCTTGATGCTCACTTACTTTATATATAGTAGAGATATAAGTTTAGTCCTTTAAACACTATTTTTAAATTTAAAAATTAATGAATATTTACTTATGCCTTCATTGTTCATGTTGTTTGATTCTGGGTCAGAAATACCTTACATACAATTATTCTCTGAGTAAAAATTTCAGAATATGATACTATTAAAATTATACATGCCTATAACCAACATTTCTTTCTTCTACTGCGGCTGTCATTTCCTTTCATACAATGTTGACATTACACTCATATTTAAAATTATGTGCTTATAATATCATTTACTTTTTTCTCTTTTAGACATTATTAACTTTTTGTCCTGAAATTGACAATATTTCTTATACAATCCCAAAATAATACCCATTTTCCTTTCCGTTCTTCTAATGTTTTCATAGCCCCAATATGTCTAAATTTTACTGTATAAGACTTTATTATTAGTCTTTGTTTAGTAACAGGTGCCCATTTAGTGGAAATTTTCAAAATGAGAGCCCTTATCTTCCTGGAAAAATTTTAAATAATTTCCTCTCTCTCCTCTATAAACACAGTTTTTGTTTGTTTGTTTTTTAATTTTTAGAAATTCTACATGCTTATTGATGAAAGTTGCTAAGTCGTGTCCAGCTCTTTGCAGCCTCATTGACTACACAGTCCATGGAATTCTCCAGGCCAGAATACTGGAGTGGGTAGCCTTTCCCTTCTCCAGGAGATCTTCCCACCCCAGGGATCAAACCCAGGTCTCCCGCATTGCAGGCAGATTCTTTACCAGTTGAGCCAGAAGGGAAGCCCTGTGATTATTAGACCTCCTGAAAACTGGCCCTTAATTTTATTATTTTATCTCTCAGTTTCATCCGGAGAAGGCGATGGTAACCCACTCTAGTACTTTTGCCTGGAAAATCCCATGGACGGAGGAGCCTGGTAGGCTGCAGCCCATGGGATCGCTAAGAGTCGGACACAACTGAGTGACTTCACTTTTCACTTTTATGCACTGGAGAAGGAAATGGCAACCCACTCCGGTGTTCTTGCCTGGAGAATCCCAGGGACGGGGGAGCCTGGTGGGCTGCCGTCTATAGGGTTGCACAGAGTCGGACACGACTGCTGCGACTTAGCAGCAGCAGCAATTTCATTGTTTTACTTTCCCTCTAGATTTCTTTATCTTTCAAGAGACTTCTATTTAAAAAAAATTCAATTTCTGCTTTAAAATTTTTTCCAATAGTTCTTTTCTTATTTTATTAAACATATTCATTTAGCCTTTTTACAAGTTTTTCATGGATGCCCTGTTTCCTTATATCTTCCTATGATAAAAAATTTTAACCTTCTTTTGAAGATTTCTCCTTAAATATATCTATGAATTCCAAATATGGTTTCACTTTTTAATTGTTATTTGGCTTGACTTTCTACTCCCAATCAAGAGGGTCTCCTCAAAAGTCTATGGATTTTTAGCTATGCTATGATACCTTATGCTAAATCGTTTCAGTGGTGTCTGACTCTTTGTGACCCTGTGAACTGTAGCCTGCCAGGCTCCTCTGTCCAAGAGATTCTCCAAGCAAGAATACTGGAGTGCGTTGGCATTCCCTTCTCCAGGGGATCTTCCCCACCCCAGGATGGAACCTGTGTCTATTACATCTCTGATTTTTAGCTATATGCTCAAAAATTAAGAATGAATAATTATAATTCTAGCTGATAGGAAGCTAGGCATGTGAACATATGTGATTGGCAAGGTATTTCACCTTAGAGTAATCTCTTTCGGCTGTTTCTTTAAGGAGTCTCTAGTTATCTGTACCTATAAGTCTTCATTGTTGATCTAGTAAGTTTCTCCAGAGTAAATTCCTTAATCTCCCATTTGAGAGAGGGAAGAGGGGTGCTACCAGTTTGCTGAAACTGAGAGTATGAGAAGATGATTGTGGTATTATCCACTTGTATAGCATATAACTAATGAGAAGACAGTCAAAAATATAAGGTCCCATTATTATTGCTGCATAGCAAACTGCTCTAAACACACTGGTGTACAAAAACAATTAAATTATGCTTATGGATTTGATGACCTAAGAATTTGAAAACAGTGCAGCTGGGACATTTTGTCTCTGCTGCACATTATTTGGGATGCTATCTGGAGAATTGCACTCAATGGCTGTGTGTTAAAATCATCTGTAATCATCATCACCCGCTTGTTTGGTGATTGATGCTAACCTCAGCCAGATCTTCAGCTGTGCTTTTGGTTAGAAAAACTAAATGTGGATTCATTATTTGTCCTCTTCCAGTAGGCACTTATGGCTTCTTCAGAGCATGGTGGCTGGGTTTCAAAAGTGACAGGAGTCCCAAGAGACAGAGTGAAACTTCTAGTTTCTTAGAACCTGGGTCAAGAAACCAGCAGAGTGTAACTTCTGCTGAAAGCCATCACTGAACTTAAACACAAGAAGAGCTAGGCTCAACTGTTGATGGGAGGAGTGGCGGTTCTGAGGCCGTGTTATAAAATCTCTAAGACATATGTAAAGAAAAAAATATAATATGCTACTTTACTCATGATGTATTTAGTGATAGAAGAAAATGAAGGAGGGACTATCATAAAGTGAAGGGCTCTATTAACAGATAGTGTGTAGGTTATCAGATCATGAACACTTACTGCCAAATTCAGACTTAAATTGAAGAAAGTAGGGAAAACCATTAGATCATTCAGGTGTGACCTAAATAAAATCCCTTATGATTATACAGTAAAAGTGAGAAATAGATTTAAGGGGTTATATCTAATAGACAGGGTGACTGATGAACATGGAAAGAGGTTCGTGACATTGTACAGGAGACAGGAATCAAGACCATCCCCAAGAAAAAGAGAGGAAAAAACCAAAGTGGCTGTCTGAGGAGGCCTTACAAATAGCTGTGAATAGAAGAGAAGGGAAAGCAAAGGATAAAAGGAGAGATATACCGATTTGAATGCAGAGTTCCAAAGAATAGCCAGGAGAGATAAGAAAGCCTTCTTCAGCGAACAGTACAAAGAAACAGAGGAAAACAATAGAATGGGAAAGACTAGAGATCTCTTCAAGAAAATTAGAGATACTAAGGGAACATTTCATGCAAAGATGGGTTCGATAAAGGACAGAAATGGTAGGGACCTAACAGAAGCAGAAGATATTAAGAAGAGGTGGCAAGAATACACAGAAGAACTGTACAAGAAAGATCTTCATGACCCAGATAATCACGATGGTGTGATCACTCACCTAGAGCCAGACATCCTGGAATGTGAAGTCAACTGGGCCTTAGGAAGCATCACTATGAACAAAGCTAGTGGAGGTGATGGAATTCCAGTTGAGCTATTTCAAATCCTGAAAGATGACGCTGTGAAAGTGCTGCACTCAATATGCCAGCAAATTTGGAAAACCCAGCAGTGGCCACAGGACTGGAAAAGGTCAGTTTTCATTCCGTTCCCAAAGAAAGGCAATCTCAATGAATGCTCAAACTACCACACAATTGCACTCATATCTCACATGCTAATAAAGGATTGCTCAAAAGTTTTCCAAGCCAGGCTTCAGCAATACGTGAACCGTGAACTTTCAGATGTTCAAGCTGGTTTTAGAAAAGGCAGAGGAGCCAGAGATCAAATTGCCAACATCTGCTGGATCATCAAAAAAGCAAGAGAGTTCCAGAAAAACATCTGTTTCTGTTTTATTGACTATGCCAAAGCCTTTGACTGTGTGGATCACAACAAACTGAAAAATTCTGAAAGAGATGGGAATACCAGACCACCTGACCTGTCTCTTGAGAAACCTGTATGCAGCTCAGAAAGCAACAGTTAGAACTGGACATGGACCAACAGACTGGTTCCAAATAGGAAAAGGAGTACATCAAGGCTGTATATTGCCACCCTGCTTATTTAACTTATATGCAGAGTACATCATGAGAAACTCTGGGCTGGAGGAAGAACAAGTGGGAATCAAGATTGCCGGGAGAAATATCAATAACCTCAGATATGCAGATGACACCATCCTTATGGCAGAAAGTGAAGAAAAATTAAAGAGCCTCTTGATGAAAGTGAAAGAGGAGAGTGAAAAAGTTTGCCTAAAGCTCAACATTCAGAAAACTAAGATCAAGGCATCCAGTCCCATCACTTCATTGCAAATAGATGGGGGGTAAACAGTGGAAACAGAGGCTGACTTAATTTTTCTGGGCTCCAAAATCACTGCTGATGGTGATTGCAGCCATGAAATTAAAAGACACTTACTCCTTGGAAGGAAAGTTATGACCAACCTAGACAACATATTAAAAAGAAGAGACATTACTTTGCCAACAAAGGCCCGTCTAGTCAAGGCTATGGTTTTTCCAGTAGTCATGTATGGATGTGAGAGTTGGACTATAAAGAAAGCTGAGAACTGAAGAATTGATACTTTTGAACTGTGGTGTTGGAGAAGGCTCTTGAGAGTCCCTTGGACTGCAAGGAAATCCAACCAGTCCATCCTAATGGAGATCAGTCCTGAGGCTTCATTGCAAGGACTGATGTTCAAACTGAAACTCCAGCACTTTGGCCACCTGATGTGAAGAGCTGACTCACTGGAAAAGACTCGGATGCTGGGAAAGATTGAGGGTAGGAGGTGAAGGGGACAACAGAGGATGAGATGGTTGGATGGCATTACCAACTCAATGGACATGGGTTTGGGCAGACTCTGGCAGTTGGTGATGGACAGGGAGGCCTGGCATGCTGAGGTTCATGAGGTCGCAAAGATACCACTGAGCGACTGAACTGACCTGAACAAGGAGTTTAAAACAGCTTTGAAGATTAGTCTGATGAATGTCTATCATAAATATGAATCAAATATGAGAACTTGAAAACTGTACTGTATTTTGTTTTGTTTGTGCTGAGGATATTTAAACATGCTCTTTTTTTCTTATCCAGATACCCAATTATTTGGATGCTATTCTCTGCACACACTAGTGTCTCCCTTAATGCAGCACAGAAGAATCTAGCCATTAAGTGATAAATTTCTCGGGTTTCTCAGGGGTCACTATTAGTTGGTAAAGGACTTGACTACCAATATTCAGGTTTGGTCCCTAGGTTGGGAAGATCCTGTGGAGGAAGGCATGGCAATGCACTCCAGAATTCTTCCCTGGAGAATTCCATTGACAGAGGAACCTGCAGCCTACAAACCATCAGATCACAAACAGTCGGACATGACTGAAATGACTTAGCATGCATGCATGATGAGTTTCTAAGACTATGCCAATCTATTACACTATTGAGCAATCATGTTATTAAAGATCAATTTTCCTGGCTAGATTGTAGCTCACTGATGTAGTTAAGTGTTCTCAATTCAGCTTTAATGTATGAGCATTTTGCTTTGACATTTCCAGAAAGGAGACTGTGGAGTCCTAACAGTTGGAGGTGGGAAGGGGGATCGGGATGGGGAATACATGTAAATCCATGGCTGATTCATGTCAATGTATGACAAAAACCACTACAATACTGTAAAGTAATTAGCTTCCAACTAATAAAAATAAATGAAAAAAAAAACCTCATGAATATGAATTATTGTGGATTTTAAAATATTCATTCTTTTTGACAACATAGATTATTTGACTCAATTTGCAACTTCATATTGCAGGTTTTTAAGAAGTCTGTTTCATTTTGTCAAAGAATAGATAATTTTTTTATCAAAAATATTTATACTCTGCTTTGTTTCATTTTATTTTGAGGAAGGAAAAGCAAACAGAATGGTCATCATTGAGATGAATGCCAGTGATCCACTTTCAATTGTTTTCACTTGTTCTGAATAATATATTTGCAAGGGATAATCAGGAAAAGCAGTCCTATTATCTTGCTGCTCCCTAGTGGCTTCTGTAAGTTGAAACACAGTTGGAGGCACCAAGACAGAAATTTATGAGTTTAGCATAAACAAGGCTGGGTATTTTATCCTAGAGTAAGGAATAAAATTCATCTCTCTTAGAGGTAGCTCTTCTGCCTTTTCCCCCCTCGAGTCTAATATATCTTGACGTAGATAATCAAGGATTGAATCCCAAGGTGAGTATGAAGTTTTAGTGAAAGTGTTAGTCACTCAGTCATGTCCAACCCTTCGCAACTCAGTACTATAGCCTGCCCGACTCCTCTGTCATGAAATTCTCTAGACAAGGATATTGAAGTGGGTAGCCATTACCTTCTCCAGTGGATCTTTCTGACCCAGGGATCAACCCCAGGTCTCCTGCACTGCAGGCAGATTTGTTACTGCTTGGAGCCAAGCAGGGAAGCCCCAAAGTGAGTATGTTCAGTCACTTATTCGTGTCTGACTCTTTGTGACCCTGTGGACTGCAACATACCAGGCCTCCTTATCCCTATCTCCTGCTCCTGGAGTTTGCCCAAGTTCTTGTCCATTCAATCAGTGATGCCAAGGTTAGTATAGCACCAAGAAAAGACGAGATGCAACATACAATATTTTCCTTAGATCTGTGTCTTATTTGTGAGGGACCCTTTAGGAAACTCTGAAAAGCCGGAATCTCTATGTAGGTACATCATCAGTTCTCACTAAGCCCAGACTCCCTAATTTGAAGACAGGTAAGGTTTGACTCATCAAAAAAATTACATTTCAGTTGAATGCAAATTTTGATAGGGATGCAGCTGTGTACTGTCAGGAACCAACACTCAGTAGCTGGGAAAATATGATGTGGGAATCTGGGTGGTACGCTACAATATCAACCATAGTCATTTCTCCTAATTTCATTAAAACGTTCTTCCACTACAGAAAAACAGATCCACCAAACCAAAACTGATGTTATAGATAAGATACTATCATTTCTTGCTGTGTAAAAACTTACCCTGAAACTTAAAAGTCTGCAAGAAAAAAGATTTACCTCACAGTTTCTGCAGGTCACTAATGTAATTAGTTTTGATGTACCTTGGTGACTCTGACTCAAATTTACTCACCAGATTCAGTCAGGCAGTTTGCCAAGGCGTTGATTTCATCAGAAGACTCTCCTAGTGGTGTATCTACTTCCAAGTTCACTTACATGATTGTTGGCAGCAGTTTCCTAAGAGGCTGTTGAATTAAGACCTCCCTTAGTACTTTGGCATTTAGGCCTTGTTGTATGCTGAATTGCATCCCCCTCCAAATTCCTGTGTTGAAACTCTAATCCTCAGTACTTCAGTACCTAACTATATTTGGAGATAGGTCCTTTAAATAGGGCTCTTTAAAGTAAAGAGGTGATTAAATTAAAATAAGGCTATTGGGGGAGCCCTAATCTGATGACTGGAGTCTTCATAAGAAGAACAACTTTGGACACAAAAACAGACACCAGGGGAGAACCAAGTGAAGATGCAGTAAGAGGCAGCTATCTAGAAGCCAAGGAGAGGCCTTGGGAGAAACCAATCCTGCCGGCACCTTGATTTGGGTCTTGTTAAAAAAAATGTATTTCTGTGCTTGAACCACCAGTCTGTGGTATTTTGTTATGGCATCCCTAGCAAAGTAATAGAGACCTGTACATAGGGCAGCTTACAAGATGATAGTTGGTTTCCTTCTAGCATGCGGCAGTAAGAGAGTACAAATCTTCCTTAACTTACAGAGGGGTTACATCCTGATAAACCCCATTGTAAGTTGAAAATATCACAAGTAAGAAGTGCAATCAAAATATCTAACCCACTGAACATTCTTGAACCTGGGTGTTCTGCATTACAGGCAGCCTCTTTGCCATCTGAGACATCAGGGAAGCAAGCCTTTGTTAAGCCTGAGCCGTGCTGTACTTAGTCGCTCAGTTGTATCCGACTCTTTGCAACCTCATGGACTGTAGTCTGTCAGGCTCCTCTGTTCATGGGATTCTCCAGGTAAGGATACTGGAGTGGGTTGCCATTCCCTCCTCCAGGGCATCTTCCCAACCCAGTGATCAAACCCAGGTCTCCAGTGTTCACAGGTGGATTCTCTACTGTCTGAGCCACCAGGAAATTCCAAGAATACTGGAATGAGTAGCCTATCCCTTCTCTATGGGATCTTCCTGACCCAGGAATTGACCCAAGGTCTCCTGCATTGCAGGCAGATTTTTTACCAGCTGAGCTACCAGGGAAGTCCCTAGTTTAGTCTACACTGTCTTAAATGTGCTCAGAACACTTATGTTAGCCAATAGTTGGGTGAAGTCATGTAACACAAAGTGTATTTTATAATGCTGAATATCTCATGTAATTTATTGAATACTGTACTGAGAGACTAAAACTGAAAGATTGTATGGATAGACAATAGTTGTAAGTGTACTGGTAGTTTACTCTCATGATTGAGTGGCTTGATTGGGAACTGGGTCTAACTGCCACTGCTCAGCATTACAAGAGAGTATCATACTGCTTATCACTAGACAGGGAAAATATAAAAACTTAAATTTTGAAGCACAGTTTCTGCTGAATGCAAATAGATTTCATACCATCATAAAATTGAAAAGTTGTAAATCAAACCATTATGTCAGGCAGTGTCTATACTCTCAAAATTAAAGCCATAGTCCTTTTATAAACCAGTATCAAAATTGACACAGTTCTGTTGTAGTCTATTCACTGGGAGTCAATAAGTCTAGCTCAAATACAAAAAGAGGATATGGCATGAGGGCATGAAAATCAGGAGGAAGGAATCATTAGGGGCCAGCTTAGAGACTGCCTGCCACAAATACTCACTTAGGTAATCTGAGATAAAGAAAAAAGAAAGCATGGGAATATTGTGTGAGGAAGGGAACATATAAGTGTTAGAATAAAAAAAAAATCTTTATGAGTGTTTAATGGGGTTTAAATAGGAGGAGAAATTTTAAATCTAGGACAACTATAACTGTTTTAATTCTACAATGTTACATAAAAAGAAAGTCAATAGACCCCTAGCAATCATCATAGTTGCCATAAGGGTTAAATCCAATTTCTTTATCACCATCTATGTCTATTAGTCTACTATCTTGTCTTATAAGCAAGAATAAAAGGTAGAAGGCATTTCAACTAGGTGAGTGTCATCAGTTACCCTTGTCCTGATGCTTCACATTTAGTTTTTGAAAGCTGTAAACAGACCTGGTATGTGTGGCCTCCGAGGAGAGAATTTCTATCTGGGGCCAGAGATGAGGCCTGATCACTCAGAGTTTTTGCATGGCAAAGTTTTATTAAGGTGTAAAGGGATAGAGAAAGCTGACATGGACATGATAAGGAGACAGGAAGAGTGCCCACTTGCTGGTTTTTTAGCAAGGCATTTTATACTAGTTAGTAAGCTGCTAATCATAGATAAAAGAAACACCTCAAGGCTTAAAGTTGTACTAGGCTCCTCTCCAAACACATGCATTTTGAGATAGCACCTGCACAAAGGGAGTAATCCACAGCCATACAACAACTGACATGAGTCTTGAAGAAAGGCAGATTCCAAGCAAATACATAGTTTCATTAACATAGCTCAAGAAAAGCATTTTCCTGAGTAATACTTATTGTTTTGCTGAGCCATTAGCAGCTCAAAGTTAGTTTCAAGTGTCATCATGGCAACACAAGATTAAAAGGAGCCTCCTTTAATCTTTTGTAGAGAAAAGAGAAAAACAAACAACAACAACAAATGTCTGCTACTTGTGGTTTATTTCCTCCTGCCACTTGGGGACCCTGACCTCCCTACCAAGGCCTATCTAACCCTTTCATTTTCCCTCCACCCCCTGCCAGTTTTCTTGCTGGCTTAGTAACACCTCTTCATGAGTAAAGTTTGAAGTTAATTCTTATGTGACAGTACTAACTACTGCCCTAAATATATATTCAAATTAAGGGTTATATAGTGGGTATTTCTAAAGCAGAACATTCCTGTAAAATTAACAAAAACCAAGCCAGCTGCAATGTTATTTTGGGTGTCATCCTGCCCCAGGGCCATTATTAGTTTTTCAGGACTTATCTCTAAAAATTCACTTAGAGAGACCAAAAAAAAAAAAAAAAAAAAAAAAAAAAGGTAGACTTGGTTATAAGCAAATACTAGTTAAACGTATGCTACTGAAGGTGAGGAAGAGGTGCTGGGAGTCCAAAACAGTCTTTAGAAAAAAAAGAAAAAGAAATTCCACATATTTTAAGAGATTACAAAGCCCAGCAGAGGTGTATTTATGGCAATACAGATACAGAAGAAAGTCACTTTGGAAAATTTTGGAGAAGACAATAATTTTTGATCCAGGCACCACATTTTTAAAGAGACTAGAACAAACCCCCAAGTTTAAGTTCTGAACCACCTGGTCATTTAAAAATATACTCACAAAAATATTTTATTCTTGGAATAGGGTATACTTGAAATTACAAACTCTGTGCTTTAAAATTAGCCCTGGAGAGGATTAAAGCTGTTTTACTAAAGCACCTTCTCAAAGCTCTTTCACCCTCTACCTCCATCTTTTCTTATGCCATCTAAGTGGCATAGTAAAGAGTGTAAAACCTGTTAGACTAGCTGAGTCTGAATACCAAATTTGCCCTTTACTAGCTATAAGACATTTCTGAGATTCATTTTCTTAATATGTAGTGTGGGAATAATGTAATTATAGGACATTCATAATGAATGTCTTCAGGGCTTCCCTCATAGCTCAGTTGGTAAAGAATCTGCCTGCAATGCAGGAGACTGCGGTTTGATTCCTGGAGAAGGGAATGGCTACCCACTCTAGTATTCTGGCCTGGAGAATTCCATGGACTGTATAGTCCACAGGGTCGCAAAGAGTCAGACACGAATGAGTGACTCACTTTTATAATGAATAAAAGCACATTTTTATCCAGCTTGACTAATGATAAGCATTCAAACCATATCTGTCTCTTCTTATTGTTAAACTGATTATTCTGTCTGAAACATCCTTCTCTCATCTATTGGCTTGTCAAATGCATTTTGGATCTCCTTTAAGATCCAACTTAAATTTTTCCTGTTCTAGGATCTCTAATAAGTCCACCAAGCTCCTTATTTTGGGCTTTCATGCCATTTCATTTTGTCTTTATTCATACACGTGTCACTTTCATGTTTTTTTTTTTTTTTCTGTTTTAACTCTGAATCTCCACTTGGCCTGAGCTCCTTGAAAGTCCTGGCTATCACTTATGCTATTGGTCTCACATTGTAGGTTCTCAACAAATATTTATGAAATAAGCAAGTGGCCATTCAGAAACTGACATGACATCCCATTGAGAGTGTGAAGGTAGAGTGGGTTATATTAACTAAAATTTTGAAAAGGTTAAGAAAATTATTTTTAAAATATCTTGAATCAATATATTCCATACAAAATAAAAGCTACTCAGCACTAGTGTTTTGGCATGACTGGACATTTTGAAGACTATGTTTAAATTGTATGATGTTCTTACTACCAACGTCACTTAAAAAAAGAAAAGTGTGTGTAAGGTTTCATTGTAATTTGTCACGTAGCCTTTAGCACTGGCATTGGCATTTCAAGTCATTTATTGGAGTAGTATATTATAAATCCATATAAATATAGTATAAATTAAGCAAGCTATTCAGAGATTGGGATCATTTAAAACAACTGCTAGCCTCTATCCTTAACTACAGCTACCATTTAATTTAACATTGCAATTACTGATATCCATCCTGATGCCCTAGGAAAGAGCAACATCCATTCAATCATACCTTAATTCAAATAAATCTTTACTTTATGCTCCCACATAGTTTATCTATATATCAAAATGTCAAAGCTTTAGTTTCTAACCTGACCTTTAATAATATATTTTCTAATTAACTGTGCACTGTGTATCATTATCAAATTTTCAGTAGTTGGTTTGAAATTCTCAGTAATTAGCACCTATCCCAATCAGCATTATTTTTTTTTCAATTGGCATTATTTTAAAATATAAACACGATCTTCATTTGAGTTAAAAAATTTAAAGGTGATTTAAATTAATCATCACATTTTGGGGTGATGTTTTGCCCAAGTATTTCAAGAATCAGTATCTATCTGTAAATCTACACATCTATAGCTATATTAGTATCAATATAGATACATAATAGCTTTCATTTATTAGTGTAACTAAGACACTTTTAGGCAGCTAATGTCATCGAAAACAGTAATAATATATATGTCATTCATATAATTAGATATAAAAGGATTTGGGAACATAATTAAACTGAATACACTGAAATAAGAACTTTCTAGTTAATGCTCTAAATTTGCTGCAGTTTCTTATGATTGTATTCACTCAGTGGGGCTTACCAATAAAAAACACACTAAAAACAGGGCCTAAACTGTTAAAGCTCACACCCTAAAATTAATATTCATTCTTATTTTTCAACTTCCTCACCCACTTGACTTTTAAGTCACTGTGGAATGTTGTCCCTGCCATCTCCAAATTATAATTAGAACTATCTATTTCTTTCTTTATTTCACTGCCACAATTGTAGTTGAAAAGTAACTATCATTATTTAAGTGCAACTGTTGATCATTTCCCAACAGGTAACCCTAATGCTTCCCCTCTCTGACAGTTTAATCTATAGCAAATAAATTTTGACATTCAGTCAAATGCTTCATTAGACATTTTTGATGTTCTGAAAGCAGTACTAATGTTTCCCCAGTTTAGAGGAATGGTGCTGACATCTGAGCACATTGCGGAATGAAGAGTTCTCCGCAACCTTTCCTTTCTATCTTAGACCAATAAGTCACTAATGAAACAAGGATAAAACAGTCAAGGCTTAATCTCATCTTGAAACCTTTGCTATTATTCATTTTTTCATATGGTGGAGAAAAAAGTTGACAGAAATAGAAAAAAATAGACAAATCCTCAGTTATAAATACTCTAACATAGTTCTCTCAGACAAAACAAGCAATCCAATATAAAAACCAGTTAACATAAATACTTGCATAGCATAATTTAAGCAACTTAACCTAATTTATACCCCAAACTGTAGAATACACACGTTTTTCAATTTCATAGGGAAAATAATGTATGAAAAAATAATGCATGAGAAGCCCTAAATGGTGCAATAAAACAAGAAAGGAGGAATGGAAATTATAAAGATTGGAAAGGAAGAATAATAATTTTGCATCTTAAAAATAAAAACTTTAAAAGTTTTATTAGAATTAATAAATATAACAACATCATAAGCTACAATTTCTATGTATAAGGTTTAATTTTGTGTAAAAGAAAAAATTTACTATTAAAGAAAAAGATGGTACGGAGATTCCTTTAAAAACTAGGGATAAAACCACCACATGACCCAGCAGTCCCTCTCCTAGGCATATACCCTGAGGATACCCTGAGGACTGAAAAAGACACATGTATCCCATTTTCATTGTAGCACTATTTACAATAGATAGAACTTGGAAGCAACCTAGATGCCCATCAACAGATGAATGGATAAAGAAGTTGTGGTACATATACACAATGAAACATTACTCAGTCATAAAAAGGAATGCTTTGAGTCAGTTTTAATGAAGTGAATGAACCTAGAATGTATCATACAAAGTGAAGTAAGTCAGAAAGAGAGAGATAAATATTGTATTCTAATACATATATACAGAATCTAGAAAAATGGTACTGAAGAATTTACTTACAGGGCATCCATGTAGAAACAGACATAGAGAATAGACTTGTGGACATGGGCAGAAGGGAGGAGAGGGTGAGACGTATGGAAAGAGTAACATGGAAACTTACATTGCCATATGTAAAATAGACAGCCAGTGGGAATTTGCTGTATGGCTAAGAAACTCAGACACGGGCTCTGTAACAACCTGCAGGGGTGGGAAGGGGAGGGAGGTTCAATGAGGAGGGGATATATGTATACCTATGGCTGATTCATGTTGAGGTTTGACAGAAAACAACAAAATTCTGTAAAGCAGTTATTCTTCAATAAAAAGATAAAGTAAAACAGCAAAAAAAAATGTAAATATTTGTAACAGTGTAAAAAAGTTATAATCTTATACCTAAGAATCCTATGACTATAATCCTCTAGCTAATATTTCCACAGATAGGAATAAATCTTGCAATAATAGGCAATACTTCTGTATTTAAAACTGCAAAACATTGATGAAAGGATTTCTAAAAGACCTAAATAAAGTGAGGAATATATGCACATGAATTGGAGGACTCGATAATGTTAAGATTTCATTCTCCCTAAATTCTCCTATATACTCAATATGTAATGTCACTTAAAATCCAAGTTGAATTTTATTTTATTATCTTGTTATTTATTTACTTTTAAAATATTTATTTTTGAAAATTTCAACCTGATGCTAAAGTATATTTTTAAAAAAAGTCTTGAGGAGCACATTGGAGAATCATGCTACCAAGTATCAAAACTTACTATAAAGTTTCAGCCACTAAGCAGAGTGACACTGGCATGTCATTATTACAACACTCTAATAGAACAACGTAGTGTTGAAAATACATATACATTACCATAATTTAAAACATGATGCCACTACAATCCAATTAGAAAAAGAGGGTCTTTCTAATAAATGTACAGGAACAACTGGATAAACACATAGAGAAAATAATCCTGGATCCCTTCCTCATACTGTACATGACATTGAACAAGGATGATATACTTAAATGCGAATGGTAAGATATTAAATTTCTAGAACATTAACAGAAATATATCTTTATAAACATGAAATAGTCAACATTTTCTTAAGATACAAAAAGCACTAACCATAAAAGGAAAAACAGTAAGCTACATTTCATAAAAATCAAAGTAGCAAGAAGACAAGCCACAAAATGAGAGAAGAGATTCACAGTACTACAAAACAACTTAATTAAAATTTAGTAGAATACTTTGATAGGTTTTTCACAAACACTATACCAAAATGGCCAGAAAAAATATGAAATAACATTGGTCATCAGAAAAAATTTAAATTAAACTACAATGTCATACCATTACACACCATCAGAATTGCTAAAATTAAAAAGATAGTATCAAGTATTGGCAAAAATTTGGAGCAGTTAGAAGTCTTTTTCAATGGGAGTGCAAATTGAGTTAACCAATATTGAAAACCCTTTGGTATTATCTACTACAATTAAACACTTATATGCCCTCTATTCAGCAACTGCACTTCTAAGGATACACTCCTGAAAGTAAGTCAATTTATTGACTGAAAGGCATGATCAAAAGCAGGTTTGTCTGTAATGGCCTCATAATGGAATAAACCCGAGTTCCCTTGAACATAGAATTAGTTAATAAATTAAGAATAATATTAATATTTATACAGAAGAATACTATACAATGATAGCAATGGTGAATCACTATGACCAGCACTATAAAAGAATGAACTCAGCAATATTGTTGGATCTCACAGATATAAAGTTTAGTGAAAGGCTTCAGGTGCAAAAGAAGTACATACTCTGTGATTCTATTTACATAAAGTTCAAAAATAGGCAAACTCAATCTTTATGATAGAAATCAGAATGGTCATTATGCTTGCTGGTCTGATCGGTTGGGGATATGGCACAAGAAAGCCTTTAAGTGATAACATTTTCTCTGTCTTGGTAGAGAAAAAACCTTTGATATGTAAAAAATATATTTAGTATAACTTCCACATACATTATATTTCAATAAAATATCACTAAAAACAAGAACAAAAACAAAACAAGTTTTGGGTGCATAATAGTATCTATCCTTTGAGACTATTTCAGGAACTGAATGGAGCGAATAAATTCATTAATAAAAGTGATTTACCATAATACTTGGCACATATTAACCACCCAATAAATTTTAGGTACTGGGGGAAATGGTAAAGATGGACCAAGTTTTGTCAATGATGTGCAGCAACTGGAAATCTGATATAATGTAACTGGGGGAGTATATCAGTACAACCACTTTAGAAAATGTTTTGATAATATCCAGCAACATTAAGCAGAGAAGGCAATGGCACCCCATCCAGTACTCTTGCCTGGAAAATCCCATGGACGGAGGAGCCTGGTAGGCTAAGGTCCATGGGGGTCGCGAAGAGTCGGACACGACTGAGCGACTTCACTTTCACTTTTCACTTTCATGCATCGGAGAAGGAAATGGCAACCCACTCCAGTGTTCTTGCCTGGAGAATCCCAGGGACGGGGGAGCCTGGTGGGCTGCCGTCTGTGGGGTCGCACAGTGTCGGACAGACTGAAGCGACTTAGCAGCAGCAGCAGCAGCCACCTTAAGAGGCTTCCCTTATAGCTCGGTCAGTAAAAAGTCCGCCTGCAACGCAGGAGACCCCGGTTCGATTCCTGGGTCGGGAAGATCCGCTGGATAAGGGATAGGCTACCTACTCCTGTATTCTTGGGCTTCCCTGTGGCTGGTAAAGAATCCGTCTGCAATGTGGGAGACCTGGGTTCAATTCCTGGGTTGGGAAGATCCTCTGGAGAAGGGAATGGCTATCCGCTCAAGTATTCTGGCCCGGAGAATTCCATGAACAGTAGTGTCCATGGGGTGGCAAAGAGTCAGACACAATTGAGCTACTTTCACTTCACTAACATTAAAAACAATTCCATCATATGAAAGAAGCTTCTCTCTTAGGTATAGAGATAAAGGATATGCATACATAAGTTCCTCTGATAAGATGCATCATAATATTCACTGCAGCTTTATTCATAATAGCCAAATGCTGGAAACAGTTCAAATACCTATCAATGCTGAATAAATTAATAAGTTATAGTGGATATGATGAAATACCACACAGTAACATAGCAGAATAAACTGCTGTTGTGGAATCTGGAGTCGTAAAACACACCTTGGAGGACACTTAAGCCAGTGTAGTACAGTTTATTATGCCAGCGGGTCCAAAGCGAATCAGTTCCCAACAAGAACTCTGATGTTTCTGAGAGACTTAGTTTTATACCCCTCGCTACATGACATGTTCACAACCTCTTTGATGTATATGATTGAGTTTTACAACAAGCAGGTGCTAGGAGAACAAACAATTAAGGTTAAAGGAGGGAACAATAATTTTACATCACAGGGGCATGTCTCCATGGTTAATCTAACATGGGCAGCCTGACCTCAACTACAATCTCCATTTGCCATCTGTTGGGAGGGGAGTCTCCAGGAGACCTGGTTTTCATTAGCAATGATTTCCTCATTCTTGGGCAGAGTTCAGGTCCAGTGAATATCCTGTCTTTAAGATGGATGACAGGCTTCAAGATGAAGTCTCTCCTGCTTTCCTCACAGTGGCCCCAACACTACTACCACAGGCAACAACAATGGTAAATGTTGAGCAAAGGAAACAAGGCCCAAAATTAATAGGCAGACAATGATTCACATCAAACATATGATTCTCTTTATAAGAAACTCAAAAGTAAGCTAATTTAATACAGAGTAACAGAAATCAGAGTGGAGCTACTTCTTTGCAGGAGAAAGGGCATGAAAAACCTTCTGTCTGCTGAAAATTTTCTGTATGTTGATATGGGGGATGATTACACAGTTGTATATATATATTTTAAAATTGGTTGAGGCTATCCATTCAAAATTTGTGTTCTTCTCTATATGTACCTTCTACCACAATACTAAAATTTTAATGATGTTTTAAAATTTGAAATACAGAATAATTAAATAAAATTAAAAGTTTACCTAGATTTGGCACTTGTTTTACAAATCAGAAATAGCACTTTTGACACCCTTTATAAACACACTAGAATAACATTTGGGTTACATAACAAAAACAAGGGCTGTTCTTGGATAAAGAGCAGCAACCTTAATATGTTCACAATATTTGAAGCATAATTCCATAAGCATATTGCATTATTAAACTTTACTTATAGGAACTGCTGAAATAAGAGGAAAGATTAAAGAAAATTTACAATTTAATTACTAAATAAGAGCAAACTAAATTAACATAACTCATAACATTCTAAAAAAGAATATCAGTCTTCTATCCAAAACCTCACATAAAAAAGTACAGAAAGCAGACAGAACAGACTAAGGAGAAAAGTTAATAAATGAAAAAAACATGAAAATTTATTTGGACAAATCTAAGAAGTATTTCTTTCAGAATGTCAATAAAAGTGATTGTGTACCTTAATCCAGAAAAAAGAGAAAGTAATTTTTAAAAAATTAAAAAAATTTTTTGGAAAAAAAGATTATATTAGCAAATATAAACAACTACAAAAGATTACTTTGAATTAGTTATTTCCAGGCTAACTAATTTGGAACCTAGGTGAAAGGGCTGATTTTTAGGAAAATATGTTTTAACAAAATTGTTATAAAGTAAAATGAATTATCAAAAAGCTAAAGAGAATTTAAAATGTTGAGAATGTGCTCAAATAGCTACTTCAAAAATAAAAAAGATATATTCTCTGCCAATTCTCTTGTTTTGTTTTGTTTTAGCAATGACTTCATATGTACAAGGAGCCTAATAATGATAGCTTACAGGGCAGCGGTGAACAAATTCTTGATCTCTGAAGGAGATAATTTCACTTCGAGATCAAAGGACACAGACTCAGTCACCCAGAGCTTCATGTAGCAAAGTTTTATTAAAGTAACAGGGATAGAAAAAGCTTTTAATAAGAGGCACTGGAAGGGGGAAGGAGAGTAACCCTCTTGCTAGTTTTTAGCTAGATACTATATACTTTTTCAATTGATTAATAGTAATATATCAAAATTGTTGGAAAAGACCCTGATGCTAGGAAAGATTGAAGGCAGGAGGAGAAGGGGACGACAGAGGATGAGATGGTTGGATGGCATCACTGGGTTAATGGACATGAGTTTGAGCAAGCTCTGGGAGTTGGTGATGGACAGGGAAGCCTGGCATGCTGTAGTCCATGGGGTCGCAAAGAGTTCAACACGACGACTCAGTGAACTGAACTGAACTGAACTGAATAGATCCAAAGAATGACTCAAGGTTGTAAATGTCTTATCAGACTCACTCCCACACATACATCTTATGATAACAAGATTAGCCAGAAGGTTCCTGTTTCCTGGAAAAACATGTCTTACAGCAAGATCAATTCTGTTTAGTTGCTCAGTAGTGTCTGACTCTTACCTTGCTCAAACTCATATCCATTGAGTCAGTGATGCCATCCAACCATATCTTCCTCTGTTATCCCCTTCACCTTCAATCTTTCCCAGCAGCAGAGTCTTTTCAAATGAGTCAGTTCTTTGCATCAGGTGGCCAAAGTATTGGAGTTTCAGCTTCAGCATCAGTCATTCCAATGAGTATTCAGGACTGATTTCCTTTAGGATTTACTGGTTGGATCTCCTTGAAGTCCAAGAGACTCTCAAGAGTCTTCTTCAGCACCACAGTTCAAAAGCATCAATTCTTCAGGGCTTAGCTTTCTTTATAGTCCAACTCTCACATCCACACATGACTACTGGAAAAAGCATAGCTTTGATTATATGACCTTTGTTGGCAAAGTAATATCTCTGCTTTTTAATATGTTGTCTAGGTTGGTCATAGCTTTTTTTCCAAGGGGCAAGCATCCTTTAATTTCATGGCTGCATTCATCATCTGCAGTGATTTTGGAGCCCCCAAAAATAGTCTGTCACTGTTTCCATTGTTTCCCCATCTATTTGTCATGAAGTGATGGGACTGGATGCCTTGATCTTAGTTTTCTGAATGTTGAGCTTTAAGCCAACTTTTTCACTCTCTTCTTTCATGTTCATCAAGAGGCTCTTTAGTTCTTCACTTTCTGCCATAAGAGTGGTGTCATTTGCATATCCAAGGTTATAGATATTTCTCCCTGCAATCTTGATTCCAGTTTGTGCTTCATCCAGCCTGCCATTTCACATGATATACTCTGCATATAAGTTAAATAAGCAGGGTGAAAATATGCAGCCTTGACATACTCCTTTCGGGATTTGGAACCAGTCTGTTGTTCCATGTACAGTTCTAACTGTTGCTTCTTGAACTGCATACAGATTTCTCAGGAGGCAGCAAGATACTTTGTTCTATTAACACAGCTTAAGAAGGACATTTGGACATTCTCATGAGCAAGATATACTGATTTATTGAGCAATTAGCAGCTCAGGGTTTGAAAACTTTAGTTTCAGATAGTTGCCATGGCAACACAAGGTTAAAGGAGCCTCCTATGTGACTAAGGTAGAGTGAAGGAATGTAGAGAAAAACAAGTCTGCTGCTTGTTCACTTGCCTCTTTTCCCCACTTGGGGACCTTGGCCTCCCTACGGAGTCCTACCTGACCATTAATTGTTTCAATAATTTAGTATAATTTTGAAATTTATTTGGAAGCATGCTAAAATAAAACTTTTCTGCTTATGTAAACAGCATATATTGATCATAAAACCTGGAAAATGCCCTTCTAAAATTATGCACAAATATTGCCACTTCATATAAATTAAAATTTATAAATGAAACAAGTGTATGTATAGTTTTCAAGCTAATTGGGGTTGTAGTGGTTTTGTACTGTGAATTTAGTTGAGTGGGAACTACATTTACCAGATTTGCTCGCCTATATGGTCCTGGGCCAGGTTTCTGTGAATGTGTGCTAAGTTGCTTCAGTGTCCAACTCCTTGTGACCTTATGGACTGCAGCCTGCCAGGCTCCTCTGTCCATTAGATTCTCCAAGCAAGAATAGTGGAGTGGGTTGCCATTTTCTTCTCAGGGGATCTTTCCCACCCAGAGATCAAATCCACACCTCTTACATCTCCTGCATTGGCAATCTGGTTCTTTACCACTAGCATGACATTAGAGGGGCAGAAGTGAAGCAGCTGTCTTTACCCTGTAAAAGTCAGTGTGGCGGTCTAGGCGCAGTTCCATTCCAGACGTCACGCACTGGTTCTTTTGGTTGCCAAGGGATAGCACTCAGACCTGCAGCTCTTTCACCTCCAACAGGATCTCCTCCTGCAGATTATTAAGGCTGAATCAGATGCAGATTTTTTAGTGAATTACTCTATAATCAAGGTTAAAGATGGGGAATGACAGACATTGGTTTGTATTCATAGGTTGTCACAACTCTTGCCTGATTTTCTTCCAGACTGTCGATGCTGAAAATATATAATGAGTTCTGGCCCATCACTGGACTCAGAACGATAACCTTGTGTAGACTCTTTTGCCAGCTCTCTTCTTTGGGGTCCCTGGTTAGTGACTTTTATCTGATCCTTAAACTGTCCTCTTCCAGACCTCTATTTCCTCTCTTCTCCCTTACCTACCTTTTATAATAAATCATTTATTCTATATCACTCATAAACTTAAAAACTTAATCTCAGAAAGTTTCCAGCAAGTTTTATAAAGTATTCAATAAGGAAATAACTTCAATCTTATATCATCTCTTTCAGAAACTGAAAAAAAAAACAAACCCCAGGAAACATCCCAAATCATATGATGTAGCTTAACCTTAATATTAAAATACAGCAAGAACAATCTGAGAATGAAAATATATGGGTGATTTTTGCTCCTTAACATAAATACAAAGGTTTTAAACAGAACTTTAAAACACCAAATCCATTAATGTGTGTATGTAAATACATTAAAGTTAGATTTTATTCTAGAAAGGGAAAGTTGGTATTGCTCAGAAAATCAAATAATTCCCCACATTAACAGAGAGGAAAAAACTATTGACAAGGTCAATAGATATAGAAAAAGCATGCGATAAAATGTATAATATTCATTTTACAAAGCTTAAAGAAATAGGAATGAAAGAAAATGTCTTGCTTAAAGAGTATCTTCAAAAAAGCATTCAATACATATCATGTGCTTTGTGTAATTAGTCACTCAGTTGTGTCCAATTTTGCCACCCCATGGACTGTAGCCCAATGGGCTCCTCGTCCATGGGGATTCTCCAGGCAAAGATACTGGAGTGGGTTGCCATGCCCTTCTCCAGGGGATCTTTCCAACCCAGGTCTCCTGCACTGCAGGTGGATTCTTTACTGAGTCACTGGGGAAGTTCAATATATATCATACAGATAGTTTAAGATGTCCTTTGGTGGAGGAGTAAAAAGATGATGGGAGAGTAAGATGTGGAGTTTACGTTCTCCACACAAAAATATAAAAAATGCATCTACAAGTGGAATGACTTCCCAGTGTTGTGTTAGTAGCTTAGTCATGTCTGATTCTTTGCAACTCCCTAGTTGTAGGGAATGTAGCCCTGGCTACACTGGAGTGTAGCCCGCCAGTCTCCTCAGTCCATGGGATTCTCCAGGAAAGAATACTGGAGTGGTAGCCATTCCCTTCTCCAGGGTATCTTTCCAATCCAGGGATGGAACCCCCATCTCCTTCATTCTGGGCCACCAGGGAAGCCCAGCAGATCTACTACACTCTGGCAGAAGACCTTAGTCTTTTAAAAAAGAAAGAAAATCTCTAAGTAACTGGGTGGAGCAAAAGGAAAAAAGGAAATAAAAAAGAGATAGACAAAGGAATCTGGGAAGGAGCTGTGAAGCAAGAAAATTTTCCACAACATAGGATGCACCCTCACTAGTGGAGACAAATGGGAAGCTTCAGAGCCTCAGAGGAGAGTACAGCCACGGGTATACAGAGGGCAAAGCTGAGATAATCCCGCACAGAGGATCGGTGCTGATGCACGCTGCCCAGCCTGAGATATTTGTCTGCTTGTGGTCACAAAGCAGGGTGGGTAGGGACTTGGTACTGAGACTCTGGCTTTGGCGGCCAGACCCCAAGGAAAAGACTGGGATTGGCAACATGAAGACAGCTTGTGGAGGCCAGAGTATAATGCACCACATCTGAGGGAATCCAGGAAGAAGCCTGGGCATGCCAAAGAGGCATGGGACCATTGTTGTGGGGTGCAAAAAGAGGGGTTGGGGTCTGCCATAGGAGCTTCTTTCCCCTATGCCCTTAGGCAGCAGGGCACCATTTATGTGAGCTCCAGGGGCTGGTACATGTCATGGATCCTATCTCAGATTGAAGAGGCAGGCGTGGACCACTACCACTGTTGCTGCTGCTGCTACCTCCAAGGGTCCTTTGAGCTACTACAGAACATTGCATATATTTTCCCGGTAGGCCCACCACTGCCTAGGGTACCATGGTTGGGAGGTGGGGGACAACTTCCCTGTGAAAGGCAAGAGTATATGGTGCACCCCAGTCTCTTGCAACTTCCTGCCAGCCTCTATCACCACAGGCATGTCTACATTCAACTTGTGCCATATCCTTCCTTCTCCCTGGCCTGAGTAAGTGTGTGCTAATCAGCTATTGCTGAACGCTAGGAATAGTGCTACCAAAGAAGAGGAATGGAATTCTCTCCATGCAGCCACAGGAGCAACAGATTAAATCCCTGTAACTGGCTTGGTAAACACTGCATTTGTGGAATATCTGAATAGACAATGAAGGTTCCCTCATTTTGAGGCTGGTCTAACATTAATAACTGTGAGCTTTGAGGGAAAGTACACACAGAAATTGGGCTGGGTCAGTGTCTAAGTTGGCCTCACACTACTGATAGCAAGTCCAGAGACCTACCTAGAGGTATTAGAGGACTTTCTGGGAAGGATCAGCTGTGGTTCACCATTGAGGCAAGGAAAATGACAGATGAGGCCTCAGGAAATTTCATTATTTCTACTGTTTTCCTGTTTCATTTTATTCTGTTCTTTCTTTTATTATTCTTTTAATTTAAAAAGTTAATTGGAGGATAATTACAATGTTCTGCTGATTTCTGCCATTAAATGTGAATCAGTCTTAATTATAGATGTATACCCTTCCTCTTGAGGCTCCTTTCTCCCTCCCATCTCACACCTCTAGGTCATCACAGAGAGCCATGCTGGGCTCCCTGTTATATAGCAGCTTCTCTATAATTATTTTACACATGATAGTATATATATGTCAATGCTACTTTCTCAGTTTGTCATTTATTCACCCTACCCCACAGTATCCACAAGTCTCTTATCTATGTCTGCCCCTGCATTCCTCCTCTGCAAAAAGTTCATCAGTACTGCTTTCTAGATTCCACATATATTTGTTAATATACAATATTTGTGTTTCTCTTTTTAACTTACTTCACTCTGTATAACAGGCTCTAGATTCATCCACCTCACTGCAACTGACTCAAATTCACTCCTTTTTATGGCTAATTAATATTCCATTGTATATATGTACCACATCTTCTTCATCCATTCATCTGTCAGTGGACATTTAGGTTGCTTCTATGTCCTGGTTATTGTAAATAGTGATGCAATGAACACTGGGATCCATTTGTCTTTTTGAATTATGATTCTCTCAGGGTATATGCCCAATAGTGGGCTTCCCAGTTGGCACTAGTGGTAAATAATTTGCCTGCCACTGCAGGAAATGTGAGAAATATGAGATTGATCCAAGAGACACGGATTCAGTTCCTGGGTTGGGAATATACCCTTTAGGAGGCGTGCAACCCATTTTAGTATTCTTGCCTAGAGAATCCCATAAGCAGAGGAGCCTGGCAATCTATGGTACATAGCAACTGAAGTGACTTAACATGCACACACACACACACACACACACACATTCACATACTCACTCACACACATACCCAGTAGTGGGACTGCTGGATCATGTGGTAGTTTTGTTCCTAACTTTTAAAGGAATCTCCATACTACTCTTCATAGTGGCTATATCAATTTACATCTGCATCAACAGAGCAAGAAAGTGCTCTTTTCTCCACATCCTATCCAGCATTTACTGTTTGTAATTTTCTTGTTAATGCCCATTCTGATTGGCATGAGATAATACCTCATTGTTCTTTTGATCTACATTTCTCTAATTATAAGCAATGTTGAACATCTTTTCATGTATTTATTGGCCACATATATGTCTTCTTTGGAGATATGTCTGTTTAGGACTTCTCATTTTTAAATTAAGCTATTTTCCTGATATTGGACTGCATGATCTGCTTTTACATTTTGGAGATTAACCCTTTGTAAGTTTCTTCATTTGCAATCATTTTCTCAAATTCAGAGAGTTGTCTTTTAATTTTCTTTATTGTTTCCTTTGCTGTACAAAAGCTTTTAAGTGTAATTAGTTTCAATTTGTTCATTTCTGTTTTTATACCCATTACTCTAGGAGGCAAGCTTCCCTGGTGGCTCAGAGGGTAAAGAGTCTGCCTGCAAGGTGGGAGACCCGGGTTCGATCCATGGGTCGGGAAGATCCCGTGGAGAAGGAAATGGCAACCCACTCCAATACTCTTGCCTGGAAAATCCCATGGATGGAGAAGCCTGGTGCAGGCTAGGGTCCATGGGGTTGTGAAGACACCACTGAGTGGCTTCACTTTCACTTTAGGAGGTGGGTAAAAACAGGATCTTGCTATGATTTATGTGAAAGTGTCCTGCCTAAGTTTTCCTCTAAGAGTTTTATCATATCTGGTCTTACATCTGTGTCTTTAATGCATTTTGAGTTTATATTTGTGTAGGGTTTTAGTAAGTATTCTAGTTTCATTTTTTTTCATGTAGCTGTCCAGTTTTCCAGCACCACTTATTTGACAGCTCTCAGTGAATGATGTCAAATTCGTGATCTTTGAAGATTTAGCTTCGGGACCAGGGACCAGGCTTGATCACTCAAGAGCTTTTGTGTAGCAGAGTTTTATTAAAGTAAGAAAAGGGACAGAGAAAACTTCTGACGTAGATGTCAGAAGGAGGACAGAGTGACCCCCTTGCTAATGTTAGCAAAGGAATTAAATACTTTAATTAGTTATTCAGTACAGTTCAGTCACTCAGTTGTGTCCGACTCTTTGCGACCCCATGGACTTCAGCACACTAGGCTTCCCTGTCCATCATCAACTCCCAGAGCCTACACAAACTCATGTCCATCACGTCGGTGATGCCATCCAACCATCTCATGCTCTGTTGTCCCATTCTCCTCCTGCCTTCAATTTTTCCCAGCATCACGGTCTTTTCCAGTGAGTCAATTCTTCATATCAGGCGGCCAAAATACCGGAGTTTCAGCTTCAGCATCAGTCATTCCAATGAACACTCAGGACTGATTTCCTTTAGGATGGACTGGTTGAATCTCCTTGCAGTCCAAGGGACTCTCAAGAGTCTTCTCCAACACCACAGATTAAAAGCATCAATTCTTCAGCACTCAGTTTTCTTTATATCCAACTCTCATATCCATACTTGACTACTGGAAAAACTATAGCTTTGACTAGATGAAACTTTGTTGGTTAAGTAATGTCTCAACTTTTAAATATGCTGTCTAGGCTGGTCATAGCTTTTCTTCCAAGGAGTAAGCATCTTTTAATTTCATGGCTGCAGTCACCATCTGCAATGATTTTGGAGCCCAAAAAATAAAGCCTCTCACTGTTTCCATTGTTTCCCCATCTATTTGCCATAAAGTGATGGGACCAGATGCCATGATCTTCATTTTCTGAATGTCGAGTTTTAAGCCAACTTTTTCACTCTCCTCTTTCACTTTCATGAAGAGGCTTTTTAGTTCCTCTTCATTCTGCCATGAGAATAGTGTCATCACCTGTAGGTGTCACCTGCATGTCTGAGGTTATTGATGTTTCTCCTGGTAATCTTGATTCCAGCTTATGCTTCATCCAGTCCAGCATTTCACATGATGGACTGCATATATGTTAAATAAGCAAGGTGACAATATACAGCCTTGACATATTCCCTTCCCAGTTTTGAACCAGTCCATTGTTTCATGTCTGGTTCTAACTCTTCCTTCTTGACCTGCATACAGATTTCTCAGGAGACAAGTAGCATGGTCTGGTATTCCCATCTCTTTAAGAATTTTCCACAGTTTGTCATGATCCAGTCAAAGGCTTTAGTGTAGTCAATGAAGCAGAAGTAGATGTTTTATTTGAATTCCCTTGCTTTTTCCATGATCCAATGGGTGCTGGCAATTTGATTTCTATTTCCCCTCACTTTTCTAAATCTAGCTTGTACATCTGGAAATTCTCAGTTCATGGACTGTTGAAACCTAACTTGCGGGATTTTGAGCATTACCTTGCTCAAAATGTGAGATATGTACAATTGTGCAGTAATTTGAGCATTCTCTGGCATTGCCGTTCTTTGGGATTGGAATGAAAACTGAACTTTTCCAGTCCTGTGGCCACTGCTGAGTTTTCCTAATTTGCTGGCATATTGAGTGAAACTCTTTAACAGCATCATCTGTTAAGATTTGAAATAGCTCAGCTGGAATTCCATCACATCCACTATCTTTGTCCATAGAGATGCTTCCCTAGTCCCACTTGACTTCACACTCCTGGATGTCTGGCTCTAGGGGAGTGATCATACCATCATGGTTATCTGAATCCTTAAGACCTGTTTGTAGAGTTCCTCTGTGTATTCTTGCAAATGTTCTTAATGTCATCTGCTTCTGTTAGGTCCATTCTTTTTCTGTCTTTTTTGTGCCCATTTTTGCATGAAATATTCCCTTGGTATCTCTAATTTTCTTGAAATGATCTGTAGTGTTTCCCTTTGTATTGTTTTCCTCTATGTCTTTGAAGATAAGAAAGTCTTCCTTATCTTATCTCTGTTTGCTATTCTATGGAACTGTGTTCAGATAAGTAGATCTTTCCTTTTTTTCCTTTGCCTTTCAATTCTCTTCTTTTTTCAGTTATTTGTAAAGCCTCTTCAATTAAACATTTTGCCTTGTTGCATTTCTTTTTCTTGGGGATGGTTTTGGTCACCTCCTCCTGTACAATGCTATGGATCTCCATAGTTCTTCACGCACTCTGTCTCTCAGATCTAATCCCTTGAATCTTCTTTGTTACTTCACTGTATAATCATATGGGATTTGATTTAGGTAATTCCTTAATGGTCTAGTGGTTTTCCCTATTTACTTCAATTTAGGTCTGAATTTTGCAATAAGTATTTCATTATCTGATCCATAGTCAGCTCCTGGTCTTGTTTTTGCTGACTGTATAGAGTTCCTCTATCTTCAGCTGCAAAAATATAATCAATCTCATTTTGGTATTGACCATCTGGTGATGTATATATGGAGGGTTGTCTCTTGTGTTGTTGGAAGAAGGTGTTTGCTATGACCAGTGTGTTCTCCTGACAAAACTGTTAACCTTTGCCCTGCCTCATTTTGTCCTCCAAGGCCAAACTTGCCTGTTACTTCAGATATCTTTTGACTTCCTAGTTTTTCATTCCAGTCCCCTATGGTGAAATGGACATCTTTTTGTGTTGTTTGTTCTAGAAGGGCTTATAGGTCTTCACAGAACCATTCAACTTCAACTTCTTCAGCATTAATGGTTGGGGCATAGACTTGGATTACTGTGATGTTGAATGGTTGCCTTGGAAACGAACCGAGATCATTCTGTCATATTTGAGATTGCACCCAGTTGCTGTGTTTTAGGCTCTTTTGTTGACTATGAGAGCTACTCCCTTTCTTCTAAGGGATTCTTGTCCACAGTAGTAGATAAAATGATCATCTGAATTAAATCCGCACATTCCCATTGATTTTAGTTCATTGATTCCTAAAATGTCAATGTTCACTCTTGCCATCTCCTGTTTGATCACTTCCAATTTACCTTGATTAACATTGACTTAACATTCCAGGTTCCTATTCCATACTGCTATTTATGGCATCAGACTTTACTTTCACTACCAGATACACCCAAACTGGGCATTGTATCCACTTTGTCTCAGCCTCCTCATTCCTTCTGGAGCTATTTCTCTACTCTTCCCTAGTATCATATTGGACTCCTATCGACCTGGGGAGTTCATCTTTCATAGTCATATCTTTTTTCCTTTCCATACTGTTCATGAGGTTCTCAAGGCAAGGATGCTGACATGATTTGCCATTCCCTTCTCCAGTGGAACATTTCATCAGAACTCTCCACCATGACCTGTCCATTTTGGATAGCCCTACATGGCATGGCTCATAGTTTCATTGAGTTACACCAGGCTATGAGCCATGTGATCATTTTGGTTAGTTTTCTGTGATGTGATTTTCATTCTGTATGCCCTCTGATGCGTGAGGATAAGAGAGTTATGGAAGCTTCCTGATGGGAGGGACTGGCTGTGGGGAAAACTGGGTCTTACTCTGGCCATGCTCAATAAATCTTTAATCAATTTTCTTTAAATGGGTGGGGCTGTGCTCCCTCCCTGTGGTTTTGCCTGAGGCTGAACTATGGTAGGGTAAATAGCAAACTCCTCATAGAGGACTTATACCAGCACAGCAGGCCTCCCAGGAGAGCTGCTAGTGTCCCTGAACGGGCAGCAGGCCACTGTCGATCCACGCCTCCACCAGAGATACACAAACACTCACAGGCAAGTCTGGTTAAGTCTTTTGTGGGGTCACTGCTTCTTTCTCCTGGGTCCTGATGAGCACAGGTTTTGTTTATACCCTCCAAGAGTTTCTGTTTCCCCAGTCCTGTGGAATCAGTAATCAAATCCCACTGACTTTCAAAGTCAGAACCCTGTGGATTCTCAGTCCCTTCGCTGGATCCCCAGTTTGGGAAGTCTGTTGTCAGGCCTAGAACTTTTACAACAGTGGGAGAACTTCCTTGGTATAATTGTTCTCCTGTTTGTGACTCACCCACCCAGTGGCTCTATCATGGGGCTAATGGTGACCTCCTCTAAGAGGACTTATGCCACATGCTGCACCTCCCAGGACTGCTACTGCCAGTGCCCCTATCCCTGTGGCAGTGGTCTGCTGTCCCATGCCCCTCAGGAGACCCTCAAACGCTCATAGGCAGCTCTGGCTGTCTCTTGGGGAGGTCACTGCTCTTTTCACTGGGCTCTGGTATGCAGTTTTGTTTGTGCTCTCCAAGAGTCTCTGGTGGGTATGAGGTTTGACCTTAAATGTGATGGTGTACCTCCTATAGTCTTGTTGTGGCTTTTACTTTGTCCTTGAATGTGGGGTATCTTTTTTGGGTGGGTTTCAACGTTTTCCTGTCAATGATGGTTTAGCAGCTAGTTTCGATTTTGGTGGTGTCACTGGAGAAAGTGCACGTTCTGTTCTGCCATCTTGATTCTGGGATATTATAATGGAAAAGAATATTAAAAAAAGTGTATGTATGTGTATAACTAAGTCAGTTTGCTATAGAGCAGAAATTAACACAGCATTATACATCAATTCTATTTCAATAAAAAATAAAGAAAAAAATCAAGGTGAAAAGGCAATATACAGAATAAGAAAAATATTTACAAACCATATGTCTGATAAGATGTTAATACTAAAAATATATAAATAACTTGTACAATTCAATAACAAAAAGGAAAAATAACTCATAATACAAGCAAAATTGATAAATAAAAACTGAATAAACATTTTACCACAAGGATGTATGAATGGTCGAATGTCTAAGAAAAGATGGTCATTGTCACTAGTTAATACAGAAATGCAAATTAAAACCACAATGAAATCACCTTACATCTGTTATAATGTTCATCATCAGAAAAACAAAAATTAAATGCTTGGATGGAGGTAGAGAAATTTTGTGCACTGTTAGTAGGGATGTAAATTGGTACAGTCATTATGGAAAACAGTATGAAGTTTCCTAAAAAACTGAAAAATAGAGCTACCATATTATTTAGCAATTCCACTTCTGGGAATATACCCTCAGGAAACAAAAACACGGAAAGATATATGCACCCCCAGGCTCACAGAGACATTATTTACAATAGCAGTGATATAGAAACAACCTAAGTGTCTATCAATGGATGAATGAATTAAGTTGTGAGGAGCGCACATGCGCACACACACATACACACACAATAGAATATTATTCAGCCATAAAAATGAAGAAATGCTGCCATTTGCCACAACAACAACAACATGGATGGGCCTTGCATTCATACGCTAAGTGAAATAAGTCAGACAGAAAAAAGCAAATAAAGCTCACCTTTGAGCAACTTGTGAGTTGGGGCACTAATCACACACTCTCAAAAATCTGAATATAACTGTACAGTCAGCTCTCTGCATCCATGGTTTCACATTCACAGATTCAACTAACCACAGGTCATGTAGTACTATAGTGTGTATTTTTGGAAAAAATTCACATATAAAGTGGACCAATGGTTTGCGTTTATACCAGGCTGGATGCATGAGACAAGTGCTCAGGCCTGGTGCACTGGAAGACCCAGAGGAATCGGTGGAGAGGGAGGTGGGAGGGGGGATCGGGATGGGGAATACTTGTAAATCCATGGCTGATTCATGTCAATGTATGACAAAAACCATTACAATATTGTAAAGTAATTAGCCTCCAACTAATAAAAATAAATGGAAAAAAAAAAAGTGGACCAATGCAGTTCAAACCTATGCTTTTCCAGAGTCACCTGTACTGTATCATCTTATTATCATTGTATTATCTTATTATCATTATGTATCATCTTATTGTCATCTTATCATCTTATTACTGTATCATCTTGTTGTCATCTTAGAATCTTAGAAAATAGACAAACACAAACATAACCACTAAACTTTTAATAAAAGAGAACAGATTTGTAGTTACTGAAGTTGGAGGATGGGGAGAAGAGGAATTAGAGAAAGATGATCAAAGGTTATAAACTTCCAGCTGTAAGATACATAAATCCTAGGGGTGTAAGGTGCAACATGATGACTATAGTTAACGCTGCTGTACTATACATAAGAAAGTTGTTAAAAGAGTAGGTCCTAAGAGCTCTTATCTGAATTCTTTTCTTTTCCTTGTATCATATCCACATGACATGAAGAATATTAGTTAAACCTATTGTGGTAATAACTTAACAATATATGTAAATCAAGGCATCAAGCTGTATGCTTTAAGCTATGTAGTGATGTATGTTAATTATTTCTCCATAAAACTGGGGGGAAAGTTAATTCAGTTATATTCTACCTAAAATACCTAATAGCTAAAAGTCCATTGATGCGCCTTCAAAGGTAATAGAACATTTGTTTACTGCTTTTAAGATTCTTTCTTTGCATATTTTAGTCAGAGGTTTGATGACAATGTGCAAAGGTGTGACTTTTTATTTACCGTGCTAAGAGTTGACTGACCTAATTGAATTAGTAGGTTGTCTTTTCTTAAATCTGGAAAATTCTGGCCATTATTTCTTCAAATAGTGGTTTTGTCCCAGTTTTTTTCCTATCTTTCTGGACTCCAATAAAGTGTATTTTTAGACATTTCAAGCAGCTCCCTTATGTCTCATATTCAGTATTACATATTTCTTCATTAGTTTTACTCTCTGTATTTCATTTTGTGAACTTTCTGCTGCTCTGCCTTTGCCTTTACTAATGCACTCTTCTTTTATGTCTAGTTTGCTATCAGCCCCACTCAGTTCTTAATTGCAAGTACCTTGCTCACTGTACATATTAGTCATTTAATTATTTTATTGATTTTAATACTCTACTATTTTCCATTTCTTTATTCATTATGTCAATCTTAGTGCCTATTTTCTTTAATATATTAATTATAGCAATTGTGAAATCCTTATCTGCTGACTCTAATATTTGGATCATTCCTCTTTCTATCCCTGTTGACTATTTTTATCTTCACTATTGGTCACTTTTTCTCCTGATTATTTGTGTTTCTATTAAATTTTTATCATACTCCTTATGCTGTTGATGATATATTGCAGAGACTCTAGATTGTATCTTTCTCTAAAGAGTGTTAATTTTGATTTTTACAGAAGCTAAATTACTGGCAAATTACCTTTATCATTTTAAAACTTGGTTTTTGTTGTGAGCATATTTTATTTGATCTTTCTATGGTTTCAACTAAAAGGCTGGGATATTGACCAAAAGATTCTCACTCAAACTTGACTGTAACTTTAATATTTCCATAGCACTGTGCAGCATCTGAATCTCATCTCTCTAGACTCCCAGCATCTTCCAGCCAAGCCTGGAAGCTTGGCTTATAAATACAGAGCATAAAAAGCATTCAAAGATATTTGTTGCTACCCCAGAACTGTAACATATATTTGCTAAATCCACTAAGATCTTTGTTTTCTACTTGGAATCTCTTCTAAAATGCTGCCACTTGGAAGATTTCTTCAGAAAGACCAAGATAAGAGTGGGGCTTGCCTCTTTGCAGTCTTTCCTTTGAGAGTTTTAAGACCTGAACTGGTTTCTGGCAAGTGAGAGGAAACAAACGTTGCATAAATTTGGTATTTTTTATATAAGTCACTCAGTTATGACTGGAATAGGAAGTCCTACTGCAAAATTTATCATAGTTGTCTAGACCAGTAAAGGTAGTTTGACACTCAATAAAACCTATATTTCTATCTAAGCTGTCAAGTTCTCCAGGAGTGAGAGAGATACAACCCTACTTTGTACTGTTATTATAGCTCGCCCCCATTACTATATAAGAAGTATGTTCCCATTTCAATAATATGAAGAGCAAGTACTTATGCATACACACACAAATACAAATACTTATTTATATACTCTTGAACATACATATTGCCATATAGTAATTTGACTTTATCAATATATTTAATGAAACTAAAGAGTGAGAATGAATAATATCCATTTAATAGCAGTTTTATGAAACAGCTACAAAAGCTGAATAATGGAAGGTATAGAAATAATTGCCTTTTGAATACAAATTATGATTTCAACCAGCATATATAGCTAAAAATAGCACATAATTTTCCCACCTAAAGCTGTTACCACATGGTTTGCCTTGGATCTGATAGTCTGGGATCCTGCAAACTAAAACAAGACATCATCAAATGATCAGCAAAGGTTGTTTGCCAAATATAGGATCTGAAATTTTTCTTCACTATTTTTTAAAAAAACTTTTATTGGGGGTACAATTCATTTATAATGTTGTGCTAGTTTCAGGTCTACAGGAAAGTGATTTTGTTACACACATACACATATCAATTATTTTTCAGATTCTTTTCTCCTATATGTTATCAGAGACATTGAGTAAAGTTCCATGTGCTATTCAATAAGTCTTTATTGATTATTTATCTTATATATGGTAGTGTATATATGTTCATCCCAAGCTCCTGATTTATCCCTCCCTCATCTATCTTTCTGTTTTGTAAATTAGTTCATTTGTGTCATTTTTATTTATTTATTTATTTATTTATTTATTTATTTTTGTGTGTGTGTCATTTTAAAAATTAGATTCCACATATGGGATATTATATAGTATTTGTCTTTCTTTGTCTGACCTACTTCACTTTGTATTATAATAATCTCTAGCTCAATCAATGTAGCTTAAAATGGCATATTTTTGTTTTTCATGGTTGAGTAATAGTCTGTTGTATATATATATACACCACATCTTCTTTATTCATTCCTCTGTTGATGGGCATTTTGGTTGCTTCTGTGTCTTTGCTGTTGAAAATAGTGCTGTAGCTAACACTGGTGAGGGGAAGTTGCATGTATCTCTTTAACATACATACAGTTTTCTCTGGATTCATGCCCAGGAGTTGAATTCCTGAATCATATAGTAGTTCTATTTTAAGATTTGTAAAGAACCTCCATATTGTTTTCCATAGTGGTTATACCAACCTCTATTCCCACCAACAGTGTTGGAGGGTACCCTTTTCTTCACACACTCTCTATCATTTATTATTTGTTTACTTTTTGGATGGTGGACCTTCTGACTGGTGTGTGGTGATACCTAATGGTAGTTTTTATTTACACTTTTCCAATAATTAGTCATATTGAGCATCTTTTCATATGCTTTTTGGACATCTGTATGTCTTCTTTGGAGAAATGTCTATTTAGATCTTCTGCAGTTTTTATTTGAGTTTTTTTAATAGAGCTGCACGAACTGTTTATATATTTTAGAGATTAAATTTTGGTTGGTCACTTCACTTGCAAATGTTTTCTTCCATCCTGTGGGTTGTATTTTCATTTTGTTTATGGTTTTCTTTGCTGTGCAGAAGTTTTTAAGTTTAATCAGGTCCCATTTGTTTATTTTTGTTTCTATTTTCATTACTCTGGGAGGTGGATCAAAGAAGATATTGCTGAGATTTACATTAAAGCATATCCTGCCTCTTGTGGGGCCACTGCTCCTTTCTCCTGGTGTGCACAAGGTTCTGTTTGTGCCCTCCAAGAGTCTATTTCCCAGTCCTTTGTAAGTTCTGGCAGCTCTATGGTGGGGTTAATGGCGACCTCCTCCAAGAGGGCTTATGCCATACTCAAGTCTGCTGCACCTAGCCATACCCAAGTCTGCTGCACCCAGAGCCCCTGCCCCTGCAGCAGTCCACTGCTGGCCCATACCTCCACAGAAACACTCAGATACAGTTCTGTTTCAGTCTCTATGGGGTCTCTGGGTCCTGATGTACACAAGGTTTGTTTGAGCCCTTTGAGAATATCTTGTGGGAATGGGGTTTGATTCTAAACGTGAATTCGCCCCTCCTACCACCTTGCTGGATCTTCTGCTTTGCCCTTCGATGTGGGGTATCTTCTCAAAGTCGCTCCAGTGCCACACAGCGACTGCTCCAGTGCCAAAAAGCCACTGCTCCAGAGCTGTGCAGCCACTGCTGGAATGCTTCAGTAGCTTCCTAACTCATCTCTTGACTCTGTTCTTGGGTCCACAGACTCCATCTTCCTTACAGAAGTCAAAACAGTCTGCTCCATCAAAGTTTGTCTTCTCTGTTGATTTCCTGTTCGCCTTCTCCTCACACAGTAGAATGGAAGAGCCATAGGAGGAGAGTTCGCTGCTGGATCTTGCAAGCCCACTAAGCTAGATGCTCACACATATTTGTTGAAATAATTCATTAATAGATGGCAATTTTATATGTTTTAAAATATCCTGATTTGACAAAAAGCTGTCAATTCTGTGTGGGTCATCATTAAAAAAAAATCTTTATAAGTCCTGGACCCATAAATGGATGAATTGGCCTCAAGTCCCCTACAATACTGTTGTAAGGAAAGAAGGAGAGGGAGGAAGAGAAGGACAACTGCTGAGTGGCTGGCTGAGTGGCTGAGGGAGAAAGCAGATGGGAACACTCTGGGAAAGCAAACCCAAGGTGCTAAGTTGACGGCACAGTTCCCCTGGCCGCCATCTTGAGGCCAGACTTACCCGAGAGTGTCCAGGAGTCTCCAGCAGAGGTGTGGGTCAGTGGTAGCCTGCTGCCACTGGGAGCACTGAGGGTAGCAGCGCATGCATGGGATCTTTTGAAGGAGGTCATGATTATCTTCATTACCTCCACCATTGTTTGGCCCCAGGTAAATAACAGGAGGGAACACAGCTCCACCCATCAACAGAATATTGGATTAAAGATTTACTGGGCATGGCCCCTCCCATCAGAACAGGACCCAGTTTCCCCCTCAGTCAGTCTGCCCCATCAGGAAGTTTCCATAAGCCTCTTATCCTTCTCCATCAGAGGGCAGACAGACTGAAAACCACAATCACAGAAAAGTAACCGATCTGATCACCTGGACCACAGCCTTGTCTAACTCAATGAAACTAAGCCATGCTGTGTAGGGCCACCAAAGATGGATGGGTCATGGTGAAGAGTTCTGACAAAATGTGGCTCACTGGAGAAGGGAATGGCAAACCACTTCAGTATTCTTGCCTAGAGAATCCCATGAACAGTATGAAAAGGCAAAAAGATAGGACACTGAAAGATGAACTCCCCAGGTCGGTAGGTGCCCAATATGCTACTGGAGATCAATGGAAAAATAACTCCAGAAAGAATGAAGAGATGGAGCCAAAGCAAAAACAACACCCAGTTGTGGATGTGACTGGTGATAGAAGCAAAGTCTGATGCTGTAAACAGAAATAATGAATAAGAACCTGGAGTGTTAGGTCCACGAATCAAGGCAAATTGGAAGTGGTCAAACAGGAGACGGCAAGAGTGAACATCGACATTTTAGGAAGCAGTGAACTAAAATGGACTGGAATGGATGGATTTAACTCAGATGACCATTATATCTACTACTATGGGCAAGAATCCCTTAGAAGAAAAGAAGTAGCCATCATAGTCAACAAAAAAGTCCAAATGCAATACTTGGATAAAATCTAAAAGATGACAAAATGATATCTGTTTGTTTCCAAGACAAACCATTCAGTATCACAGTAATTCAAGTCTATGCCCAACCAGAAATGCTGAAGAAGCTGAATTTGAAAGGTTCTAGCTGTGAAATGAAGAGAAGCTAAAAGCAAAGGAGAAAAGGAAAGATATTCCCATTTGAATGCAGACTTCCAAAGAATAGCCAGGAGAGATAAGAAAGCCTTCCTCAGCGATCAATGCAAAGAAATAGAGAAATCAACAGAATGGGAAAGACTAGAGATCTCTTCAAGAAAATTAGAGATACCAAGGGAACATTTCATGCAAAAATGGCCTCAATAAAGGACAGAAATGGTATGGACCTAACAGAAGCAGAAGATATTAAGAAGAGGTAGCAAGAATACACAGAAGAACTATACAAAAAAGATCTTCACGACCCAGATAATCACGATGGTGTGATCACTCACCTAGAGCCAGACATCCTGGAATGTGAAGTCAACTGGACCTTAGAAAGTATCACTATGAACAAAGCTACTGGAGGTGATGGAATTCCAGTTGAGCTATTTCAAATCCTAGAAGATGATTCTGTGAAACTGCTGCACTCAATATGCCAGCAAATTTGGAAAACTCAGCAGTGGCCACAGGACTGGAAAAGGTCCGTTTTCATTCCAATCCCTAAAAAAGGCAATCCCAAAGAATGCTCAAACTACCGCACAATTGCACTCATCTCACACGCTAGTAAAGTAATGCTCAAATTTCTCCAAGCCAGGCTTCAGCAATACATGAATGGAGAACTTCCAGATGTTCAAGCTGGTTTTAGAAAAGGCAGAGGAACCAGAGGTCAGTGTGCAAACATCTGATGGATCATCGAAAAAGCAAGAGTTCCAGAAAAACATCTATTTCTGCTTTATTGACTATGCCAAAGCAGTTGACTGTGTGGATCACAATAAACTGTGGAAAATTTGGAAGGCGATGGGAATACCAGACCACCTGACTTGCCTCTTGAGAAAGCTGTATGCAGGTCAGGAAGCAACAGTTAGAACTGGACATGGAACAACACACTGGTTCGAAATAGGAAAAGGAGTACGTCAAGGTTGTATATTGTCACCCTGCTTGCTTAACTTCTATGCAGAGTACATCATGAGAAACGCTGGGCTGGAGGAAGAACAAGTGGGAATCAACATTGCCGGGAGAAATATCAATAACCTAAGATATGCAGATGACACCACCCTTATGGCAGAAAGTGAAGAGGAACTAAAGAGCCTCTTGATGAAAGTGAAAGAGAATGAAAAAGTTGGCTTAAAGCTCAACATTCAGAAAACTAAGATCATGGCATCTGGTCCCATCACTTCATGGGAAATAGATGGGGAAACAGTGGAAACAGTGTCAGACTTTATTTTTTTGGGTTCCAAAATCACTGCAGATGGTGATTGCAGCCATGAAAGTAAAAGACGCTTACTCCTTGGAAGGAAAGTTATGACCAACTTAGATAGCATATTAAAAAGCAGAGACATTACTTTGCCAACAAAGGTCCGTCTGGTCAACGCTATGGTTTTTCCAGTGATCATGTATAGATGTGAGAGTTGGACTGTAAAGAAAGCTGAGCGCTGAAGAACTGATGCTTTTGAATTGTGGTGTTGGAGAAGACTCTTGAGAGTCCCTTGGACTGCAAGGAGATCCAACCAGTCCATGCTAAAGGAGATTAGCCCTGGGTGTTCATTGGAAGGACTGATGCTAAAGCTGAAATTCCAGTACTTTGGTCACCTCATGTGAAGAGTTGACTCAATGGAAAAGACCCAGATGCTGGGAAAGATAGAGGGCAGGAAGAGAAGGGGACGACAGAGGATGAGATAGCTGGATGGCATCACCGACTCGATGGACATGAATTTGAGTAAACTCCGGGAGTTGGTGATGGACAGGGAGGCCTGGCATGCTGCGATTCATGGGGTTGCAAAGAGTCGGACACGACTGACAGACTGAACTCAACTGATCTGATGAGCACCTAGAAGACATTCTAGAACTAAAACTTCCCAAAGATGTCCCTTTCATTATAGGGGACTGGAATGCAAAAGTAGGAAATCAAGAAACACCTGAAGTAACAGGCAAATTTAGTCTTGGTGTACAGAATGAAACAGGGTAAAGGCCAATAGAGTTTTGCCAAGAGAACGCACTGGTCATAGCAAACACCCTCTTCCAACAACACAAGAGAAGACTCTACAGATGGACATCACCAGACAGTAAATACAGAAATCAGATTGATTATATTCTTTGCAACTGAAGATGGAGAAGCCCTACACAGCCAGCAAAAACAATATTGGGACTGACTGTTACACAGATCATGAGCTCCTTATTCCAAAATTCAGAGTTTATTGAAAGTAGGGGAAACAAATAGACCATTCATGTATGACCTAAATCAAATCCCTTATGATTATACAGTGGAAGTGAGAAATAGATTCAAGGATTAGATCTGATAGAGGGCCTGAAGAACTGTAGATGGAGGTTCGTTACGTCATACAGGAGACAGGGATCAAGATCATCCCAAAAAAAGAAATGCAAAAAGGCAAAATGCTGTCTGAGGAGGTCTTACAAATAGCTGTGAAAAGAAGAGAAGCAAAAAGCAAAGGAGAGAAGGAAAGATATATCCATTTGAATGCAGAGTCCAAAGAATAGCAAGGAGAGATAAGAAAGCCTTCCTCAGTGATCAGTGCAAAGAAATAGAGGAAAACATCAAATAGGAAAGACTAGAGATCTCTTCAAGAAAATTAGAGATACCAAGGGAATATTTCATGCAAAGATGGGCACAATCAAGGACAGAAATGGTATGGACCTAACATATTAAGAAGAGATAGCAAGAATACACAGAAGAACCACACAAAAAATATCTTCAGGGCCCAGAAAATCACGATAGTATCATCAGTCACCTACAGCCAGACATCCTGGAATGTGAAGTCAACTGGGCCTTGGGAAGCATCACTAGGAACAAAGTTAGTGGAGGTGATGGAATTCCAGCTGAGCTATTTCAAATCCCAAATGATGATGTTGTTAAAGTGCTGCACTCAATATGTCAGCAAATTTGGAAAACTCAGCAGTGGCCACAGGAATGGAAAAGGTCCATTTTCATTCCAATGCCAGAGAAGGGCAATTCCAAAGGATGCTCAGACTACTGCACAATTGCATTCATCTCACATACTAGTAACGTAATGCTCAAAATTCTCCAAGCCAGGCTTCAACAGTACATGAACCATGAACTTCCAGATGTTCAAGCTGGATTTAGAAAAGGCAGAAGAACCAGAGATCAAATTGCCAACATCAATTGGATCATTGAAAATGCAAGAGAGCTGCAGAAAAACATCTATTTCTGCTTTATTGACTGTGCCAAAGCCTTTGACTGTGTGGATAACAAGAAACTGTGGAAAATTCTTAAAGAGATAGAAATACCACACCACCTACCTGCCTCTTGAGAAATCTGTATCCAGGTCAGGAAGCAATAATTAGAACTGGACATGGAACAACAGACTGATTCCAAATAGGGAAAGGAGTACATCAAAGCTGTATATTGTCAGCCCGCTTATTTAACTAACATGCAGAGTACATCATGAAAAACGCTGGGCTAGATGAAGCGGAAGCTGGAATCAACATTTCAGGGAAAAATATCAGTAACCTCAGATATGCAGATGACACCACCCTTATGGCAAAAAGCGAAAAAGAACTAAAGAGCTTCTTGATGAAAATGAAAGAAGAGAGTGAAAAAGTTTGCTTAAAACTCAACATTCAGAGAACTAAGATCATTGCATCTGGTTCCATCACTTCATGGCAAATAGATGGGGAAACAATGGAAACAGTGAAAGACTTTATTTTTTTGAGCTCCAAAATCACTGCAGATGGTGAACGCAGCTGTGAAATTAAAAGACACTTGCTCCTTGGAAAAAACGTTATGACCAAATGAGGCAGCATATTAAAAAGTAGAGACATTACTTTGTCAACAGAAGTCTGTATAGTCAAAGCTATGGTTTTTCCAGCAGTCATATATGGATGTGAGAGTTGGACTATAAAGAAACCTGAGCGCCAAAGAATTGATGTTGTTGAACTGTGGTGTTGGAGAAGACTCTTGAGAGTTTCTTGGATTTCAGTGAGTTCCAACCAGTTGCAATGAATTCTCCTCCATCCTAAAGGAGATCAGTCCTCAGTGTTCATTGGAATGACTGATGTTGAAGCTAAATCTCCAATACTTTGGCTATCTGATGCAAAGAACTGACTCATTTGAAAAGACCTCGATGCTGGGAAAGATTGAAGGTGGGAGGAGAAGAGGAATGCAGAGGATGAGATGGTTGGATGGCATCACCGACTCAATGGACATGAGTTTGGGTAAACTCCCAGAGTTGGTGATGTACAGGGAGGCCTGGCATGCTGCAGTGACTGAACATGACTGAGTGACTGAACAGAACTGTTATTTTGCCCATGTTTTCCTCTATGAGTTTTATAATGCCTGACCTTGCTTTTGGGTCTTTGATCCACTTTACTTTTTTATGTTGTTACAAAATTAAAGAGTGGATGAGGAGAAGGCAAGACCAACATAAAAACTTATTTTCCTGTGAGCACTCCTAGGCAAAAAGACATTACCTACAGGAGTTCTCTGGACAGGTGTGAGTTGTTACCACGATTCTGGGCTCCAGAGGCAGGCATGAGCTACCACTACAAAACCTGCAAAAAGGCTCCAAGTGCTTCCCGCACTTTCCTGGGAGTGTGCAGAGAGCAGCTGCCCATAGGACACCTTTGAGCAGGTATTTAGTCCTGCCCTGCTGTGCCAGGAGTGGGAAGACAGCAGAGGCACATACAAGACATGTGAGCAGATGCCATGCTGTGTCCTGACTGTTTCAGGTGAGTATGGACCATAGCCATCACTTGGAGACCTGTGAGGAGGTATCTAATGCTACCCCTGCAGTCTTGGGAAGGTGTAAAGGTCACTGCACCTGCACACACCATATCATGAAATAATGGACAGACACTAGAAGCTAGAGGAGCTATGATCTTGCATCCAGCATAATAGAGACCAGAAACATGGAAAGTTAGAAAAAATTAGATGACAGATAAATATGTTCCAGATGAAGGAGCAAGGTAACCCACAAGAATGACTAAATGAAAAGGAGATAGGGAAACTACCTAAAAAGTAATTCAGAGTAATGATAGTATAGATGATTCAAGATCTTGAAAAAAGAATGGATACACAGGTAAACAAGATACAAAGAATGTTTAATTAAGAACTGGAAAGTTTAAAGAACAAACAATTTTGTTAAAGAGAGGAACAATATAATAACCAGAATGAAAGCTACAATGGAAAGATTCGATAACAAAATAACTGAGGAAGAAGAATAAATAAGTAAGCTGGAAGAAATAGTGGTGGAAATCACTGCTGTGCAACAGAATAAGGAAAAAAAAAAAGGATTAAAAAAAAAGAGAACAATCACAGACAACATTAAATACACCGACATTCACATTATAGGAATCCCAGAAGGAGGAGAAAGAGAGAAAGGGTCTGAGAAAATATATGAAGAGATTATAGGCATAAACTTCTGTAAAATGAGAAAGTCCAGGAAGCACAGAGAGTCACATGCAAAATAAGCCCAAAGAGGAACACAGTGAAATACATATTAGTCAAACTGAGAAAAATTAGAGAAAGAAAAAGTATTAAAAACTACAAGCGAAAAGCAACGAATAACAAACTAGGGAACCCCCATAAAATTGGCAGCAGCTTTTTTCAGCAGAAACTGCAGGCCACAAGGGAGTGACATGATGTATTTCAAGGGATGAAAGGAAAGCACATGCAATGAAGAATAATCTACTCAGCAATGCTCTTGTTCAGACTTGATAGAAATACTGAAAGCTTTTGAGACAAGTGAATCTAATAAAATCAGCAGCATCAAATGAACTTTACAGCAGATACTAAAAGAACTTCACTAGGTGGAAAAAAATCATAGCTAGAAATAAGAAAATTATGAATGAGACAGTTTACTTTTTAAGCAAATATAAAACCAAAGGTAGGAAATCATTCCCACATAAATATATCAAAATTACAATTATGAGAAGAAAGAATACAAATGCTAGATACTGGAAATGCATTGGAAACTAATAAGGGTAGACATCAATTCACAAGATAGGAGACTAAAAGAGGATGAGAAGAAAAAAGACCTGCAAAAATAAAGCCAAAACAGTTAACAAAATTACAGTAAGAATATTATTGCTGTTCAGTCACTCAGGCATGTCCAACACTTTGTGATCCATGGACTACAGGACAACAGTCTTCCCTGGCCTTCACTATCTCCCAGAGTTTGCTCAAACTCATGTCCATTTAGTTGGTGATGCCGTTCAATCATCTCATCCTCTGTCATCATCTTCTATTCCTGCCCTCAATCTTTCAAAGTATCAGGGTCTTTTTCAATGAGTCAGTAATTCCCATCAGGTGGCCAAAGTATTGGAGCTTCGCTTCAGCATCAGTCCTTTCAGTGAATATTCAGGGTTGATTCCCTTTAGGATTGGTTGGTTTGATGACCTTGCCAGTCAAGGAAAGTCTTCTCCAGCACCACAATTTGAAAGCATCAGTTCTTTGGCTCTCAGCCTTCTTTATGGCTCAACTGTCACATCCTGTACATGACTACAGGGAAAACCATGGCTTTGACTATATGGACTTTGGTTGGCAAAGTGATGTCTCTGCTTTTTAATATACTATCTAGGTTTGTCATAGCTTTTCCTCCAAGGAGCAACTGTCTTTTAATTTCATGGCCTCAGTCAGAATCTGCAGTGATTTTGGAGCCCAAGAAAATAAAGTCTGTCACTATTTCCACTGTTTCCGGAACTATTTGCCGTGAAGTGATGGGACCAGGTGCTATGATCTTAGTTTTTAGAATGTTGAGTTTTAAGCTTATTCACTTTCCTCTTTCACTTTCATCTAAGGGCTCTTTAGTTTTTCTTCACTTTCTGCCTTACAGTGGTATCACCTGCATATCTGAGGTTGTTGATATTTCTCCTGGAGGTTGTGATTCCAGCTCGTGATTCATCCAGCCCTGCATTTCATATGATATACTCTGCATGTAAATTAAATAAGCAGAATGGTAATATGTAACCGTGTCACACTCCTTTTCAAATTTTGAACCAGTCCGTTGTTCCATGTCCACTTTTAACTGTTGCTTCTTGACCTGCTTGCAGATTTTTCAAGAGGCAGGTAAGGTGGTCTGGTATTTCTGTCTCTTTAAGGATTTTCCACAGTTTGTTGTGATCCACACAGTTAAACACTTTAGCATAGTCCATGAAGTAGAAGCAGATGTCCTATGATTGAACAGATGTTGGCAATTTGCTCTCTTGTTCCTCCACCTTTTCTAAGTTCAGCTTGCATATCTGGAATTTCTTGATTCATGTATTGTTGAAGGTTAGTTTGAAGGATTTTGAGCATTACCATGCCTACCTGTGAAATGAGAACAATTTTTCAGTAGTTTGATCATTCTTAGGCATTGCCCTTCTTTGGGATTGGAATGAAAACTGACATTTTCCAGTCCTGTGGCCACTGCGGAGTTTTCCAAATTTGCTGGCATATTGAGTGCAGCACTTTCACAACATCATCTTTCAGGATTTGAAATAGCTCAACTGGAATTCCATCACATCCACTAGCTCTGTTTGTACTGATGCTTCGTAAGGCCCACTTGACTTTACACTCTAGGATATCTGGCTCTAGGGGAATGATCACACAATCATGGTTATCTGAGTCATTAAGACCTCTTTTGTCTAGTTCTGCATATTCTTGCCACCGCTTCTTAATACTTTATGCTACTATTAGGTCCATACTATTTCTGTCCTTTATTGTGCCCATCTTTGCCTGAAATGTTGCCTTGGTATCTCTCTCTCTCTCTTTTTTTTAGTTGAAGAGATCTCTAGTCTTTCCCATTCAATTTTCCCCCTCTATTTCTTTGCATTGATCACTTAGGAAGCTTTCTTATCTCTCCTTGCTATTCTTTGGAACTCTACACTCGGATGGATATATCTTTCCTTTTCTTTTGGATATATCTTTTACCACATAACATAACCTAAAAAGATTAATTATGCATTTGACAACATTTCCTATGTAATTTAACATACCAAATTAACCTAATTAGTTTAATATCTGTCTTTAGAATGTTTAAGGTGCCATTTGAAGCATCCCAAAGTTAGAAGTCAAAGAACTTCATTACATTTTGATTTCGGTTTCTGCCATACATTGACATGAATCAGCCATGGATTTACATGTATTCCCCATCCTGATCCCCCCTCCCACCTCCCTCCCCACCCCATCCCTCTGGGTCTTCCCAGTGCACCAACCCCGAGCACTTGTCTCATGTATCCAACCTGGGCTGGTGATCTGTTTCACCCTAGATAATATACATGTTTCGATGCTGTTCTCTCAAAACATCCCACCCTCGCCTTCTCCCACAGAGTCCAAAAGTCTGTTCTATACATCTGTGTCTCTTTTTCTGTTTTCCATATAGGGTTATCATTACCATCTTTCTAAATTCCATATATATGTGTTATTATCCTGTATTGGTCTTTATCTTTCTGGCTTACTTCACTCTGTATAATGGGCTCCAGTTTCATCCACCTCATTAGAACTGATTCAAATGAATTCTTTTTAGTGGCTGAGTAATATTCCATGGTGTATATGTACCACAGTTTCCTTATCCATTCGTCTGCTGATGGGCATCTAGGTTGCTTCCATGTCCTGGCTATTATAAACAGTGCTGCAATGAACATTGGGGTGCACATAAAGTAATTAGCCTCCAACTAATAAAAATAAGTGGGGAAAAAAAGATAAAAATACTAAAAAAAAAAAAAAAATGAAAAAAATTTTTTTTTTTTTTTTTAATTTTTTTATTAGTTGGAGGCTAATTACTTCACAACATTTCAGTGGGTTTTGTCATACATTGATATGAATCAGCCATAGATTTACACTTATTCCCCATCCCGATCCCCCCTCCCACCTCCCTCTTCACCCGACTCCTCTGGGTCTTCCCAGTGCACCAGGCCCGAGCACTTGTCTCATGCATCCCACCTGGGCTGGTGATCTGTTTCACCATAGATAGTATACATGCTGTTCTTTTGAAACATCCCACCCTCACATTCTCCCACAGAGTTCAAAAGTCTGTTCTGTATTTCTGTGTCTCTTTTTCTGTTTTGCATATAGGGTTATCATTACCATCTTTCTAAATTCCATATATATGTGTTAGTATGCTGTAATGTTCTTTATCTTTCTGGCTTACTTCACTCTGTATAATACAGATGGCTAACAAACACATGAAAAGGTGCTCAACATCACTCATTATTAGAGAAATGCAAATCAAAACCACAATGAGGTACCATTACACGCCAGTCAGGATGGCTGCTATCCAAAAGACTACAAGCAATAAATGCTGGAGAGGGTGTGGAGAAAAGGGAACCCTCTTACACTGTTGGTGGGAATGCAAACTAGTACAGCCACTATGGAAAACAGTGTGGAGATTCCTTAAAAAACTGGAAATAGAACTGCCATATGACCCAGCAATCCCACTTCTGGGCATACACACTGAGGAAACCAGATCTGAAAGAGACACGTGCACCCCAATGTTCATTGCAGCACTGTTTATAATAGCCAGGACATGGAAGCAACCTAGATGCCCATCAGCAGATGAATGGATAAGGAAGCTGTGGTACATATACACCATGGAATATTACTCAGCTGTCAAAAAGAATTCATTTGAATCAGTCCTAATGAGATGGATGAAACTGGAAAAAAATTTTTGATTTAGGAAATTTTGTCAATAAATATCAAGAGTTTAGAGCACTCAGTCATATAGGAACACAAATCACTGTGAAACAATAGTTATCCCCTTAGCCAAAGTAATAATGAAATATTTCAAAGGCAAATACGAGAACATATCACTTGAAAGTAAAGAACTTAATATGTGTTATCAAAGGCAGTTCAACATTTCAAGAAAATTTTTACCATGCACAAAACTCTTTTTTCAGGGTCCACTTTCACAAAACTTTCCTCATTTTCTGTAGCCATCCCTTAATTTTCCCATTCTGAAACAGACACCCTGTAAGTCAAACCCACATCTTTTTCCTTTCAGTTCAGTTCAGTTCAATCACTCAGTTGTGTCTGACTCTTTGCAACCCCATGAACCGCAGCACGCCAGGCCTCCCTGTACATCACCAGCTCCCGGAATTTACTCAAACTCATGTCCCTCGAGTCGGTGATGCCATCCAGTCATCTCATCCTCTGTCGTCCCCTTCTCCTCCTGCCCCCAATCCCTCCCAGCATCAGGGCCTTTTCCAATCCCTCCCAGCATCAGGGTCTTTCCCAATGAGTCAACTCTTCACATGAGGTCTTTTTCCTTTAGTTAAATGCAATTCCATTCCTGATATCTTCTTTACTAAAAATATGCATTCTACTTTCCTTAAGCAACCATGAACTGTTCTTTATATCAGCACTCTGTAGATTGGTAAACATAAATGCCAGTGATAATTTCTAAAAATATTTACTTTCTTATAGAGAACATATCAGGATGGCACCATGTTCATTAATAGTCCAAAATATCTTTAGTTTCTCTATAATAGGAAGCCAGTGTTCAGTAATTAATGTTTCAGTATCTTATTATATTTGTGAGTGACTGAGCTATTCAATAAACTTCCGTCACTTAATTAATTTGGAACAGCCCTAGAAATTCAATTTAACAAAATTTGGGGAGACTAGAATAGAGTTTTCCTTAGTAGAGTTTATCTAAAAAGCTCTTATCTCATTTGTATTTTCATTCCTTAAAAGTCTCTTCATATTGAGTTACTTGCTGATAAATTTGTAACAGATATAACAAGGTTTTATTTAACTTATATTAAATCTAGGCACAGCGAAAGTATTATATTGATTTTGCTGACTCAAGACCCATCTATATTAATTAGATCAACAAGCTTAAGCATTAAAACCAGGTATTAATTTAGTATTGAATATTCCCCAGTTGACATGAACCTGAAATTCACTTAGCTTAACTTTTTCTTGTATTTAGAATTGTTTGAGTTGTAACTGCATACTTTCTCTTTAGACTAATTAAATGGGATCATTTACAAATTAACTTGAGCAATATTAAGACAAAGACACATACTGAGATGTACATTAAGGCAGACACAACAAGAGATCTAGCTTCATTTGATAAACTAAGTCATGAATTAGATATCATGATATAAAACTCACTAGTTTTTAAATAAAAGTTGGAATAAGAAAGGTTTTCAAGGACTTTATTCCTTGTTTGTGTTTTGTTTTGTTCAGTTTCAGGAATTAGAGATGGTCTAGATAAGATAAGTTATCCTGAGAGCTCTGGTTTCAAGGCACAGGGGGTGAAAATCAGGTTCTCCAAGTAGAATTTATTCCCTAAGTACTCTAATATTACTTTCCATCAAGCTATCTTTCTCTACTAGTTGGAACTTAAACTCATTGGGGGTCATTTAAGCTTTGACTGGCATTGTGTGCTTTAGCACCAATTTATTGGCACAATTAAAGGTTCATAATTTTTGTAGATACTCTTGTTTCTTTCTTTTAATGGGCTGAAAGTTTGGTCACCCAGCATAAGAAGGGTGTTTATGTGTAATTCAGAGAAATCTAGATTGTCTTCTGACTAGAGTAGCAAAATCCTCATCTAAGCCTTCTAAAAATGCGGACTTAAGCAAAGGTTCAATTTGGTCATTAGAAAATGACTCAAGTGTCAAGCAATAATGTTGCTTTAGAGTTTTTTTTCTTTAAAACTTTAATAGTAGTTCAGAACTGCTTCACTTAGTCTTTACTTGCACTGTTGAATCTCTGTCCAATCTATAGTTTTTGAAAAAGACTCTGGGAAAAGTTTCGAGTAATTTTTGAGCTAATTCCTTACATTTAGTTCTAGCCTGTGGACTATGTGATTCAATGTCCATTAAGAGCGAGGGTGGGATGTTTCAAGAGAACAGCATCGAAACATGTATATTATCTAGGGTGAAACAGATCACCAGCCCAGGTTGGATGCATGAGACAAGTGCTTGGGCCTGGTGCACTGGGAAGACCCAGAGGGATCGGGTAGAGAGGGAGGTGGGAAGGGGGATCGGGATGGGGAATACATGTAAATCCATGGCTGATTCATGTCAATGTATGACAAAAACCACTACAATATTGTAAAGTAATTAGCCTCCAACTAATAAAAATAAATGAAAAATAAAAGAGACATTTCTATTCTGCTTTCTCTATTTATTCCTTTGTTTTGCTTTCAAAAACTGACAGCTGAATAGGCATGCACACACAAACACTTGACAGCTATATTAATTGATATAGATCTGAAAGCCAAGGCTTATAGGAGGGATGGTCAACTGAAATTACTTAGCAAATCCTAATGGATTCTGATTTAGATTGGGAAATTCGTTAGCCAACTTTCTCAGTGCTGCTAGGTGTATATGATAGCCCCAGGGCAGTTGACTTCTCTCTGTAATAGATTTCTCCTTAAGGGAACTATAATCACTTCTGGTTTTTATCCTCCTATGCAGGAAGGAAGTCAAGAAACACCTGGAGTAACAGGCAAATTTGGCCTTGGAGTATGGAATGAAGCAGGGCAAAGGCTAATAGAGTTTTGCCAACAGAAAGCACTCGTTATAGCAAACACCTTCTTCCAACAACACAAGAGAAGACTCTACACATGAACATCACCAGATGGTCAACACCGAAATCAGATTGATTATATTCTTTGCAGCCAAAGATGGAGAAGCTCTATACAGTCAGCAAAAACAAGACAGAGAACTGACTGTGACTCAGATCATGAACTTCTTATTGCCAAATTCAGACTTAAATTGAAGAAAGTAGGGAAAAGCGCTAGACCACTCAGGCATGACCTAAATCAAATCGCTTATGGTTATACAGTGGAAGTGAGAAATAGATGTAAGGGACTAGATCTGATACACAGACTGCTTGATGAAGTATGGACAGAGGTTCAGACATTGTACAGGAGATAGGGATTAAGACCATCCCCATGGAAAAGAAATGCCAAAAAGCAAAATGGCTGTCTGAGGAGGCCTTACAAATAGCTGTGAAAAGAAGAGAAGCAAAAAGCAAATGAGAAAAGGAAAGATATTCCCATTTGAATACAGAGTTCCAAAGAATAGCAAGGAGAGATAAGAAAGACTTCCTCAGTGAGCAATGCAAAGAAATAGAGGAAAACAACAGAATGGGAAAGACTAGAGATCTCTTCAAGAAAATTAGAGATACCAAGGGAACATTTCATGCGAAGATGGGCTCGATAAAGGACAGAAATGGTAAGGATCTAACAAAAGCAGAAGATATTAAGAAGAGGTGGCAAGAATACACAGAAGAACTGTACAAAAAAGGTCTTCACGACCCAGATAATTACGATGGTGTGATCACTCACCTAGAGTCAGACATCCTGGAATGTGAAGTCAAGTGGGCCCCAGGAAGCATCACTACCAACAAAGCTAGTGGAGGTGATGGAATTCCAGTTGAGCTATTTCAAATCCTGAAAGATGACGCTGTGAAAGTGCTGCACTCAACATGCCAGCAAATTTAGAGAACTCAGCAGTGGCCACAGGACTGGAAAAGGTCAGTTTTCATTCCAATCCCAAAGAAAGGCAATCTCAAAGAATGCTCAAACTACTGCACAATTGCACTCATCTCATATGCTAGTAAAGTAATGCTAAAAATCCTCCAAGCCAGGCTTCAGCAATACGTGAACCATGAATTTCCAGATGTTCAAGCTGGTTTTAGAAAAGGCAGAGGAACCAGACATCAAATTGCCAACATCTGCTGGATCATCAAAAAAGCAAGAGAGTTCCAGAAAAATATCTGTTTCTGCTTTATTGACTATACCAAAGCCTTCGACTGTGTGGATCACAATAAACTGTGGAAAATTCTGAAAGAGATGGGGATAACAGACCACCTGACCTGCCTCTTGAGAAATCTGCATGCAGGTCAGGAAACAACAGTTAGAACTGGACATGGAACAACAGACTGGATCCAGATAGGAAAAGGAGTACGTCAAGGCTGTACATTGTCACCCTGCTTATTGAACTTCTATGCAGAGTACATCATGAGAAACACTGGGCTGGAAGAAGCACAAATTGGAATCAAGATTGCTGGGAGAAATATCAATAACCTCAGATATGCAGATGACACCACCCTTATGGCAGAAAGTGAAGAGGAACTAAAAACCCTCTTGATGAAAGAGGAGAGTGAAAAAGTTGGCTCAAAGCTCAACATTCAGAAAACTAAGATCATGGCATCTAGTCCCATCACTTCATGGGAAATAGATGGGGAAATAGTGGAAGCAGTGTCAGGCTTTATTTTTGGGGGCTCCAAAATCACTGCAGATGGTGATGGCAGCCATGAAAGTAAAAGAAGCTTACTCCTTGGAAGGAAAATTATGACCCACCTAGATAGTATATTGAAAAGCAGAGACATTACTTTGCCAGCAAAGGTCCGTCTAGTCAAGGCTATGGTTTTTCCAGTGGTCATGTATGGATGCGAGAGTTGGACTGTGAAGAAAGCTGAGCACCGAAAAATCGATGCTTTTGTACTGTGGTGTTGGAGAAGACTCTTGAGAGTCCCTTGGGATTCATGGGGTCACGACACGGCTGAGTGACTGAACTGAACTGATGCTGGGGGAAAGGGAGCAGCAGAAGGAAGAAGAGTTGTAAGAGTAAAAAAGAGATACCATCTGGCCAAGTAATTCGGATAGAACAGGATATGTAGAAGGAGAGATAGAGTCAGTAACATAGTGCTATCAGCCTTTTGTTGCCCTTGTTCTTATATAGTCTCAAGGGAAGTTTTTAGATACCAATAAAAGCAAGCATACCCTCAGTCTGATCTTATGGCCAGCTTTTTCTCACTGTGTGCACAAAGCTATCAATTTTGGAATATCAAAAGAACCCCAACTTGGTCATTTTAGTTTGAGATTTCCGTTAGTGTAATTTCCCCAATCAAGTAGGCACTTTCAAATATAAATTTTGTACATACATTACCCTGTCTGGTGTGTTAGTTAGAGGCTTGCTTTTTGATGCCCCTTGTTTCTGTTTGATTGACTCTATTTCCCATTTTAAGTTCAATTTATCAGGATAAAAGTCACTAATGAAATTGTGTGGTGGAATACTGTGCTGCTTCTAAGCTTAACTCTTCTAGGCATCAACCTTGTCATTTCAGCTCTGTTATGTCCTTCAGCTTCTCCCTTCAGCAGTCTAAGACCACCACCTGTGCTCAGATCATGGAATGACCAATTTTTACCTGTGACCACTGGACAAGTATTTTAATTAATCAGTGGGTTTTCCTTTAGGACCACTGAACAGTATGAGGACTCAGCCTCCACCACTCCTGAAATTTTTCAGTTGCCTGAGAAAGTTGTAACCAGCCAGGAGAAGTTTTGTCTCTTTTCTTAGGAGCAAAATCCTCATATAATACCTATTATCTTGACAAATTCTATTAAGTCAGCCATTTTGAGGAAACCTTCAGGAGTTGGTGATGGACAGGGAAGCCTGGCGTGCTGCGGTCCACGAGGCTGCAAAGAGTCAAACACAATTGAGCGACTGAACTGAACTGAACTCATTGAGGAAAAATATGAGATCAGAATCTTATCTAACCACTCAGCATAGACCACTCAGTCTCTTGCAACTGAGCAGCCTCTGTATCTTTCAACTGAGCCCTACCCTGTATCTTTCCACTGGGTGGAGTGCCTTGGTATTTTTCAACCACCCCTAGCCACAGTTTCTTTCAGCTGGGAGAGGGCAGGTACCCACTCCAGTGCAAATAAACTTAAGGATTATCAACCAACATGGGAAATCTGAGAACCAAGAGAGACTTACCAAATTCATCTGGAATCTCTGAAGAGGCAGATGGGCACAAGGGTCCTCTGCTGGTACCAAAGCTCTGGTTCCTAGTAGAGTTCAGGCAAAGAAAAGAAGTCAACTCTTTCTTGGTCATCAAGGATCCCTCCTTCTTGGTCATGATAAAACTGTGGACTTTAAAAATGCATAACATGTCAGTTGTGAGTGAAGTTTCATTTGGGGCAAAATGAGGACTGCAGCTTGAGCCATAGTTCCTCAGATATCTCTGAGAAACTGATCCAAAGTGGCAGGGGGGAATGTCAGTATTTATGTGATTTTGGTGAAGGAGGAATACATGCAGCCAAGCACATATTTTTCTAGATAATTTCTGCTAGTCTGGTGAAGCTTTTTGCTAGTCATGAGGAAAAGTCATCAACACCATGAATGACTTTAGTGATTTTCTAGATATGAAGAGATAGAAAAATTGGGCTCATAATAATGACTCCTGAAAATCCTACTTTTTCCCTCAACCCAGAGTGTCTCATTTCTGCTCTCCAGCCCAGACTCTTTCCTGGAGGTGTTAAATGTCAGTAGCTGCAGCAGCACTTGATTTAATCCTTACAGAAATATATGACAAGTGCCCAAGAAAGGGCAAATTTGTTGTTGACAGTAGATACTACTGACATTATAGGAGGCTTACAGTAAGAAGAAGCTTTGAAAGAAAGTCCAGCTAGCTGGTACTGTAGCTAGAAATAATGTAAAGTACATTTAGTAATGATGCACACAAAATCAAAATGTGTAAATGGATGTTTCTACAGTGGTGTTCGAGAAAGTCAAATAAACACTATACTGGACTTTATTGCAGTATTTAAATGGGAAACATCTTGAAGTGAAAGGAATTAGAAGCAGCTCATAGGGATATTGTTTGTTGTTGTTCAATCGCTAAGTCGTGTCTGACTCTTTGTAACCCCATGGATTGTAGCGGGCCATGCTCCTCTGTCCTGTGCTAACTCCTGGAGCTTGCTCAAATCCATGTCCATTGAATCAGTGCTGCCACCTACCCATTGCATCTTCTGCCACCCCCTTCTCTACTTGCCCTCAATCCTTCCCAGCACCAGGGTCTTTTCCAGTGGGTCAGGTTTCACAACAGGTGTCCAGTGTATTGGAGTTTCAGCATCAGTCCTTCCAACGAATATTCAGCATTAATAACTGACTGGTGTGATCTCCTTGTTGTCTGAGGGACTCTCAAGAGTCTTCTCCAGCACCACAGTTCAAAAGCATCAATGCTTTGGCACTGAGCCTTCTTTATGAACCAACTCTCACATTCATATGTGACTACTGGAAAAACCATAGCTTTGACTATATGGACCTTTGTTGGCAAAGTGATGTCTCTGCTTTTGTATATGCTATCTAGGTTTGTCATATCTTTCCTTCCAAGGAGCTTAGTTCAGTTCAGTTCAGTTCAGTTCAGTACAGTCAGTCGCTTAGTCGTGTCCGACTTTTTGCGACCCCATGCACCGCAGCACCCCAGGCCTCCCTGTCAATCACCAACTCCCGTGGTCCACCCAAATCCATGTCCATTGAGTCGATGATGCGATCCAGCATTCTCATCCTCTGTTGTCCCCTTCTCTTCCTGCCCTCTATCTTTCCCAGCATCTGGGTCTTTTCCAAAGAGTTAGCTCTTTGCATCAGGTGACCAAAGTATTGGAGTTTCAGCTTCAACATCAGTCCTTCCAATGAATACCCAGGACTGATCTCCTTTAGGATGAACTGGTTGGATCTCCTTGTAGTCCAAGGGACTCTCAAGAGTCTTCTCCAATACCACAGTTCAAAAGCATCAATTCTTTGGCGCTCAGTTTACTTCACAGTCCAACTCTCACATCCATACATGACCACTGGAAAAACCATAGCCTTGACTAGACAGACCTTTGTTGGCAAAGTAATGTCTCTGCTTTTTTATATGCTGTCTAAGTTGGGCATAACTTTCCTTCCAAGGAGTAAGCATCTTTTAATTTCATGGCTGCCATCACCATCTGCAGTGATTTTGGAGCCCAGAAAAATAAAGTCAGCCACTGTTTCCAATGTTTCCCCATCTATTTCCCATGAAGTGATGGGACCAGATGCTATGATCTTAGTTTTCTGAATGTTGAACTTTAGGCCAACTTTTTCACCCTCCTCTTTCACTTTCATCAAGAGACTCTTTAGTTCTTCTTCACTTTCTGCCATAAGGGTGGTGTCATCTGCAGATCTGAAGTTATTGATATTTCTCCCAGCAATCTTGATTCCAGCTTGTGCTTCTTCCACCCCAACGTTTCTCATGATGTACTCTGCATAGAAGTTAAATAAGCAGGGTGACAATATACAGCCTTGACGTACTCCTTTACCTATTTGGAACCAGTCTGTTGTTCCATGTCCAGTTCTAACTGTTACTTCCTGACCTGCATGCAGATTTCTCAAGAGGCAGGTCAGGTGGTCTGTTATTCCCATCTCTTTCAGAATTTTCCACAGTTTATTGTGATCCTCACAGTTGAAGGCTTTGGCATAGTCAATAAAGCAGAAATAGATGTTTTTTATGGTACTCTCTTGCTTTTTTGATGATCCAGTGGATGTTGACAATTTGATGTCTGGTTCCTCTGCCTTTTCTAAAACCAGCTTGAACATCTGGAAGTTCACAGTTCACGTATTGCTGAAGCCTTGCTTGGAGAATTTTAAGCATCACTTTACCAGCGTATGAGATGAGTGCAATTGTGCAGTAGTTTGAGCATTCTTTGGGATTGGAATGAAAACTGACCTTTTCCAGTCCTATGGCCACTGCTGAGTTCTCTAAATTTGCTGGCATGTTGAGTGCAGCACTTTCACAGCGTCATCTTTCAGGATTTGAAATAGCTCAACTGGAATTCCATCACCTCCACTAGCTTTGTTGGTAGTGATGCTTCCTGGGGCCCACTTGACTTCACATTCCAGGATGTCTGACTCTAGGTGAGTGATCACACCATCGTAATTATCTGGGTCGTGAAGACCTTTTTTGTACAGTTCTTCTGTGTATTCTTGCCACCTCTTCTTAATATCTTCTGCTTCTGTTAGATCCCTACATTTTCTGTCCTTTATCGAACCCATCTTCGCATGAAATGTTCCCTTGGTATCTCTAATTTTCTTGAAGAGATCTGTAGTCTTTCCCATTCTATTGTTTTCCTCTATTTCTTTGCATTGATTGCTGAGGAAGGCTTTCTTATCTCTCCTGGCTATTCTTTGGAACTCTGTATTCAAATGGGTATTTCTTTCCTTTTCTCCTTTGCTTTTCACTTCTTTGCTTTTCAGAGCTATTTGTAAGTCCTCCTCAGATAGCCATTTTGCTTTTATGCATTTCTTTATCTTGGTGATGGTCTTGATTCCTGTCTCCTGCACAATGTCACAAACCCCCGTCCATAGTTCATCAGGCACTCTGTCTATCAGATCTAGTCCCCTAAATCTATTTCTCAATTCCACTGTGTAGTCATAAGGGAATTGACTTAGGTCATACCTGAATGGTCTAGTGGTTTTCTCCACTTTCTTCAATTTAAGTCTGAATTTGACAATAAGAAGTTCATGTTCTGAGCCACAGTCAGCTCCCAGTCTTATTTTTGCTGACTGTATAGAGCTTCTCCATCTTTGGCTGCAAAGAATATAATCAATCTGATTTTGGTGTTGACTGTCTGGTGATGTTCATGTGTAGAGTCTTCTCTTGTGTTGTTGGAAGAGGGTGTTTGCTATGCAGTACCTTCTCCTGGCAGAACTCTATTAGCCTTCTCCTGTTTCATTCTGCACTCCAAGGCCAAATTTGCCTGTTACTTCAGGTGTTTCTTGACTTCCTACTTTTGCATTCCAGTCCTCTATAATTAAAAAGACATCTTTTTTGGGTGTTAGTTCTAGCATGTCTTGCTGGTCTTCATAGAACTGTTCAACTTCAGCTTCTTCAGCATTACTGCTCAGGGCATAGACTTGGATTACCGTGATATTGAATGGTTTGCCTTGGAAACGAACAGAGATTCTTCTGTCGCTTTTGAGATTGCATCCAAGTACTGTACTTCGGACTCTTTTGTTGACCATGATGGCTACTCCATTTCTTCCAAAGGATTCCTGCCCACAGTAGTAGATATAATAGTCATCTGAGTTAAATTGACCCATTCCAGTCCATCTTAGTTCACTGATTCCAGAATGTCAATGTTCACTCTTGTCATCTCCTGTTTGACCACCTCCAATTTGTCTTGGTTCATGGATCTAACATTCCAGGTTCCTAGGCAATACTGCTCTTTACAGCACCGAACCTTGCTTCTATCACAAGTCCCATTCACAACTGGGTGTTGTTTTTGCTTTGGCTCCATCCCTTCATTCTTTCTAGGGTTAATTCTCCAGAGATCTCCAATAGCATATTGGGCACCTATCGACCTGGGGAGTTCGTCTTTCAGTATCCTATCTTTTTGCCTTTTCATACTGTTCATGGGGTTTTCAAGTCAAGAATGCTGAAGTGGTTTTCCATTCCCTTCTCCAGTGGACCACATTCTGTCAGACCTCTCCACCATGACCCATCCATCTTGGATGGCCCCACACAGCATGGCTAAGTTTCATTGAGTTAGACAAGGCTGTGGTCCTTGTGATCAGAATGGCCTGTTGTCTGTGATTGTAGTTTCAGTCTGTCTACCCTCTGATGCCCTCTCTCAGTGTCTACTGTCTTACTTGGGTTTCTCTTACCTGGATGTGGGGTATCTCTTCACGGCTGCTCCAGCAAGGTGCAGCCGCTGCTCCTTACCTCGGACATGGGGTGGCTCCAAGGAGCAAGGGTCTTTTAACTTCATATCTGCAATCACCATCTTCAGTGATTTTGGAGTGCAAGAAAATAAAATCTGTCACTGTTTCTAGTTTTTCACCTTGAATTTTCCCGAAGTAATGAGACAAGATGCCATGATCTTCATTTTTAAAAAAAATTTCGAGTTTTAAGCCAGCTTTTTCAGTCTCTTCTTCACCCTCTTCAAGAGGCTGTTTAGATTCTCTTCACATTCTGCCATTAGAGTGTTAGCATCTGCAAAGCTGACGTTGTTGATATTTCTCCTGGCAATCTTGACTCCAGCTTGTGATTCATCCATTCTTCCATTTTTGCATGATGTACTCTGCATATAAGTTAAATAAGTAGGATAACAATATACACCTTTGTCATACACCGTTCCCAACTTTGGACCTGTCCCTTGTTTCATGTCCAGTTCTTACTGTTGCTTCTTGACCCACATACAGGATTCACAGGAGACAAGTAATGTGATTGGGTACTCCTATCTGTTTAAGAATTTTCCACAGTTTATTGTGATCTGCATAATCAAAGGTTTAGCATAGTCAATGAAGCAGAAGTAGATGTTTTTCTGGAACTCCCTTGCTTTCTCTGTGATCCAACAAATGTTGGCAATTTGATCTCTAGTTCCTCTGCCTCTTCAAAACCCACTTTGTACATTTGGAAGTTCTCAGTTCACGTAGTGCTGAGTCCTCACTTGAAAGAATTTGAGCATAATCTTGCTAGCATATGATATGAGTGCAATTGTACGGTAGTTTGAACATTCTTTGGCATTTCCCTTAGTTGGAATTGGAATGAAAACTGACATTTTCCAGTCCTGTGGCCATTGCTGAGTTTTCCAACTTTGCTGATATATAGCTGTGATGTGCCAAATCATGTCCAACTCTGTGATACCATTGACTGTGGCCCACCAGGCTTCTCTGTCTGTGGAATTTTCTGGGCAAGAATACTGGAGTGTATTGCCATTTCCTACTCTAGGATATCTTCCTGACCAGGGGGTTGAACCTTCATCTCTTGAGACTCCTGCATTGGTATGCAAACTTTTTACCATTGTGCTTCTTAGGAAGCCCTAACAGCATACATTAACTGAACTTTTTTCAAATTTAGTCTCTTATAAAGAGGACAACAATTAGACTAAATGTGAAAAAATTAGATATGTACCATGCATAATGAAAAGGCCATTAAGAATCTTTATGTCCTCCAATAATACAGTTCCTCCTGGTCCTTTGAATGAAGGGATGGAGGAAACTAATTTCTTCCTATTTTCCGAGGCCCCATCCTTCCAGGACTAGTAGAATATGGCTGCTCCTTTCAGAATGGCTGACAGTCTGTTATGTCTCTCCATTGCCCTGAACACCTCCTCCCTTCTTCTTCTGCCTGCTTTTTAAAGCTCTTCTAGATTCAAACAGAAAGGTACAGTTTTCTGAATTTTTAGTATAAACTAACCTTGATAATTATGAAGGTCCATTCCTAGTTTAACATTTAATAGGTTGTGATCAAAACCAAAACAAGCAGTAGGGTTTCCCAGGCCTTGCTGTTTCCTGCCAAATATGTGCTGATATACAGAGTGCAGCACTTTAATAGCATCATCCTTGAGGATTTTATATAGCTCAGCTGGAATTCCATCACCTGCAATTACTTTGTTCATGGTATAGCTTCCTAAGGACCACTTGACTTCACACTTCAGGATATCCGGCTCTGGATGAGTGATCACACCATTATGGTTGTCTGGGTCATTAAGACCTTCCTGTATAGTTCTTCTGTGTATTATTGCCACCTCTTCTTAATACTTCTGCTTCTGATAGGCATGTACCATTTCTGTACTTTATTGAGCCTACCCTTGCATAAAAGTTTCCCTTTATTTCTCCAATTTTCTTATACAGATCTCCAGTCTTTCCCATTCTGTTGTTTTCCTCTATTTCTTTGCATTGTTCATAGAAGAAGGTCTTCTTATGTCTCCTCACTATTCTCTGGAACTCTGCATTCTTTTAGGTAAATTTTTTCCTTTCTCCTTTGCCTTACACTTCTCTTCTTTCCTCAGCTATTTGTAAAGCCTCCCCAGGCAACCACTTTGCACGTTTACATTTCCTTTTCTTGCATAGAAACCTGGAATCTTAGGTCCATGAATCAATGTAAACTGGACACTGTCAAGCAAGGGACCACGATATTGAACATCGACATCTTAGGAATTAGTGAACTAAAGTGGATGAGATGGGCAAATTTACTTCAGATGCCTATTATATCTACTAATATGCACAAGAATCACTTAGAAGAAGTGGAATGGCCCTCATAATCAACAAAAATTAAAAAATGCAGTATTTGGGTGCAACCTAAAAAACCAACAGAATAACCTCTGTTCTTTTCCAAGGCAACCATTTAACATCAGAGTAATCCAAGTCTATGCCCCAACCACTGATGCTGAAGAAGCTGAAATTGACTGCTTCTATGAAGACCTACAACATCTTCCAGAAATAACACTAAATTAAAAAAAAATGTCTTTTCCATCATAAGGGATTTGAATGCAAAAGTAGGAAGTCAAGAGATACTAGAATAACAAGCACATTTGGCCTTGGAGTGCAGAATGCAACAGGGCAAAGGCTGAGTTTTGTCAAGAGAATATGCTCATCATAGCAAACATCCTTTCCTAACAACTCAAGAGATGACTGTACACGTGGACTTCACCAAACGATCAATAAAAAAATCACATTGATTGTATTCTTTGCAACCAAAGATGGAGAAGCTCTATACTGTCAGCAAAAAACAAGATATGGAGCTGATTTTGTCTCCTTTTTGCAAAATTCAGGCTTTAATTGAAGACAGTAGGGAAAACCACCAGGCCATTCAGGTATGAACTAAATTAAATCCCTTATGAGTATACGATGGAGGTGAGACATAGTTTCAAAGGAATAGGTCTGGTAGACAGTATGCCTGAAGAACTATGGTTGGTGCCTTGTAACACTGAACAGGAGGCAGTGACCAAGACCATCCCAATGGTATACTGCTTATTGTCTTCTTAAAGTGACAGCTTCTCAGTTAGCCTTTTCTTACCTACCATATATATGTATTATACATATACATATATATATATATATATACATGTATATACATATGAAAGTAAAAGCACCTCGATAAGAATAGAGAAATAATTCAAACATCACAGACAAACAGCAAAAATAACTGGGGAAACAATAGAGAAAGTAACCGTCAGAAAGTCATCGCAAGCAACACACAGAAGACTTTGTGTTTAGTGGTAAATAAAGTCAGAATCTGAGTATCTTGCAAAGAAAAGAAGCCAAAGAGAAAGGAGGAGCCAAGATGGCGGAGGAATAGGACGGGGATACCACTTTCTCCCCTACAAATTCATCGAAAGAACAATTGAATGCAGAGCAAGCTTCACAAAACAACTTCTGATCGCTAGCTGAGGTCATCAGGTGCCCAGAAAAGCAGCCCATTGTCTTTGAAAGGAGGTAGGACAAAATATAAAAGATAAAAAGAGAGACATAAGAGCTAAGGACAGAGATCCGTCCCGGGAAGGGAGTCTTAATAGAGGAAGTTTCCAAACACCAGGAAACCCTCGCACTGGGGAAACCCTCACACTGGTGGGTCTGGGGGAAGTTTTTGAATCTCAGAGGGCAACCTGACTGGGAGGGGAAGAATAATAAAACCCACAGATTACGTGCCTAAAAGCAACTCCCAGCAGAAAAGTACCCCAGACGCCCGCATCCGCCACCAGCAAGTGGGGGCGGAGCGGAGAGGAGTGGGCAGCATTGCTTAGGGTAAGGACCGGGCCTGAGTGCCCTGAGGACAATCGGAGGGAGTTTTTGTGAGCTACCAACTTAAACTGTGGGATAGCAAGAGAGAGAGAGAAAATTAACCGGCCCGAACACACTGCCGGCCGTTCGCAGAACAAAGGGTCTGAGCAAGTCCAGTGAAGAGCTCACAGGCTGCGGGCTGGCCCAGCCCCGCCGGAGGCAGGAGGCAGGGGGGAGGAGAAAGGGGCAGGCTCGGCCCCAAGGACCGCATCCTCTACCGCACTGCAAACAGGCCTCCAATTTCTAACCAAAGACTTCCTGAGATTCTGGATGGTTGACATCCGCCGGGAGGGTCGCGGCAAGACACAGGTGCAGGCACCCGACCGGCACGGGCTGGGACTGGGGCTGGGACCGTGGAGGGGAGAAGGTGCGTCGCACCCGGGGAGAGTGCACCTGTCAAGCTCCTGGCTGCCTGAGCTGCTTGGGCCGCGCTTTTGTGGAACACCCGAGGGCTGGAACCGCGCGCAGCACAGGGCATGCTCCATATAGAGCAGCCGGGAGCCTGAGCAGCGTAGATGGGGAAAACAGCGCCAGTCCCTCCCCGCAGTGCGACGGAACTAGCAACCTGAATAAGAGGCCACCTCTGCCCGCCTGTGTCAGGGCGGAAATTAGGCACTGAAGAGACCGGCAAACAGAAGCCAAATAAAAAAAGGGAACCGCTTCAGAAGGGACGGGTGCAACAGATTAAAATCCCTGTAGATGACACTGACTACACCAGAAGGGGCCTATAGATATCAAGAAGTGTAAGCTGGAACGAGGAGCTATCTGAAACTGAACCGAGCCCACACTGAACGCAGCAGCTCCAGAGAAATTCCTAGATATATTTTTACTTTTTTTTTTAATTAAAAAAAATTTTTTTTTCTTTTTTATTTTTTCTCTTTTATTTTATTTTAAAATTCCCTATTACTCCCCCATTACTCCTTAGCTTTCATTTTCATAGATTTTTGTGATTTTTTTAATTAGGAAAAAATTTTTTTTCTTGTTTTTTTTTTCCTTTTTCTCTTCTTTTTTCTCTTTTTCTTTTTCTCTTATTTCCTTTTAAAGTCCTCTATTACTCCTCTACTACTCCTTAATTTTCATTTTCATTACACTATAACCTTGCAAAAAAAAAAAAAAAAGAGAGAGAAGCCCTATTTTTAAACCAAACTTCATATATATTTCTAAATTTTTTTTTGTTTTGGTTTTTGTTTTTAATATTGTATTTTTAAGAGTCTAACCTCTACTCTAGATTTTTAATCTTTGTTTTTCAGTATATGATATAAATTGTGGACATTTAAGAAACCAATATTCAGTTCCCATTTTTATTTAGGAGTGTGTTGGTTACTCTCTCCCAATCTTGACTCTCTGTTTTCTACCTCAGAACACCTCTATTTCCTCCTTTCCCCTTCTCTTCCCAATCCAATTCTGTGAATTTTTGTGGATGTCTGGGCTACGGAGAACACTCTGGGAACAGACAACTGGGTAGATCTGTCTCTCTCCTCTTGAGTCCCCCTTTTTCTCCTCCTGCTCATCTCTATCTCCCTCCTCCCTCTCCTCTTCTTCATGTAACTCTGTGAACCTCTCTGGGTGTCCTTCACGGGGGAGAATCTTTTCACCATTAAACTAGAAGTTTTATTATCAGTGCTGTATAGTTGGAGAAGTCTTGAGACTACTGGAAGAGTAAAACTGAAATCCAGAGGCAGGAGACTTAAGCCCAAAACCTGAGAACACCAGAAAACTCCTGGCTACATGGAACATTAAGGAATAAGAGACCATCCAAAAGCCTCCATACCTACACTGAAACCAACCACCACCCAACAGCCAATAAGTTTTAGAGCAAGACATACCATGAAAATTCTCCAGCAATGCAGGAACATAGCCCTGAACGTCAACATACAGCCTGCCCAAGGTCACACCTAACACACAGACCCATCTCAAAACTCATTACTGGGCACTCCATTGCACTCCAGAGAGAAGAAATCTAGTTCCACGCACCAGAACACCGACACAAGCTTCCCTAACCAGGAAACCTTGACAAGCCAATCGTCTAACCCCACCCCCTGGGTAAAACCTCCACAATAAAAAGGAACCACAGACCTCCAGAATACAGAAAGCCCAGTCCAGACACAGCAATCTAAACAAGATGAAAAGGCAGAGAAATACCCAACAGGTAAAGGAACATGAAAAATGCCCACCAAGTAAAACAAAAGAGGAGGAGAGAGGGAATCTACCTGAAAAAGAATTTAGAATAATGATAATAAAAATGATCCAAAATCTTGAAAACAAAATGGAGTTACAGATAAATAGCCTGGAGACAAAGATTGAGAAGATGCAAGAAATGTTTAATAAAGACCTAGAAGAAATAAAAAAGAGTCAATTAAAAATGAATAATGCAATAAATGAGATCAAAAACACTCTGGAGGGAAACAACAGTAGAATAAGATATAGGATAAGTATAAGAATAAGAATAAGATATAGTAGAATAAGAAGATAGGATGAATGAGGTAGAAGATAAAATGGTGGAAACAAATGAAGCAGAGAGGAAAAAAGAAAAAAGAATCAAAAGAAATGAAGACAATCTCAGGGATCTGTGGGACAATGTGAAATGCCCCAACATTCGAATCATAGGAGTCCCAGAAGAAGAAGACAAAAAGAAAGGCCATGAGAAAATACTCAAGGAGATAATAGCTGAAAACTTCCCTAAAATGGGGAAGGAAATAGCCACCCAAGACCAAGAAACCCAGAGAGTCCCAAACAGGATAAATTCAAGGCAAAACACCCCAAGACACATATTAATCAAATTAACAAAGATCAAACACAAAGAACAAATATTAAAAGCAGCAAGGGAGAAAAAATAAATAACACACAAGTGGATTCCCATAAGGATAACAGCTGATCTATCAATAGAAACCCTCCAGGCCAGAAGGGAATGGCAGGACGTACTTAAAGTAATGAAAGAGAATAACCTGCAACCTAGATTACTGTACCCAGCAAGGATCTCATTCAGATATGAAGGAGAATTCAAAAGCTTTACAGACAAGCAAAAGCTGAGAGAATTCAGCACCACCAAACCAGCTCTTCAACAAATGCTAAAGGATCTTCTCTAGACAGAAAACACAGAAAGGTTGTATAAACGTGAACCCAAAACAACAAAGTAAATGGCAACGGGGACCACACCTATCAATAATTACCTTAAATGTAAATGGGTTGAATGCCCCAACCAAAAGACAAAGATTGGCTGAATGGATACAAAAACAAGACCCCTATATATGCTGTCTACAAGAGACCCACCTCAAAACAAGAGACACATACAGACTAAAAGTGAAGGGCTGGAAAAAAATATTTCATGCAAACGGAGACCAAAAGAAAGCAGGAGTCGCAATACTCATATCAGATAAAATAGACTTTCAAATAAAGGATGTGAAAAGACACAAAGAAGGACACTACATAATGATCAAAGGATCAATCCAAGAAGAAGATATAACAATTATAAATATATATGCACCCAACATAGGAGCACCGCAATATGTACGGCAAAGGCTAATGAGTATGAAAGAGGAAATTAATAGTAACACAATAAATAGTGGGAGACTTTAATACCTCACTCACAACTATGGATAGATCAACTAAACAGAAAATTAACAAGGAAACACAAACCCTAAATGACACAATGGACCAGCTAGACCTAATTGATATCTAAAGGACATTTCACCCCAAAACAATCAACTTCACCTTTTTCTCAAGTGCACACGGAACCTTCTCCAGAATAGATCACATCCTGGGCCATAAATCTAGTCTTGGAAAATTCAAAAAAATTGAAATCATTCCAGTCATCTTTTCTGACCACAGTGCAGTAAGATTAGATCTCAATTACAGGAAAAAAATTGTTAAAAATTCAAACATATGGAGGCTAAATAACACACTTCTGAATAACCAACAAATCATAGAAGAAATCAAAAAAGAAATCAAAATATGCATAGAAATGAATGAAAATGAAAACACAACAACCCAAAACCTATGGGACACTGTAAAAGCAGTGCTAAGGGGAAGGTTCATAGCATTACAGGCTTACCTCAAGAAACAAGAAAAAAGTCAAATAAATAACCTAAATCTACACCTAAAGCAACTAGAGAAGGAAGAAATGAAGAACCCCAGGGTTAGCAGAAGGAAAGAAATCTTAAAAATTAGGGCAGAAATAAATGCAAAAGAAACTAAAGAGACCATAGCAAAAATCAACAAAGCTAAAAGTTGGTTTTTTGAAAAAATAAACAAAATTGACAAACCATTAGCAAGACTCATTAAGAAACAAAGAGAGAAGAACCAAATTAACAGAATTAGAAATGAAAATGGAGAGATCACAACAGACAACACTGAAATACAAAGGATCATAAGAGACTACTACCAGCAGCTCTATGCCAATAAAATGGACAACTTGAAAGAAATGGACAAATTATTAGAAAAGTATAACTTTCCAAAACTGAACCAAGAAGAAATAGAAGATCTTAACAGACATCACAAGCAAGGAAATCGAAACTGTAATCAGAAATCTTCCAGCAAACAAAAGCCCAGGACCAGATGGCTTCACAGCTGAATTCTACCAAAAAATTTAGAGAAGAGCTAACACCTATCTTACTCAAACTCTTCCAGAAAACTGCATAAGAAGGTAAACTTCCAAACTCATTCTATGAGGCCACCATCACCCTAATTCCAAAACCAGACAAAGATGCCACAAAAAAAGAAAACTACAGGCCAATATCAGTGATGAACATAGATGCCAAAATCCTTAACAAAATTCTAGCAAACAGAATCCAACAACATATTAAAAAGATCATACATCATGACCAAGTCGACTTTATCCCAGGAATTTAAGGATTCTTTAATATCCGCAAATAATCAATGTAATACACCACAGTAACAAATTGAAAGATAAAAACCATATGATTATCTCAATAGATGCAGAAAAAGTCTTTGACAAAATTCAACACCCATTTATGATTAAAACTCTCCAGAAAGCAGGAATAGAAGGAACATACCTCCACATAATGAAAGCTATATATGACAAACCCACAGCAAGCATTACCCAAATGGTGAAAAATTGAAAGCATTTCCCCTGAAATCACGAACAAGACACGGGTGCCCATTCTCACCATTACTATTCAACATAGTGTTGGAAGTTTTGGCCACAGCAATCAGAGCAGAAAAAGAAGTAAAAGGAATCCAGATAGGAAAAGAAGAAGTGAAACTCTCGCTGTTTGCAGATGACATGATCCTCTACATAGAAAAGAAAACCCTAAAGACTCTACCAGAAAATTACTAGAGCTAATCAATGAATATAGTAAAGTCAAAGGATATAAAATTAACAGACAGAAATCCCTTGCATTCCTATACACTAACAATGAAAAAACAGAAAGAGAAATTAAGAAAACAATACCATTCACCATTGCAACAAAAAGAATAAAATACTTAGGAGTATATCTACCTAAAGAAACAAAAGACCTATACATAGAAAACTATAAAACACTGATGAAAGAAATCAAAGAGGACACAAACAGATGGAGAAACATACCGTGTTCATGGATTGGAAGAATCAATATTGTCAAAATGGCTATTCTACCCAAAGCAATCTATAGATTCAATGCAATCCCTATCAAGCTACCAACGGTATTTTTCACAGAACTAGACCAAAGAATTTCACAATTTGTATGGAAATACAAAAAACCTCGAATAGCCAAAGTAATCTTGAGAAAGAAGAATGGAACTGGAGGAATCAACCTGCCTGACTTCAGACTCTACTACAAAGCCACAGTCATCAAGACAATATGGTACTGGCACAAAGACAGAAATATAGATCAATGGAACAGAATAGAAATCCCAGAGATAAATCCACGAACCTATGGACACCTTATCTTTGACAAAGGAGGCAAGGGTATACAATGGAAAAAAGACAACCTCTTTAACAAGTGGCCCTGGGAAAACTGGTCAACCACTTGTAAAAGAATGAAACTAGAACACTTTCTAACACCATACACAAAAATAAACTCAAAATGGATTAAAGATCTAAATGTAAGACCAGAAACTATAAAACTCCTAGAGGAGAACATAGGCAAAACACTCTCCGACATGAATCACAGCAGGATCCTCTATGACCCACCTCCCAGAATATTGGAAATAAAAGCAAAATTAACCAAATGGGACCTAATGAAACTTAAAAGCTTTTGCACAACAAAGGAAACTATAAGCAAGGTGAAAAGACAGCCCTCAGATTGGGAGAAAATAATAGCAAATGAAGAAACAGACAAAGGATTAATCTCAAAAATATACAAGCAACTCCTGAAGCTCAATTCCAGAAAAATAAAGGACCCAATCAAAAAATGGGCCAATGAACTAAACAGACATTTCTCCAAAGAAGACACACAGATGGCTAACAAACAAATGAAAAGATGCTCAACATCACTCATTATCAGAGAAATGCAAATCAAAACCACAATGAGGTACCATTACACGCCAGTCAGGATGGCTGCTATCCAAAAGTCTACAAGCAATAAATGCTGGAGAGGGTGTGGAGAAAAGGGAACCCTCTTACACTGTTGGTGGGAATGCAAACTAGTACAGCCACTATGGAGAACAGTGTGAAGATTTCTTAAAAAACTGGAAATAGAACTGCCATATGACCCAGCAATACCACTTCTGGGCATACACACTGAGGAAACCAGATCTGAAAGAGACACGTGCACCCCAATGTTCATCACAGCACTGTTTATAATAGCCAGGACATGGAAGCAACCTAGATGCCCATCAACAGACGAATGAATAAGGAAGCTGTAGTACACATACACCATGGAATATTACTCAGCCATTAAAAAGAATTCATTTGAATCAGTTCTAATAAGATGGATGAAACTGGAGCCCATTATACAGAGTGAAGTAAGCCAGAAAGATAAAGAACATTACAGCATGCTAACACATATATATGGAATTTAGAAAGATGGTAATGATAACCCTATATGCAAAACAGAAAAAGAGACACAGATGTACCGAACAGACTTTCGGACTCTGTGGGAGAAGGCGAGGGTGGGATGTTTTGAGAGAACAGCATGTATATTATCTATAGTGAAACAGATCACCAGCCCAGGTGGGATGCATGAGACAAGTGCTTGGGCTTGGTGCACTGGGAAGACTCAGAGGAATCGGGTGGAGAGGGAGGTGGGATGTGGGATCGGGATGGGGAATACATGTAACTCCATGGCTGATTCATGTCAATGTATGACAAAACCCACTGCAATGTTGTGTAATTAGCCTCCAACTAATAAAAATAAATGAGAAAAAAAACACACACACACAAGAAAAGAAGCCAAAGAGGCATGATGGTACAGTAAAGAATATAAAGTAAATACAATGGAGAAAAATCAGATGAAAGATAATCATAGTGAGATAGAGACTGAGTAGAATGAAGCAGCCAAACAACCAGATCAAGAGTCTAATCATGAGCTCATTTTAGCATGTCTTAACTCTCTGGTTATAGTAACCATCCTCCCCATACGCAACTCCTCAGCAAATACCTGAAGTACAATATAGCTAAAACCTACCTAAATATCTTGCTATGGGATTGCAAGTACCTGGCTAGCTCAGTTGATAGAGCATGAGATTCTTAACCTCAGAGTTGTGGATTCATGCCCCACGTTGGGTGGCAAAGGTTTTAGGGGTTTCCCTGGTGGCTCAGATGGTAAAGAATCTGCCTGCAAAGTGAGAGACCCATTCGATCCCTGGGTTGGGAAGATCCGCTGGAGACGGGAATGACAATCCACTCCAGTATTCTTGCCTGGAGAACTCTATGGACAGAGGAACCAGGTGGGCTACAGTCCATGGGGTTGCAAACAGTCAGACACAACTGAGCAACTAACACACACACATACACACACCTACACATACACACACACACACACACACACACACACACACACAGAGAATTAACAGTTGTTTTATATATCTAAGAAATAGTTCAAAAAATTCATGTAGATGCTGAAATTCTTATTATCATCCAGATCTCTTTTTTTGAGATATAGTTTAAACAGTAAAGGAGTAGATTGCTTCCTTATAGTCAGCTAAGCTATTCATATCAACCATGTCACTTTACAGAAATATAGACAAAAACTTTAATGAAAAAGATTAAAACAGCAATGTCCTAAAACTCTAAGTAATGACAAGGCAGTCAGGAAAAACCTTGCCAAAAATAAAGGGAAAACAGGACCCAAAAGCAAGCATTAAAGCCACTTTGCCTTGAAAGCATTTACTGGTACTGTAAAATTGCAATCTCATTTTTCCCTATTAGATGAGGTGAAAGAAGCACAATTTAGAGCTCCAAACCAGTTTAGCGAAGGACCATCTCTACAATAAACTGCAAAAAGTCTCCCAAAGTGCTCTACCCTCAAACTTAAAGTAAAACAGCAACAAGAAAGCTTTTACATGAAGTGTGGGCCCAGAAGTAGAGAAGTAGAATCAAAAAGACTTCAGTTACTGCAATTTTTAAATGTAGATAATGAAACAATAATGAATAAAGAAATGAATGTATTTGGCAGTCTCCAAGTTTAAAATGCATTGTAACTATAATGAGAGTTATTATTTTATTTTATTTTATTTTGTCCAATGAAAGGATTTATTTATTTTCTTTTTTTTAAGTTTTAGAAAAAATCCCCCATAAAGTTGTCAGAGGCACCTGCCGGCATTACAGAAGCAAAGTGTTTCCTAAGCAACTCCAGGGCTCTGTTATTTTTTGCTTGTAGGGTCTTCTCTGTTCTCAGTTCATTCTTGATAGCATTGAGCTCTCCATGGATCTTTTCCATTTCTAATTCATAATACAATTTCATTTCTTCTTTTAGGAGTGCATTTCCAACCTCAGTCTGCCGCTTTAACTTCCTAACAGCTTCTTTTAAATCCTTGTTCTCAACTTGTGGATGACCTCTTTGGCTTGCTGGAGCTCTTCAGTTAAGTTTTTAACATTTGTTGCTTTTTCAGAGAGGTCATTTCTTAAAGCTTGAAGCTCCCAGTGTTTCTTGGAAGTTTCCACCCCTGCTTCTTGAAAATTTAGGCGTTTTATGGAGACTTCTTTTTTGGAGTTCAAAAGTTCTTTTTCTGCACTTTCAAATTCCTCTTCAATTTTTCTGCATTTCATATTAAGCACTTCCAGCTCTTCATTCAAAAGATTCAGGCGAAGTTTTGGAGACATTCCTTCAGTGAATTTCTTTTTCTTGTCTTTTTCTGGTGGAGTTGATAACTCCTTTGTACCCCAGGCAGGAAGCTCTTCTGTGCCATTAAAGCTTTCTTCAGTTGCAATGTCCAAATTAGATGATTCACAAGAGGCAGAATTTGTGTCTGCCTCCCTCTTTGAAATGTTTATCTTTCTCTCTATTAAATTTGATTCTTGCTCACTTGGTTGGGAAATAAATTCTTTCCTTTTAAATTTATTTTCTTCTAGAAACTTTCTACTAGACAAATTAAATATTCCTTCCATTCTTTTGGCCTTATCTAAAGTCATTTGTTCAGAAGAAGATTCAAGCTGAGCAGCTTCGTCTAGAATATCCTGTGCACTGAAAAGAGGAGCAAACATATTCTCCTTCCAGTGTTTTCTCCTAGCATCCATTTCTTCAGTCACCTCTTCCAATTCAGTTCCTGAAGTCCAAGGTCTTCTGTTGGTTGCTGTTGTTCTCCTTCTCCAGATTGAACTGGCACCGTGGGTGGGGTCCAGTGGGCCCCCGCACCTCTTCCCTAAAGACGGCCTCCAGTGGCGGGCAGATGACCCAGGTTCGGCACTGGCCACCGCGACCCGGCCGGGCCGGCCTGGGGTGAGAGTTATTCTTTTAAATCAAATTTAGGATAAAAGGAAGAAACTGATAAAGCAAAAAGAGAACTTTATCTTTCCCACAATAAAAGTATATAGGTAGAATGTGTTGATATAAATGTGGCTCAATTTTTTAAAAAGAAAGTGAAAATGTTAGCTGCTCAGTTGTGTCCAACTCTTTGTGACTCCCTGGACTGTAGCCAACAAGGCTCCTTTGCCCATAGGATTCTCCAGGCAAGAATACTGGAGTGGGTTTCCATTCCCTTCTTCAGGTGATCTTCCTGATCTGGGATCAAACCCAGCTTACCTACATTGCAGGCAGATTCTTTATCATCTGAGCCACTAAGCAAACCCTCAATTGTTTAAAAAATACTCCTATTTCTGGACATAAAACTTTCAACAAGTTGATTTGATAAAAAGCTTTGTATGATTGACAGGTTTTATTTACAGTGTTTGTTGGGAGAAGAAGCTTTGACAGTTATCTTGCTGATTGCTGAACCCAGGGTAGGCATGGTACAAGCAGGGAAGTTGGAAGAAAATGCAAGGAGGAGCTGTAGCAACTACAGACAGGCTTTATTCACTAGTGGCCAACACAGCAGCAGGGGATATTTCAGGTGGGCTTAATATAGGTATACAGGAACAAAGGTGGCAATTTGCCAGGTGATTACATCATGATGCACATGCGCAGTGCTATGAATGAGCTCAGCTGTTAGATAACCATGCGAAGTCATTGTTTACAGAAAGTGGGATGAGAGAACCTGAACACCGCCATCTTAACTCATTTCTATTCCTCTAAAACAGGGTATTTATACAATTGAGTATAAATAGCAGTGAGACTGGAAGATCTGTATTATTAAATGTTAATGATTGGTCAGACCTATCCGGGAGTTGGTGATGGACAGGAAGGCCTGGCCTGCTGTGATTTATGGGGTCACAAAGAGTCGGACATGACTGAGCGACTGAAGTGAACTAAACTGATACTGCTTAAGGCCAGAATGCTAGCAATGCCCTTCACAGACTACATTTATGAATATTTTAAGGTTTATCTTTAAAAGGTGCTTAAGTAAGGAACTGTAGGTAGGTATGATAAATATTGGAACAGTCTTAGAATAAATAGAGTGGAGCCATAGCATTTAGCATCTCTCTTATTATACAATGGATCTGTCTACATGTAAAAATGTCTGCATGCATCTTATGCTTTAAGATGTACATGAACCACCTGGGAATCTTGTTAAGTTACAGATTCTCATTAACCTTCTCTGGGGTGGCCCTGAGATGTCAAACAAGCTCTAGATAATGCTGATCACTAGTACACTTGACTAAGAGGATCTACTGTAAACTTTATTATGCATTATAATCACCTGGAGAGCTTCTTAAAACACAGATTCTTAGATATGACAGGAATTCTAAGTTGGTTCCTGAGAGTTTTCATTACTAAAAGTTTCCTCGGAAATGCTGATATTGCTGGCTTATATGCCAGAATTTGATATCCACCAATCTAGTATAAACAATTTGGAACAGGCAGTTGAAAATGCCTAAGAACACAGTAGGAAATAATTTGGGTCATAACCCAAGGCTTAAACCTATCATGCTTCTCCTGACAAGGCACCATAAAAGGCCTGGGTAAGGACGCACTTTCAGGTGCATTTCAGGGGTCTAATTAGTTCTCATGATATATATGGTGGGCCTCAGACTCTTGAATCCAGTCAGTAAAGGGTTTCATTAGATGGACATTGTCTGAAGTTCATCATTTTGCTATTATACACCAGGAACTGAATGTAATTTCATTCGTATAAATGCAGATGGAAAAAGAAATTGGGATCATTCAGTAGCCATTGTTTGGAAAAGAAATCAAGGACCAGAGATATTGTTTGAGATTACACAGTTAGTGGCACAATTGAAATCAGATAGTCTCTGACTCCCATGGTATAAAATGGAATGTTATCTTCTAGTACATTGTGATTGCACCCTAAGTATTCCTCTTTGAAGAAGATGTTCAAGTTTCAAGGATATCCTATATGTTTGGGGAAGGAGAATTCACTCAGTGTTCCTCTGAAAGTAATCAAGCAAGAGATCAGTAATTGATTCCTGCCAGGATATTATTTCACCTAAACTAACAGTAAAAAAAAAATAATAATAGTAACAAAATAGAACAAACAAAAACATATAAACAAAAAAGATGAGGGGAGGAAACATATACTGAGTGCCAATTATTTTACATTGTGCTACATACTCTTTCCCACATATTTATGTTTGATCTTCATAAGGCCCTTAGAAGACAAAGGCCCTGGATCTTAAAATTGAGATTATCAACCAAAGACAAAAACCCAAGTGGAGTTACTTGTTATATCTCTAAGGGCCAAGCTTTACCCTCATATTGTTTATTTTTGTTTTTATTTCCATTACTCTGGAAAGTGGGTCATAGAGGATCCTGCTGTGATTTATGTCAGAGAGTGTTTTGCCTATGTTTTCCTCTAAAAGTTTTATAGTTTCTTGTCTTATATTTGGATCTTTAATCCATTTTGAGGTGTGTGTGTGTATGTGTGTGTGGTGTTAGAAAGTGTTCTAGTTTCATTCTTTTACAACTGGTTGACCAGTTTTCCGAGCACCACTTGTTAAAGAGATTGTCTTTTCTCCATTGCATATTTTTTCCTCCTTTGTAAAAAATAAAGTGTCCATAGATGCATGGATTTATCTCTGGGCTTTCTCTTTTGTTCCATTGATCTATACTTTTGTCTTTGTGACAATCTTAATGACTATAGTTTTGTAGTACAGTCTGAAGTCAGAAAGGTTGATTCCTCCAAGCTTTCTGCTTTATCAAGATTGCTTTGAATATTTGAGGGTTTTTGTGTTTCCATACAAATTGTGAAAATATTTGTTCTAGTTCTGTGAAAAATGCCCTGGTAGCTTGATAGGGATTGCGTTGAATCTATAGATTGCTTTGGGTAGTATACTCATTTTCACTACATTGATTCTTCCAATTCATGAACATACAAAGTAGAAAATTCAGTTCAGTTCAGGTCAGTTGCTCAGTCGTGTCTGACTCTGTGACCTCATGAACTACAGCATGCCAGTCCCCCCTGTCCATCGCCAACTCCCGGAGTTTATTCAAAATCATGTTCATTGAGCTGGTGATGCCATCCAACCATCTCATCCTCTGTCATCCCCTTCTCCTACTGCTTTCAATCTTTCCCAGAATCAGGGTCTTTTCCAATGAGTCAGTTCTTTGTATCAGGTGGCCAAAGTATTGGAGCTTCAGCTTCATCGTCAGTCCTTCCAATGAATATTTAAGACTGATTTCCTTTAGGATGGATTGGTAGAAAATTGGACAGTAATAATTTTAAAAGACAATGGAGTACATTTTGCTAGGTACTTTATGCATATTACTTATTTAAATGCATAACGACTTTTAGGGGTTCATATTATTGCCTTAATTTTACTGATGTATGCTGAAGAAATGCTAGAGATAAGAGTCAAGCCTAGGTTTGTCTAAGTCCCAAACCTACATTTTTAACCATTTATGCTATTTTAGCTCTGTAATATGATTTAACAGAACTTTGCAATCGCCCTGAATATATATTGTGAGTAACATAACAAGGATACTCATTAGCATTTTTCTTGAGAATTAGTCATCTTTCCTTCAGTAGAGGAGGTGTATACAAATAACATCAGGCAAGAAAAATCAGAGAAACATGCCAAGTACAGTGCAGGAATATATACAGCCCACAGCTCCATTCAGCAGCATCTGACTACTTCTGAAACAAAGTGAGCTCTCAGTCTCTAGCAGAAGCTCTTATATGTGCAAGTGCAGTCTTTACATGTCCACTTTACCTTCTGTAAATCCCAATTACACTTCATAAATCAACAATCTACCTTGTTTTACTCCTTTACAAAGAAGGAAGGATAACCATAAACATATAATTGCATGTCATCTTATAAAATGTAGGGCTTCCCCAGTGGCTCAATGATAAAGAATCAACCTGCAATGCAGAAGACACAGGGGACCTGAGTTTGATCTGTGGATGGAGAAGATCCCCTGGAGAAGGGCATGGCAAGCTGCTCCCATATTCTTGCCTGGAGAACCCCATGGACAGAAGAACTTGTCAGGCTGCCGTCCACAGGGTCACACACGACTGAAAAAAATGAGCACACATGCATATAAATGCAACATTCAAGTGAAGAAGTATAGAAAGACAAGGTACACGATCAGTTATTGAATCTCAGCATCATGGGGTGAAAAGGTAAAGCCTGAGATTGGCTTGAGCTTTTAGTGTTTGTGTAAGAACTAGTTTTTGCCTCTATTCTAAAAATATTCTTTAACCAATTTATAGATATTGTCCAGTTATGTCATCAGTTCAGTTCAGTCGCTCAGTCATGTCCAACTCCTTGCGACCCCATGAATTGCAGCACGCCAGGCCTGTCTGTCCATCACCAACTCTCGGAGTTTACTCAAACTCATGTCCATCGAGTCATTGACGCCATCCAGCCATCTCATCCTCTGTTAACCCCATCTCCTCCTTCCCCCAATCCCGCCTAGCATCAGGGTCTTTTCCAATGAGTCAGTTCTTCATATCAGGGGCCAAAATATTGGAATTTCAGCTTCAGCATCAGTCCTTCCAATGAACACCCAGGACTGACCTCCTTTAGGATGGACTGGTTGGATCTCCTTGCAGTCCTAGAGACTTTCAAGAGTCTTCGCCAACACCACAGTTCAAAAGCATCAATTTTTTGGTGCTCAGCTTTCTTCACAGTCCAACTCTCACATCCATACATGACCACTGGAAAAACCATAGCCTTGACTAGATGGACCTTTGTTGGCAAAGTAATGTCTCTGCTATTTAATATGCTGTCTAGGTGGGTCATAACTTCCCTTCCAAGGAGTAAGCATCTTTTAATTTCATGGCTGCCATCACCATCTGCAGTGATTTTGGAGCCCCAAAAAATAAAGTCTGACACTGTTTCCACTGTTTCCCCATCTATTTCCCATGAAGTGATGGGACCAGATGCCATGATCTTAGTTTTCTGAATGTTGAGCTTTAAGCCAACTTTTTCACTCTCCTCTTTCACTTTCATCAAGAGGGTTTTTAGTTCCTCTTCACTTTCTGCCATAAGGGTGGTGTCATCTGCATATCTTAAGTTATTGATATTTCTCCCTGCAATCTTGATTCCAGCTTGTGCTTCTTCCAGCCCAGCGTTTCTCATGATGTACTCTGCATAGAAGTTCAATAAGCAGGGTGACACTATACAGCCTTGATGGACTCCTTTTCCTATTTGGAACCATTCTGTTGGTCCATGTCCAGTTCTAACTGTTACTTCCTTACCTGCATACAGGTTTCTCAAGAGGCAGGTCAGGTGGTCTGGTATGTCCATCTCTTTCAGAATTTTCCACAGTTTATTGTGATCCACACAATCAAAGGCTTTGGCATAGTCAATAAAGCAGAAACAGATATTTTTCTGGAACTCTCTTGCTTTTTTGATGATCCAGCGGATGTTGGCAATTTGATCTCTGGCTCCTCTGCCTTTTCTAAAACCAGCTTGAACATCTGGAAGTTCATGGTTCACATATTGCTGAAGCCTGGCTTTGAGAATTTTGAGCAGTACTTTACTAGTGTGTGAGATAAGTGCAATCATCATAGATACAAAGGAAAGGGAGATGAAGAATGAGGAGTAGAAAAGGAAGATGAAGGAGTAGAAGGGGAAAAAGGACAAGAGGGAGAAGAAGGAGGAGGAGCAGTAGAAGCGGAAGAAGAAGGAAAAGGATGAGGAGGGAGAGAAGAGGAAGAAGGAGGAGGACGAGGACGAGAGGAAAAGGAGGGACAGGAGAAAGAGAAAAAAGAAAGAAAAAAGGGGAAATACCTATTCTGGAGCTGAGGATTCTTTTTTTAATTTTGCCTGGATTGCTGGCTTCTGCATAACCTTGGTTAAACCATGCCTGTTTTTCTGCACCTATTTTTGTTTATAAAATGATGTTAAGCTAGGAAAATGGCAACCCACTCCAGTATTCTTGCCTGGAAAATCCCATGGACTGAGGATCCTGGTAGGCTACAGTCCATGGGGTCGCAAAGAGTCAGACATGACTGAGCGGCTTCACTTTACTTCAAGCTAGATTATTTAGAAAGCCATTTCAATTTTTTCCCCTTTTTTCCCCATTTATTTTATTAGTTGGAGGCTAATTACTTTACTATATTGTAATGATTTTTGCCATACATTGACATGAATCAGTCACAGATTTACATATGCTCCCCATCCTGAACCTCCCTCCCACCTCCCTCCCCATCCCATCCCTCTGGGTCACCCCAGTGACCCAGCCCCGAGCCCTTGTCTCATGCATCCAACCTGGACTGGCAATCTGTTTCACACTTGATAATATACATGTTTTGATGCTGTTCTCTCAGATCATCCCATCCTCACCTTCTCCCACAGAGTCTAGAAGTCTGTTCTATACATCTGCCCTGTCTCTTTTTCTGCCCTGCATATAGGGTTATCATTACCATCTTTCTAAATTCCATATATATGTGTTAGTATGCTGTAATGCTCTTTATCTTTCTGGCTTACTTCACTCGGTATAATGGGCTCCAGTTTCATCCATCTCATTAGAACTGGTTCAAATGAATTCTTTTTAATGGCTGAGTAATATTCCATTGTGTATATGTACCATAGCTTTCTTATCCATTCGTCTGCTGATGGCCATCTAGGTTGCTTCCATGTCCTGGCTATTATAAACAGTGCTGTGATGAACATTGGGGTGCACGTGTCTCTTCCAGATCTGGTTTCCTCGGTGTGTATGCCCAGAAGTGGGATTGCTGGGTCATATGGCAGTTCTATTTCCAGTTTTTTAATTAATCTCCACACTGTTCTCCATAGTGGCTGTACTAGTTTGCATTCCCACCAACAGTGTAAGAGGGTTCCCTTTTCTCCACATCCTCTCCAGCATTTATTGCTTGCAGACTTTTGGATAGCAGCCATTCTGACTGGTGTGTAATGGTACCTCACTGAAGTTTTTTTTTTATTATTATTATTTTTTTTAATTTTTTTACCATACTATAATAGGTTTATTATACTTTTCTTTTTTTTTTAATTTCAACTACAGAGGGCAGGTCTTTATTCCCAATCCCGATCCCCCCTCCCACCTCCCTCTCCACCCGATTCCTCTGGGTCTTCCCAGTGCACCAGGCCGGAGCACTTGTCTCATGCATCCCACCTGGGCTGGTGATCTGTTTCACCATAGATAGTATACATGCTGTTCTTTTGAAATATCCCACCCTCACATTCTCCCACAAAGTTCAAAAGTCTGTTCTGTATTTCTGTGTCTCTTTTTCTGTTTTGCATATAGGGTTATCGTTATCACCTTTCTAAATTCCATATATATGTGTTAGTATGCTGTAATGTTCTTTATCTTTCTGGCTTACTTCACTCTGTATAATGGGCTCCAGGTTCATCCATCTCATTAGAACTGATTCAAATGAATTCTTTTTAACGGCTGAGTAATATTCCATGGTGTATATGTACCACAGCTTCCTTATCCATTCATCTGCTGATGGGCATCTAGGTTGCTTCCAGGTCCTGGCTATTATAAACAGTGCTGCAATGAACATTGGGGTGCACGTGTCTCTTTCAGATCTGGTTTCCTCAGTGTGTATGCCCAGAAGTGGGATTGCTGGGTCATATGGCAGTTCTATTTCCAGTTTTTTAAGAAATCTCCACACTGTTTTCCATAGCGGCTGTACTAGTTTGCATTCCCACCAACAGTGTAAGAGGGTTCCCTTTTCTCCACACCCTCTCCAGCATTTATTGCTTGTAGACTTTTGGATAGCAGCCATCCTGACTGGCGTGTAATGGTACCTCATTGTGGTTTTGATTTGCATTTCTCTGATAATGAGTGATGTTGAGCATCTTTTCATGTGTTTGTTAGCCATCTGTATGTCTTCTTTGGAGAAATGTCTGTTTAGTTCTTTGGCCCATTTTTTGATTGGGTCCTTTATTTTTCTGGAATTGAGCTGCAGGAGTTGCTTGTATATTTTTGAGATTAATCCTTTGTCTGTTTCTTCATTTGCTATTATTTTCTCCCAATCTGAGGGCTGTCTTTTCACCTTGCTTATAGTTTCCTTTGTTGTGCAAAAGCTTTTAAGTTTCATTAGGTCCCATTTGTTTATTTTTGCTTTTATTTCCAATATTCTGGGAGGTGGGTCATAGAGGATCTTGCTGTGATTTATGTCGGAGAGTGTTTTGCCTATGTTCTCCTCTAGGAGTTTTATAGTTTCTGGTCTTACATTTAGATCTTTAATCCATTTTGAGTTTATTTTTGTGCATGGTATTAGAAAGTGTTCTAGTTTCTTTCTTTTACAAGTGGTTGACCAGTTTTCCCAGGGCCACTCGTTAAAGAGGTTGTCTCTTTTCCGTTTTATATTCTTGGCTCCTTTATTGAAGATAAGGTGTTCATAGGTACATGGATTTATCTCTGGGCTTTCTATTTTGTTCTATTGATCTATATTTCTGTCTTTGTACCAGTACCATACTGTCTTGATGACTGAGAAAGCCATTTCAATTTTGCTGAAAGAAGGTGCTTACATCCTTGTGTTAAACAAATGCACTGCCAAGTTTGTGATACTAAAGTCTGCCCACATACATTAATTTATTTATTCATTCATTCAGCAAATACTTGCTGAGACTGTTCTACATGATCATAATTCATCAAAGAATAAAACAGACAACATATTCTTCACTTTATGAGACTGTGACCTTTACTTTCAAGTGATGTAAATACATAAGAATCCATGTATGCTACTTTTGGGAATCAAATGTACCAAGTCAATGAGATGCCTCCCAAAGTATCTGAAACATTATATCTCAGGAAACTGGTTTTGGGCATCAGTTCAGTTCAGTTCAGTCATTCAGTCATGTCCGACTCTTTGAGACCCCGTGGACATACAGAGTTTTCCATACCTATACATGTATAATTGTCTATGTTGGTACTCTCTAGTCTATTGTATTAATTGACATTCCTATTTTTATTGTATCTCAGTTCGGTCATTCAGTTGTATCCAACTCCTTGTGACCCCATGGACTGCAGCATACCAGGCTTCCCTGTCTATATCACCAACTCCCAAAGCTTTCTCAAATTCATGCCCCTCAAGTCAGTGATGGTATCCAACCATCTCATCCTCTGTCATCCCCTCCTCCTTCCCTCAATCTTTCCCAGCATCAGGGTCTTTCCCATGAGTCAGTTCTTCGTATCAGGTGGCCAAGATATTGGCGCTTCAGCTTCAGCATCAGTCCTTCTAATTAATATTTAGGACTGATTTCCTTTAGGACTGACTGGTTTGATCTCCTTGCAGCCCAAGGGACTCTCAAGAGTCTTCTCCAACACCACAGTTTAAAAACATCAATTCTTCTGTGCTCAGCTTTCTTTGTATTCCAAATTCTCACATCCATGCATGACTACTGGTAAAACCATAGCTTTGACTAGACAGAGCTTTGTTGGTAAAGTAATGTCCCTGCTTTTTAATATGCTGTTTAGGTTTGTCATAGCTTCTCTTCCATGGAGCAAGCGTCTTCTAATTTTATGGCTTCAGTCACCATTTGCGGTGATTTTGGAGCCCAAGAAAATAAAGTCTCCTTCTGTTTCCATTGTTTGGGGCATACTGTGCCTCAATCTCCTCTCAACATCACATTGAGAATTATGCTGTAAAGTACAACTTCCTCGGAAAAGGCAATGGCACCCCACTCCAGTAGTCTTGCCTGGAAAATCCCTGGATGGAGGAGCCTGGTAGGCTACAGTCCATGGGGTCGCTGGGAGTCGGACACGACTGAGCGGCTTCACTTTCGCTTTTCCCTTTCATGCATTGGAGAAGGAAATGGCAACCCACTCCAGTGTTCTTGCCTGGAGAGTCCCAGGGACGGGGGAGCCTGGTTGGCTGCTGTCTATGGGGTTGCACAGAGCTGGACACGATTGAAGCGGCTTAGCAGCAGCAGCAGCAGTACAAATTCCTCTGGAACAAAATACCGTTTTCTAGTTCCCCTATGTTAATAGTTTAAGCAGGATCCACTCTTTTATTTATAGTGGCTTCTTTGTCCATTGACTGGCTCCGAGGTCATCTTTACCAGAGTCACCTTAGGTCCTTTGTCCTCTATGGTTGTTCTGGTCAAAGTTTCCCTGGAACTTCAGCAGTTCTCCTTTAAAACTTTCTGCTATTACCACCTCTTATCACATGGAGAGAATATTCACATTAGCCACTAGCTATTGCTTATAAAAGGAACATTTTACAGAAAATAAATAATATATGCCTTCTCTAAGGGATCTTCTTTTACTCAATTTGCAGGGATCTGCTACAAAGGAGGGTGAGCAACTCAATTCAAATTTAGTGGTAGGCAATGTGATGGTCAAAAGAACGGCTGTGAGAGGCCTACATTTTCATTGTATAAACTTAGGCAAAATATTTGGTCTCTGCGTCTTGGATTCTTATGAAAAAATAATATGCAACTCAGAGTATTGTTATAAAGATTAAATTAGATAGCAAGTAAATGCCTAGCACCCATCACCAAGCATTACATAGACAATATATCCATCACCTACTTTGATGCCAAAGAGGACATCAAAGTATGCAAATGAATGACCAGTTACAAGTTATCTAAGAATGTTCAAATATGAAACATTTTTAATTATGAAAATAAAAGTCTAAGGAATAAGCTGATTGATTTGCTAACTTAATATTTATGTCTATAACCTATATTTTCCAGCATAATAAATGCTAATTTCCTTTCATAACCTTCCCTAATATCCTAGCCAAAGACCTATAATGAAATCGGTTATTTCTCCAGATGGACACTTCTAATGACCTACATGTTAAAAACACTTACTTTATTTACTGGGTCACTTACCAGCAAATCAAATAAGCAATTTTGGTAAAGGAAGTGCAGGACTACGTTCAAGTCATAGATTTACCACTTACCATCTGCATAGTTTACATATTTATCTTTCTAGACCAAATTTTTCCAGCTGTAAAATGGTCATCTACAGCTGTTTTTTCAGTCTGTACAGGTTTCTTATAAAGATCAAAACCCGTACTCTTCAGCTTTGTAAATTTAGGACTTTTATAAATATAAGTGATATTATTATCCATGTTTCCCTGACTAATATATTTGAATACATTCAAATAAAGTTTTTGATTATATATGCATTTATATTTACAATTTATAGGTCCAGATTTCTTTTTTCTCATAAAAACTATGCCTTAGAGAGAAATTAAAACTTGAAGCCTGTGAAAGGATAGTCACCTATCTTTTTCCTCTTGATCCTTAAGAAATAGAAAATAGTGCTGTCATGAGACAAATAGGGTGATTACATCATTTGCTGAACTATCTGTAAAGGTATGTGACAGAAGATGGCAATTCCTCACCCCCAATAAAACATGAATTGGCACATTTGATTTAGAGGTGTCAGGGGGTGTCAGGATACAGGGGGTGTCAAATGTTACTTTATTTTTTCAACCATTTCATATATGTGAAATATACCCAGGTCTCCCACACTGCAGGCAGATTCTTTACCAGCTGAGCCACCAGGAAAGCCCATTTCATATATATATAACTGAATCATTATCCATGGCACTTATATCAACATCAAAATTCTCCAGCAACCTATGAGCAGTATGAACAATTGTTATTAGATATATTTAAGGTGTACAGCATAATTTTTTGTGATATAAATACAAAATATTGTGAAATGATTACCACAATCAAGCTAAGTAGCAGGTCCAATCACCTATCAAAGTTATGAATTCTTATATTTGTGTGTGGTGAGAACATTTAACATTAAATTTCTCAGCAAATTTCAAGTATAAAATACAGTGAGTCAGTTCACTATATCCTCATATGCATAACTCGTGAATATAGAGAGCCATTTTATGTACTTTAAAATGTACTTTAAAATGGCAATGTACTTTGCCATTTTATATAAAGAATTTGAGAGTCCATGGATATTGGTATCTAGAGATACTAGAACAAATCCCTCTGCAGATATTGTGGGACTATTCTACTATTAACTTTAGTACATTAAATCTCTAGAAATTATTCATCCTGCACAACTGACTGTTTGACCCCTTTGACCAACATCTATCCATTTCCCCTACTCTCCCAACCCTGGCACTCTACGTTTATGAATTCAACTTTTTAAGATTCCACATATTAGTGATACTCATGCAAGATTTCTCTTTCTGTGTTTTTGGCTTATTTCACTTAGCATGATATCCTCCAATTTTATCCATGATATCACAAATGGTAAGATTCCCTTCTTTTCTTTTCTTTTTTTTTTATATTTCAGTTTTTTATTTACTTACTAAAAATAAACTTACAATTAAGTTAGTTGAATTTTATAACAAAATTGGATCATACTGTTCATATTGTTCTTAACATGTGTGTTTTGTTCAATAGTAACTCACTTTTTTGAATATATAAGATTTTTTAAAAGAGAAATTCCCTTTATTTTTTTATTTCATTTATTTTTGTTAGTTGGAGGCTAATCACTTTACAATACCACAGTGGGTCTTGTCATACATTGACATGAATCAGCCATGGATTTACATGTATTCCCCATCCCGATCCCCCCTCCCACCTCCCTCGATTCCCTTCTTTTCAAAGGCCATACAGTATCCCATTCTGTGTGTGTGTATCTGACATCTTCTTTATTCATTCATCTGCCAGCGAACATATAGGTTGCTTCTATATCTTAGTATTGTGAATAATTCTGCAATGAACATGAGACTGCATATATCTCCTCAAAATACTGATTTTATTTCTTTTGGATGTATACCCAGAAGTGGGATAGCTGAATCGTATGATTTTTATACTTTCAACTTTTTGAGGAAACTCCATACTGTTTTCCATACTAGCTGCACAATTTTACATTTGCATCAATAGCAAACAGAAGTTACCTTTTCTCTACATTCTCACCAACACTTGTTTCTTTTCTCTTTTTGATAATCATTCTTATGATATCTTATTATGGTCTTGATTGACTTCTCCGTGATGATTAGTGATGTTGAGAAGCTTTTCACATATTTGCTAACCACTGTGTGTCTTCTTTAGAGAAATATCTATTTGGTCCTTAGCCCATTTTTCAATCAAGTTTTTGTTTCTTTTGTTTTGCTTTTTGCAGCTAAGTTGTTTGAGTTCCTTATACATTTTGATATTAAGTGAAAGTGAAAGAAAGTGAAAGTCTTTGCTCAGTCATGTCCAACTCTTTGCGACCCCATGGACTAAATAGTCCATGGAATTATCTAGGCCAGAATACTGGAGTGAGTAACCTTTCCGTTCTCCAGGGGATCTTCCCAACCTAGGGAATGAACCCAGGTCTCCCACATTGCAGTCTGAGCCACAGGGGAAGCCCATTTGATATTAACTCCTTTATTGGATAATTTTTTTTTCAATATTTTCTCCCATTCTGTAAGTTTCCTTCAATAGTCAGCAATACTCTGTTGATTACTTCCTTAACTTTGAAGAAGTTTTTCACTTTGATGCAATCCCATTTTTTTTGGGGGGCTTACCAGGTGGTAAAAAAGAAAAATCCACCTGCCAGTGGAGGAGATGGGAAAGATGTGCATTCCATCCCTGGGTCAAGAAGATCCCCTGGAGTAGGAAATGGCAACCCACTACAGTATGCTTGCCTGAACAATTCTATGGACAGAGGGACCTGGCAGGGGCAGTCTATGGGGTCACAGAGAGTCAGATATGGCTGAGCACACACTACCCGGCACACATGGGGAAAAATGACATTTATTTTTGCTCTTGTTGCCTGGGCTTTTGGAGTCATATCCAAAAATATTTGCCCAGAATAATGTCAAGAACTTTCCCCCTACATTGTCTTCTGGTAGTTTTACGGTTTCTGGTGTTACACTTAGGTCTTTAATTCATTTTGAGTTTATTTTTGTGTATGACATAAGAATCCAATTTCATTCTTCTGCGTGTGGACATCCATTTTTCTCAACACCATTTACTTAAGGGATAGTTCTTCCTTTACTGTGTATTCTTGGTAGCCTTCTCAAAAATCAGTTGACCATAGATAGATGCCTGGATTATTCCTGGGTTCTCAGTTCTGTCCCATTGGTCTATATGTTTCTTTGCCAGCACCATACTATATGCTGTGTATGCAGCATATTGTTGAGTCTTGTTTCTTGCTTATTTGATTTTTCATCCCTTCAGCCACACTATATCTCATGGCTGGAGAATTTAATTGTTCATATTTAAGGTAATTATTGATAGGTAAGGACTTACTGTTGCCATTTTATTGTTTTCTGACTGTTTCATAGTAGTTCATTTTTTTCCTTTCTTCTCATTCCATCTTTCTTTGTGAGTTGATGAATCTTTACAGTGATATGCTTTGATTACTTTCTCCTTATTTTTTCTGTAACTGCTAGAGGGTTTTTCTCATGGCTACCATGAGACTCATATAAAATATATGATAACTATAACACTTGTGTTAAACTGATAACTTCAATAACATAAAAAATTAAATTAACAAGGTATTGAATCTATAGTAATTTTAACTTTTGTCTTTTAATTTTATACTAGAGTTATCAGTAATTTGTATGTCACATTATGATTCTGAATTTGACTATCTATTGGGTTAGCCAAAAGGTTCATTCAGTTTTTCTGTAAGATGTTACAGAAAAACCCAACCACCTTTACCCAGAGTTTATACTTTCATATTTTTATTTTACAACTTTTCCCCTTTATTCTTCTTCCTTTCATTTTCCTTTTAAAATTTTATTTTTAATTGGAGGTTAATTGCTTTACAATATCATGCTGATTTCTGCCATACATCAACATGAATCAGCCATAGGTATATATATATGTCCCCTCCCTCTTGAAACTACCTCCCACCTTCCACCCCATCCCACCCCTTTAGGTTTTAACAGAGCACTGGTCTGAGTTCACTGCATCATACAGTAAATCCCTAATGGCTATCCATTTTACATTTGGTAATATGTATGTTTCCATGCAACTCTCTCAATTCATCACACCCTCTCCTTTTCCCACTGCATCCACAAGTCTATTCTCTATGTCTGTGTCTCCACTGCTGCCCTACAAATATGTTAATCGGTTCTATCTTTCTAGATTCCATATATATTTATGTTAATATGCAATATTCATTTTCCTCTTTTTTTTTTTCGTTTTCCTCTTTCTAACTTACTTCATTGTGTATAATAGACTCAAAGTTAATCCACTGCATTAGAACTGACTCAGATTTATTCCTTTTTATGGGTGAGTAATATTCCATTGTATATATGTACAACTTCTTTATCCACTCACCTGTCAGTGAACATCTAGATTCCTTCCGTGTCTTAGCTATTCTAAATAGTGCTGCAGCAAACATTGGGGGTACTTGTGTCTTTTTCAGTTATGGCTTTCTCAAGGTGTATGCCCAGTAGTGGGCTTCCCTCATAGCTCAGTCGGTAAAGAATCTGCCTGCAATGCAGGAGACCTGGATTCAATTCCTGAGTCAGGAAGATCCTCTGGAGAAGGAAATAGCAATCCACTCTAGTATTCTTGTCTGGAAAATCCCATGCACAGAGGAGCCTGGCGAGCTACAGTCCATGGAGTCGCAAGAGTTGGACACGACTTAGCGACTAAACCACCACCAGTGGGATTGTTGGGTCATGTTTTAGCTTTATCCCTAATTTTTAAAGGAATATCCATACTGTTCTCCATATGGTTGATTCAATTTACATTCTCACTAACAGTGTGAAAGGATTCCCTTTTCTCCACACCGTTTCCAGCATTTATTGTTTGCAGATTTCTGAGCATGACCATGCTGACTGTTGTCAGGTGATACATCATTGTAGTTTTAATTTGCATTTCTCTAATAATTAGAAATGTTGAACATCTTTTCACGTGTCTGTTGGCTATCTGTATGTCTTCTTTGGAGAAATGTATATTTAGGTCTTGTGCCCATTTTTTTATGGGGTTGTTTTCTTGATATTAGTTTGCATGAGCTGCTTGTGTTTGTTAGAGATTAAACCTTTGTCAGTTGCTTCATTTGCAAATATTTTCTCCCATTCTGAGGGTTGTCTTTCTATCTTGTTCATGACTTCCTTTGCTGTGCAAAAGCTTTTAAGTTTAAGTATGTCACATCTGTTTATTTTTGGTTTTGTTTTTATTACTCTAGGAGATGGATCAAAAAGAATCTTGCTGATTGATGTCAGTGTTCTGTCTATGTTTTCCTCTAAGGGTTTTATAGTGTCTGGCCTTACATTCACGTCTTTAATTCACTTTATTTTTATGCATGGTGTTAGGAAGTGTTCTAGTTTAATTCTTTTACATGTAACTGCCCAGTTTTCTGAGTACCATTTATTGAAGAGATAATCTTTTCTCCATTGTATATTCTTGCTCCCTTTGTCATAGATTAGGTGAACAGAGGTGTGGGGTTTTTTTTATCTGAACTTTCTATCCCTGTGCCAGTACCATATCATCTTGATTACTGTAGTATATTATTTTTAAAATTATTTTCCATCATAGGTTATTTTAAGATATTGACTATAATTCCCTATGTTATGCAGTAAACTTTTATTACTTGCTGCATATCTATTTTTAAATTAGAAATCTAGCATTCTATTCATACTAAGTCAAACAAGTGGGATCAATACATCATAATTTTTTTGTTAGGCAAAAACTCATACAATTTCTAAAATATATATATTACACATATTTCTGTATATGTTTATACAAAAGCTATTCTACTACACTTGATAAAGGCTTGAGAAAGAACATCAAAAAAATAATAGGTGGAGAAATTAGAGAACGTAAACTAAATAAGTGGGAGCACTGAATATGAAATAGAAAAAGTGAAACAAACTAGATAAAAGTAAATCATAGAGTCCAGTTGTTTTTAAACATGACTGCTCACTAGAAACATAACTGAAGCTCTGGAGAAAAAAAGGAGTGCCTAAGCATTTTTATTTAAAAAAAATTCAAGATAATTCTGATATGCATCTGGATTTTAAAAAGTGATTACAGGTTTTACTATTAGGTACTAGTTTTGGTGATATAGAGTTCTATTATTTTTCTGTTGGCCTGTCATGATACAAAGGTATTAAGTGAGTAATATTTAGATAACCACAAAAGTAAAAGATGTTTATCTGTTTTCACAATCAATAGCTAGACAAAAAATAAAAGATAATTATAACTGCAAGCCATAATGGGAACATGATTAACTTAACAATATAAAATAATTACATACAATTTGAGGGGATTAAGCAGAGTGATGTGGTAAGTGGAAGTGTATGCATGCAGATGTCTTCATCCACCTAGCCAGTGGGTGTCTTTTGGTTGGCACATTTAATCCATTTACATGTAAGGTAGTTATTGATATGTATGATCATAATACCATATTCTTAATTATTTGGGTTTATTTTCTGTAGGTGTTTTCCTTCTCTTGTGTTTCCTGCCTAGAGAAGTTCCTTTAGCACTTGTTTTAAAGCTGACTTGGTGGTGCTGAATTCTCTTAACTTTTGCTTGTCTGTAAATCTTTTGATTTCTCCATCAAATGTGAAGGACAGTCTTGCTGGGTAGAGTATTCTTGGTTGTAGATTCTTCCCTTTCATCATTTTAAATATGTCATGCCATTCCCTTCTGGCTTGTAGAGTTTCTGTTGAGAAATCACCTGATACCCTGGTGGAAGTTCCCTTGTATGTTGTTTGTTGTTTTCCCCTTGTGGCTTTTAATATTTTACCTCTGTCTTTAATTTTTGTCAGTTTGATTACTAAATGTCTCCTTGGGTTTACCTTGCCTGAGACTTTCCGTGCTTCCTGGACTTGGTTGATTATTTCCTTTCCCACATTAGGGAAGTTTTCAACTACTATCTCTTCAAATGTTTTCTCAGGTCCTTTCTCTCTCTCTTCTGCTTCTGGGACCCCTATAGTGCCAATGTTCATGCATTTAATGTTGTCCCAGAGGTCCCTTAGGCTGTCTTCATTTCTTTTCATTCATTTTTCTATAGTTTGTCCTGTAGCAGTGATTTCCACCATTCTGTCCCCCAAGTCATTTATCCATGCATCTGCTTCAGTTATTCTGCTATGGATTCCTTCTAGTGTACTATTCATCTCTGCTTGTTTGTTCTTCATTTCTCATAGGTCTTTAGTAAAGATTTCTTTCATCTTCTCAATATTAGCCTCCATTCTTTTCTGAGATCCTGAATCATTTTCACTGTCATTAGTCTGAATTCTTTTCCTGGAATGTTGCTTATCTCCACTTCATTTAGTTGTTTTTCTGGGGTTTAATCTTGTCCGTTTATCTGGGACATAACTTTATGCTTTTTCATCATGATTAACTTTCTATAATACGGCTTTTTTTTTTTTTTTTTAAGCCACTGTGAGACTGTGCTTCTTCTTGCTCCTTCTGTCTGCCTTCTGATGGAGGAGGCTAAGAGGTTTGTATAAACTTCCTGATGGGAGGGACTGGTGATGGGAAAAACGAGGTCTTGCTCTGGTGAACAGGGCCTTGTTCAGTAAAATTTTAATCCATTTATCCGTTGATGGGTGGGGTTGCACGCCCTCCCTGGTAGTTGTTTGGTCTGAGGTGACCCAGCCCTTGGATCTAGAACCTCTATGGTAGAGTTAACGGAAAACTCCAAGAAGGTTTACACCAAAGGGGACCTTCCCAGGTTGGTGCCCCTGTCCCCGTGATAAGCCCCTGCTGTCCCATACCTCTACCAGGGAATGGATAAAAAAGATGTGGTGCATATATATAATGAATTTTTTTTCAACCATAGAAAAATTATGAAATAATGCCATTTTTAAACAACATGGATGGGCCTAGAGATTACCATATTAAATGAAGTCAGTCACACAAAGAAAGTCAAATATCCTATGATATATTCACGTGTGAAATCTAATTTTAAAGAAAATGAAGCAATTGAACTTATTTACCAAACAGAAACAGACTCACAGACTTGGAAAACAAATGTAGTTACCTAAGGGTAAATGTGGTGGGAAGGTATAAATTAGGAGTTTGAGATTACCATATTTATACTACTACATATAAGAGTGATGTCAACAAAGGCCTACTGTCTAGCACAGGGAAATCTGTTTAATATTCTATAGTAACCTATATAAGAAAGTTATATGTGTGTGTATGTGTGTGTGTGTGTATTAGTTCAGCTCTGTCGCTCACTCATGTCTGATTCTTTGTGACCCCATAGACTGAAGCACCCTTGACTTTCCTGTCCTTCACCAACTTCCAGAGCTTGCTCAAACTCATGTCAATTGAGATGGGGATGCCATCCAACCATCTCATCTCCTGCCTTCAAGCCTTCCCAGCATAAGTGTCTTTTCTAATGAGTCAGCTTTTCAAATCAGGTGGCCAAAGTATTGGAGCATCAGCTTAAGCTTCAGCCCTTCCAATGTATATTGAGGACTGATTCCCTTCAGGATTGACTGGTTTGATCTCCTTGCAGTCCAAGGGATTCTCAAGAATCTTCTCCAGTTCCACAGTTCAAAAGCATCAGTTCTTTGGTGCTCAGCTTTCTTTATGGTCCAACCCTCACATGCATAAGCAGAAGTAGATGTTTTTCTGGAATTCTCTTGCCTTTTCTATGATCCAGTGGATGCTGGAAATTTGATCTCTTATTTCTAAACCTTTTCTAAATCCAGATTGAACATCTGGAAGTTCTCAGTTCACATACGGTTGAAGCCTTGCTTGGAGAATTTTGAGCATTACTTTGTTAGTGTGTGAGGTGAGTGCAATTGTGCAATAGTTTGGATATTCTTTGGCATTGCCTTTCTTTTGGATTCGGATGAAAATTGACTTATTCCAGTCCTGTGGCCACTGCTGAGTTTTCCAAATTTGCTGGCATATTGAGTGCAACACATTCAGAGCATCATCTTTTAAGATTTGAAAGAGCTCAGCTGGAATTCCATCACCTCCACTAGCTTTGTTTGTAGCAATGCTTCCTAGGACCACTTCACTTTTCACTCCAGGATGTCTGGCTCTAGGTGAGTGATCACACCATCGTGGTTGTCTGGGTCATTAAATTTTTTTGTATAGTTCTTCTGTGCATCTTCTGCTTCTGTTAGGTCCATATTGAGTTAGTTTCTCAGCTTCTGTTAGGTCTATATTGTGTTAGCTCTCAGTTCAGTTCAGTCGCTCAGTTGTGTCTGACTCTTTGCAATCCCATGAATCGCAGCACGCCAGGCCTCCCTGTCCATCACCAACTCCCGGAGTTTACTCAAACTCAGATCCATCGAGTTGGTGATGCCATCCAGCCATCTCATCCTCTGTCGTCCCCTTCTCCGCCTGCCCCTAATCCCTCCCAGCATCAGGGTCTTTTCAAATGAGTCGACTCTTTACATGAGGTGGCCAAAGTACTGGAGTTTCAGCTTCAGCATCAGTCCTTCCGATGAACACCCAGGACTGATCTCCTTTAGGATAGACTGGTTGGATCTCCTTGCAGTCCAAGGGACTCTCAAGAGTCTTCTCCAACACCACAGTTCAAAAGCATCAATTTTTCGGCGCTCAACTTTCCTCACAGTCCAACTCTCACATCCATACATGACCACTGGAAAAACCATAGCCTTGATTAGACGGACTTATGTTGGCAAAGTAATGTCTCTGCTTTTTAATATGCTGTCTAAGTTGGTCATAATTTTCATCCCAAGGAGTAAGTGTCTTTTAATTTCATGGCTGCAATCACCATCTGCAGTGATTTTGGAAACCCCTCAAAATAAAGTCTAACACTGTTAACACTGTTTCCCTGTCTATTTCCCATGAAGTGATGGGACCAGATGCCATGATCTTAGTTTTCTGAATGTTGAGCTTTAAGCCAACTTTTTCACTCTCCTCTTTCACTTTCATCAAGAAGCTTTTTAGTTCCTCTTCACTTTCTGTCATAAAGGTGGTGTCAACTGCATATCTGAGATTATTGATATTTCTCCCTGCAATCTTGATTCCAGCTTGTGCTTCTTCCAGCCCAGCTTTTCTCATGATGTATTCTGCATACAAGTTAAATAAGCAGGGTGACAATATACATCCTTGACGTACTCCTTTTCCTATTTGGAACTAGTATGTTGTTCCATGTCCAGTTCTAACTGTTGCTTTCTGACCTGCATATAGGTTTCTCAAGAGGCAGGTCAGGTGGTCTGGTATTCCCATCTCTTTCAGAATTTCCCACAGTTTATTGTGATCCACACAGTCAAAGGTGTTGGCATAGTCAATAAAGCAGAAATAGGTGGTTTTTTTTTCTGGAACTCTCTTGCTTTTTCGATGATCCAGTGGATATTGGCAATTTGATCTCTGGTTCCTCTACTTTTTCTAAAACCAGCTTGAACATCTGGAAGTTCACGGTTCATGTATTGCTGAAGCCTGGCTTGGAGAATTTTAAGCATTACTTTACTAGCGTGTGAGATGAGTGCAATTGTGTGGTACTTTGAGCATTCTTTGGGATTGCCTTTCTCAGGGATTGGAATGAAAACTAACTTTTTCCAGTCCTGTGGCCACTGCTGAGTTTTCCAAATTTGCTGGCATATTGTGTGCAGCAGTTTCACAGCATCATCTTTAGTATTTGAAATAGCTCAACTGGAATTCCATCACTGCCACTAGCTTTGTTAGTCTTGATGCTTTCTAAGGCTCACTTGACTTCACATTCCAGTATGTCTGGCTCTAGGTGAGTGATCACACCTTCGTGATTATCTGGATCATCAAGATCTTTTTTGTACAGTTCTTCTGTGTATTCTTGCCACCTCTTCTTAATATCTTCTGCTTCTGTTAGATCCCTACCATTTCTGTCCTTATCAAACCCATCTTCGCATGAAATGTTCCCTTGGTATCTCTAATTTTCTTGAAGCGATCTCTAGTCTTTCCCATTTTGTTGTTTTCCTCTATTTTTTTGCACTGATCGCTGAGGAAGGCTTTCTTATCTCTCTTTCCTATTCTTTGGAACTCTGCATTCAAATGGGAATATCTTTCCTTTTCTCCTTTGCTTTTTGCTTCTCTTCTTTTACAGCTATTTGTAAGGCCTCCTCAGAGAACTATTTTATCTTTTTGCATTTCTTTTCCATGGAGATGGTCTTGATTTCTGTCTCCTGTACAATGTCATGAACCTCCTTCCTTAGTTCATCAGGCACTCTGTCTATCAGATCTAGTCCCTTAAATCTGTTTCTCACTTCCACTGTATAGTCATAAGGGAATTGATTTAGGTCATACCTGAATGGTCTAGGGTTTTCCTTACTTTCTTCAGTTTAAGTCTGAATTTGGCAATAAGGAGTTCATGATCTGAGCCACAGTCAGCTCCCGGTCTTGCTTTTGCTGACTGTGTAGAATTCTCCATCTTTGGCTGCAAAGAATATAATCAATCTGATTTCGATGTTGACCATCTGGTGATGTCTATGTGTAGAGTCTTCTCTTGTGTTGTTGGAAGAGGGTGTTTGCTATGACCAGTGCGTTCTCTTGGCAAAACTCTATTAGCCTTTGCCCTGCTTCATGTTGCACTCCAAGGCCAAATTTGCCTGTTACTCCAGGTGTTTCTTGATTTCCTACTTTTGCATTCCAGTCCCCTATAATGAAAGGGACATCTTTTTTGGGTGTTAGTTATAGAAGGTCTTGTAGGTCTTCAAAGAACTGTTCAACTTCAGCTTCTTCAGCATTACTGGTTGGGGCATAGGCTTGTATTACAGTGATATTGAATGGTTTCCCTTGGAAACGAACAGAGATATTTCTGTCATTTTTGAGATTGCATCCAAGTACTGCATTTTGGATTCTTTTGTTGACCATGATGGCTACTGGATTTCTTCCAACGGTTTCCTGCCCACAGTACGGATATAATGGTCATCTGAGTTAAATTCACCCATTCCAGTCCATTTTAGTTCGCTGATTCCTAGAATGTCGACATTTACTCTTGCCATCTCCTGTTTGATCACTTCCAATTTGCCTTGATTCATGGACCTAACATTCCAGGTTCCTATGCAATATTGCTCTTTACAGCATCGGACCTTGCTTCTATTACCAGTCACATCCATAACTGGGTATTGTTTTTGCTTTGGCTCCATCCCTTCATTCTTTCTGGAGTTATTTCTCCACCGATCTCCAGTAGCATATTGGGCACCTACCGACCTGGGGAGTTCGTCTTTCAGTATCCTATCATTTTGCCTTTTCATACTGTTCATGGGGTTCTCAAGGCAAGAATACTGAAGTGGTTTGCCATTCCCTTCTCCAGTGGACCACATTCTGTCAGACCTCTCCACCATGACCCGTCTCTCTTGGGTCTCCCCAGATGGCATCACTTAGTTTTATAGAGTTAGACAAGACTGTGGTCCTGTGATCAGATTGACTAGTTTTCTGTGATTATGATTTCAGTGTTTCTGCCCTCTGACGCCCTCTCACAATGCCTACCATCTTACTTGGGTTTCTCTTACCTTGGACGTGGGGTATTACTTTATGGCTGCTCCAGCAAAGTGCAGCCGCTGCTCCTTACCTTGGCCATGGGGTATCTCCTCACAGCCGCCCCTCCTGACCTTGAATGTGGAGTAGCTCCTCTCAGGCCTTCTGCGCCCGGCACAGCTGCTGCTTCTTGGACGTGGGGGTTGCACCTCTCGGTCCCCGCCCCTGACCTCGGGGGTGGGGTAGCTCCTCTCGGAGCTTTAGGTATGCATAAAAGGGATTCATATGTATATATATGTATACATGAATATACATGAGTATCAAGTATATATAAATATATATATCTCAATCACTTTTCTGTATACACGTATCTAGCACACAGTTGTAAATCAATTATTTTCCAGTATAAAATAAAAATGAAATAAAAAATAACAATTCAGTGCCAGGTGCTACTTTATTTAAATTTTAATAAGGAGTAACCAAAAGCAATTACAAATATTTTTAAAAGCAATGCCTATATCAATGGACAAGAAAAGGTTTAAATTACTATGGCACAACAATGTGAAAAAGAATCAAGAAAGCAGTATAATGGTATGAAGCAGAATTGACATTTATCTCATTTTAACCTATGAAAATCAATCTAATAGTTTTTATAGTAGCTGCCAGTTATTTATTTCACAGGCTAAACTCAGAGACAATTTCCAATGTTTACTTCCATTTTTTTGTTGTAGATCCTAGTGACACAAAAATGTTGATTATAGAGGAAAAATGCTAGTACAAAATACTTGATCAGAAAAGTTAACTTAAAAAATGATCATACTGATTGATCCAGTTTAATTCACATTATGGGAGAAACTAGTCAGAGAGCCTCAAAGGAGAATTCTGTATTAAACATGAAGAGAAGAATTTCTATAGAGTTTTATAGAGGTATAGTAAGAGAAGTCAATCAAAGTTTACTTCTTTCTGTCAAAAACACAATTGAAAAAAAATAGTAATTTAGTAATGTGTAGGTTGAGCACTTTAGGTTTATCAAGAGCAGCTTCTCCCGTGGCTCAGCAGGTAAAGAGTTCGCATGCAGTGCAGGAGATGCAGGAAATGCGAGTTCAGTCCCTGGGTCAGGAAAGTCCCCAGGAGAAGGAAATGACAACCTACTCTAGTACTCATGCCTGGGAAATCCTGTGGACAGAAGAGCCTGGTGGGTTGCAAACAGTCAACCTCAACGGAGTAACTAACACTTTCTTTTCACTTCAGATTGAGCAGTTTAGGTTTCAACACTTCAGGTTGAGCAGTTTAAGTTTACCACGAGGGGTAGAAGAAATATAAACAGAAAATTTAGTGATATGTGAGGGTCACAGGAAGAAATTTTCAGCCCTTAAGGGTCTTTCCCACTCCCTCTATTTTGGTCAAGGGGGAGACTGAGTCTTATTGTTTGACTATAGCTGTGCATATCTGTTAGATCTGTAGAACCTGCATTAATTTCAGTCTCAGACTCTTTGTTGTTGCTGTTCAGGTGCTCAGTAGTGTTCAACTCTTTGCAACCCTATGGACTGCAGCACACCAGGCTTCCCTGCTTACCATCTTCCAGAGCTTGCTCAAACTCATTTTCCTTGAGTCAGTGATGCCTTGCAGCCATCTCATCCTCGGTCATCCCCTTCTCGTCCTGCCTTCAAACTTTCCCGGCATAAGGGTTTTTCTAGTGAGTCAGCTCTTCAAATCAGGTGGCCAAAGTATTAGAGCTTCTGCTTCAGTGTCAGTCTTTCTAATGAGTATTCAGAATTGATTTCCTTTAGGATTTACTGCTTTGATTTCCTTGAAGTCCAAGGGACTCTTGAGAGTCTTCTCCAACACCACAATTCAAAAGCATTGGCTTTCAGCCTTCTTTATGGTCCAACTCTCACATCCATACATGACCACTGGAAAAACAATAGCTTTGACTCTACACACCTTTGTCAGCAGAGTAATGTCTCTACTTTTTAATACGCTGTCCAGAATGGTCATAACTTTTCTTCCAAGGAGCAAGTGTCTTTTAATTTCGTGGCTGCAGTCACCATCTGCAGTGATTTTGGAGCCCAAGAAAATAAAGTCTGTTACTGTTTCCATTATTTCCCTATCTATTTGCCATGAAGCGATGGGACCAGAAGCCATGATCTCATTTTTTTGAACGTTGAGTTTTAAGCCAGCTTTTTCACTCTCCTCCGTCACCTTCTTCAAGAGGCTCCTTAGTTTCTCTTTCCTTTCATAAGGGTGGTGTCACCTGCATATCTGAGGTTATTGATATTTCTCCTGGCAATATTAATTCCAGCTTGTGCTTCATCCAGCCTGGCATTTTGCATGATGTACCATGCATATAAGTTAAATAAGCAGGGTCATAATATACAGCTTTGAAATACTCCTTTCCCAATTTGGACCAGTCTGTAGTTCCATGTCCAGTTGTAACTGTTGCTTCTTGACCTGCATACAGGTTTTTCAGGAGGCAGATAAGGTGGTCTGGTATTCCCATCTCGTGAAGAATTTTCCACAATATGTTGTGATCCACACAGTCAAAAGATTTAGCATACTCAGTGAAGGAAAATAGATGCTTTTCTGGAATTCCCTTGCTTTGTCTATGATCAAGCTGATGTTAGTAATTTGGTTTCTTTTTCCTCTGCCTTTTCTAAATGCAGCTTGATCATCTGGAAGCTCTTGGTTCACACAGTGTTGAAGCATAGCTTGGAGAATTTTGAGCATTACTTTGTTAGTATTAAATGAGTGCAATTATATGGTAGTTGGAACATTCTTTGCCATTACCCTTCTTTGGGATTGGAATGAAAACAGATATTTTCCAGTCCTGTGGCCTCAGCTGAGATTTCCATATTTGCTGGCATATTGAGTGTAACACTTTAATAGCATCATCTTTTAGGGTTTTAAATAGATCAGCTAGTTTTAAATAGCTCAGCTTCCACTAGTTTTGTTCATAGTGATACTTCCTAAGGCCCACTTGACTTCACAGTCCAGGGTGTTTGGCTCTAGGTGATTGATCACACCGTTGTGGTTATCTGAGTCATTGAGATGTTTTTGGTATAGTTTTTCTGTGTTTTCTTACCTGCGTTTCTTAATGTCTTCTGCTTCTGTTAGGTTCATACCATTTCTGTTCTTTATTGTGCCCATCTTTGCAGTAAATATTCCCTTGATATCTCTAAATGTTCCTTTGATGTTTCCTATAACTTTTGCCCTTGTAATTGAATTTTAATCTTTTGTCAAGTGACTAGGTAAACGGAAATGTTTATGACTGGACAGAATACAGCAAACAAATGTTGAGATAAAATGTGTTAACGTAACAATGATCAGAACTCCTTGGATAATATCTTTTAGCAAAGTCCTGCTGCCTATGGGGTTAGCCAGGATAACGATTCCCATCCCACACAGAGTTCTAGAAAAGAGATGTGATTTCAGATTAATAGGCTTGTGAAATACTTTTTTTTATATATCTGATTTACCCAGAGTAATAAGTTTAAGGGAAGATTCTTAAAAGTCTAATTTTAGCAATTAGAAAGTATCAAGTGGGAAAGATAAGCCAAGAAAAGAAAGAAAAAGACAAGAGTTACTTGGTAGTCCTGGGCATTTGGGAATCTTGAACGGTAGTTCTTGTGTAAATTATCCATGTTTAGTAGTAGCCTGTTGCTTGATTTGAGGTCTTTGGATTGCTCATTTTAATCACTAAGTTGTGTCTGACTCTTTTGGGACCCCAAGGACTGTAGCCTGCCAGGCTCCTCTGTCCAATGGAGGCAAGAACATTGGAGTGGGTTATTAGGTTGCCATTTCCTTCTCTAGGAAATCTGCCTGATCAAACCCACATCACCTGCATTGGCTGGTGGATTCTTTATGACTGAGCCACCAAGGAAGTCCTAAGGTTCTTTGGATAGATGTCCCTTCTGATGCTGCCTGCTTTTGTTCAATCTTGAGTCTCAGATTTTTTTATCATGGAATTCCAGGAGGTGGTTATATCATGTTTTCTTTTTCTTGTTAGCTGTGACATGTGAATAAAAGGGTTGGTTCCCTGAAGTTTTACTACAGTATGTGCCAATAGCAGTATCTGATCTACTTCCTAAGGAGGTTCAAGAGAAAGTTTTCTTTGTGTAATTTCTACTTAACCAAGAAAATTTTGTAGTCATCCCTGTGGTTTATCCCAAGGACAATAGCTTGATACTATACTGGAGTGTCTTTATTAAACTTCTACACTATTTGACTATGTAGACCTTTGGAAACAGCAGACTCAGGTATTAGTGGTGAAAGCTCCATAGGACAATATTTCTCTTGGAGTGTATCTAATAGCCATGAGAACTAAGGGAAAAGATATTGATCATAGCAGTTGAAATTTCTTGGAGAGTTTTGCAGGTTCCTGTTTTATAATGTCATTCATTTGGTTATTCATAATCATTTATATATATCTTTTTTTGTTTGTTTTTTTTTTTGTTTTTTTTTTTTACTAAAAATGATCCTTTATGGTGGTGGTGCGTAGAGGAATGTTTTCCCATATTCCATTCTATTAAACATTTGGAGTAAATTTTATGTATGGTTAAGATATCAACCTAAGTTTGGGTTAAACCTAAGTTGGCTTAAAGTTCAACATTCAGAAAACTAAGATCATGGTATCTGGTCCCATCACTTCATGGGAAATAAATGGGGAGACAGTGGAAACAGTGTCAGACTTTATTTTTGGGGGCTCCAAAATCACTGCAGATGGTGATTGCAGCCATGAAATTAAAAGACGCTTACTCCTTGGAAGGAAAGTTATGACCCACCTAGACAGCATATTAAAAAGCAGAGACATTACTTTGCCAACATAGATCCGTCTAGTCAAGGCTATGGTTTTTCCAGTGGTCATGTATAGATGTGAGAGTTGGACTGTGAGGAAAGCTGAGCACCGAAAAATTGATGCTTTTGAACTGTGGTGTTGGAGAAGACTCTTGAGAGTCCCTTGGACTGCAAGGAGATCCAACCAGTCCATCCTAAAGGAGATCAGTCCTGGGTGTTCATTGGAAGGACTGATGCTGAAGCTGAAACTCCAACAATTTGGCCACCTCATGTGAAGAGTCGACTCATTTGAAAAGACCCTGATGCTGGGAGGGATTGGGGGCAGGCGGAGAAGGGGACGACAGAGGATGAGATGGCTGGATGGCATCACCGACTCATTGGACATGAGTTTGAGTGAACTCCAGATGTTGGTGATGGACAGGGAGGCCTGGCATGCTGCGATTCATGGGTTCGCAAAAAGTCGGACACGACTGAGTGACTGAACTGAACTGAGGATATCAAAGGGTATCACACACCTGTGTGTGATTTAAAAGCAGATACAAAGAAGACATAGTTCAGATATTGGAGTTCCCATCCTGATAAAGAGGCAGACATATAGGAATTTCAAAGACACCATCTTCTAGCTTGTTTTCCAGATTATGTGAACTTGTAGTCAAGAGTAATCTCAATACCACCAACAAATATTTGATTTCCATTTTTATAGATATGTAGTTTGCCCTGATCTTGTCACAGCTTCCACATCAAAGATCCATACGAGTTTGAATTTTTTCTGTGAGTCCTCTTGTGTCCACCACAAAAGTATTTCAGGGTTTTATTGTTGGTAATATTCTCTGATTTCACGCTTCTCTGAATTATATATTTATGATTCAGATCCCTTGGAGAAGGAAATGACAACTCTCTCCAGTATTCTTGCCTGGAAAATCTCATGGACAGGAGAGCCTGGTGGGCTACAGTCCTTGAGTCAGACATGTTTAAGCATTGACAGACAGACCAGAGGGTAAGAGCAGGGGATAATTTGGAAAATTGGGATTGACATTTACACAATTCTATATTTAAAATATATAACTAATATGATAATAGCACAATCAGATAACTAATAAGATAATAGCAAAATAGGTAGCACAATAATAATACTGTGTAGCACAGGGAACTCAATTCAATATTCTGTAATGACCAATATAGGAAAATAATCTGAAAAAGAAATAAGCGTCTAAAACTTTTAAAACACAATTTTTCCTGTTATAACAAATAATGCATTTTATTTTCGTAGTCATAATAAATAATAATTGTTAAATTAATTAAAATAATTTATTAATGCCTATTTATGCCATGTAAATGCTAGGATCATGATTAAAGTGTGTTAGGAGTTTTCATTATTTCTTCTATGGATAGGCAGTCATCTGATCACATAAGAGCTATAGCAAAGTAGATAACTTTCTCCTTGGCTCTAGAGTCAAGTGTGTAGGTAAAGACAAATATAAAGAAATTACATTTATGTCTCTACAAGTGAAGAGGTGTGAAGTTTTAAGTATGATAGCATTTCAGAAATACAATTATCTTAAGTAACTTCAATGTTTGGGTTTTCAAAGTGATTATATTACCCAAAGCAATCTACAGATTTAATGAAATCCCTGTCAACATACACATGATATTTTTCACAGAACTAAAACAAATAATCCAAAAATTCACATGGAACCACAAAAGACCTGAAATTGCCAAAGCAACATTGCAAAACAGAACAAAGCTGGCAGTACCACCCTCTCAGATTTCAGACTATACTACAAAAGCTACAGTAATGAAAACAACACAATATTGGCACAAAAACAAACACATAGATCAATGGACAGAGAGCCCAGAAATAAACCCACACACTTTTGATTGATTAATTCAACAACAAAGGAGAAAGAATATACAATGTAGAAAAGACAGTCTCTTTAACAAGGGATGCTGGAGAAACTGAACAGCTATGTGTAAAACAATGAGATTAGAACATTACAAAAATAAACTCAAAATGGATTAAAGATGTAAATATAAGACCTGAAACTGTGAAACCTAAAAGAAACCATAGGCAGAACTCTCTTTGACATGAATAGCAACAATATATTTTGGGTCTTTCTCTTAAAGCAAAAGAAATAAAAGCAAAAATAAATAAACAGAACTTAATTAAACTTAAAAGCTTTTACAAAGCAAAGGGAACTGTCTAGGAAATGAAAAAACAACCTTTGGAATAAATATAAATATTTGCAAATAGTATGGCCAGCTAACAATTAACCAAAACATATAAAAAACCTCATATAACTCAATATCAAAGGGAACAAAGAATCCAATCAAAAAATGGGCAGAAGAGCTGAATAGACATTTTCCCAAAGAAAACATACAAATACATAACAGGTACATTAGAAGATGCTCAATATTGCTAATTATTGAAGTGAAGTGAAGTGAAGACACTCAGTCGTGTCCGACTCTTTGCCACCCCATGGACTGTAGCCAACCAGGATCCTCAGTCCATGGGATTTTCCAGGCAAGAATACTGGAGTGGGTTGCCATCTCCTTCTCCAGGGGATCTTCCCGATCCAGGGATGGAACCCTGGTCTTCCTGCATTGTAGGCAGATGCTTTTACCATCTGAGCTACCAGGGAAGCCCCTGCTAATTATTAGAGAAATGCAAATCAAAACCATGACGAGATATCCCTCACATCTGTAAGAATGGCTATCATCAGAAAGTCTACACATAGCAAATATTGGCAAAGATATAGAGAAAAACAAACCCTCCTGCACTGTTTGTGGGAATGTAAATTCAATGCAGTCATTATGGAAAATAGTATGGAGGTTCCTCAAAAAGCTAAAAATAGAATGACCGTATGATCCAGAAATTTTACTTCCAGGTATATATCCAAAGAAAATGAAAACACTAATTAGAAAAGACATGTACTCCAATGTTCATAGTAGCACTATTTATAGTAGCCAATATAGAGAAGCAACCCAAATGTCCATCAGCAGATGAATGGGTAAAGTATACTACATCTGCTTTATCTACAGCAGTAAGCCAGCCAGTAATAATGTATGGTGTATCACTCAGTCATAAATAAGGTTAAAATTCTGCTACTTGTAGTAACATATGTGGACCTAGAGAATATTAGGCTTAGTAAAAATGTGAGACAGACAAATACTGTTTGATATTACTTATATACCAGATTTTTAAAAATGCAAATAAATATATATGCAAAACAAACAGACTCACAGATATAGAAAACTAACAGTTACCACAGGCGAGAGGTAAAGTGGGGAGGGGCAAATTGTGGGTATGGGATTAAGAAATACAAACTACTATGTATAAAGTAGATAAGTGACAAGGATATATTATGTAGCACAGACATAAGACATTATCTTATAACAACCTTTAATGAAGTTTAATCTATAAGTATACTGAATCATTATGGTATACACATGAAATAAACATAATATTGTAAAGCAACTATGCTTCAATTAATAATTAATAAGTTGGATTTTCAGAAAATAAATGTTTTAATATAATGTATTTATGTTCTTTAATTAGGAGAGATTGTCTAACATTTAGAAAATATCTGTGAATATTATACATGTTAAAAGTGGGAAAAATACAGAAATTTAGATAAGTACAAGATAAGATTTTAATATTATTTGGATGAAAATTCCCAATGGAAATCATCCTAAATTTTTTCCATGAAAACAAACATTACCCAAGGAAAGGAAACAATTGATTCACGGTATTATAGGCACTTTATTTGAAATTGGTTTATTTATTATTCACTGCAACTACAAAAGCTTGTGTTATATTCCTTAAGCTTTTAGAGAAGAGAATGAAAGATGTTTGGGAAATGTTACATATCTGATGTGTCAGAACGGGTTTTCAATCCTGTTCAATATGACTTAAAAGTCCATGCTCTTTCCACTTCACCAAGTTTTCAAAATAACCATGACCTTTCAAATACAAAAAGATGGAGCTCTAAGAATAAACTAAGTATACTGACAGGGTCTGTCAGTATTCCTTCTGAGGAATGTTTTAAATAGAAGAACATATAAAAGAAAAATTGAGTTTCAATAAAACAGAATGTATTCATCCAGAATTTTACTTCCAACTTTCAATTTTTGGTCTCAAATAGATATTTTAAGCACAAAACAAGGTCACAGTCAAATTGTTACTAACCAGAGTTCTTAGGCTTCCTTAATCAATAGAATTTGACAAGAGGCTAGACAAGAAATTCAGCAAGGCTTTTTGGGGCTCCTACGGCAGCTTATGTGGTCTGCCTACACCTTTAGTGGTTTTGAGTGCTGGGGGCATGTGCAATATCCTGTTTTTGCTCCTGGCTTTTCAGAAGTGGCAGTTGGATTTTTGATATTTTTGTAGCTTATAACAAGATGTGTAATTTGCCCAAAGTGCACATGTACCGGGTTATCTTTAGTCCCTTATAGTTTCTTAGCATTCTATTGCTTGAGGACATGTGTCCAGGCATTTGTCTAGGTGAAGCATTGTAGCAAAGGGTTCCAGGTCCCAGGTCCAAGGCTGTCTCAAAACGACATAATGTTGCTGAAACTCAGCTTCTGTTCACCAGTGCTGAACAGAAACAGAGACAGAGTTTTGAGTGAAGTAGAAAGGAGTAGCTTTTATTGATTTGCCAGGCAAAAGGGGCCACAGTGGACTAATGCCCTGAAAACTGTGTGACCCACCATGGAGGGGTTAGTGAAGAGTTTTGTGTGTTCAAGGAGCAGGGTGTGATCAGCTTGTGGAGAGTTCTTGGATTGGTTGGCATCAAGGTGAAATTCAAGTATCATCAACCTTCTGGTTTCAAACAGTCTAGGATCTGTGTTCTTGTGGTCAGCAGTTTTCATCTGGGGTGGGGTGGGGGAGTGGGAGGCTTCCCGCAAAAACAACTTAGGAGTGTGTGTTAGGCCTTTATCTCTATCTATCAGGGAACTGGAAGCTTGGTGGTTCTGTTATGTGGCAGAATTATAGTCTAAATTATTACCAATTTCTTAACCCTAAAGCCACTCTTTGTTTCTACATCTTCATGTTTCCCAGTCATTAACTCTCAAGTCAGCATTTTACCTCAGAAAACAAGGACACAGGGTCTCGTATATAGATAGGGGCTTGTACACAGTTTCAATTAGAAACAATAAAGAATTAACATTTGACTCAGCTACAGACTAGTATCTGTGTGCTATTTCTTATAATACAATGTTAATATAATCTAAAAATTTATGTTAAGCATGTTCAAGTAAGCAAACAATTTACTGGCTCTGTGTTTTCCAATTAAAAGCCAACTTAATTCTATTTACTTTACAAATTTTTCCTTCTTACAACTACATATCAGAAAAAATGGGTCTTTCTTTAGGCTTTCTCTACTGATCACTAACCTCTTTACTTCTGTTAAGTATTCATTCCTTAAATGAACAATAAATTCTTACAATACTATAGCACTTCATGAAAAGGTTACTACCTAACTACCACTCTCTTGTAACAGAGAAGAACAGACTTGACTCCATATTGGATGTATTCTTTTAGTTATAACCTTTGTGTTCTACTGTCTGTGTTTAGTCTTGCTGGCTCTGCACTTTTTCAAAAAGAATGTTTTCTATGGCTTGAAAATACTTGATAACCTATTTTCAAAGCTCTTTCTCTCAGGCTTAACCTTTAAAAGTATAGCACAAATATACAAGCAACTCCTGCAGCTCAATTCCAGAAAAATAAATGACCCAATCAAAAAATGGGCCAAAGAACTAAACAGACATTTCTCCAAAGAAGACATACAGATGGCTAACAAACACAAGAAAAGATGCTCAACATCACTCATTATCAGAGAAATGCAAATCAAAACCTCAATGAGGTACCATTACACGCCAGTCAGGATGGCTGCTATCCAAAAAGTCTACAAGCAATAAATGCTGGAGAGGGTGTGGAGAAAAGGGAACCCTCTTACACTGTTGGTGGGAATGCAAACTAGTACAGCCGCTATGGAAAACAGTGTGGAGATTTCTTAAAAAACTGGAAATAGAACTGCCATATGACCCAGCAATCCCACTTCTGGGCATACACACCGAAGAAACCAGATCTGAAAGAGACACGTGTACCCCAATGTTCATCACAGCACTGTTTATAATAGCCAGGACATGGAAGCAACCTAGATGCCCATCAGCAGATGAATGGATAAGGAAGCTGTGGTACATATACACCATGGAATATTACTCAGCCGTTAAAAAGAATTCACTTGAATCAGTTTTAATGAGGTGGATGAAACTGGAGCCCATTACACAGAGTGAAGTAAGCCAGAAAGATAAAGACCAATACTGTATACTAACGCATATGTATGGAATTTAGAAAGATGGTAACAATAACCCTACATGCAAAACAGAAAAAGAGACACAGATGTACAGAACAGACTTTTGGACTCTGTGGGAGAAGGCGAGGGTGGGATGTTTCGAGAGAACAGCATCGAAACATGTATATTATCTAGGGTGAAACAGATCACCAGCCCAGGTTGGATGCATGTGACAAATGCTCGGGCCTGGTGCACTGGGAAGACCCAGAGGGATCGGGTAGAGAGGGAGTTGGGAGGGGGGATCGGGATGGGGAATAAATATAAATCCATGGCTGATTCATGTCAATGTATGACAAAAGCCACTACAATATTGTAAAGTAATTAGCCTCCAACTAATAAAAATAAATGAAAAAATAAAGTATAAACATTCTTTCACACAGAGAGAAAAGTTGCAGAACAGAGAATAACATTTGTCTTGCTGGAGGTTTACAGGAACATCTTGATCAGACCTACATGGACATCTGTAAGAACAAAGGATTGGCACATCCCCTCTGAGGTTTGGCTGGCACCAAGAAGTTCACAACAACCAGCCACATCCCCTCTCCTTTTAATATAAAAGAAACCTGAATTCTAACTCTGAATAAGATGGTTCTTTGGAACTCCAGTCTACCATCTTGGTCTGCTGGCTTTCCCAAATACAGTTGCTATTCCTTGTCCCAACACCTGATCTCTCACTAGCAGTATGAACTTGAACTCAGTAACACCCTCACACGTGGTTAAAAAGTGTTCCCAACTCTTTAAGTTGATTCCTTTGGCCAACTACATTTAGAATAAATCATCCTGGCAGGTTCCTCGGGAGGCTAGGTAGCATACAATCAGAGGTTTATATTTTTGTGTGGATGGCAAGTTACATCCAGCTCCTTCTCCGATTTTTTTCTAGGGCATCACAAAATATGATATATTCTGATTGGTGTAGTTTTTAAGTCTTGATAAGTCACTCACCCAGGTGTTGAAGCAGGTTCAGAACACCTTTGTGAAAAGAATCTTGTGTTTGCCTACATTACCAAAAAGGGAAGATACCATAGGAAGATGAAATTCACCAGAAAGCATGATCTGGGGTATATAGCCACCATATTAGAAAATCAGCAGTGCCCATGGTCATGTGGTTCTCACAATATAATAATGTTTCCTAAATTAGCAACATAAGATGAAAACACTGAGAAAATAAGATCTCATGTCTGCTTTTCAGTGCCTAGCAAAAGCCTAGCTAAAAGATATAATATTTAGAAATTCAATATAGAAACGCTTTAGTTCCAAAATGAGGTGATTATCAGTCCAATCTGGAAAGTTTTTAGAAATGTCAATTCCTGGCTCTCACTCTCCAGAATCTCTTTTTGAATGGACCCAGGAAACTCTTTCTTTTAATGGTCCCCAGGTGACGCTGATGATCATTCAGATTAGCAAACTCTAGCATGCTAGTTTTTGTACTTGAAAACAATCTTAAAGCTTAACATTCAGAAAACTAAGATCATGGCCTCTGGTCCCATCACCTCATGGGAAATAGATGGGGAGACAGTGAAAGCAGTGTCAGACTTTATTTTTTTGGACTCCAAAATCACTGCAGATGGTGACTGCAGCCATGAAATTAAAAGACGCTTACTCCTTGGAAGGAAAGTTATGACCAACCTAGACAGCATATTAAAAAGCAGAGACATTACTTTGCCAACAAAGGTCCATCTGGTCAAGGCTATAGTTTTTCCAGTGGTCATGTATGGATGTGAGAGTTGGACGGTGAAGAAAGCTGAGCACTGAAAAATTGATGCTTTTGAACTGTGGTGTTGGAGAAGACTCTTGACAGTCCCTTGGACTGCAAGGAGATCCAATCAGTCCATCCTAAAGGAGATCAGTCCTGGGTATTCATTGGAAGGACTGATGCTGAAACTGAAACTCCAGTACTTTGACCACCTCATGCAAAGAGTTGACTTGTTGGAAAAGACCCTGATGCTGGGAGGGATTGAGGGCAGGCGGAGAAGGAGACGACAGAGGATGAGATGGCTGGATGGCATCACCGACTCGATGGGCATGAGTTTGAGTAAACTCCAGATGTTGGTGATGGACAGGGAGGCCTGGCCTGCTGCAATTCATGGGGTCGCAAAGAGTCGGACACGACTGAGTGATTGAACTGAACTGAACTGACACATCACAACATCTTTTCTATCCTGTCACATCTTCAGATACAATGAAATTATCTTGAAATTATTATCTTGAATAATTACAATTAAATTATTGATTAGTTATCATAGGCTGGGTAATTTCATATGCTAATGAGTGGAAGGATTATTCCAACAATTTTTGAGAAGGGGTGGAGATTTCCAGGATTTGGGCTACCACCCACTCCTTGGTCTTTTGGCAGTGCCTTGGAACTGTCATGGCACCTCTGGGTCTGTCATTTCACTTGGCGATTGAGGATCAAAGTCTAATCTTGTCTGCCATCTTGATCCCATTTGATTCTAATTGGTTTATGTTGTGTCCTTGGGCTATATCATTCTTTCAAAAGTTGTTCTCTGCCCCTTTCCCCCCTGTTACAAACCTACCTGAGAGTTACCTCTCTCAATATTATGAATAATCATTCCCACCCCCCTACCCACCACCGGATAACTGGCATGTTTCCACGTTTTGTATAACATAAATGATTATATTGCATCTTGGTTTCATTTTGTCTGAGTTGTCGGCAATCACAGGTTAACTTTTATTCTGAAACAAAGAACTTTTTCTCTTAGGACTGGTATTGCTGTGCTGTATTAAGCTTAAACTGGAATCAAGATTGCCCGGAGAGTTATCAGTAACCTCAGATATGCAGATGATATCACCCATATGGCAGGAAGCGAAGAGGAACTGAAGAGCCTCTTGATGAAAGTGAAAAGGGAGAGTGAAAAAGCTGGCTTAAAACTCAACAGTCAAAAAACAAAGATCATGGCATCTGGTCTCATCACTTCATGGAAAATAGATGGGAAAACAATGGAAACAGTGAGAGACTATTTTCTTGGGCTCCAAAATCACTGCAGCCATGAAATTAAAAGATGCTTGCTCCTTGGAAGAAAAGCTATGACCAACCTAGACAGCATATTAAAAAACAGAGACATTGCCCACAAAAGTACGTCTCGTCAAAGCTATGGTTTTTCCAGTAGTTATGTATGGATGTGAGTGTTGGACCATAAAGAAAGCTGAGCACCAAAAAATTGATGCTTTTGAACTGTGGTGTTGGAGAAGACTCTTGAGAGTCCCTTGAACTGCAAGGAGATCCAATCAGTCAATCCTAAAGGAAATCAATCCTGAATATTCATTGGAAGGACTGAGGCTGAAGCTGAAGCTCCAATACTTTGATCAACTGATGCAAAGAACTGACTCATTGGGAAGGACCCTGATGCTGGGAAAGATTGAAGGCAGGAGGAGAAGGGGATGATAGAAGACAAGATGGTTGGATGGCATCACTGATTCAATGGACATGAGTTTGAGCAAGCAATGGGAGTTGGTGGTGGAAAGGGAACCCTGTGTGCTGCAGTACATGGGGTCACAAAGAGTCAGACACTACTGAGCAACTGAAATGAACTGAGGACTGGTATTTTGTTTCCTCTCTTTTCCCCCATTCCTGACTTCTCCATTTATATATTCATTCATTACCTAATTATACAAAGCATCTGAACTGCTTGAATCTTTAGAGTTTCTACTAGATATCAGTTACTATCCTAAACCCTGTATACAAAATATTTAACTCTCATAATGTTCTAATCTGTTCTGCTTAAGCTGATATAACAAAATTCCAAAGACTTAGTGGCTTAAAAATACAAATCCATTTCTCATCATTCTGAAGACTGAGAAGTCCAAGACCAAAGCACCAGAAGACTCAGTGTCTGGTAAGAGCCCTTTTCCTGGACAGGTCACCATCCTTATATTGTGAAAGGGGACAAGGGATTTATCTGGATCCCTTTTATATGAGCACTAATGAGGGCAAAGCCCACACAAAGACTCCATCTCCAAATACCATTACACTGGAGATTAGGTTTCAGAATCTGAATTTTGAAGGGAACACAGACATTCAATCTTCAGCACATAACAAACCTTAAAGAGATATTTTCTTCAATCCACCTTTCAAATGAGAAAGCTGGTTTAAATAAAGGAATTTAATATCTTTCTGAGAGTCATGCTCTTAGTGATTAGCACATATACAATTTGAATGTAGAATCAATTCTTTTGTTTGCTGTGGTATCTTCCTTTAAGATGATTTTTTTTTTAATGTGTCTTACATAATTTGGGTGGTGGTGGTGGTGGGGGGAAGGGAACGACAAGGCAGAAACAGAAAGAGCAATTTGACAAGTGATGTTTTGTATATGATTTTTAATGATTTTACTATTTTAAGCTTTGACTTAATCTATGACCTATGTCTGAAATAGAAAAATACAAAGTACAGCAATGAAAAAATTCAGTTTTCACCTTCCTTAGGAAATGATCTTCAAGAGAAACATAAGCATTCTTCTCTCTCATTTAAGACAATAAATAAACTAGAATATTTCCATATTATACGATTGAATGCATCTTTTATTATTATTTCTATATACCATCTTTCCACTAGAAGCCATTTTCTGCAATAAAGTATAAAATGTAAAAGAAATATAAATAATATTTATCAAATGATGTAGAAATTCTCAAATGCTTATTTAAAGTCCCAGTAGATTATAATCTAAACACATCTAATTATAAATTTACACCAAATACAATACATTCCTATTTTTTTTTGCTGGATATTGTTTAAAATATTTCTCAACAAATACTAGAGAGAATCTACAATGCCTAAATCTTGTTCAAAAATGGCCTAATTATGTAGCTACATGACCAATATAATGACTTCAAATTAATATGATAGGCCAAAGGATAGTCATTCCAGACTGCCTTAGAAATTTTTGGTTTTGGCTATGCAGAGGCTCAGATGTCTGCTCTTCAATCTCAAGTCATGTCTGACTCTTTAGAACCTCAAAGACTATAGCATGACAGATTCCTCTGTTCTCTATTATATCCCAGAGTTTGCTCAAATTCATGATCACTGAGTCGATGATGCTATCTAACCATCCCATCTTCTGCTTCCCCCTTCTCCTTTTGCCTTCAATCTTTCCCAGCATCAAGCTCTTTTCCAAAGAGTCAGATTTTCACACCAGGTTGTCAAAGTATTGGAGTTTCAACTTCAGCATCTTCAGGAGCTTCAAGGTCAGTTTTCATTCCAATCCCAAAGAAAGTCAATGCCAAAGAATGTCCGGTGTACTCACAGTTGCACTCATTTCACACGCTAGAAAGTAATGCTCAAAATTCTCCAAGATAGGCTTCAACGGTACATGAACTGACAACTTCCAGATGTTCAAGCTGGATTTAGAGAAGGCAGAGGAACCAGAGATCATATTGCCAACATTCATTGGATCATAGAAAAAGCAAGAGAATTCCATCTCTTCTACCGAAAAATCTACTTCAGCTTCACTTTACACTTAAGCCTTTGACTTGTGCTTGTGCTTAGTCACTCAGTCATGTCTGACTCTTTGCAATCACATGGACTGTAGCCAGCCAGGCTCCTCTGTCCTTGGGAATTCTTCCAGGCAAGAATACTGGAGTGGGTTGCATGCCCTACTCCAGGGGATCTTCCCCACCCAGAGATCAAACCCAGGTCTCCTGCATTGCAGACAGATTCTTTACCATCTGAACCGCGAGGGGAGCCCATCACAGTAAACTGGAAAACTCTTAAAGAGATGTATATTATCTATGGTGAAACAGGCCACCGGCCCAGGTGGGATGCATGAGACAGGTGCTCGGGCCAGGTGCACTGGGAGGACCCAGGGGAATTGGGTGGGGGGGTGTGGGAGGGGGGATTGGGATGGGGAATACATGTAACTCCATAGCTGATTCATGTCAATGTATGACAAAACCCACTGCAATGTTGCAAAGTAATTGGCCTCCAACTAATAAAGATAATTGAAAAAAAAAAAAAAAAAAGGAATACCAGACTACCTTACCTACCTCCTGAGAAATCTGTGTGCAGGTCAAGAAGCAACAGTTACAACCAGACATAGAACAACAGACTGGTTCAAAATTGGGAAAGGAGTATGTGAAGGGTGTATATTGTCACTCTGCTTATTTAACTTATATGCAGAGTACATCACGAGAAATGTCAAGCTGGATGAGGCACAGTCGGAGTCAAGATTGACAGGAGAAATATCAATAACCTCAGATATGCAGGTGACACTACCTGATGGCAAAAAGTAAAGAGGAACTAAAGAGCCTCTTGATGAAAGTGAAAGAAGAGAGTGAAAAAGCTGGCTTAAAACTCAAAATTCAAAAAGCAAATATCATGACATCCAATCCCATCACTTCAAGGTAAATAGATGGGGAAATAATGGAAACAGTGAGAGACTTTATTTTTGGGGGCTCCAAAATCACTGCAGATGGTGACTGCAGCCATCAAATTAAAAGACACTTACTCCTTGGCAGGAAAGTTATGACCCACCTAGACAATATGTTAAAAATCAGAAACATGATTTTGCCGACAGAGTTCCATATAGTTGAAGCTATGGTTTTTCCAGTAGTCATGTATAGATGTGAGAGTTGGACTATAAAGAAAGCTGAGTGCTGAATAATTGATGCTTTTGAACGGTGGAGAAGACTCTTGAGAATCTTTTGGACTGCAAGGAGATCAAACCAGTCAATCCTAAAGGAAATCAATCCTAAATATGCATTCAAAGGACTGATGTTGAAGCTGAAGCTCCAATATTTTGGCCACCTGATGCGAAGAGCTAACTCATTAGAAAAAACCCTGATGCTGGGAAAGATTGAATGCAAGAGGAGAAGGGGACAACAGAGGATGGTTGGATGGCATCACTGACTCAATGGATAAGAATTTGAGTAAGATCCAAGAATTGTTGATGGACAGGGAGTCCTGGTGTGATGCAGCCCATGAAGTCACAAATAGTTGGATACTACTGAGCAACGGAGCTGAACCAAACAACTTAGGCAACAGTTCTCCCAATGAATATTCAGTGTTGATTTCCTTTAAGATTGACTGGTTTGATATCCTTGCAGTCTAAGGGACTCTCAAGTATCTTTTCCAGCACCATAGTTCCAAAGCATCAATTCTTCAGTGCTCAGCCTTCTTTATGGACCAACTCTCACATCAACACATGACTACTGGTAAAACCACAGCTATGGCTATATGGAATTTGTTAGCAAAGTGATGTCTCTGCTTTTTAAAACGCTGTCTAGCTTTGTCATCTAAGTGAAAGGTGTCCAACATCTGTACTTAGTACTGAACATGAAACTAACAAAAGGAAATGCATCCAGCATCAGTGCAGAAAGTGAGCCTAAGAAGAAAACATTTCAAAACTAAAAGCCACCCACACTCAATGTTTTGGGTAAATTTTATTTTATGACTTAAAAAAACAAAAAAAGAAAACCCCTTATAGTCTCCTTGCATACACTATTCTTTATTTATAGCACAAATTATGTGTGTATCTTTAATTTCTAACAGGAATTCTTTTATGATGCATAGACCACTCTAAATTGCTTATCTGATAAATTTCACTTGGCCTCACTTTGGGCCCTGTTAATGTTCCATGTGCTTAGTTGCTCAGTTGTGTCTGACTCTTTGAGACCCCATGGACTGTAACCTGCCAGGTTCCTCTGTCCATGGGGGTTCTCCAGGCAAGAATACTGGAGTGGGTTGCCATGCCCACCTCCAGGGGATCTTCCCAACCTAGGGATCGAACCCAATTCTCCCGCATTGCAGGTGGATTCTTTACCATCTGAGCCACCAGGGAAGCCCATGTTCCATGTTAGAATATAAAACAATAGCAAAATTAAAGAAAGCAAAAGCAAGGAAATGAAATAATCATAGGCATTACGGTTAAGCCATCTATTAACTAACAATCTTATTTCTTACAGTATTGTTTCTGACTATATAAACTTATATTGTGAAAGGCCAATGATTACAGGTCTAGTATAAACAAAATTTTATGCACGGCAGTTAAGAAAATCCTGAAAACTATGATGTAATGGGCAATTTCTTTTTAATCATTACCTAATTACCATTTTGCCATGTAGAGAAGCACTAGAACTTCTGCTATATAGACACAAAATTTAGCTGCTTTTTTTTCCCACAGGAAATCATAGATCTTTGAATTATGAGGCATTAGCTAGTTTAATTTGAGACTTACAATCATATAACATTATGAAGTATTTAAATGTTGCCTAAAATTTAGCATTATGTATTGCAGCAATCCATAATGGAGGACTGTGTGATTTTAAATCCTGTTTTTGAATATTTCCCATTCCAGATTATTCTTTTGAGATATTGAGATAAAACTTCAAGATTATACTCTTTGAGACTGGCATACTAAAAAATAGTTTCAACACTTCTGAACATTTAGCAACAGATCATAAACTATGTTTGAACTAGCTAGCAAATTAGACTATCAAGCACTGGCTCAGAAGTGAAGAATGATATGCCTAAGCATACAAAGAGCAGAAACTAATACTTTGCATACTTCAATTAAAACATAAATTAAAAAAACATACAAACAAATATAAACTTGATCCCAAAACAAACAAATCCAGTGATCTCTTCCTAGTCATCCATCTCCTCTAAATTATAATGCAATAAAAAATATCATGTATGTAAGTGGTAGGTAGGGAAGAATGACAGCTTGAAAAAAATTATATTTTTCTTAAATTAGTTTTTATGTTTTAAATCAATATGTTTTCAAAAATTAAATCTAAAATTTTAGTAAATGTAAATATATTCTGGCCAACTGGAATCCCACAAATGCAAGATGAATTAATATGTAAAATTCATTGATATAATTCACCACAATCTAAAAAGGAAAACAAAAGAGCATATAATTAAGTGAAAAATCTAAATTCCATTTCTGCAACATCTAAGCTCTATTTCTGATATCAGGGTCTTTTCCAATGAGTAACTCTTTGCATGAGGTGGCCAAAGTACTAGAGCTTCAGCCTCAGTATCAGTCCCTCCAATGAACACCCAGGACTGATCTCCTTTAGGATGGACTGGTTGGATCTCCTTGCAGTCCAAGGGACTCTCAAGAGTCTTCTTACATAGAATAACTGAAACAACTTTAAGGAAGAGCAATAATTTTGAAGGACTATATACAACCTAATTTAAAAATGATAAAACTTCAGTAATACAGATAGCATTACATTGATGTGAAAGTAGAGAAATAGATAATTGGAACAGAGTAGAGAGTCTAGTACTATGTCCTCACAAATATGATCAACCTATTTTTAGCAAGGTGCAAAGGCAATTCACTAGTAAAGATAGTCTTTTAAACAAAAGATGCTGAGACTGTTGAATGTCTATATGCAAAAAAAAGTGACCCTCTGTTCATATAAAGCACTACATTTAAAATTTAATAAAAATGGATCATAGATCTAAATGTAAAATCTAAATCTATAAAACCTCTAGAAGAATATAAACAAAGAATCTTTGTGGCCTCTTATTAGTAAAAGATCTTTAGCTATGACACCACAACTAAACCATACAAGAATTGATGAGTTGTACTTCATCAAAATTAAGCACTTTTCACTTCAAAATATAGAGTCAAGAGAATTAAAATAAAGGCCAAATACTCAGAGAACATATTTGCAAGTCATATTGATGAAGATCATGTATTAGTATATATATAAATCACTCAGCATGCAATAATAAGAAAACCAACAACCCAATAAAAACATACACACACATACACACACACACACAAAAAGTCAAGTTGATTTAATCAACATTTTGCCAACAAAGTCATCCATGCATGACTACTGGAAAAACCATAGCCTTGACTAGATGGACCTTTGTCGGAAAATGAACACATGCAAAGGTACTCAACATGATTAGTCATTAGGGAAATGAAAATTAACACCACAGTGGAATACCATTACACACCCATTAAAATCTCTAAAATGGGACATGTTAAGACATTGAAAACAGGTGAATATACTCCTAAAATAGCAATTCCAGGGCAATAATTTACATGGTAATCCAGGGAATAGAAGAAATTGTGTGTTAAGGATGACAACGAGAAAAAAAGAATGTGAAAGTGCTTGAATAGAAGGGAAGAAGTTCATTTAAGCAAATACTCCCTTTGATTCATTTTATTTCCGCTAGGGCTGTCCCAAGATAGACTTAAGATTATTTCTATATATTACTTTATATAAATCTAAGATATTTTCAGAAAATTCTTTCAAAAGTGAAAGGAAATTATGTGCGTGTGTTCTTCTGTTTATTTGACAACTTTTACCTTCACATAGCTATCCATTGGTTAGAAACAATTTTGTGGAAACTTGACATTTTCTCTTATGTTAAACAGATTCAGATATAGTGTACAAACTTATAAACAATAATTTGGCCTCAGAATTCTTTTGTGTGTCCTATACAATTCCTAAACTTTACCTCAGCATATACCTTGCATAGAAACTACCCAAATTTTAACACATACTTGTAATTTATACCCTGTTGATTTCCAAAATGAGGTAAAGGAAACTCAACCCAAAATACATCATTTTAATTGAAGAACTAGAAAGAAAAGAATGAAGAAAATATATACTAGACTGAATTTTGAGTATAAAATTTATGTTTTCTGACACTGATTCTTGTCAATGTATGGCAAAAAACCAGTACAATATTGTAAAGTAATTAGCCTCCAACTAATAAAAATAAATGGAAAAAAATTTTATATTTTATGACACTCAAAATGACAAATACAATAAGATATTTTTTTATTCTTACTATATAATAAAAGTAAATATTCAATTAAGAAGAGAGAAGTATTTTAATAGTACAAATTTCTACAAGTTCATCATATGTGATACAGCATTTTATAAGTAACATTGAAACTATTGATAACTATTTTCAGCAATTGGGATATAAATTTCTGAACTGTGGTCCCTTTTAAAATCTCCAACCTAATTATAACATGTATTTTTTCAAAAGCATTTTGTTCAGCTCATGGCAAACACAGTCTATCTTGCTTCTTAATGGTGAAAGACTTCATGAAATGGTTAGGACAATCATATGCTTTGACTTTCCCAGGTAGTTCCAATTCTGCCTCTTGCCCAAGTTGACTAATTAATATCAACCTTTCACTTTCAAGAGGTGTTAGGATGATAGCTTATATGATCACCCCTATAAAATAGCTCGTTGGCCACCTTTTGAGAAGAACTGACTCACTGGGGAAGACCCTGATGCTGGGAAGGATTGAAGGCAGGAGGAGAAGGGGACGACAGAGGATGAGATGGTTGGATGGCATCATTGACTCGATGGACATGACCTTGAGCAAGCTCCGGAAGTTGGTGATGGACAGGGAAGCCTGGCGTGCTGTAGTTCATGGGGTTGCAAAGAGTCAGACACAGCTGAGCAATTGAATTCAACTGATAAATAGCTTGTGTGTGTTAGTTGCTCAGTCAGGTCTGACTCTTTGCAGTCTTATGGACTGTAGCCCACCAGGTTTCTCTGCCCATGGAATTCTCCAGGCAAGAATACTGGAGTGGGTTACCATTCCCTTCTCCAAGGGATCTTCCCAACCCAGGGATCAAACCTGGGTCTCCTGCATTGCAGGCAGATTCTTTACCATCTCAGCCACCAGGGAAGCCCATAAATAGCTTACTTGTAAGATTTGGTGGAAAACATCATTAGACACAGAAGAATAATAGCTCCACATCCTTAGAATTGTTTAATATTAGGCTTTTAAGAAATTGAGCTTATTTTCTCTTAATTGATAAAAATAAAGTAGAGAAAAACAAAAAAGCCATGTGAAAAATACTTGAATATCCAAAAAGTACTGAAAATTCATTCATAAGATCATTGAGAATAGTTATGCACTTCTTCACATATATCAAAGTTATCATTTCATTGACTCATTTGGAGTTTTATTTTTAGTGGCTAAGAAGACTACAAGTCAGAGCCACAGTGACAGAGAGGTAATTGGTGTCCTGGCACAGGATAGAAAATTCTTATAGCACAGCAGGAAGGCTGTTGGCAACAGAAGACATCAGGGGCTGTAGAAATCTCACAGCTATCAAAATTTTTGAGGTCAGAAAGCAGTGAAATTGTGTTTGTTGACCTGATTTTTCATGTTTGTGTATGTAAGTAAAAAAAAATTACTGGTTTCTTTTCTGAAACTTTAGGTGTGTAATAAGTACAAATTTTCAAGTTTTCATAGATACAGTCTACCTACATATTAGGATATGCTTTAAAGTACTTATTTGATTTCCTGACCTAAGACTTGTAAATAGACAAGTATTGAAGTTTTCCCCTATGCATTAGGCATATTCAGATGCAGCACCAGGGTTCTGGTTATGGAGGTGAGTTTTTTCCTCAGGGCCTTGGTGGGATGATTACAGAAGGCCAAGAGAAGAAGCTGGTACTGAAGGCCAGAACCAAATATGATTTGAGGTCCTGAGGGAAAAGTGTGCCCAAAAGAAGTGAAAAATAAGTAAGAACTAAAATCTCTGTGTAAAAGTCAAACAAGGTTAAGAGTAAAAATAAGAATAAAACAACAAAACAGAAAAGACATATCTACCACAGAATGTATTATTGACAAAAGGAGAGAAAATGAACAAGTAAAATATACATATTATTTTGAATGATTATCATCAAGAGAAATAAAAACAGGGAAAGGGATATACACTAACATTTTAGATTGATTAAGAAAGGCTTCACTAAAATATAACATGTGAGTGAAGGCAGGAAGGAGTTGAGGGACAAAGTAAAGTGAAGTCGCTCAGTTGTGTCCGACTCTTCACGACCCCATGGACTGCAGCCCACCAGGGTCCTCTGCCCATGGGATTTTCCGGGCAAGAGTACTGTAGTGTGTTGCCATTGCCTTCTCCGCAGCATGAAGACTAGAATTTTTTAAAACTCCTCTCACAAGATACAGTAAATCACTTCCAATATTCTGGAAACCACATGGAAGAGTTATACATAAATGAACACTAAAATTACTTTAAGGAAGTTTTACATAATTTAGTTGGTAAGGACATTTACACATACAGCACAATTTACTGTTAAACACTGTGTGACTGGCTTCACATAAAGATGAAAATAGATAATACAAAATGATCTGACATTTTCAGTTAAGTTTGGAATTAAGACTCTAGTTTTATTGTAGTCAACATCAATTTTACATATTGTTGCAGATTGCTGTGGTATGCCCTTTAAACTGGGAATTTCTTTCTTGGGGTGAAATTCCATTTGGATATGTGCTCTTGCTTTGTATAAACCACTAAAATCTGAGGGACACAGCATTATCAAAGACACAAACAGTAACTGCACAATATTATCTGCTGGATAAAGCTAATACAAGTGGACAGTATTCTTCAAGTTGCAATATCTAATAAAGCACTATATGAAATGAACAAGGTGAAACATCTTAAGAATGAATATACTCTGCAACCAGTACATGTAGCAAACCTTCTTTAATTCACAAATCTGCCTCAGGCATCTGCACAATAAATTAGCAAGATCTCAATTTGCTTGAGGCATCACAGCTCATAATGCCCCACTTGGCCCTCCTGTTTGAGCTGGTCGAGTAAGTCCTTCTGTCTTTTTCTTCCTACCACCAGGTACCTGTCATGGCCCATCCCATGAGACTTACTCTTAAGACCATACTTCTGGGAGATCTGATGTATTTGCCTCTGCTTATCATTAGTCAGCTCTGTAGAGAAAGTTAAATCCATGTGGCTCTCAGAGCGGGCATAGTTTCTGATTATCTGTTCAATATCTCTCTTGGCAATTTTATTTACCCTCTGTACATCAAGACCAAGCACTTCCTGCTTATGCTGCTCTTTGACGGAGATTGGCTACCGAATGCCCTCACCAGATTTACCTAAACAACCACCTGTCCAACCCATTTTTCTCAGCAGCTGATTTCCAGTGTTATCTTCTTTGATTTGTTGTTTATAAACCTCCTCTGCTGAGCAGCCCTGAATTTCATTTCTGGAAATCACATCTTCAATAGCTCCTTTCTTCAAGTTGTTAATGACAGCCGGTTGGGTCTTTTTGAGGGTTTTCACAGCTTCCCCTGCAGCTTCATATTTAACAGCTTTCTCCACTCCAACTGCTTCTGCAATCACTTCACTCTCCAGAATCACCTTGCATTTCCATCGGAGGCCTGTCATTCTTTCATAGACATATTCAACTGTAATTTGGTTAAACTGAGCTGTGTCATTCAGCGTGCACACAGGATTGGAAGAATTTTCATAAACTACAAGACCCTTTATGTCTTTCTTCTTTCTAGATCCCCTGGGTGAAGAGCCTATTTGGCATTGTGAACTTTTGACAATGGATAAGTGGGCTGTGTTTTTTGAAGGATTTTCAAAGCCTCATCAGCAGCTACATGTTTACTTGTTTTCTTGGTTCCATAACCTTCAGCTAAGCAGTGATCTTGAGGGACAAAGTCCTGTGATATAAGAGAAAAGAGCATGGGGAATATATGTAAATCCATGGCTGATTCATGTCAATGTATGACAAAAACCACTACAATATTGTAAAGTAATTAGCCTCCAACTAATAAAAATAAATGGAAAAAAAGAAAGAGAGAAAAGAGCATTGCAGCATGGGCACAGATGATAGAAGCCTCAAGTGAGAGGTGCTTGACCTATTAGGGGGACTTTTATGTTGGAAGCATAAGAATAGGAGAGAGACTATAGCATAAGATATGTGAGAGATTTGCAAAATAAAGAAATAACTTGCCTTTTACTCTGAGTTAAATAAATAGCAATTACATTGTTTTGAACAGAGGAGTGATGTGATATGACACATTTTGATGGGCTCTCTCAATCTACTCTATTGGTTAGAGATGGAAGTGAGGGAAGAGTGAAAGCAGAGAAACCATTATAAAACCAAAGTAAGGGTTTCAATGCCTTGGACCAAGATGGTAGCATTGGAGGTGGTAAGTGATCAAAGTCTGGATATATTTTAGAGCAAAGTTGTGATTGCAGATGTGAATGAATGTGAGAGAAGTAAAGAGGTCAACATAAAATCATGGTTTCTAGACTGAAATTCATTAATAGTAATTGAAAAGATTGTAGACAGAAAAAATATAGAAGTAACTCAGTTTAGTATATATTATCTTTGACATACCCATTAACAATCAGAATTATCTCTGCCAGTTTCAGAGCTAGAGAGCCTTGAAAAGTCTTAACTTCATCTACGTCAGACCTCAGCTGTTGTCTATCTCTCAAGCAAGGTGCATACTTTGGATGGTCCGTATATGACTCTTCTGTATGGATATAATGGTTTCAAGATACCCATAAACCATAGTGAGAATGTTTGGGAAGCTCTTAAATTTGTGTTGGAAGCAAGAATGTGTTAGGGTAGAAGAATAGCTAGGATAATGTTTGATGATATCAACTGTGTTCTATAGACTCCTGTGAAAGTGTGATGTTTATTCAGGATAATATAATAAATCATCACTACACAATAAGATTTTTCAAATTAATTTAACTGCTTATCACACTTCCCAATCTGTATTAAAATGCAAGTTCTCAGAAAGCATAGTCTTTATCCATCTTCTATCAAGTTTCTTGAATAAATGAATCAATGATGTGCTCATATAATCCAGTTGTTTTGACATTTACTAGGGATCTGTTCTGTAGTTTAGACAATTACTGCTTTACACAAAACTGTATTTACTGCCAAAGAAAAGAATGAATTGCCAAGTTTTAGAAGACATAAAGTATATTGTAGAATTATGTAAATTTTTCAAAATTAAATTTTTCTTAAAATATTTAGCACACTTATAAGGATGAAATTATATTTTTGCCATTAGATATATTTTTTTCTGTAGAATTTGTTTTAAAAATTTAAAGTTTAACTAGTTGAAAGAACAACACTAAAATCTTTAGGAGGAGGGGAAAGTAGAAGGAAGAATGTAAAAGAGAAGAAAGGGGAAACCAAGAGAGGACAAAAATAAGCAGAACTTGTAAATGAAAGAGAGATATATAGTAAAGATTACTGTCAAAATGGACTACAAGACCTAGTTCACTTCCCTACTCAGTGCTCTGTGAACCACCAGGTGGCAAGAAGGCACAGAGTATAAATTGACCAGGGGCAAAGTTCAAATTCTATTTTTCACTGTGTTTGCCTGACAAATGATGATGTGAAAATTTACGTGAAAAGTAGTTATGTAGTGCTGCATTTGTTTTTAAAATTTATTAATTTTTTCAAAATAAGAGGTTTATTAATACTTTTGCTAATTTTAGGTTTTCATTTTTCCCTAAAATGACCAAAAATAAAATAAACAATTCCCTTCACCTCAAAAATAGAGATGATTATATTACCAACCAATGGGAAAATTATCCTGGGGTGGGTAATTTTGCTGTACTGATAAACCAAAGATGAAGAAAATCATAACATTTTAATTAGAAAAAACAAATTAACCATCTGAGTCAACTGGGAAGCCCCAAAGTTGCTATTATCATCATTAAAATGTATCTATTTCCCTACTCTAATATAAGGTCGCATTGAGATGAGCATCCTTTAGGTTTATTAATAAATAATTATTGACTGGAACTCCTTTTACATATCTAACATTATTTTTAGCTAAAAGCCAAGAAATTATATGTCAAATAGAAGACACTTTGAAAATAAAAAGTTATAATTCTGTAGATTCTTCTCAAGGTTTTTTTCTTGATGTATTGAGAAAATATCACTTCTCTCTAGTTCATTTAAGTTATAAAATCTGCTTTGTCTAGTGGAAAATCAAATTGTTTTAAATATTTAAAACTTACCATGTTTTCATTTGTGTAATCAAGAAAAAATAATAAGAGTAAGTGTCTAAATTTACTTTACTTGCAAACAAAAGTAGATCCCCAATCAGATTTACTCTGCTATTGACTGCCAATAGCTTATCTCCAAAGTATGGCTTCCCAGGTGGTGCAATGCTAAAGTATCCACCTGACAGTGTAGGAGACTAGGGTTTGATCTCTGAGTCAGGAATATTCCTTGGAGGAAGAAATGGCAACCCACTCCAGTATTCTTGCCTAGAAAAATCCCATGAACAGGGGAGTTCAGTTCATAGGGTCACAAAGGGTCACACAACTTAGCAACTGAGCATGCACTCAATGTCAATAGTGCTCTCTAGTTTTTTTGGGGGGGAGAGATCTCCAATTTCCTACCTATTCTGTCCTAGCTACTGATCACCTTCCCATACTACCAACTCCATCCCACTCCTACCCTCTTCACTCACAACAGAGGGTTTTTCCCATGCTTACCTGAGGAAATAAATACCACAGTACTCCCTCAACTTCCCACCCCGTCTTGACATTTCCAAATAGCCATCAGGTGCTTGCAAAGGCAACTCTTTCTGAGTTCTTGGCCCTACCTTCCAAATCTCTATTACCAAGACTTTTCTTCATCAATAACCCTTTATTTCTTCTGTATCTTTAATCGTTTCTATTACAATTTCTTCAATTCCATTTACTCATAGTTGTTCAAGTCCTCATAGTTGTTAAATACTTTCCTCTTGATCTTCTTTCCCTTTCCAGCTTAGGCCTCATTTCTCCTGATTCATTTTTCTACAATATTTTTTGAAAGGTAAACTTAAATTCTACTTGGATTTTTAACCTCTCCTTCATTTCTGAATCTTGCTGTATATGTGTTTTCTACTCTCGTCATGCCACTGAAATTATTCATTTTGTCACCCCCTGCTTGCCATCCTAATTTCCAACTGCTGTTTATAATGGCCTTTATTAGTCACACATCTTATTTCATTTCTCCATGATATCTAATACTTTTGGTCAAGTCCTGAAATTTTATTTCTGTACCTTCTATGAAATATTTTCTTCAAACATTTCTTTTTATTTCTTTTTTAAAATTTTATTTCTGTCTATTCCTTCACAATCTCTTCAACTCTCTACATACTAAATACTTATATTGTTCTTTCTATATAGAATATATATTTTCCCTGAGTCTTCTATGTGAAATCCTTTACTCAAGCTTTGAAATCAACTCAAATTTAAAATTTATAACACTATCCACCCCATGACAGTAGATTAATCACATTCTGATTTGTGCACCCATCTTATTCCTACTGCATTAAAAGTAAAAAATGAAAAGAGTCATAGCAACTAAGGAATTTATAACAGAGTGTAAATATAACTTTTTAAAGTTCATTCTGTTACCATAAAACTATGTCATATAACTAGTCAATAGTACAGTAGATTTAAAAGCATTTCTGAACAAAAGAAATGTCGAATTTAAGGAAATTATAAAATTATAATGGAAAGAAGAGAGTGAGCATTAAATTGAATTGAAATCTAGGGGCAAATGCTATTTAAAAACTAAGATAAAACTAAGCATTGGTCCAAGCATTGGATCCTAGAAAGAGAACCTAAAATAGCAACATGAAGTCAAGTGATATAATTAAATCATACATCAAAATTAACAGGAGGTTAAACGGGTACTTAAAGGGAAGTGCACAGCCTTTAATGTTTACATTAGAAAATTGAATAGTAATTGAGCAGTAACCTAACTGAAAACTTAGTAAAATGATTACCAGACATATCTAAAGAAATTAGAGGAAAATAGATAATAAGGATAAGAGCAAATCTACTGAAATAGAAAAAAATACTCAAAAGAAAACATAAGTACACCCAAACATTTACTCTTGGAAAATTCTAATAAATCTCTAGCAAAACTAATCCAGAAAATAGAAAGAATGTACAAATATTAATTATTAGAAATAATAAATTGTGCCAAATTTTGAAAAGAATCCAAAATAAGACCACATTTATGCCAATATATTTGAAATCTCAGATTAAATGGACATTAAAAAAAACCTGTTTCTAAAACTATCTCATGAAGACATGGAAAAACAAAGTCCCAGGCAATTAAAGACAATGTATCAGACCAAAATTTAAAATCCACAAAGAAAATGCTAAGTACAAATGTTTTCAATTTGTACTAGATAGGTGATTTCTACTGAAGTGTCAAGAATGGATCATTCAGATCTTACATATAGTCTTCCAGAAAAGAGAAGGGGAGAAAAAGCTCATCAATTTGTTCAATTTATTGACATCAAAATCATAACAGTACTGTACATAAAAGAAAAATGACAAATTAATCTCACTTGTGAATACAATGTGTACAATTTATAGAAAAATAATATTAAAAATCACATCATGGAGGAGAAGCTAAGATGGCAGAGGAATAGGATGGGGAGACCACTTTCTCCCCCACAAATTCATCGAAAGAATCTTTGAGCACTGAGCAAACTCCACAAAACAACTTCTGATCACTAGCAGAGGACATCAGGCACCCAGAAAAGCAGCCCATTGTCTTCAAAAGGAGGTAGGACAAAATATAAAAGATAAAAAGAGAGACAAAAGAGTTAGGGGTGGAGATCCATCCTGGGAAGGGAGTCTTAATAGAGAAAGTTTCCAAACACCAGGAAACCCTCTCACCGGTGGGTCTGGGGGAAGTTTTTGAAACTCGGAGGGCATCCTAACTGCAAGGAAAAAATAAATAAAACCAACAGATTACATGCCTAAAAGCAACTCCCAGCAGAAAAGTACCCCAGACGCTCGCATCCACCACCAGTAAGCGGGGGCTGAACGGAGAGGAGCTGGCAGCATTGCTTAGGGTAAGGACTGGACCTGAATGCCCTGAGGGCAATCTGAAGGAGCTAACATGAGATAGCAACTTAAACTGTGGGATAGCAAGAGAGAGAGAGAGAGAGAATTAAGCTGTGAAAAGTCCTAACCTAAGGCACAGCCAGCCCGTTAACAGAACAAAGGACTGAGCAATACCAGAGAAGAGCCAGCTGGCTGTGGACTGGCCCATCCCCCGCCGGAGGCAGGAGGCAGGGGGAGGAGGGTGCCAGCCAGGGCCAGAAAGGGGCAAACTCAGCCCCAGAGATGGCATTCCCTACCAAACTGCAAACAGGCTTCCAGTTTCTAACCAAAGACTTCCTGAGATTCTGGATGGTTGACATCTGCCGGGAGGGTCGCAGCCAGAGATCAGCTCCCAGAAGAGTCACAAGGCACACAGGACCAGCGTGCCCGGAAACTGAGGCTGGGACTGGGAGGGGAGAAGTCGCACTGCACCTGAAGGGAGTGCACTTATCAAGCTCCTGGTTGCCTGAGCTGCTCCAAACAGGATGGCACAAAACGCAGGCCCAACCGAGTCTGCACCTTTGTGGAGTACCTGAGAACCTGAACCTGAGCGGCTTAGGCCTGGGAAGTGCACGTAACTCAGGGCCTGCTCCCTGTAGAGCAACCTGGAGCTTGAGCAGTGTAGACGGGGAAAGCACATATGCCGTGAGCGGGGGCAAACCCATTGTGGTCGGAATACTGTGAGTGCTCCCCACACATGCCAGTGATATTTGTTTGCAGTGCCCCTCCCTGCCCACAGCACGACTGAACAAGCAAACCTAAACAAGCGACCACCTCTGCCCACTTGTGTCAGGGTGGAAATTAGACACTGTAGAAACCTGCAAACAGAAGCCAAATAAACTAAGGGAACCGCTTTGGAACTGATAGGTGCAACAGATTAAAATCCCTGTAGTTAACACTGACTACACTGGAAGGGGCCTATAGATATTGAGAATTATAAGCTGGAAAAAGGAACTATCTGAAACTGAACTGAACCCACACTGCCCGCAACAGCTCCAAATTCCTAGATATATTTTTACTATTACTATTTTTTTAAATAAAAATTTTTTTCTTTTTTAAAAAGTCCTCTATTACTCCTCTATTACTCCTTAATTTTCATTTTTATAACCCACTATAACCTTCCAAAAAAAAAAAAAGGACCCTATTTTTAAAGTGAACTTCATATATATTTCTTAAATTTTCTGTGTTTTTTTTTTTTAATATTGTATTTTAAGAGTCTAACCTCTACTCTACATTTTTAATCTTTGTTTTTCAGTATTTGATATCAAATTTGGACATTTAAGAATCCAATATTCAGTACCCATTTTTACTCAGGAGTGTGATGATTACTCTTTCCCCCTTTTGACTTGCCTTTTTCTCCCCCAGATCACCTCTATTTCCTTCCTCTGCCTTCTCTTCTCAATCCAATTCTGTGAATCTCTGTGGGTGTTCTGGGCTATGGAGAACACTTAGGGAACGGAGTACTGCATAGATCTGTCTCTCTCCTCTTGAGTTCCCCCCCTTTTCTCCTCCTGCTCATCTCTATCTCCTTCCTCCCTCTTCTCTTCTTCATGTAACTCTGTGAACCTATTTGGTGTCCCTCACTGTGGAGAATCTTTTCACCATTAACCTAGAAGTTTTATTATCAGTGCTGTATGGATGGAGAGGTCTTGAGGCTACTGGAAGAATAAGACTGAAATCCAGAGGCAGGAGACTTAAGCCCCAAACCTGAGAACACCAGAGAACTCCTGACTACAGGGAACATTAATTAGTAAGAGGCATCCAAAAGCCTCCATACCTCCATACCTACACTGAAACATACCACCACCCAAGAGCCAATAAGTTCCAGAGCAAGACACACCATGCAAAATCTCCAGCAACGCAGGAACATAGCCCTGAAAGTCAATATACAGGCTGCTCAAAGTCACACCAAACCCATAGACACATCTCAGAACTCACTACTGGACACTCCATTGCACTCCAGAGAGAAGAAATACAGCTCCATCCACCAGAACACCGATGCAAGCTTCCCTAACCAGGAAACCTTGACAAGTCAATCGTCCAACCCCACCCACTGGGAGAAACCTCCACAATAAAAAGGAACCACAGGCTACCAGAATACAGAAAGGCCACCCCAAACACAGCAATCTAAATAAGATGAAAAGGCAGAGAAATACCCAGCAGGTAAAGGAACATAAAAAATGCCCACCAAGCCAAACAAAACAGGAGGAGATAGGGAATCTACCTGAAAAAGAATTTAGAATAATGATAATAAAAATGATGCAAAATCTTGAAAACAAAATAGAGTTACAGATAAATAGCCTGGAGACAAGGATTGAGAAGATGCAAGAAATGTTTAATAAAGACCTAGAAGAAAAAAAAAGAATCAATTAAAAATGAATAATGCAATAAATGAGATTAAAAAAAAAACACTCTGTAGGGAATCAACAGTAGAATAACGGAGGCAAAAGATAGGATAAGTGAGGTAGAAGATAAAATGGTGGAAATAAATGAAGCAGAGAGGAAAAAAGAAAAAAGAATCACAAGAAATGAGGACAACCTCAGGGACCTCTGGGACAAGGTGAAGTGCCCCAACATTCGAATCATAGGAGTCCCAGAAGAAGAAGACAAAAAGAAAGGCCATGAGAAAATACTCGAGAAGATAATAGCTGAAAACTTCCCCCAAATGGGGAAGGAAATAGTCACACAAGTCCAAGAAACCCAGAGAGTTTCTTGGACTAAACTCAACTTGGACCAAACAGGATAAACTCAAGGTGAAACACACCAAGACACATATTAATCAAATTAACAAAGATCAAACACAAAGAACAAATATTAAAAGCAGCAAGGGAGAAACAACAAATAACACACAAGTGGATTCCCATAAGGATAACAGCTGACCTTTCAATAGAAACTCTTCAGGCCAGAAGGGAATGGCAGGACATACTTAAAGTAATGAAAGAAAATAACCTACAACCTAGATTACTGTACCCAGCAGGGATCTCATTCAGATATGAAGGAGAATTCAAAAGCTTTACAGACAAGCAAAAGCTGAGAGAATTCAGCACCACCAAACCAGCTCTTTAACAAATGCTAAAGGATCTTCTCTAGACAGGAAACACAGAAAGGTTGTATAAACGCGAACCCAAAATAACAAAGTAAATGGCAATGGGACCATACTCATCAATAATTACCTTAAATGTAAATGGGTTGAATGCTCCAACCAAAAGACAAAGCCTGGCTGAATGGATACAAAAGCAAGACCCCTATATTTGCTGTCTACAAGAGACCCACCTCAAAACAAGAGACACATACAGACTGAAAGTGAAGGGCTGAAAAAAAATATTTCACACAAACGGAGACCAAAAGAAAGCAGGAGTCGCAATACTCATATCAGAAAACATAGACTTTAAATTAAAGGCTGTGAAAAGAGACAAGGACACTACATAATGATCAAAGGATCAATCCAAGAAGATATAACAATTATAAATATATATGCACCCAACATAGGAGCACTGAAATATGTAAGGCAAATGATAACGAGTATGAAAGGGGAAATTAACAATAACACAATAACAATGGGAGGCTTTAATACCCCACTCACACCTATGGATAGATCAACTAAACAGCAAATTAACAAGGAAACACAAACTTTAAATGACACAATGGACCAGCTGGACCTAATTGATATCTATAGGACATTTCATCCCAAAACAATCCATTTCACTTTTTTCTCAAGTGTACACGGAACCTTCTCCAGAATAGATCACATCCTGGGCCATAAATCTAGCCTTGGTAAATTCAAAAAAATTAAAATCACTCTAGTCATCTTTTCTGACCACAATGCAGTAAGATTAGATCTCAATTATAGGAAAAAAACTATGAAAAATTCCATCATATGGAGGCTAAATAACACGCTTCTGAATAACCAATAAATCATAGAAGAAATAAAAAAAGAAATAAAAATATTCATAGAAACGAATGAAGATGAAAACATAACAACCCCAAACCTATGGGACACTGTAAAAGCAGTGCTAAGGGGTTCATAGCATTACAGGCTTACCTCAAGAAACAAGAAAAAAGTCAAACAAATAACCTAACTCTATGCCTAAGGAACTAGAGAAGGAAGAAATTAAGAACCCCAGGGTTAGTAGAAGGAAAGAAATCTTAAAAATTAGGGTAGAAATAAATGCAAAAGAAACAAAAGAGACCATAGCAAAAATCAACACAGCTAAAAACTGGTTTTTTGAAAAAATAAACAAAATTGACAACCGTTAGCAAGACTCATTAAGAAACAAAGGGAGAAGAACCAAATTAACAAAATCAGAAATGAAAATGGAGAGATCACAACAGGCAACACTGAATACAAAGGATCATAAGAGACTACTACCAGCAGCTCTATGCCAATAAAATGGACAACTTGGATGAAATGGACAAATGCTTAGAAAAGTATAACTTTCCAAAACTGAACCAGGAAGAAATAGAAGATCTTAACAGACATCACAAGCAAGGAAATCGAAACTGTAATCAGAAATCTTCCAGCGAACAAAAGCCCAGGACCAGATGGCTTCACAGCTGAATTCTACCAAAAATTTAGAGAAGAGCTAACACCTATCTTACTCAAACTCTTCCAGAAAATTGCAGAAGGTAAACTTCCAAACTCATTCTATGAGACCACCATCACCCTAATACAAAAACCAGACAAAGATGTCACCAAAAAAGAAAACTACAGGCCAATATCACTGCTGAACATAGATGCAAAAATCCTTAACAAAATTCTAGCAAACAGAATCCAACAGCATATTAAAAAGATCTTACATCATGACCAAGTGGGCTTTATCCCAGGAATGCAAGGATTCTTTAATATCCACAAGTCAATAAATGTCTTATCTAACTCAATGAAACTAAGCCATGCCATGTGGGGCCACCCAAGACAGTAGGGTCATGGTGGAGAGGTCTGACAGAATGTGGTCCACTGGAGAAGGGAATGGCAAACCACTTCAGTATTCTTGCCTTGAGAACCCCATGAACAGTATGAGAAGGCAAAATGATAGGATACTGAAAGAGGAACTCTGCTGGTCAGTAGGTGCCCAATATGCTATTGGAGATCAGTGGAGAAAAACTCCAGAAATAATGAAGGGATGGAGCCAAAGCAAAAACAATACCCAGTTGTGGATGGGACTGGTGAGAGAAGCATGGTCCAATGCTGTAAAAAGCAATATTGCATAGGAACCTGGAATGTTAGGTCCATGAATCAAGGCAAGTTGGAAGTTGTCAAACAGGAGATGGCAAGAGTGAATGTCAACATTCTAGGAATCAGGGAACTAAAATGACTGGAATGGGTGAATTTAGCTCAGATGACCATTATATCTACTACTGTGGGCAGGAATCCCTTAGAAGAAATGGAGTAGCCATCATGGTCAACAGAATCCAAAATGCAGTACTTGAATGCAATTTCAAAAATGACAGAATGATCTCTGTTCATTTCCAAGGCAAACCATTCAATATCATGGTAATCCAAGCCTATACCCAAACCAGCAACACTGAAGAAGCTGAAGCTGAACGATTCTATGAAGACCTACAAGACCTTTTAGAACTAACACCCAAAAAAGGTGTTCTTTTCATTATAGGGGACTGGAATGCAAAAGTAGGAAGTCAAGAAACACCTGGAGTAACAGGCAAATTGGGCCTTGGAGTACAGAATGAAGCAGGGCAAAGGCTAGTAGAGTTTTGCCCAAAAAACGCACTGGTCATAGCAAACACCCTCTTCCAACAACACAAGAGAAGACTCTACACATGAACATCACAAGATGGTCAACACCGAAATCAGATTGATTACATTCTTAGCAGCCAAAGATGGAGAGGCTCTATACACTCAGCAAAAACAAGACCGGGAGCTGACTGTGGCTCAGATCATGAACTCCTTATTGCCAAATTCAGAGTTAAACTAAAAAAGGTAGGGATAACCACTAGACCATTCAGGTATGACCTAAATCAAATCCCTTATGAATATACAGTGGAAGTGAGAAATAGATTTAAGGGACTAGATCTGACAGGCAGAAAGCCTGATGAACTATGGACGGAGGTTCGTGACATTGTATAGGAGACAGGGATCAAGGCCATCCCCATGGAAAAGAAATGAAAAAAGGCAAAATGGTTGTCTGAGGAGGCCTTACAAATAGCTTTGAAATGAAGAGAAACGAAAAGCAAAGGAGAAAAGGAAAGCTATTCCCATTTGAATGCAGAATTCCAAAGAATAGCCAGGAGAGATAAGAAAGCCTTCCTCAGTGATCAATGCAAAGAAATAGAGGAAAACAACAGAATGGCAAAGACTAGAGATTTCTTCAAGAAAATTAGAGATACCAAGGGAACATTTCATGCAAAAATGGGCTCAATAAAGGACAGAAATCATATGGACCTAACAGAAGCAGAAGATATTAAGAACAGGTGGCAAGAATACACAGAAGAACTGTACAAAAAAGATCTTCACGACCCAGATAATCACGATGGTGTAATCACTCACCTAGAGCCAGACATCCTGGAATGTGAAGTCAAGTGGGCCTTAGAAAGCATCACTACGAACAAAGCTAGTGGATGTGATGGAATTCCGGTTGAGCTGTTTCAAATCCTAAAAGATGATGCTGTGAAAGTGCTGCACTCAATATGTCAGCAAATTTGGAAAACTCAGCAGTGGCCACAGGACTGGAAAATGTCCATTTTCATTCCAATCCCTAAGAAAGGCAATCCCAAAGAATGCTCAAACTACCACAAAATTGCACTCATCTCACACTCTAGTAAAGTAATGCTCAAAATTCTCAGAACAAGGCTTCAGCAATACGTGAACCGTGAACTTCCAGATGCTCAAGCTGGTTTTAGAAAAGGCAGAGGAACCAGACATCAAATTGCCAAATCTGCTGGATCATCAAAAAAGCATCCAGATGTTTCCAGAAAAAACATCTATTTCTGCTTTATTGACTATGCCAAAGCCTTTGACTGTGTGGATCACAATAAACTGTGGAAAATTCTGAAAGAGATGGACATACCAGACCACCTGACTTGCCTCTTGAGAAACCTATATGTAGGTCAGGAAGCAACAGTTAGAACTGGACATGGACCAACAGACTGGTTCCAAATAGGAAAAGGAGTACATCAAGGCTGTATATTGCCACCCTGCTTATTTAACTTCTATGCAGAGTACATCATGAGAAACGCTGGGCTGGAAGAAGCACAAACTGGAATCAAGATTGCCGGGAGAAATATCAATAACCTCAGATATGCAGATGACACCACCTTATGGCAGAAAGTGAAGAGGAACTAAAGAGCCTCTTGATGAAAGTGAAAGAGGAGAGTGAAAAAGTTGGCTTAAAGCTCAACATTCAGAAAACTAAACTCATGGCATCTGGTCCCATCACTTCATGGGAAATAGATGGGGAAACAGTGTCAGGCTTTATTTTTGGGGGCTCCAAAATCACTGCAGATGGTGATTGCAGCCATGAAATTAAAAGACGTTTACTCCTTGGAAGGAAAGTTATGACCAACCTAGATAGCATATTAAAAAGCAGAGACATTACTGAAAGGTTGTTGCTGAACGATAAGACGCCGGGATTCTTGGCCTCCAGAGGAGACGAATTCAATCCAGGGCCAGAGACGAGGCTGGATCGCTCAGAGATTTTGTGTAATAAAGTTTTATTAAAGTACAAAGGAGATAGAGATAGCTTCTGACATAGGCATCAGAAGGGGGCAAAAGAGTACCCCCTCCTAGTCTTTAGCTGTATGTTATGTAGTCACTCACAGTCTGTTAATGAAAAGAAAGGAGTGTTATAAAATTTAGAATGGCACCAGATAATTCATCCCTGGCCATAAAACGATTGACTTGAATCTTGTAGAAGGGCAGAATACCAACAAATAGTTTCTTTTACATAGATTAGGGGAACAATATCTGAGTAAGTAAGTTAGGCCGTTTGGTGGAACCAACTTGAAGATAGAGTCTGGGGTACATTAACATAGCTTAAGACAACATTTCCATAAGAAAAAGAAATGTATTGGTTAACTCAGGTTTGAGAGTAGTTAGCTTTAGGTGAGACCAGGTGTCATGGCAACACAGCATTTTAAGAGAAACCTCCTTTTAAATTTGTATAGAGAAGGAAAAACATATCGCTGGTTTGTTTCTTCCTGCCGCTTAGGAGAGATAAAAATGTCTGGCCCTTGCAGCCTCTTTCCTCCATTTGGAGACCCCTGGCCTTCCTGCCTGTTACCCTCTCATTACTTTGCCAGCAAAGTTCCGTCTAGTCAAGGCTATGGTTTTTCCCGTGGTCATGTATGGATGTGAGAGTTGGACTAAAAAGAAAGCTGAGCGCCGAAAAATTGATGCTTTTGAACTGTGGTGTTGGAGAAGACTCTTGAGAGTCCCTTGGACTGCAAGGAGATCCAACCAGTCCATCCTAAAAGAGATCAGTCCTGGGTGTTCATTGGAAGGACTGCTGTTGAAGCTGAAACGTCAATACTTTGGCCACCTCATGCGAAGAGTTGACTCATTGGAAAATACCCTGATGCTGGGAGGGATTGGGGGCAGGAGGAGAAGGGGACAGCAGAGGATGAGATGGCTGGATGGCATCACTGACTGTGTGGACATGAGTTTGAGTGAACTCCAGGAGTTGGTGATGGACAGGGAGGCCTGGCGTGCTGCAATTCATGGGGTCGCAAAGGGTCGGATATGACTGAGTGACTGAACTGAACTGAAGTGAGGAGCTTTAATATTTTAAAATGGTAGCTTGAGCTACCCCCTACATCCTACCTTTCGATAATATAGCCCATAAATTGAGTTTTTCCTCATATGTTTATGTAAGATAATTATTAAATATAAAAACCTATTTCAAATAATTTGTAAATAAAATTTAGAAAAAATTAATTTAGTAAACTTTAAGCTTGAAATGACAGACATTAGGCATAAAAAATGGTAGATTTGGTAACATTTTTAAAGACTAAATCATTTGTCAAATTGTATCTTCATTTCATTATAGTTTTTGGCTTCATATGGACCATTACTACTTAATTTCAATTTTGATGACAAGAAGTTCCAATGTAAAATATGGCCATTGAGAGCCATTATCTGGATTTCTACAACTGATGAAAAACAGCAGAATAGTCTTTCTCTGAACTGTCAGTTTCCTAATTTATATTTTATAGTTCCATCAGTTTTTTATAAATAGCATGAAATTCTATGCAGTGAATCTTTTTTTTTTTCCTTGTGTAAGACTGCAGCCAGCAGTGTTTTGAGGCTCTGTAATGAGGAGTTAAAACGAGTGGCAAGAGGAATGGTGTGTGATTTTGATTAACTCAATTGGAGTCTTTTAAGTAAAGTATGGTCAAACAGGATCTTCTTTTGTTTGGTTGTTTCAGCTTAAAATTCTACAATGAAATAAAAAAATATCCAGATGTTTTAATATTCTGAGTGAAGGGTAATCTAGACTAGATTGAAAGAAAAAAATAAAGTTGTTTACAAAAATATGTTGCTTTCTGAGAAGGATTCATGGCTGAAAACATCATTCACTAGATAATAGATATTCTCATTTGGCATCATTGATACTTTGACCTGGATGGTACTTTTTTGCTTGGAGATGATATGTGCTTTATAGGATGCTCAACAACATACCTGGCACATACCCATTAGATGCCAAAGTACCTTACCCTACAATTGTTGCTCTCAAAAAGCTCTGGAGAAGTTGTCAAACGTCCTCTGAAGGCCACAATCATGGCTGGTTGAGCATCCCTTCCCTACACTAAATAATGTTCAGTTTCCAACAATAAATCTTACAAGTAGGAATGGAAGTTCAGTTCAGTTCAGTCGCTCAGTCATGTCCAACTCTTCAGGACCCCATGGACCACAGCAGGCCAGGCCTCCCTGTCCATCACCAACTCCTGGAGTCTACTCAAACTCATCACCATTGAGTCGGTGATGCCATCCAGCCATCTCATCCTCTGTCGTCCCCTTCTCCTTCTGCCTTCAGTCTTTCCCAGCATCAGAGTCTCTTCAAATGAGTCAGCTGTTAGTATCAGGTGGCCAAACTATTGGAGTTTCAGCTTCAACATCAGTCCTTCCAATGAACATTCAGGACTGATCTCCTTTAGGATGGATTGATTGGATCTCCTGCAGTCAAGGGACTCTCAAGAGTCTTCTCCAACACCACACTTCAAAAGCATCAATTCTTCAGTGCTCAGCTTTCTTCACCGTCCAACTCTCACATCCCTACATGACTGCTGGAAAAACAATAGCCTTGACTGGACGGACCTTTGTTGGCAAAGTAGTGTCTCTGCTTTTTAATATGCTGTCTAGGTTGGTTATAACTTTCCTTCCAAGGAGTGAGCGTCTTTTAATTTCATGGCTGCAGTCACCATCTGCAGTGATTTTGGAGCCCCCCCAAGATAAAGTCAGCCATTGTTTCCCCATCTATTTGCCATGAAGTGATGGGACCAGATGGCATGATGTTAGTTTTCTGAATGGAAAGGATCAAACTTGTCAGGGGACATTCACCGTTAAGGGATCCAATATGTTTCTTCCTTTGTGTGCCATTTCTCAAAGACTCTCTGTTCCTTATCAGTTCCTGGAGAACAGAAACGAGCAGAGCTGCATGCATTTCTCAGGACTGAGATCATGGGAAAGAGCACCTGCTTGGATTCCCTTCTGTGGCTCCCTTCAGTGACTCTCTTCAGTGACCTAGAGGACTATCCATTTCATTGCAACTGGAGGAATTTCATTCTTTTTAATGACTAATTAATCATTTTATTGAAGATATATAAGCATGCATTTCTGCAAATAAAGTACCCTTGTTTCACTCGAGACTTGGCTCCCCTACATCCTTCTTCTCATTGACTCCAGTCCGCAGGTCCCAGTCTACAAAGACCGTGAAAATTGGCGCCTGAACAGGGACCTGCTGAACGCCCTTGGCAAGCGGACAGAGGACCTATGGAGGTCAGTAAGTGCGGGGTTATGGGACAAATGGCTGGAAAGCCCCACCACTTTTCTACTTTAGTTCATCACTCATTTAAGGTTCATGGACTTTCAGTTTCACGTCAGCGGATAGAGGCTTGTGTCCAAAAACTGGTTAAATATAATCCCTGGTTCCCTGATGAAGACATTTTCAATTTAAAAATTTAGAACCGGGTTAAAAAAATAATGTTGAATGAGCCACAAGACAGGGAAAAAATATTCCAATAGATTTCCGGCCCTTGTGGGACCTCATTAAAGCCATGATCTTGCCATTTCAAGGCAATGCTGCTGCTGCTGCTGCTAAGTCACTTCAGTCATGTCAAACTCTATGTGACCCCATAGACGGCAGCCCACTAGGCTCCATCGTCCCTGGGATTCTCCAGGCAAGAACAATGGAGTGGGTTGCCATTGCCTTCTCCAATGCATGAAAATGAAAAGTGAAAGTGAAGTCGCTCAGTTGTGTCCGACTCTTCGCGACCCCATGGACTGCAGCCCACCAGGCTCCTCTGTCCATGGGATTTTCCAGGCAAGAGTACTGGAGTGGGGTGCCATTGCCTTCTCCCAAGGCAATTCTATTCCCCCTAATATTCATCAACAAGCGGAAAGCTCATTATACAAATATAAATTAGATGATAAGACTTTATAAAATGCCCAATTAGAGCAACATAAAATGTTTCAAAACTTTCCCACCATCCGTGCTCCGGCTGTCCCAAGTGCTCCTCCTCCTCTTGTAACAGGCACAAAACCAAAGGTCCCCTCGATTCAAGGTCAAGATAAATCTGATGATGATTCTTCTGATGCTCTCTTTGACACTAAAGCCAACAATACTTTTTTGATGACAGTGATAATCCCCTGACAAACACTCATGTTTATAAAAACAGACGATCCACTCATTCTCCTTCACGACAAAGGCTTTCTGATTTACTGGCTTTACAATCTTGAGTCTCTGAGGCTGATGATCTTTTTGCCTTTCCTGTGTTAAAAAATGGTAATGCTCAAGGACAACTGATACGTCAAGATGAAGACATTGATTTTTCTCACATGCAACAAATGAAAAAGGCTATAACTATGTATGGCCCTCATTTGCCTTTTACTAAAAAACTTATAAACACTATGACATCTTTTATTGAAAATGTTATTCCTTATGATTGACAAATTTTGATAAAAGCTCTTCTTAAACCGAGAAGATATCTTCAACAGATAATGTGGTTTCATGATGTGGCCCGAGATCATACCAATTCTAATGCTCGAGCTGGCACTCCCCCAAATCAAATTCCTTTTAAAATGTTAACCGGGATGGGTCAATTTGATTCAGTGGAAGCTCAGATACAATGCCCTCCTTTGTTACATGGGCAATTGAAAGAAGTTGCCCTTGAAGCTTGGGATTGAATTACTCCTCAAAGAAAACCTAAAGATAGCTACACAAAGATATTACAAGGGCCTAATGAAGCCTATGCTGATTTTTTAGCTAGACTGGGAGTTTCTATCTCCTGTAGTGTTGTTGGAGAGGAGGCCAGAATATAGTTAGAAAAACTGCTTACATACAAAAACGTGAATCAGGAATGTTAAAAAGCCATCGCTCCGATTTGTGAGACCAGAAATGTTATTGATTATTTAAAGGCTTGTCGCAACTTACGATCAAAAACTCAAAAAACTCAAATGTTAGCTGAAGCAATGGCTGCTACCTTTAAAAAGAGAAATGAAAGATATTTTGTTTGTAGGGATAACAGCCATTTAAAAAGGAATTGCCCAATTACTTCTTTTACCTTACATTTCTATTAACTACTCTAATGATATACAGACAGATGGATTTGGTAATACTGATCAAAAACAATCCTTATGGACATCAATAGCATCTAAATATGCATGACCAAATATAAATATCAAAATTAATGACAAAAGATTTTGGTCTTCTTGGTACTGGATCTGATATTACCATTATTTCCAAACATTTATGGCCCAAATCTTGGCCTATACAGAGACTTTCTTACCAAATTGCAAGAGTATCTCAAACCAAAGTATAAGAGGTTTATAAAAGTGTCCAAATATATCCATGTGAGAGACCAAAAGGACAACCTACAACATTACAACTTTATGTGATAGATGCACCCCTTAATTTAATAAAAAGAGATTTACTTATACAATGACAAACTCAAATATATATTCCACATATTTCCTAGGGGCCACTGCTCATTTAATAAATAATACAATTATTAAAATAATGAAAAAATTATGAGCCTGTTTAGACAGAGCAGTGGCCCCTTACAAAGAAGAATTAGAGGCTATTAAGAAACTTATAGATACACAATTGAAATTAAAACATATTGAAAAATCTTGTTCCCCTTGAAATTCTCCCATTTTGTGATTAAGAAAAAAAAATCTAACAAATGGCGTCTTTTAACAAAACTTCAAAAGGTTAATACATCTGTAAAACCTATGGATACATTACAACCAAAAATTCCATCACCTATCACTATTCCTCAAAACTGACATATTATCATTATAGATTTACAAGATTGCTTTTTTGCTGTACCTTTACACCCTCTAGACCGAGAGTACTTTGCTTTCTCTCTTCCTTATCCTAATCGTATCGGGCCTCATAAACAGTATCAATGGACTGTGTTGCCTCAAAAAATGATAAATTCTCCCACCATGTCAATATTATGTAACCAAAGCCCTTGGACCTATAAGAAGACAATTGCCTAACTTTCTTGTTATTCATTATATAGATGATATATTGTTTTCAACTCCATCTGTTTTAAAAACTCAACAGATGTTTGACATAACCCAACAATGCTTAAAAGCTTCTAGATTAATCATTGCCCCTGAAAAGATTCAAACATCTACACCTTACTATTACTTAAGATTTGTTGTTAATAGACAACATATTATTCCCCAACTAGCACAGATTCATGTTAATAAATTATCAACCTTGAGTGATTTTCAAAAACTTTTAGGCGATATAAATTGGATTAGACCCTCTTTAAACATTACAAATTATCAACTGACTAATTTATTTAACACATTAAAGAGAGATCCCAATTTAAATAGCCCTTGTTCACTTTCACAAGGGGCATGAGAAGAGCTCTGTTTAATACAAGATAAATTGCAAAAACAGTTTCTTACTCATATTAGACTTGATTTACCTCTAGAGTTATTTATACTCCCCTCTCTCCATTCTCCCACAGGACTTCTTACCCAACAACAATACCCAATAGAATGAATCTATACCCATTTTAGAGGGACAAGGTCACTTACACCCTACCTTGATTTGTTTGCTCTAATAATTATCAATGAGAAAAATAAAACTAGAGCTCTAATTGGCTCTGACCCTGATAAAATTGTAGTACCTATTAGTAAATCTCAATTTTAAAATGCTTTACAAGCTTCTACCTATTTCCAAATAGCCTTTCTGAAATATTCTGGAGAAATTTCATTTCATTTCATTATCCTTCTAACAAACTTTGAAATTTCTTTAAAAAAACTCTAAATTTCTTATCTCTCACATTGTCATATCACAACCTATACCTCAAGCTGATGTTTTCTATATAGATGGGACTAAAAACACCAAGCTTCCCTGGTGGCTCAGAGGTTAAAGCATCTGCCCACAATGCGGGAGACCTGGGTTCGATCCCTGGGTCGGGAAGATTCCCTGGAGAAGGAAATGGCAACCCACTCCAGTATTCTTGCTTGGAGAACCTCATGGATGGAGGAGCCTGGTGGGCTACAGTCCATGGGGTTGCTCAGACACGACTGAGCGACTTCACTTTCAAAAACACCAAAGCCTCATTCTGGTCTCTCAAAGAATATAAAGTCTTTTATACTTAATTTCACTCTGCTCTACAAAACAAATTATATACTCTCATTCAGGTTATTCACTTCCATTCTTATCCTATTAATATAGCTTCTGACTCCTTATATTCAGTTTTTGTATTAAGAAATATAGAAACTTCTACCATAAATTCTAATCAATCTATTATCCAACAGCTTTTTCTTGAACTATAATCTATTGTTAAGAACTGCACTTCCCCCATTTATATTACCCATATTCAAGCACATTCCTGTCTTCCTGGCCCTATATAGCTCATGACAATGAACAAGCTGATAAACTTATCTCCTTAACTACTCCCGAAGAGCAACATGCTCTATTACACAATAATGATGGCTCATTACATCAAATTTAGAAAATTCCATACTGATATGCTAAAGAAATCATTAATAACTGCCCTACTTGTAGGCCCCTACATCTTCGACCCATTGCACAAAATATCAATCCTTGAGGATTACAACTCAATGAACTATGGCAAATGGACATAACTCATTGCCCCAAACTTTCTCCCTCTTCCTTCTTACATGTCTCAATTGATACAAATTCTTCTTTTATGTGGGCCACACCTCTCCGAGGTGAAACTACACAACAAGTTATAACCCACTTGTTAACTTGCTTTACTGTAATGGGAACACCCAGTTCTATAAAAACAGACAATGGCCCTGCCTATATTTCTAGACAATTCAAACAATTTCTGCGTTCATTCTCTATTAGACATAATACAGGCATTCCTTATAATCCATAAGCACAGGACATAGTTGAATGAACACAGCACACACTGAAACTACAAATAAAAAAAATTAAAAAGGAGGAATACACAGGAACACTTCTATCTTTCTTATCCAGAGCAGACTTTACTAGATTCCAATGCAATATATTCTTTAATCCTATAACTATTGTTAATGCAGCTTTATTTGTTTTAAATTTTTTAAACTTACCACAAGGAGATATTTTGACAAAAGCAGAAAAATATTTCAAGACATTGAAGGATACCTCCTTTCCTCTGCCCATTTGGTATCAAGACGGGTTGACTAAACAATGGAAATCTGGAAAATTAATATTACAGGGAAAGAAGTATGCTTGTATTTCTCCAGATGGATCCAACAAAATCAGTTTGCTCTCCCTTTGGAAGATCTGCCCCAGGGGAGCCACCAGCATTCAAGATAGAGAAGAAATGGTGAAATCCCCAGGAGGAGGAGATTTCAGTACAAGCCATGGCACCTTTAAAAATTTCCAAGAAATGCCACACTCGATGTCATTGACCTTATGCTCTCCCTACTTGGGGACAGATAAAAACCCTTACTAATCAAGCTGAAAATCTGATTTCTCAACAGGGAATGCCTCAGAATCCTGAAAATATTTTTGTTGCTATGCTTCCCCCACTCAGGCTGACTTGATTAATCACATTTATTGGGCTTACATACCTAGCCCCCCTTTATTGCAGGTTATAGAATGGACAGACATAGGACCAATCGTATCCACTAATGACTCAGTACATATGCCTCCTCTTTGGAGCTTGGAGGGGCCCTCTCATCCTGAGGAAGAAGGAAGACTAATTAACATTTCTCTAGGCTATGAAATCCTTCCTTTATGCATGGGCCTAGCAGAATTATGTATTAATGGTAGTCGACAAATGTGGACTTTCATCCACCTCCAAAAAAGAACTACCAAAACTCTAGGAAAAGGACAAAAATTGGAATATAAGGGGTTTACTTATAAGGACTTTAAATATACTCCTGTTTATTGAGATAGATGTCCTGAAACTGTACTAAGGAAAAAAAAAGAAAAAAACTATTTTAAAAAGTCTTTTATTTTACACAGGTCGTCTTCTCAGCACATTTCTCTTCTACTGCCTTTTGAAGCCTGATCAAATAGCCCCTTCTCATCTCAGATCCAGGAAATGTTTCAGTCTGACAGAGCCTGATGAACCAGACAGACTACTCCCTCAGAGATCCCAGAGGCAAACCTCGGCCCAAGAAAAGCACTGACCCTCCAGGGAGCAAGTGCCTGCAGGTCGGCCCCGGCAATCAGGAGGAAACCACATCCTTCTCGAGGGCTAGGCGGAGGCCGGGCGAGGCATAGAGAGCGGGGTGCGGCCCCGGCCCGCAGGATCCGAGGTGACTCTGAGAGTGTGTGCGCCCCAGGGCGGGCCGCGCCCCTCTCCGGCTTCCTTGTGAGCAGGTCAACTCGCCAGGTGTCGGCGCGCGAGGTCCGCTCGGCCCAGCTCCCTAGCCGAGTGCTAGGCGCGCTAGAGCCGCGCCCCTCTCCGGGCTGAGACTCGGCTCCGGCCTCCGGAGGCCGAGCTCTCCTCAGCTCCGGCCTCTCACCGGCGCGGAGGCGGGGCCGGAGGAGGGGCCGGGGCGGTGGGGCGGGGCTTGCACCGGTGCCTCGGGCTCCGCCGCAGCTTCTCCAGCAGGTCTCGCGGCAGGCAGGCGGCTTGGTCGCCAGCTCCGGCCTCATGGCTGCTCCCGGCTCTTCGGCTGAGTGCGGCTACATCCGGACAGTCCTGGGCCAGCAGATCCTGGGGCAGCTGGACAGCTCCAGCCTGGCTTTGCCTTCCGAGGCCAAGCTGAAGCTGGCGGGGAGCAGCGGCCAGGCGGTCAAGAGCCTGCGGATCCAGGAGCAGGTGCAGCAGACCCTGGCCCGGAAGGGCCGCAGTTTCGCGGGCAGCGGTGAGTGGAGTCCCGCTGTCCCCTACACCGCCCTCATCCTGCCCTTTATCCCTTCCCTACCGCCGGTTCACCCTCAGCGCCCGGTTGCTTCCTCTTGCTTCTTCCTGAGGCTGCAGGACCTGGTTTTGTGCACACCTGTTGGTTGCGGGCCATTGTACGGCCAGTCGCGCCTACAGACTCAGACCAGCTTACTTTGGAAAGGCACTCTTTCTTAAAATAACCTCTTACTCAGATTTGTCATGTATGTATCTACGTACATTAAATGCATATACGTATGTATATGTATATATTTGAAAAGAATTCAGTCCAAGATTTTCACCCCTTCCTTAACCTACTCCCCTAGGCCCCCCACCCCCACCCCAGGGGACTTCATCTGGAGGTTCCAGGAATTTGTAAACATTTTGAAATTCTGTGCAGAAATTTGATATGATCATTTTTTTCTGGGAGAAAGCGCCCCTAGCTTTTATTAAAAATTTTAAAGGATCTGTGACCTCCATAAATATTTTTAAGAAGAAAACCTGAAAGTACTGGCTCTCCTACAACCTATGGATTGGGATTGTGGGCCTTGCCCAGATACTTCGGGGCACTCCACCCAGTGTACGGAGCGAGTGGTTTCATCTAGGAAGTGAAAGGTGGGAGTCTTTGGGCTGGAGAGCAATCACAACACCCCGTGGGTTGACTAGGAGGAGGAGAAAGAAGGGGACTTTGACCCGGCCAGCAGCAGTCCCGCCTGCCTTGCTTGCTGTGCCCCGCCAACGCACTCGTGAGCACAGCGCTGGTATTTCCGAAAAATTAAACTTTGGAGGTGAACAAGGTTTGGTTTTGTTTTTAAAAAAAAAAAAAAACTATATTAGTAATTGATAGTCAAGGAGGTGGAAGGGGAAGAAGATGGCAAACCACTTCTGAAAATTAGAGAATGTGAAATACCTTTTCTCTCTTGCTAAAAGTCAGATGATCCGATCCCCCAGTAATTATTTTATTAGTTGTTTAATTTTTTAATATAAAAGTATTCTAGGCTTATTATGGAAATAGAAGAGGAGAGAAACAGTTAAGTTGGCTTACCAGTTGTTTCATGCAATGTTGAACTGTTTCCCTAGGAAGTTAACTTGAGAAATGACAAATGTAGAATCGATTAGGAACAAGAAAAATGCTTGCAGACCAGATCAGAGATATGAAACAGGAGAAGCTGAGAGGCTGTATTGTTTTCCATTTGTGCAAAATAATTTTAAAGGATCAGGCAATCAATATTTCCATACTTGAAAGGTAAAGAGAAGCTGTTTAATGATTAGAGTTGATGTAATTGTGTGCCTACTATGTGCTAAGAATTGGACTTTGTGGTGTGTATTCATTGTGTTATTTATGTTTCCCGGGGGGCGGGGGTGGGGGGATGCTTGTGAGGCAGGTTGCTTTGCTAAGCAGTTAAGTAACACTTTATTTCCCACGGATAGTAAGTAGCCGAAAAACTCCCAAACCTCAATTTTTAAATTACTCATCAGTTATGTTGTTAAGCTTTTTGGTAATTAATACAAAGTAGGATTTTTATTAGACCCAAGCCTCTCTGTGGTCCATTTCCATTTTTCCTTTAAATATAATTGATAGAGTTCTGAGAGAGCGGAGACATCTCAGTGACACAGAACTGCCATAGCACATGGAAAACAAGAACCTAATTTACATTTAGGAATCTGACTAAAGACCCCAGGACCACTGAGGCCAGTTTTTGACCAGTGAGATCATTGTACTCCTTTAGTCTGTGCAGATCCAGTGCTAAACTGGAGCCAGACTAGCTGCTTCTGCATAGGGGAACACAAGGAAGGCACATGAAATATTCTTCCTACCCTTTGAGAATGGCGAGGAAGAGCAACCAGACATCAACTATTCAGTAAATATAGGGAATGAACAAAAGGAAAGGGAGCATTGCTGAGCATCTACCATGTGCCTAACCCTGTTCAAGATTACATTTGCATTTTATTATATCCTTCAAATAATTATATGAGATAGATACGAGGATCCATTTCACATATGAAAAGTCTGTCAGTCTCTCAGTATTTATTGGACGCTTAGTCCCAAACCCACACATGCTTTGTTCTCGTGAAAATGGTGCATTCGTGTTGTGTGGAGAATTCAAGAACTTTCTGGTGTGTCTAGTCTTCATTCAGGGCACTGTGCAGGTGCTGAACTAAACACACACTCTTTTTGCTTTAAAGCAAGGAGTTCCAAGTCTGTAGAAGGAAAATGCTCTCTAAAAAATGTGTTTATCAAATAAAAAATGGTAAGCTACCCAAAGGAATAACAGCCAACAAATTATGGAGTTTAGAAGTATGAGTTAGACTATTTTCTGGAGGGAATTTTAAAAAGTTTCTTGGAGGAATTGGGATTTTAGGTCTCAAAAATTCAGTAGGATTGGACATAGGTAATGGGTTGAAGGAAGAGCATTTTCGGGGGAACAGCAAGAATATTACACAGTTCACAGAATTGATGTGGTAGAACAAAGGGCCCTGTCATGATGCTTCTGCTATAACTGCTTGAGTCCAACTAAGGAACAAAGCTTCTGAGACTCAAAGAGGAAATGAGCTTCAGAGGAATTTAGCATTAACATACTATGGAACAATTACCAGGGGTGGTTTGTGTATATTGTTAAAGTTCTTTGAAAAGGTCTGGGGGCTTCTTAGGGTTGTGAGTGTTGTTTCAATGTTACAATCCTGTCTCTAAAGTTAAAACAGACAGGGGACTGTTGAAACTGTGGTGGTCTGGAAAGAATCCTGTATCAATATAAATTCCAGGAAGAAATGACCCTAATGTTAACTGCTCCAGGGCCCTGGAGAATTCTGAATTGTTGACATACCTGTAAGATTGAAGCAGCAGATAAGCTGCTGAAAGCAGAGATGAGATAAATATTTGTTGATAAATATCCTGCAGGGTTCTTTAACTTGTCAACTTCTCTCTAATGCCTTTATGTAAGTGAGTGGTTTTCATTGTAAGTTACTCTAACTTTTGATGTTATTTTTAAATTGTGTTGAACATTTTAAAATTGGCTGTAACTCTTGGGGGTTGGGGAGACGTAACAGAGCAGCATTGTGATATGAGTCTGTATTATAGAAAATTTTAATTCTTTTATAAAAGTTAGAACTCATTTACAAATTGGAAGTCCATTATTATATTAGCAAAGGGAAGAATTTTAAGTGTCCATATCCTATTTACTATGTTTATTTTGAAAATACTACTACTTTACTTATTATAACAGTTCCCCCTTGGGTGCCTGGGTAAGGAAGTCATGTTTTAAGTTGTCATATGTAATACTTATAAACACAATGAACAATATCCTAATAAAATTTGCAACTTTGGAAATCAACCAAAGGCGTGCTGTTTACTTAAATGGTTTTCCTGGCCAAGATGTTTTGAATATCTGTGATCAGAAGGATTTGGGGGGAAAGGACTAAAAATTGGCTAAGGTAACAAAAAAAGGCAATTAATAGGTATTATTGGGGCTGGGGGGTGAGGGTTGTTGGACATTGTTTAAATCCTGTGTGAATTATTTGTTGCCAAAAAAAGGAATTCCAGGAATGAAGCAATTCTGGGAACAAGGCGACTAGTCCTTTACAAAATAGGAGAATTCTGGAGAGAAGGAAAAAAAGTTAGATGGTGGGGTGGCAGGAACATGGCCGTGTTGCTGTGAAGGTAAAGTATCAGTAGTGCCACCTGATTTAATGTTCTTCGTTGTCTGCCTAATATATAATATAGCGTAGTGTCTGGCAAAGCAATTGCAATAATTTTTAAAAGTGTTTTTTTTTTTTTTTTTCAGAAATTCTTCTGATTATAATTAGTCAAAGGAAATAGAATATTAACAACATGGTGATTACCAAAAAAACTAACTCCTCATCCCTAGATAATGGTGAAAACACATCTTTTATGGATAAGGTCTTGAGTGAGGGCATGAGTAGGGATGCTTAAGAGTCAATTGAAATGTAACAGTGTTTGATTATAAAAGTACATTGCTCTACGTCCCAGATAAGGTATCAGAAATTACCTTAAGAGAAGACAGCTGTTCACTTAGACTTTTTAAAGACTGCATTAATGTTATTTATGCCCTGTGTTAGTAAGTTTCAGTCATGAGAACAGAGGGTAGCTCACTTGAGCTAGATATTCTAGGCATATGTTGTTCACCTTCTCCTAACTGTTTTGAATATCAGCTTTAAATTTTTTCCTATGTATTAAAATAAGGCTTTACATATTATCTTCAAATAGTTAACATTAATTTTACATTCAAATTGAATTTCTGGTCTGATCAATAGAAATTATTAAAAACTTTTTTTAATTTTCTGAGAGAACAAGCATATCTTTAATAATAATGAAATATAAATAACAAATATGTTGCTAAAACCTCTGGAATTTCTATATCAGACTTGATTAATACTGTCTATAACAAGATCATTTGGTACTATCTCAGATGACATTCAAGAATTTTAAATTATACAATTCTGAGGTAAGTCTTGGACGCCAGCTATTTTGTGCATGTACACAAATGTTTGAAGACATAAATATCATACTTCTTCTGGGAGAGTAAATAGTAAAAAGAGTGTTGCAAATGGGAATAGACAATTAGTAGAAATACAATTAGTAGAATATTTAATCTTTGTATTAGAGTGAACCATCCCCTGACTTATTAGGATAAGAACAATAAGCAGAATTTCAGGTCCTCTTAGAATTATTGAAAAATCTATTGTGTATCTTTTGTGTAATGCCATTAATGGTGACTGGATATATGACATAAAAACAGTTGCTCTGTTATTAAGAAAATGTGCTTAAAGATGAGCTGAGGAGCCCAGTCAATATGTAGACTTAAATGAAAATGAATATTCAGAAAAAAGAACTTGAGCATTTGAAAACACAGCTTGCTGTTACCATTGAAAGAATTCACATACTTGTGTTCTTGGAATAGTCAGCTTTAGGCTTAAAAGTATTAATTGGCCAAAACATCATAACCAAAGTTCTGCAACTCCTTGATATCCAGAAGAAAATACTACTCACTAGACGCTTAATAAATTATTCCCACTAAATCTTAAATCTCACTAGTATGGTCACAGGATGGTGGTGAGGAAGATCACATTGGAATTATTGTATCTTGATGACCTTTTCTTTTGAAGGAGGAATATAAATTTAAACTTTTCTTGACAGATCACAGGAACTTATTATAGAATATCAAAATATTACAGATAAATAGACACTCCAAAAAGATAAGAGAATGACAGTAAATGTATATTATGCAGATGTAGAATCAACCTTGCCACAATGAACATAGTCAGCTTTTCTAATCACTTAGAAAAAGTCTGCCTACCTTTTGGGGAGATTTTTTTTCTTCCTCTCTTTATTTCCAGAATGACAGAGAAACAATAGGAAATACTTGAGCACCTTCCATCCACTCTAAGACAAAAGTGTATATGCAACTGTCATCCTCCCGGTTTGGCTCCACCGTGGTGATCCACAGGAAGGATTCAGTGCAAACTGAATATGTGTAATTGGGATATTTTGAATGTACAAGGAAATATTGACTGATCACCCATTAACATGTCAAGTGGTGATGTGGGACTGCCGGAAGTGGTAGTAAAAGATGGATTCTATGTTAAGAAGATAAAAATTTACTTGGAACGTAAGACCTCTTCCTGCTTATACTCGCCTTACTCCAATTTGTTCTCCACCTAGGTAGTAAACTTTCTAAAATCTCAGCGCACCATTTCCTGATTTAAATGCCTTCAGTTTCTTGCTGTTCTCTACAGGAGCGAAATTCCTTATTCAGCATGGCATTTCAATTTCTCTATGCTCTGATGCCTGCATCTTCTCAAACTGGGTCCTATCACCACTTTTCTGGCACACAACCAAACGCCAGCAATTTATCTTGCTCAGTTCCTCTCCCTATTTACCCTCCCTCCCCCTTCCCTTCTCCTGGCTGGCTTAACTCTTAAATGCCCCTCAAAACTCAGTTCAGCCTGTGCCCCTGTATAGGCAGCTTTCCCTCACCCCTCCACCTCATAGTGTCAAGTTAAAGACCCAAGTCAAAGATTTGATCACTGTGAGTCAAATAAGATGTTTCGATAGGGGAGAAACATGAAATATCCAGGGGGTTTCTGAAAATACATTTGGCAGACTTGGTGGATTTCAAGAAGGGACAGAAGTTTTGAATCAGCTGGGAGAGAAGAGGTTAGCACTGGCAAGTGAGAGGTAGTGGAAATATCATGATTTAAGAGTTACTACAAAAACTTGTAGTTTTTAAAAGGAAAAAGTTCTATAAATTCATCTATTTGACTATTAGTTGCATCATTGTGAGTATAATGTGTTATTTGTCATTGCAGTTCTAAAGTTTTATAAGTAATCATTATGAGATATCTCAGCAAATAAATTGGCAGGAATGCCAAAGTATGGTGATAAATTATAGGAATTCCTATAGATTAAAAAAATTCCAGGATGTATCAACTTAGTATTTTACCAGTATGCTAAATTACCAGTTTATAATCACAAATTTTATAATCACATATTATGGCTACTCAAAGTATATGATATATATGCCTGCAGTATAGGAGGAACTTTTAAATGTGTGTTTTATGGTTATCTAAAGCAATAATTTGAGGAATACCGCCAAAATGTCATAAACTGATATCATAAACTACATAGAAAGTGAAAGTGAAGTTGCTCAGTCGTGGCCGACTCTTTGCAACCCCATGGACTGTAGCCTACCATGCTCCTCCATCTATGGGATTTTCCAGGCAATAGTACTGGAGTGGGGTGCCATTTCCTTCTCCAGGGGATCTTCCCAACCCAGGGATCGAACCCGGGTCTCCCGCATTGTAGATAAACGCTTTACCATCTGAGCCACCAGGGAAGTCCTATAAACTACATAAGGGACTCCTAAAAAATAAGGACTTCTGGCGGCTGGTTAGTATATTAGTGGGTAATAGCCATTGACTAGTGACACAGGGGCACTTGGAGTTCAGGGCGCTTTCTGCCAGGATTGTTGTCTGTCTCTGGCATATTCAACTCTGAAGCCAGCTGTGGTCACCACTGTACTGGCAACACTGACTCCTGGCATATTCCACTTGGTAAGAACTCATAGCCAGTACTTTGCAACTGTATACTCAGTACGCTGAGCTGTTCCTCATGGTTGATCATGTGAGCTTTCTTAACTGGTCATTTACAGCACCGCCACGTTTTGTTGATTTTTTCATGATGCAAGACATGAATAGACTCTAGTCTTCTTTAAAGCAATTCTTCACCATAGTTTTTTCAACCAACAAATTCCACTCATTTTCCAGCCTGAGCAAGTGCTTACCTGAGTTGTTACACAGGGTTGTGGAATTGTGGTTTTCATGAATACATTTTTCTTAGAAAGTAAAAACAGAAGGTAAAAGAAATAATTTTTTTTAATGTTAAGTTAGGGAAAATGAATTCTATGTTACATGACCACACAAAAGTTCTTCACTAACTCAGGAGTCCTGATGTATGGTTCTTAGTGAAACTGAAAGAGTTATAGTCACTCAGTCGTTTCCAACTCTCTGCAATCCCATGGACTGTAGCCCACCAGGCTCTGCCCATGGAATTCTCCAGACAAGAATATTGGAGTGGGTAGCTATTCCCTTCTCCAGGAGATCATTCCAACCCAGGGATGGAACCTGGGTCTCTTAATGTCTCCTGCATTGGCGGGCAGGTTTTTTACCATCCAAGCCACCAGGCAAGCCCATTGGTTCTTGATGGGTCCTATTTTGTGTTTTCTTTTAGTACCTACTTTTGTTAGTAAATGATTTTAAGGAGCTATTTAAATATGAATTGCTATACAGATTCCTTCTAATAAGTTTCAAGACGTCATGTAGTTAAATCTTTTTTAAGGTATGTGGAGAAAGAGAGATGTTGTTACCCAGAGGTTGCTGTGAAAAGACCAAAGAGAAAAAGGTGATAGCTTTTAGACTTCCAGAGTCTAGTCTGTTTCCATCAAAAAGACCATTGTGAATTCACACAGTGAAGGCAACTGTTTGGGATTGAGCACAATAAATTGTAGCATTTAAATCAACACCGGTAGTGAACACACACTGATTTCTATGCGTACCTATTTTCATGGGAATTTCTTATACTGCCATCTCTACACATTCTTCCTTTGGAGCTGAATGTGAACCAAGTCAGTTTTGCAGCCATGCTTAGAGAGTGCTGGAGGCTTGAAAAAAAGATGCTTTTCTGAATATGAATGCTACTCTCATCTCTCTAATAAACACAGGTTATTAAGGTGTTTGTTTAACAACTGTTTCACCTGTTAATGCTTGCCATAAGGGAAGCTGTGTTTTTTTTTTTTAATGTGCCAGATACAGGTAATGGAGTCATAATTAGAGGCTTGTCAATTTAGTTTCATAAATGTATTGTTGTTCAGTCGCTAAGTCATGTCTGACTGTGCAACCCCATGAACTGCAGCACGCTAGGCTATCCTGTTCTTCAATATAATAAATGTATTCGATTTATTTATCTATAATATATACAAATCAATGTCTAAATTTAACCAATTAGATACTTATATATATGTAATATATATAAATAAATTATTAAATTTAACCAATTTAAGTAGTAAGCTGGTCACAAAAGCTACAAAGAAAGAACTGATTATAGAAATTAATTTTCTGTTTTTAACTCGAAGAGTATTTCATTTTCTTGGACAATACTTGCATAGATGACCAAAAACCAAGATATTTTCCCACGAACAGCTGCTTAGGGATCACATCATTCAGATTAACATTCAGAACTGGAAAGAGAGAAAATTACATTTCCTGTGAGGTCTACACCTCTGCAATCCTCTAAGCCATTTGGAATCAAAACCAACCTCCCCTCACTCTCACCCTCCTACCCTGCCCCCGCAACTGCTTTGATCTGAATTGCTTGTTATTTGAGGAGGACTGAGTTCTGTAACTTCCTCCTTCATTTTCCTTAAATTGGGCTCCATAGATGTCTGCAGTGTTCTTAGAAGAAACAGTTTGGATAATGTTGCCTGAGTCAGTATTAATTTGAAATAGTCCCTATAAATCATTGCCTTTTTAGGAAATAGCAAAAGCACATTATATGAATGACTATTTAAAACCACAGTAATGTCATTGTGATCATCCTCCATGGATGGGTCAATCAAAATAACTAGAAAAAGACAAATTCAATACCTGAATAAAAACTCTTAGATATAATACAGTGTGAATTAAAGCATGCAAACCAGTTTATCCCTCTTTCTACAACAGATTAATTCATGAAAATGGGTGAAATAGAAATTTTGTTATCCAAATTCTGTTTTTAAAGCCTTATCTCATTTTTGCATGTTGCTTTATAATTTTAAAAGCATTGAATATATGCTTTCTCAGGTAAATGTCTCTCACCAACTCTGTTAATAGGTGGAATTATGGGAAATAAATGCAGGTAATTTGTCAAGACACTGAGAAAGTAGTAGAGTTGGGGGCCTCAGACAGATTATTTCAGTTTAAAGAAGATACCCATGTCCTTTTGTGACGTAAACAAATCCTTTGAAATAAAGGCATGACCTAATTTTCCATGTTAGAAAATATGAATTTTTATGCTGGATTTGTTTAAAGCAGTATGTACCTGTGTGTATAATATGTTTTTGTTGATTTCTTATTTCTGTTTTTGGAGAAGGGCATGGCTGAGTTATATGTTCAGTAGTTATATTATTATGTGTTTTATCCTCTGAGTGAACAGAAAATAATGACTTGCCTTAAAGAGATATGTTTCCATCCTGATTAATATTTTTTAATTCCAGCCAGTTCAAAATATCTTTAAAATCTTAGATCACAGCTGCTAATTCATTAGTCCCCTATACTGATCTCAAACTCATGAAGGCCTAGGCAAATTAATGTGCATTATTTGTTGTTTAAGATTGGCCTTTTAACCAGAGAAACTATCTATTGAGCCATCCTGCAGTTTGAATATAAAGAGTCACAACTTTTCTTGCCAGGAAGAGAGTCTGTGGTTTAAAGATCTAATTTTATTTTATTCCCTGTTACCAACTACCTTGTAGTTATTTTGGGAACCAGTAAATCAGTCTCAATTCATTCATCTGAAAACAGAAGGAGAACTTCCTTATAAGGATTTATGTCAGCAAATAAAAAACTTACAGAGTATTTGGAGTTGTCCAGGTAAAGGTGCTAGAGGAAAGAGAATGATTGTTTTGGTTCTCATAAAAAACTGATGATAATTCCTCCAGGGTTTTGATAAATGACAATTTCAGAAGAGCCACAATGCAGTCAAATAGTAGAGATCAATAGTAGAGATCAGTGGAAAGGATGAACCCAGAGTTCAAACCTGATATTAAGTCTCTTTGCAATTTAAAGCAAGCAATTTAAGTTTGCTTTGAGCAAACGCCCTCTTCCAGCAACACAAGAGAAGACTCTATACATGGACATCACCAGATGGTCAATAGCAAAATCAGATTGATTATATTCTTTGCAGCCAAAGATGGAGAAGCTCTATACAGTCAGCCAAACAAGACCAGGAGCTGACTGTGGCTCAGATCATGAACTCCTTATTGCAAAATTCAGACTTAAATTAACAAATGTAGGGAAAACCACTAGACCATTCAGGTATGACCTAAATCAAATCCCTTATGATTATAAAGTGGAAGTGGCAAATAGATTCAAGGGATTAGATCTGATAGAGTGCCTGAAGAACTATGGATGGAGGTTCGTAACATTGTACAAGAGGCAGTGATGAAGACCATCCCCAAGAAAAAGAAATGCAAAAAGGCAAAATGGTTGTCTGAGGAGGCCTTACAAATAGCTGTGAAAAGAAGGGAAGCAAAAAGCAAAGGAGAAAAGGAAAGTTATACCCATTTGAATGCAGAGTTCCAAAGAATAGCAAGGAGAGAGAAGAAGCCTTCCTCAGTGATCAATGCAAAGAAATAGAGGAAAATAATAGAATGGAAAAGACTAGAGATCTCTTCAAGAAAATTTGAGGGAACATTTCATACAAAGATGGGCAGAATAAAAGACAGAAGTGGTATGGACCTAACAGAAGCAGAAGATAGTAAGAAGAGGTGGCAAGAATACACAGAAGAACTATACAAAAAAGATCTTCATGACCCAGGTAACCACGATGGTGTGGTCACTCACCTAGAGCCAGACATCCTGGAATGTGAAGTCAAGTGGGCCCTAGGAAGCATCACTACGAACAAAGCTAGTGGAGGTGATGGAATTCCAGTTGAGCTATTTCAAATCCTAAAAGGTGATGCTGTGAAAGTACTGCATTCAATATGCCAGCAAATTTGGAAAAGTCAGCAGTGGCCACAGGACTGGAAAAGGTCATTTTTCATTCCAATCCCAAAGAAAGGCAATGCCAAAGAATGTACAAACTATGGCACAATTGCACTCATCTCACACACTAGCCAAATAATGCTCAAAATTCTCCAAGTCAGGCTTCAACAGTACATGAACCATGAAATTCCAGATGTTCAAGCTGGTTTTAGAAAAGGCAGAGGAACCAGAGATCAAATTGCCTACATCTCCTGGATCATCGAAAAACCAAGAGTTCCAGAAAAGCATCTACTTCTGCTCTATTGACTATGCCAAAGCCTTTGACTGTGTGGACCACAACAGACTGCGGGAAATTCTTCAAGAGATGGGAATACCAGACCACCTGGCCTGCCTCTTGAGAAATCTGTATACAGGTCAAGAAGCAACAGCTAGAACTGGACATGGAACAATAGACTGGTTCCAAATTGGGAAAGGAGTACATCAAGGCTGTATATTGTCACCCTGCTTATTTAACTTACATGCAGAGTATAACATGCAAAATGCTGGACTGGATGAAGCATAAGCTGGAATCAAATTGCTGGGAGAAATATCAATAACCTCAGATATGCAGATGACACCACCCTTATGGCAGAAAGCAAAGAAGAACTAAAGAGCTTCTTTTTGAAGGTGAAAGAGGAGAGTGAAAAAGTTGGCTTAAAACTCAACATTCAGAAAACTAAAATCATGGCATCTGGTCCCATCACTTCATGTCAAATAGATGGGGAAACAATGGAAACAGTGACAGACTTTATCTTTGGGGGCTCCAAAATGACTGCAAATGGTGGGTCACGGCAGCCGTGAAATTAAAAGACGCTTGCTCCTTGGAAGAAAAGTTATGACCAACCTAGACAGCATATTAAAAAGCAGAAACATTACTTTGCCAACAAATGTCCGTCTAGTCAAAGCTATGGTTTTTCCAGTAGTCATGTACGGATGTTGGACAATAAAGAAAGCTGAGCACCAAAGAATTGATGCTTTTGAACTGTGATGTGGGGACTCGAGAATCCCTTTGACTGCAAGGAGATTAAACCAGTCAATCCTAAAGGAAATCAGTCCTGAATATTCATTGGAAGGACTGATGCTGAAGCTGAAGTTCCCATACTTTGGCCACCTGATGTGAAGAACTGACTCATTGGAAAAGAACCTGATGCCGGGAAAGATTGAAGGTGGGGGGAGAAGGGGACCACAAAAGATGAGATGGTTGGATGGCATCACTGACTCGATGGACATGAGTTTGAGTAGGCTCCTGGAGTTGGTGATGAACAGGGAAGCCTGGCATGCTGCAGTCCATGGGGTGGCAAAGAGTCAGACGACTGAGCAACTGAACTGAGTTTAAGTTTCCCTCTTTTAAAGGGATAAGATAATAGCTAACTCTGCATCACAAAATATAAAATAAAATAATTTGAGTTCCTTAAAAGTAATCTTGCAGTTTAAGGTGTTAATCCATGTTGCTTTAAAAAGCCTTACCACCCACAGCAACAATGTTGAGTTAAGATTGTAAGTCAAACATTTAGCCTCCCTTCCCACATGGGTGGGACTCTTCCTTGCAGCATTACCTCCCTGGTAGTGAGGGGTGGGGTAGGGGCGAGAGAAGGAGCAGTGAGACCTGAGTTGGGGACTACAGACAGCCTGAGCAGGGACCTCGGGCAGACACTGAGAGCTGAGTACTTAAGCCTCTCACAGCTTTTGATATGGGGTTGTACAGAAGATTCCTTTCAGTGTCCAGGTTCTAGGCTTCTTCTGACACTGAAGTTAAAAATTAAGAGGCTGACTGACCTTGTGCTAACCCTTGAGAAGAAATCAAGCCCCTGGAAACAGCTGTCTGCCTTTGCTCAACTCCCCTGATCTTTAGGGTGATAGTTACAAGCCATAGCTGTCTTCCCCAGGACCCCTTGAGGCCTGAAACATGTTTACTAGCCAGATTATTTGGCTCCAGGAAATAAAACACATGTACAAAAATAATCTGGGATGGATTCTTACTTTTTTAGCTTTTTGACAACAACACTCTCCATTCCACCTCTCCCTCAAAATAACTTATGAATATATTGTTAGTTAGACTATAACAATTTTTTGGGAAAGTATGTTGGTATGTTCCAGTTGTATTGGAAAGGGTCTACCTGTGTGATTTTATTACCAACATCTTTCACGAGTCTCTGAAGCCTAGAAGAGTTAATTGAGTATTTTATTTTTCCTCTAATTTCTAAAAGAATGCTATGTGACAGTAATTTTGGTTAACATTCAGTTCAGTTCAGTCGCTCAGTCGTGTCCGACTCTTTGCGACCCCATGAATTGCAGCACACCAGGCCTCCCTGTCCATCACCAACTCCCGGAGTTTACTCAAACCCATGTCCATGGTTAACATTGGGAAATTAGAAATTACCTAGGTTTTAGAGATATTTGATTATTTTGATTAGTTTTTTGGCTTTTTTTATTTTTGTTTTTTGTAAAGCAGTGGGAGATTACAAAACAACTGATTAAAAAACTGGAAGCTTTTTAAGACATTTGAAGCTCAAAGAGGAGTATTTTAAGATGTGCCTCCATTAGTCTGACACAACTTAGCAACTAAACAACAACAAACTTACTTGAGAGTCCCTGTAGTCCCCACCAACCTGAGCATGAAGGGCTCGTCTCCTGTGCAGCATTTGCAGGAACAGGCTACCTGTTACACCCCAAACTAAACCAGCCACCAGTTCTTTTTTGGTGTGGAAGTGGATTCCCTCTCCTGCCTAACTCTCACATTGCCTAATGCCCCAGGCCCAGAGTTGGCATTTTTCAAACTGACTCATGTTTTGTCTGACCACATTGACCCATTATATTTGTTGCCTCACCTACATTCTCTCAGGAACCTTCAGAGTTCCTGCCTTGGGTATTCCTCTAACTTATAGAAACTAAACTATTATAAGTACAGATCACATAAGCCAGCTGAGTGTTTTCCAAATTCTTCAGCATTGTAATAAATGTTTAGATTTTTGTGAAACTCTCCTCTCTCCTTTCTTCCCTTTCCCCCCAAAAAAAGTTTTAACTTTATTTTTAATTCAGCTTTTATTTTGAAAAACTTGTGGAGGATGTTGCCAGAACTTGTGATCCTCTGCCACATCCAAGTGTCATATTAACCTTGCACTGCATTGCATGCATGCTCAGTTGTGTCTGATTCTGCAACCCCATAGATTCTAGCCTGCCAGGCTCTTCTGTCCATGGAACCTTCTGGCAAGAATACTGGAGTGGGTTGCCATTTCCTATTCCAGGGGATCTTCCCAACCCAGGGGTCGAACCCGCATCTCTTGCATCTCCTGCATTGGCAGGCAGATTCTTTACCATTTCGTCACCTGGGAAGCCCCATGATAGCCTAGCACTGAAAAACACTAATATAAATCTAATACTTGTCATTGACTTTAATTACTTAAATTTAAAATATACTATTGTTATATATTCTTGCCAGGAGGATCCCATGGACAGAGGAGCCTGGCAGGCTACAGTCCATGGGGTCGCAAGAGTCGGTCACAACTTAGCGAGTAAACCACCACCACCACTGATTGGCCCACTTATTTTATTATATGCTTGATTACAGGAAATCTTCACCGAACTAGCAGTGTTCCTGAATATGTCTACAATCTACACTTGGTTGAAAATGATTTTGCTGGTGTGCGTTCCCCTGTTACTAAAACCTATGACTTGCTAAAGGTAGGATACCAAAAAATATAACCATAGTTATTAGAATACCAAGAAAATATTTTTAAACTTCTATGGGTTATTTTTTAATGTGTACCGTTCTCAAGTATTACCGTTTCCTAAATGTGTTATAAGAAGATTGGTTTTGTGTGGACATCATGGAAAACTGGAAACTTTAAACAGTATCAAATCCTGGTGCAAGTAACTAGACAACCAAGTCTTGTTAAAAACAGATTTTACCCAGAAAGGAGCCGACTTCTCCATGTGATTTAGAGAAACCAACATCTTGTGTAATAGTCTTAGGATAATTGATCTTCAACAGAGATAAAACTGATTCATGCCTCATTTTATTTCTCTTTTGTGCAGACAGGCACAGCCCCCACTTATGAAGGTCGCTGGGGAAGAGGAACTTCGCAATACAGCTCCCAGAAGTCGGTGGAGGAAAGGTTCTTCAGGCAGCCTCTAAGGAGACTTGAGATTTCCCCAGACAGCAGCCCTGAGAGGGCTCAGTACGCACACAGCGAGCACCAGTACAGCCAGAGAAGCCAGGCCGGCCACACCTTGCGGCACCAGGAGAGCAGGAGGTCCACGCTTCTCGTGCCACCTCGCTATGCCCGCTCAGAAATTGTAGGTTTCAGTCACTCCGGGGCGGTGGGCAGACAGCGTCACTACGACACCTACAACAGGCGCTACCAGTACGGGTCTGCGAACGAAGCCGTTTTTGACGGCGCCCCGGTCCAGCCGGTAGTGCTCACCTACCCCAGGCCGGGGACCAGCCACAGCCTGGGCAACCTCCTGGAGAAGGAGAACTACGTGACTGCGGGCCTCGCCGCCGGGCAGGCCAGGCCGGCGCCCGTGCCGCCGGGCACGCAGGGCCGGGCAGAGCGCTCGTCCTGGCATCAGAGCTCCTTCCACAGCACCCGCACTCTGAGGGAAGCCACTCTGAGGGAAGCCGAGGCGGGCGGGAGGAGGCCGCACATGACCGTGGGCCAGGTGGCGGCAGGAGGAAGTGGGATCGTGGTCGCCGGCGAGAGAAGCACTTTCACCGAGGCCCAGTCTGGGTGAGTCCCTCCTCAATCTGCAGCGCTGTCAGTGCCAGCACATTCTGTTCCCACAGCCCTTAACTGCGTGAGCTGGCGCTTCTGGGGCTGCAGAGAAAGGCTTCCAGAGATAAGTGATTAAAATAATGACTTCTCAGGCTGCTGCCTAATTGACAGATTAGCCTATTTACCTCAGGGACAAGGGCCAAGCTACCTGCTTGTATGGCAGCTCTGCGGGGAAATGTGGCTTTTAGTCCATCTGTTTCAGTTTAGATGATGGCTAAAGGGAGGCCTGACCCCTTGGTTATGTGAAAATCTGCTTTGAATGAGAGCTAACTCCAAAGTAGATGAAGAAATGAATAACTACATGCATTTTTCTCAATCATTCCTTGAAATAAAGGAAGGAAAAAGGCAAAAATGTTTACTCCCGGTGTTAAAAGTGAACCGCAAATTCTGTTTTGATAACACTACCGAAAAAGGAAGAGCTAATCAGAGGCAACTAATTTCTAAATGTCTCTTTTCCTTTCTTTGATATACCTGATAATTTTATTCAATATTATTTGGCTCTAGTATAAGGGATTTATCAGAGTTTTTGTTTTGTAGTACTGAATAATTAAAATACTTGAAGTGTCAAAGTCATTCCTTTGCCTCTCCTGTTTAAGTTATGGCTTGACTAATCTAGTGTTTGGAACTTTAACTTTTATTCAGGTTTAATGCTGGAGCACAAATTTCGTAAACTGAGGAACTCACTAAGAGAAAAGTTGAGAAATGGATGGATGATTACATTAGTAACTACTAAAATATGTATCATTATGGTAAAACATTAAATATTTGATTTTTTTTAACTTTTGAAGTTGGTTGATGGAAATTATTACCTTTAATCATCCCTTTAAGTGAAATTGTGCAGTATACTTATTGATTAGGTAGGCATCAGTGAGAAAAGATTTTAAGGCTAATCTAATCTTGAAGCAAGAAATATTTTTTATAAAGAGAAATTGAATATGAGACTTAAAACCTTTCTTTAGAAAGTAGATCTTTGTCCATATGGACACACTTATAAAAAGAAAAATGCATGAGGTAATTATTTATGGAGGGAAAAGCTGATCAATTCTTTTAAATTGATAATTCAAGATGTATTAAATGCCTGCTATATTGTAAGATTTGTGCTTGGTCAGTTTTAATGAAGTGATTCTAACAGTAACAGAACTATTGCTTCACCTTCTCCACAACTGGCACTCTTCTCTTCTTCCATCTCTGTCCTCATGCTTCCACCACCTTGTCACTTCCCAGTCTGTCATCCACTCACTGCAGTATGACTTTAGTCCCCAGCATTTCTGAAATAGGCTCCCCACAGATCTACCAAAGACTGCCCTAACGCTACATCTGAAGCAGACACATAATTAGCACTTATATTAGTCTGTGGGCAGCATTTGATAAACTGTCTGTGAAATTCTCTCTTCCCTGGGTTGTCGGGACACCAGCTTCTCCTGATTTCTTCTAGCCATGTCTTAGTCTTCCCTGAGAGGACTTTTTTGCATGCCCAAGGAAGTCATCTTCATCAATCTTTCTGTTTTGGTCTTGGTGCTCTACTAAAGAGGCCCTTCATACTGCACTTACATCCTGTGATTCCCAGTGTTTCATTTTCATCTCTGTCCTCCATCCTCAACTCTAAATTTATGTGTATTTCTAACAACCTCATGGACTCAGTATGTTCAAAATTAAATTTATCAGCTCTTCTCTACCTTTCCTGACCATCTACTCATACTAAAGTCCTGTCATTTATAAACTTGGGAGTCATTCTTGTCTTTTCCCTTGATAGTCACATATCACCATGCTGTTATTTTTAACTCCTTAATGGGTTGTAAATTTTTACCCTCTTTCTGTCTCTATTGCATAGGTCTCTCTGCCTCTGGTCTTGCTCACTCAACCATTCTCTAAAACTGTTAGAATGATCTTCCAAACTCTGATGATTCCTCTCCACAACTGATAATCTTTCCATAATTCCACCAAACTTTTGTGCTTTTTAGCATAGCACACAAGGCCCATGTTTCCACCTCTGCTTACACTCTAGTCTGATCTCTTTCTGCTCTTCTTCACTCTTCATCATCACCATCCCCAAAAACACACCAAACACTCAAAGCACCTTGAACCTCTTGCTTCTCTTGTTGTTCCGTTGCTAAGTTGTGTCCAACTATTTGCAACCCCATGGACTGCAGCATGCCGGGCTTCCCTGCCCTTCACTATCTCCCCGGGTTTGCTCTAACTCATGTCCTTTGAGTCAGTGATGCCATTCTACCATCTCATCCTCTATCAGCCTCCTTCTCCTCCTGCCATCGATCTTTCCCAGCTTCAGCTTCAGCATCAGTCCTTCCAATGAATATTTAGGGTTGATTTCCTTAAGGGTTGACTGGTTTGATCCTCCTTGCTGTCCAAGAGACTCTCAGGAATCTTTTCTAGCACCACAGTTAGAAAGTATCAATTCTTTATGGTCCAACTCTCACATCCATACATGACTACTGGAAAACCATAGCTTTGACTATATGGACCTTTGTCAGCAAACGGATGTCCCTGCTTTTTAATACGCTGTCTAGGTTTTCCCTGGTGGCTCAGACGGTAAAGCATCTGCCTACAATGCTGGAGACCCAGGTTCAATCTCTGGGTTGGGAAGATCTCCTGGAGAAGGAAATGGCAACCCACTCCAGTATGCTTGCCTGGAAAATCCCATGGATGGAGGAGCCTGGCTAGGCTACAGTCCATGGGGTCACAAAGAGTCAGACACAGATGAGTGACTTCACTTTCTTTCTTTCTTTCTTTTTAGGTTTGTCATAGCTTTTCTTCCAGGGAGAAGGCGTGTTTTAATTTCATGGCTGCAGTCATAGTGATTTTGGAGCCCAAAAAATGAAATCTGTCTCTGCTTCCATTTTTTTTCCCTTCTGTTTGCCATGAAGTGATTGGACTAGATGCCACGATCTTAAGTTTTTTGAATGTTGAGTTTTAAGCCAGCTTTTTCACTCTCCTCTTTCATCCTCATCAAGAGTCTCTTTAGTTCCTTTGTGCTTTATGCCATTGGAGTGGTATCATTTGCATTTCTGAGGTTACTGATATTTCTCCCTGCAATCTTCATTCCAGCTTGTGATTCATCCAGCCCAGCATTTCTCATGATGTACTCTGCATATAAGTTAAATAAGCAGGGTTACAATATACAGCCTTGATATATATTCCCAATTTTGAACCAGTCCATTGTTCCATGTCCAGTTCTAACTGTTGCTTCTTGACCTGCATACAGGTTTCTCAGGAGGCAGGTAAGGTGATCTGTTACTCCCATCTCTTGGAGAATTTTCTACCCTGTTGTGATCCACACAAAGGCTTTAACATAGTCAATGAAGTAGAAGTAGATGTTTTTTTGGAACTCTCTTGCTTTTTCTGTGATCCAACAGATGTTGGCGATTTGATCTCTGGTTCCTCTGCCTTTACTAAATCCAGCTTTTATATCTGGTAATTCTCAGTTCATGTATTGTTGAAGCCTAACTTGGAGGATTTTGAGCATTACCTTGCTAGCATGTGAAATCAGCAGAATTGTGTAGTAGTTTGAGCATTTTTTGGCATTGTCCTTCTTTGGGATGAAAAGTATTAATTCACTTATTTTATTTCTTTTTCTCTTTCTGCCTTCTTTTCTTATCTCCTTCCTTTCTTTTCCTCTTCCTTCCTTCTTTTCTTATCTACCTATCTAATCTATTTCTTCCCAGTAGCTATTTTTTGACTGACTAATCATGATTCTAGATTTATCTCAGTTACCACCTTTTCCCTGACCGCTAGGTGCTCCAGATAGCTGCACTGTGTGGCTGTCTCTAATACAGAATAATACATTGTGGTTATTAATTTACCTGTCTGCTCTCCCTCTAATTTTGAGTTATTGTTTTAATAGAGAAGATTTTATTACAATAATTAATCATGTTCCAAGAATAGAAGAAATACTTGGGATCAGGAAATTTAAAATAAAGGGCAAGAAATCTATTCTTAATGATTCCCAAAGTTGCCATCCTAGGGAACAGAAATCATAGAAATGACCACTTCTTGAAAATGTTGCTATGTATGGAAAGGAAAGGGGGTCAGGGATATTTCCTATAATGATAAAGGTGGCATCCATATCTGATTCTCTGCCTCCTTTGATATGTTCCATGGCTCATTTCAGTTCCCCAGCCTGCCCCTGAGAACACATACTCTGCTCCCCTATGCCTTGCAGTGTCTCACATTTCAAGCTCTATCTAGTGCCTATATATGGAATTCGATTTTTTCACAAAGTCCCACATGTGAAGAAGTGTTCTTTCACATTTGTGGAACATTCCTATAGAGTAGGAATAAAACTATACTCTCTAAAACTGTAATCCTACATAATGACAGAAGGTATTAAACAATGGGTCTTTGTTTCTAAAAGAAGAATGTCTGGTCATGTAGCCATTTTCTAATGTAGCTGAAAATCAAAACATTGGAGTAGAAGAGAGATAGTCAACAGCTGCTATAAATAAGACTATTGAAAAAGATTTAAGAAATCACTAAGTAAAACACTGTAATCAGTTTTATGAAAATATGATTTCTGTACACATAAGGGACTGGTGGTTCAGCAAATGAATATTAGGTTGCTCCGCTGTACCCAGCACTGCAGTAAGCACCATAGAGATAAAAATTTAATGGGATATATGAAGGTCTAGAGAGGATCTGTAAAGAAGAAAATAAGACACATCAAGTGCTAGATTGCACTAGTGTCTGTAGGAATTCAGAGAACAAAAGAGTGATGCTTTTGCATTAGTAGAGGGAGACAAAGGTGAGTGACTATGTCTCTGGTATGATCGCCAGTCAAGTTTGTGATGTAGAGCAGCACAGAACAGAAGAGATGTCGTATTAACTTCCCTTCACATCCTCTTAGTTACCTGATTCTTTAATTCTTTGATTATTCAGGTTTCTTTCAACTATATCCTTCTTTCCTTTTTTAACAGCCCAGTTCACAACTTTATTGCTTCACCTAAGACTTTTGTAATGCCCTCAAAACTGTCTCTAGAAACTCATATCCACTGTAAAGTCACCTTTGTAAAGCAATGCTTTCATCACACCTAAAATCTTTGTGAGGTAGGAGGGTTTGCATTTCCTAAGCATCTGACAACACCAGGGAGCTCTTCACTCATCATCTGTTGTTTGCTTGACCTTCAGAGCTGTTCTGATATCTGTGAACCAGCCTGGGGTAGGGCTGTGTTGTTATGGTCAGGAATGTGGTTGCTGAGGGATTGCATACCAAAAAAAAGTACTGTTTTTAATTTTTTCCTGTAATTGCTCATATTCTGACCAATAATACTTTACACTGCTTCCTGTTTACATTTTTATGATGAATGTATTGACATCATATTAACATATTAACTAAAGTGGTTAAAAAGACTCACTATTGGAGAATATATTCAGTGAATAATGGGACCCAGGAACAACTACTCATCCTGATCCTTCCCTCCCCAACCCTTTCTCCCAAGCCACATTTCTATAGGCTTCAAGAAGTGTTTTGTGAGTGAGCAGAAAGGGAAGGAGGAGGGAAGAAAGGGAGGCAGAGAAGAAAGTAGGGAGGAAGAGAGAGAGATTGAAGTGAAACCAAAGAGGAGCCTGTAGGACCTTGCCTGCATACAAAATTCCCTCCATGTCGCCCATTTCTTGTTTGAAGAAAGGCTTTAGTCTCCTAGGCTTTCTCTGAGACCCAAAGAGCAAAAGCTTCAGCAGTTAATGATTAGAACATGAGTCACAGGACTCCTGGTTCATCCTGAGGAATATAGATAACAATCTGACATGTATCTTAGAGTTGTTTTGCAGAAATTAGGACCCCTAATCATAGTGGATGGTGACTGTATGCTTACCTCTAGCACCTTGACCCCATACTGGTTGGAACCAGAAGGCTGAGTGTTGAGATTCTGGAACCATCATTCTGTTACCCCACTAGGAATCAATCAGAAGCATATCCACAAGCTGACCAGGCACCCTGCAACCCTCACCCCTAGTTTTCCTTTTAAATATCCTGTCCTGACAGCTATCCTGTTTTTGAGCATGAGCTGCCCTTTCTCCTTGCTTGGTGTCCTGTAACAAACACTATACTTTCCTTCAGCACAGCCCAGTGTCATTAGATTGGCTTCACTGTGTGTTAGGTGAGCAGACTCCAATTCCACTGGGTAAAGAGAGAATAGAGGAGGAAAGGAATAGCTTTAGCTGGGAATAGGAATACAGAAGGGATGATATTTGAATTGAGTCTTGAAGAATGAGAAGAAATAGATAGAAGGGTGGGTTTCCTAGAAACATCAGAGAGAGTGGCTTGTGAAGGGGCATGCAGCATTGAGAAAAGGATTAAAAGTTGGGTGTGATTGGAGGATGAGTTAGTCCATCAGGGGAGGGAGAGAAGATGGGGTGGAGGATGGCAAGAGATGGAGCCAGACTGAGGTCAGAACATATGCCAAGCTATATGGTTGGACTTTACAGACATTAACAAAACAGAAAACTGATGGCCCTGACAGCGGTGGCAGACGTTCTTGTTAAGGAAGTCTGTTCTGTTTGGGAATTGTTTTTAGTAATAAACTGAAGTAGCATTAGGTCGGCTGGTAGTGAATGAACTTCTTTGTGACTCACGTTCAGAAAAATAAAGGATTAGAGTAACGGAATTATTTGTTGGTTGGGAAATTTTGGTTTGGATGGGAAATTTTGTTGGGAAATTCACACTTTCCTGAGTCATTTATGACTTATGAAATGGATTAGTGGCTAAATCTTTAAAAAAGAAGTATTAAACAGAAGGGTTATTCTTAGCTTATGAATGCTCTGTCATCAGTTTAAACACCTATAGTGGTAGATGGTGAAAGACTTAAAATTTTTTTGACTTTTGATTTCCCTGTAAAGTAATTGGAGTCCATGCCTGTGAAATATTTCCATCTCTTTTTAAAAGGGAGTTTATGTTAAATAAAAGTGATTTAGATTCTAGTTTTAATGGTAATAGCCTACATTTTTACCAATTAAATCGACTCCTGAGGCGTAAAAGTTTAAAATATGAGATCATTATGTAATTCTCAGTATAGATGCCAGAACTGCTTCATTTTTAATACCCTCATACTCATGAGGTAACACTTCCGTGTTTGAACATGTGTTTCAGAAGCAGTGGGAATTAGTTTTTAGTCATGAGGCCCGTTACTGTTATCCTCTCACCTGTGCCACCATTCACACACAAACATGCCCCTCACAACATAAAAATGCTCCCCTCAGTACATAGGTGCACGTATTGGTGGGTTAGCCTGATATAAGAGAGAATTTCTTCACCACGCTTGCTAGCAGATGCTGGAAAATACCCTCCCATAATGTCTAAGAAGCCTCTGTTAACTGAAATGAATCAGTTGTAATCCTATTTGACACCATAGAGAATCCTAGGTTACTTTTAAGGCATGTCTTTAGCGCAGTCCTAAGGTGTTCCATCCTCAGTATGGTTTCTCTGGGTGATACTTTGTCGTTGTTGTTGTTCAGTCACGAAGTCATGTCGGACTCTTTGTGGCCCCATGGACTGCAGTATGCCAGGCTTCCTTGTTCTTCAGTATCTCCTGGAGTTTGCTCAAATTCATGTCCGTTGAATCAGTGATGCTGTCCTAACTATCTCATTCTCTGCCCTCCTCTTCTCCTTTTGCCTTCAATCTTTCCCAGCATCAGGGTCTTTTCTAATGAGTTGGCTTTTCCCATCAGGTAGTCAAAGTATTAGAGCTTCAGCTTTAGCATCAGTCCTTCCAATGAATATTCAAGTTTGATTTTCTTTGGAATGGACTGGTTTGATCTTCTTGCAGTCCAGGGGACTCTCAAGAGTCTTATCCAGCACCACAGTTCAAAAGCATCAATTCTTTGGCACTCAGCCTTCTTTATGGTCCAACTCTCACATCCATACATGACTGCTGGAAAAACCATAACTTTGACTGTATGGACCTTTGTAGGCAAAGTAATGTCTCTGCTTTTTTAATATGCTGTCTAGGTTTGTCATAGCTTTCCTTCCAAGGAGCAGCCGTCTTTAAAATAAGTAAATAAAATTTAAAAAATAAAAAAGGAAGTACAAATATACCTTGGTAATAGGCTGCCTAAACTTTGTCACCCTCCAGGCAGAAGTAAAAGGGGAAGGGGAATTAATGCCACTTTTATGAGGCATTTGGGAGTTATTGTTTTATTCATAGCAATTTTATTTATTCTCTATAAATTACCTTCTCAGTATCAAACTATATCAGATTTCATCAATACTGTGTGCATTTGCAATTAGTAGAGGACAAGGTATGTTACTTAGACTGTAGCTGAATGTCATTACAATGGTAACAGAATGTTTATTAAATTGTATTTAAAAGGGGCTTTTTATTAATATTATTGCATTTAATCATTACCTTTTCTGTTGGATTCTGTCATAACTTATTTTAACCAAACACACTCAGTTTTCCTGGCTTATACTGTTTATATACTACTATATTCATTAAGTAGTGGCACTTTTAGAATGCTTCTTTTAAAACTTATTCTCAGGTGTAATGACAGATTTTGAGCAGCTGTGAGAAAAATCTAATAATTTTTGAGGGTAGGTATTTAACTTTCAGGTGTGAGATTACCAAGGTAGGAATAATTTTTAATTTCTGTGACCAAATTTCTTCTAATTTCATGTCAGATACATTTATATTTCATGTGAGACATATATGTATCTTAAATAGAGGGAAGTTCCTTCTCAATTCAGTGGTGTCCTCAGAGGCTAGTCTGACCAGAAGTGGAGTGTTTCTGCTGCTGGCTTCCTATACCTTCTGACCTCAGAAGCTAATTTTTCCTTTGCCTGAACAGGAGCCAAGGCTCAGATGTTCTAGGTGCTTCCCAATATTAGCCAGGTTATCCCCTGGTGGATCAAGTTGACAGGCAGGAGGGAGCAGGTTTGGAATCTTGCTGAATCTGTGATTGTTTGTCTAGGAATGTAGACATGGAGATGACTCTGGAGCGAGCAGTGAGCATGCTTGAGGCAGACCACACGCCACCGTCCAAGATTCCTATTGCAGCTACTTTCATACAGCATGAATGCTTCCAGAAATCTGAAGCACGGAAAAGGGTGAGTATATCATCTCAAGTCTGGTGCAAAACAAGCATACTTTCACATCTATTATGGTGATCCTGCAAACTGAAACCAAATTTAATTTAATATTTGAAATTAATGAATTATTTGTGGGCTTCCCCGGTGAATCAGCTGGTAAAGAATCTACCTGCAATGTGGGAAACCTGAGTTTGAACCCTGGGCTGGGAAGAGCCCCTGGAGAAGGGAACAGCTATCCAATCCAGTATTCTGGCTTGGAGAATTCACAGTCCATGGCGTCCCAAAGAGTCGGACACGACTGAGTGACTTTAACTTTCATTTTTTTCATGTCAATCATAGCTTATTTTTTTAATTAATTAATTAATTAAAAATAATCTTTTATTAAGACCTTTTAATCTAAAAATATATACTGAGTACCAAAAAAATTTTCTGCAATCCAGAAAATTAGAACATAAATGACTACATGTACCTCTCCCTTCTCTGTCCGACCTCTCCCTTTAAAACCATCTGCAGAGACCATTGTTTGTAGCAGTCTGTGTACTTTCAGATTGTTTTGAGAGCTTCTCTCTCTTCTTCTCTCTTCTAGGGGAGAGAGAGAAAATGAGTGTACATTTTAGGCTATTGTTTTCTATATGTAAAAAATATATTAAATGTGAGCAGTGTGTTCTAAGTTTTTATTTTCCCTAAACAGTTTCTTTAACATTACAACAGTGACTCAATGAATAACTTTATACATTTATCTTTTGGCATTTCCACCAGTGTTGCTATAGGACAGATCCTCTAAGATGGAATCAATAGGTCACTTTGTTTTAAATGGTACATTTGTAGGGGGGAAAAAAATCATAGTTTGAAAAGGTACACAGTGAAAAGAAGTTTTTCTCCTACTTCAAACCCCAGTCTAGGCCTCCATCTCCCTCTTTTTCTCTCAACCTCCCATTCTCTGTCCTCCTCCTCCCCTCCTTCTCTCTTTGTCTCTCACATCAGTTTTAAGGTATCTTTCCAGAGATAGTTTATGCATGTAGAAGCAGTTATTGGATGGGTTGATTGAATATCCTTTTTGTTTTAAAATAAAATCACAAATGGTAACAGGTTACTTACAATACTCAGTACTTTGTTTTAATTTAACACTATATCTTGGAAATCTTCAGTATGTATTAGCCCTACCATCATTCTTTAAACTGCTACATAGATTTTTTTTAATTTATTTTCTTTTTAATTGGAGGATAATTACTTTACAGTATTGTCTTGGTTTCTGCTATACATCAACGTGAATCAGCCGTAAGTATACATATGTACTCTCCCTCTTAAACATCCTTCCCACCCCATCCCACCCCTCTAGGTTGTCACAGAGCACTGGATTTGAGCTTCTTGTCTATTTTACATATGGTAGTGTGTATGTTTCAATGTTAACTCTCAATTCATTCCACTCTCACCCTCCTCTACTGTGTCCTCAAGTCTGTTTTTTATGTCTGTGTCTCCTTTGCTGCCCTGCAAATAGGTTCCCATCAGTCCCATCTTTCTAGATTCCATATATGTGTGTGTGTGTTAATTAAAACTGCTACATAGATTTCTCTTGTATAAATGCACTAATTTTGTTTGTTCAGTTTTTTAACAGTTTTATTAAGGTTAAAAATGACAAAATTTTTGATACATGTTTTGATGCAGTGAAACCATCATCACAGTCAATACAGTGAGCAAATTCATTACCTCCAAAGTTTCCTTGTGCCCCTTGGTAATCAGTACATCCCACCCCTCCACAACCCACTTCCCATCCCCAGGCAGTCAATGATCTGCTTTCTGTTGCTATAGATTAGTTGAATTTTCTAGAATTGTATATAAATGGTATCATAGAGTAAATATGCATTTTTTCTGTCTGAATTCTTTCACTCAGCTTAAATCTTTTAAGGTTGTATGTATCAAAAGGTGTGTGTGTGTGTGTGTGTGTGTGTGTGTGTGTGGGTGGGTGGCTGAGCAGTATTTTGTTTTGTGGTTACCATAATGTGTTTATCCACTTACCTGTCGATGGGCATTTGAGTTTTGGCTATTACAAATAAAGCTGCTATGAACATGTTTACAAACAAATGTTTTAATTTCTCTAAGGTAAATACCTTGGAGTAGAATGCCTGGATGATATTGTAGTTGTTCGACATTTTAAGGATTTGCCAAACTGTTTTGCAAAGTTACTATACCATTTTACATTGCCATTAGCAATGTATGAGAGTTCTGGTTCTTCTATGTCCTAACACTTGATATGGTCAGTCTTGATTAGAGCCAATAGGTTATAAGTAGTATTTCATTGTGGTTTTAATTTGCATTTTCCTAATGATTAATGTTGAGCATCTTTTCATTTGCTTGTTATCTATATATTGATACCTTCTTTGGTGAAATGTGTTTTTAGATCTTTTGCCTATTTTTTATTTGGGTCTTCTGTTTTCTTATTATTGAATTTTGATATTTCTTTATAGATTCTGGATATAAGTCTTTTTTCATATGTATGATTTGGAAATATTTTCACTCAGTTGTGTTTTGTTTTTTCATTCTTTCAACAGTTTTAAATTTTGATGGAGTATAATTTATCAGCTTTTTCCTCGTGGATCACACTTCTCATTGTGTATCCAAGAAATCTTTCCGTACTCAAAGGTCACAAAAATAATCTATATTTTCTTCCAGAAGTTTTTTTAAGTATAAGTCTTTATGTTGAATAGTCCATTTGTGGTTAATCTTTGTATATATTGCAAGATGTTTACCAAAGTTCCTTTTGTTAAAATATATATATCAATATATGCAATCGTTTAGGCAGGATTTGTCAAAAAGACTACCCTTTTGGTATTGAGTTATTTTTGTACTTCTGTTGAAAAGGAATTAATCATATACATGAGTTTAATTCTGGACTATGCATTCTATCCCATTGACCCCTATGTTTATACAAATACCATACTGTCTCGATTACTATAGTTTTATATTAAGTCTTGAAATTAGGTACTGTTAGTCCTCTGACTTTGTTCTTTTTCAAATTATTTTGGCTGTTGTAGGTTTTTTTGCAGTTCCATTTGAATTTTAGAAACAAGCTTGTCAATTTCCATATTTTAAAACCAACTGTTGGGATTTTGTTTTGAGATTGCATTGAATCTGTAGATCAATCTGTGGAAAACTGACATCTAAACAAGTCTTCTGACCTCTGAACATGGTATATTTTACCACTTATGTTAGTCTTTAGTTTCTCTCAGTGGTGTTTTTTAGTTTTTACTCTAGAGATCTTTCATGTCTTTTGTCAGACCTGTCCTTAAAGTACCATATTTCTAGATGCTTCTATAAATGGTCATGATTTTTTCATTTTAACTTTTTATAGTTTCATGATAGTAGATAGAAATTCAATTCATTTTATCTATTTATTTTGTATGTGTGTTATTACTAAATTTACTTATTAGCTCTTATATTTATAGATTCATCACGTTTCTACATAAAAGATCATACCATCTGCAAATAAAGACAGTTTTTTTTTTCCTTTCCAATCTTTGATTTTGTGCTGGCTAGAACCTCCAGTACAGTGTTAAAAAGAAGAGTGGATATGTTGTCCTGTCCTGATCATAAGGGAAAGCATTCAGTTGTGCTTTAATTCTTAAGTATGATTTTTACCTGTAAGGTTTTCTGGTTGGTTTTTTTTTTTTTTTTTAGGAATTTAATTTGGGGGATTTTTGTTGTTTTTCTTTTTTTTGGAAGAAAGGGAAAATACTTTAAGATTCTTAACAACAGTTTTTCCTGCTTTTTGTTTTGTCTTTTGCTTTTTTCTTAAATTGAGATATAATTGGCATATGTTAGTTTTAGGCATACAATATAATGATACTATATATGAATGTATTGTGCAGTGATCACCACAATAAATCTGGTTACCATTCATTACCACACATAGTTATGAGATTTTTTTTGTCATGAGAAGTTTTAAAATCTACTGTCTAGCAACTTTCAAATATGCAGTACCGTATTATTAACTATAGTCATCAGGCTGTACAATACATCCCCAGAACTATTTATTTTACAGCTCTAAGTTTGTACCTTTTGACCCCCTTAATCCAGTGTATCCTCCCTCAAGCCCCCTCCCCAACCTCTGGCAACTGCCAACCTGTTCTCTGTATCTATGATTTTGTTTTTGTTTTGTTTTGTTTGTTTCTTAGATTCCAGATGTGAGTGAGATCATAGGGTATTTGTCTGTCTCTGACTTATTTCACTTAACATACTGCCTTTAAGGTCCATCCATGTTGTTGCAGTGACCGTAATTGCTTCCTTTTTATAGCTGAATAATATTCTATACATATATGAAATATATGTGTGCACACACACATACTCCACAACTTCTGTATCTGCTCATTCATCAGTGGCCACTTACGTTGTTTCCATGTCTCTATAAATAATGTTGTAGTGAACATGGGGATTCATCTATCTTTTTGAGTTACTGTTTTTGTTTTCTTAGGATAAATACCTATAATTAGAATTGCTGGATCATATGGTAGTTCGACTTTTCATTTTTTGAGGAACCTCCATACCATCTTCCAAACTGTGCCAATTTACATTCCTACCAGTAGTGTACAGGGTTTCCTTTTCTCCACGTCCTTGCCAGTGCTTTTATTTCTTGTCTTTTGGTAATAGCCATTCTAACAGGTGTGAGGTAGTCATCTCATTGTGGTTTTGATTTGCATTTCCTTGATGATGAGTGATGTTGAGCATCATTTCATATATTTTTTGGCCATCTGTCTGTTTTCTTTGGAAAAATGTCTAGTCTTGTCCTCTTCCTATTTTTTAATCAGGTTATTTTGATGTTGAATTGTATGAATTATTTGTACATTTTGTATATTAACCCCTTATCAGACGATTTGCAGTTATATTCTCCCATTTACAGGTTGCCTTTTTGATTTTTTTTAGATTTTTTTTGGATGTGGGCTATTTACAAAGTTCTTAGTGAATTTGTTGTAGTGCTTCTGTTTTATGTTTTAGTATTTTGACCACAAGGCATGTAGAATCTTAGCTCCCCAGCCAGAGATCAAACCCATACCCCTTGCACTGGAACATGTAATCTTAACCACTGGACCACTATTTCTGCTTTTGTTGCTTCTTTCTTCGTGTGTCAAATCCAGAAAATCATCACCATTACCAAGGTCGAGGAGCTTACAGCCTATATTTTCCTAAGGAGATTTATGGTTTCAGGTCTTAACATTGAACTCTTCAATCCATTTTCATTTGATTTTGGGGTATGGTATAAGGTAGTTGTATTAAACATGTTTGGAGCTAAGTTGTCCACCAGGAAGGGATAAGGAACAAACTTGTCAAGGGCTGCACTTGCTGCATGTATATTTTCAACTCCTGTAGAGGACTAATTATCCTAGGAGGTGCAAACACATCTAGTACATCTTAATTTGATCACACTAACCTGAGACAGTGGAGAACAGCTAATCTTACCTATTCCACAAGAAAGCTTTTGCAACTTGCTATATTTGACTGGAGAATGGACATGTTGGGTTTTTAAAGTCATTCCTTTGGGTGCTCTGGGCATCATAAGGTGGTTGGAAGGGATTTTTCCAGCCCTTTACAACATGACCAGCAGTCACCCTTCTGGGGGAAAAAAAATGGAAACACAAAATTAGATACAGTAGGGCATTTTCATATGCTTTTTGATGTCTATGAATGTTCAATAATTTGATTCAACAAGTTTTGGGTTTTCTGGTACTGAAATAAATTTCTGAAATCTAGGAATAAATATATTAAATACTTGCACAAAAACTGTATTTCTTCAGAGGCACCTAAAAATACATTATCAATATAATTTTAGCTAAAATACAGCTGCTAAGTTCTTAAACTGCCTTCTATCAACAGATAAAGTGGCAAAAATCAACAAAATACTTATGTTTCTGCGTTTTATGTGTGCTGTGCTTAGTTGCTCAGTCATGTCTGACTCTTTGCAACCCCAAGGACGGTAGCCTCCCAGGCTCCTCTGTCCATGGGGATTCTCTGGACAATAATGGAGTGGGTAGCCTATCCTTTCTCCAGGGGATCTTCCTGACCTAGGAATCCAACTGGGGTCTCCTGCAAGGCAGGTAGATTGTTTACCAGCTGAGCTACCAGGGAAGCCCTTTTCTATGCTTTCTACTACAATTTATGTGTATATATATATCGGAGAAGGCAATGGCACCCCACTCCAGTACTCTTGCCTGGAAAATCCCATGGATGGAGAAGCCTGGTGGGCTGCAGTCCATGAGGTCGCTAAGAGTCGGACATAACTAAGCGACTTCACTTTCACTTTTCACTTTCATGCATTGGAGAAGGAAATGGAAACCCACTCCAGTATTCTTGCCTGGCGAATCCCAGGGACAGGGGAGCCTGGTGGGCTGCCGTCTATGGGGTCGCACAGAGTCGGACACGACTGAAATGACTTAGCAGCAGCAGCAGCGTGTATATGTGTGTGTGTGTATGTATATATATATATATCAGTATATATATGTATATATATATATCAGTATGTATATATATATATATCAGTATGTATATATATATATATCAGTATGTATATATATATATCAGTATATATATGTATATATATATATCAGTAAGTTCACTTTAGTCTCTGAGTTGTGTCCAGCTCTTTGAGACCCCATGGACTGCAGCACACCAGACCTCCCTGTCCATCACCAACTCCCAGAGTTTACTCAAACTCATGTCCATTGAGTTGGTGATGCCATCCAATCATCTCATCCTCTTTCGTGCCCTTCTCCTCCCGCCTTCAGTCTTTCCCAGCATCAGGGTCTTTTCCAATGAGTCAGTTCTTCGTATCAGGTGGCCAAAGTATTGGAGCTTCAGCTTCAGCATCAGTCCTTCTGATGAATATTCAGGACTGATTTCCTTTAGGATGGACTGGTTGCATCTCCTTGCAGTCCAAGGGACTCTCAAGAGTCTTCTCCAACACCACAGTTCAAGAGCATCAATTCTTCAGCACTCAGCTTTCTTTATAATCCAACTCTCACATCCATATATGACTAGTGGGAAAACCATAGCCTTGACTAGACAGACCTTTGTTGACAAAGTAATGTCTCTGCTTTTTAATATGCTGTCTAGGTTGGTCATAGCTTTTCTTCCAAAGAGCAAGCATCTTTTAATTTCAGGGCAGCAGTGACCATCTTCAGTGATTTTGGAGCCCCCCAAAATAAAGTCAGCTACTGTTTCCACAGTTTCCCCATGTATTTGCCATGAAGTGATGGAACCAGATGCCATGGTCTTAGTTTTCTGAATGTTGAGTTTTAAGCCAACTTTTTCACTCTCCTCTTTCACTTTCATCAAGAGGCTCTTTAATTCTTCTTCACTTTCTGCCATGAAGGTGGTGTCATCTGCATATCTAAGGTTATTGATATTTCTCCCATCAGTCTTGATTCCAGCTTGTGCTTCATCCAGCCCAGCATTTCTCATGATGTACTCTGCATATAAGTTAAATAAGCAGGGTGACAATATATAGCCTTGATGTACTCTTTTCCCAATTTGGAACCTGTCTATTGTTCCATGTCCATTTCCAACTGTTGCTTCCTGACCTGCTTACAGATTTCTCAAGAGGCAGATCAGGTGGTCTGGTATTCCCATCTCTTTCAGAATTTTTCACAGTTTGTTGTGATCTACAGTCATAAGCTTTGGCCTAGTCAATAAAGCAGAAGTAGATGTTTTTCTGGAACTCTCTTGCTTTTTCGTTGATCCAGCAGACATTGGCAATTTGATCTCTGGCTCTTCTGCCTTTTCTGAATCCAGCTTGAAAATCTGGAAGTTCACAGTTCACATACTGTTGAAGCCTGGCTTGGAGAATTTAGAGCATTACTCTACTAGCATGTGAGTTGAGTGCAATTGTGCGGTAGTTTGAGCATTCTTTGACATTGCCTTTCTTAGGCATTGGAGTGAAAACTGACCTTTTCCAGTCCTGTGGCCACTGCTGAGTTTTCCAAATTTGCTGGCATATTGAGTGCAGCACTTTCACAGCATCATCTTTTAGGATTTGAAATAGCTCAACTGCAATTCCGTCACCTCCACTAGCTTTGTTCATAGTGATGCTTCCTAAGGCCCACTTGACTTCACATTCCAGGATGTCTGGCTCTAGGTGAGTGTCACACCATCATGATTATCTGAGTCATGAAGATCTTTTTTGTACAGTTCTTCTGTGTATTCTTGCCACCTCTTCTTAATAGCTTCTGCTTCTGTTAGGTCCATACCATTTCTGTCCTATATTCTGCTCATCTTTGCATGACATGTTCCCTTGGTGTATCTAATTTTCTTGAAGAGATCTCTAGTCTTTCCCATTCTATTGTTTTCCTCTATTTCTTTGCATTGATCACTGAAGAAGGCTTTCTTCTCTCTCCTTGCTATTCTTTGGAACTCTGCATTCAGATGGGTATATCTTTCCTTTTCTCCTTTGCCTTTCGCTTCTCTTCATTTCACAGCTGTTTGTAAGGCCTCGTCAGACAACTATTTTGCATTTTTGCATTTCTTTTTCTTGGGAATGGTCTTGATCCCTGCCTCCTGTACAATGTCACAAAGCTTTGTCCGTAGTTCTTCAGGCACTCTGTCTATCAGATCTAATCCCTTGAATCTATTTCTCACTTCCACTTTATAATCATAAGTGATTTGATTAGGTTATACGTGAATATTCTAGTGGTTTTCCCTACATTCTTCAATTTAATTCTGAATTTGGCAACAAGGAATTCATGATCTGAGCCACAGTCAGCTCCCAGTCTTGTATATGTGTGTATATATATATATACATGTATGTGTGTGTGTATCTATATATATATATATATATGTACACATGTATGCATATATATTGGGCTTCCCAGATGGCTCAGTGGTAAAGAATTCACCTGCAATGCAGGATACGTCAGTTCAATCCCTGGGTTGGGAAGATCCCCTGGAAAATGAAATGGCAAGCCACACCATCTTGGTGTGTATTCTCATCTGGGAAGTCCCATGGACAGAAAAACCTGGCAGACTTCAGTCCATGGGGTTACAAAAGAGTCGGACATGACTTAGTGACTAAACAATAAGATAGTGATACAGTTACATTCTTTTGCATGTGGCTGTGCAGCTTATGCAAAACCTTTTATTATGTATTCTTGGCTCTTTTGTTGCAAATCACTCAATTATAGTGTTTGGATTTGCTTCTGGGCTCTCTAATCTGTTCCACTGATCTGTATGTCTGTGTTTATTTCCAATATCATACTCTTTTGATTATTATAGCTTTTTAGTATAGTTTGAAATCAGGGATGCATAATGCCTTCAGCTTTGTGCTTTTTTCTCAAGATTCCTTTATTCATTCAGGGTGGTTTTTGTGGTTCCATATAAATGTTAGGACTGCTTGTTCTACTTCCATGAAGAGTACCATTGGAATTTTAATGGAAATTTCATTGAATCTGGAGATTGCTTTAGATAGTATAGACATTTTAATGGTATTAATTCTTCCAGTCTGTGATTGTGGAATATTTTTCCATTTATTTGTGTCTTCAGTTTCTTTCATCCACGCCTTATAATTTTCAGTGTACAGATCTTTCATCTCTTGGTTCAATTTATTCCTAGTACTTTATTTATTTCTGTTTTTGGTACAACTGTAAATGAGATTGTCTTCTTAATTTCTCTTTCTGATAGTTTGTTATTAGTATATAGAAATGCAACTGATTTTCGTATATTGATTTTGGATCCTACAACTTTACTGAATTTGTTGATTAGTTCTAATAGTTTTCTGTGATGTCTTTAGGGTTTCCTATCTATAATATCGTGTAATCTGCAAATAGTGACAATTTTACTTCTTCCTGTCTAATTTGATGCCTTTTATTTCTTTGTATTGCCTAATTGCTCTGGCTAAGGCTTTCAATACTATGTTGAATAGAAGTGGTGAGAGTGGACATCCTTGTTTCTGATCTTCAAGGAAAAGCTTTCAGTTTTTTACCATTAAGTTTGATGACTTCCCTGATAGCTCAGTTGGTAAAGAATCTGCCTGCAGTGCAGGATACCCCGCTTTAATTCCTGGGTCGGGAAGATCCGCTGAAGAAGGGATAGGCAACCCACTCCAGCATTCTTGGGCTTCCCTTGTGGCTCAGCTGGTAAAGAATCCACTTGTAATGCAGGAGGCATGGGTTCGATCCCTGGGCTGGAAAGATCCTCTGAAGAAGGGAACGACTACCCACTCCAGTATTCTGGCCTGGAGAATTCCTTGGACTGTATAGTTCATGTGGTCACACAGAGTCGGACATGACTGAGTGACTTTCGCTTTCATGTTGATGTTACCTGTGGGTATAGACGTTCCATAAATCACCATATCAAGTTGAACAACTTCCCGTCTATCCCTAATTTAATAGATTTTATTTTTACTAAAGGGCTTACCTGTGGCTCAGTTGGTAAAGAATCCTCCTGCAATGTGGAAGTCCTGGGTTTGATCCCTGGATTGAGAAGATCCCCTGGAGTAGGGCATGGCAATCCACTCTAGTATTTTTGCCAGGAGAATCCCCATGGACAGAGGAGCGTGGCGGGCTACAGTCCATGGGGTTGCAAAGAATTGGACATGACTGAGGGACTAAGCAAGCAGAAATTTTTACTAAGGAATGACTTGAGTTTTACCAAATGCTTTTTATACATCTATTGAAAGATTTCTGGGGTTTTTATTTTAATTTTGCTAATATGGTCTCTTACTATGATTTTTAAATTTATCCCATTCCTATGATAAAACTCACTTGGTCATGATGTACTGTCACTTTTTATATTTTTTAATTAGATTTACTAAAATTTTGTCAAGAAATTGCACAGCTAATTTATAAATGATATTAATCTGGAGCTTTCTTATAGTATCTTTGTCCAGCTTTAGATTGAGGATTCTCCTAGCCTCAGAGAATAAATTGGAAAGTGACCTCTCCTCCTGAACAAATGTGATTGGGCTTGGTACTCTTTCTTCCTTAAATGTTTGGTAAAATTCACCAGTGAAACTGATTTTGCCTTTAAGTCTTATTTGTGAGGTTATTAACCATAAATTTAATTTAACTGATATGGGGCTATTTGGACAATCCATTTCCTCCTATTGAACTTTGGCAGTTTGTGCTACTCAAAGACCAAAATCTTTGTTCATTTTGTCTAAGTTGTTCTGTGCTCTTCATTTCTTTTTATAAATATCATGTGATGTCATTTCCCTTTGCCTGAATAATTTTTTAAAACATTTATTATAGTACAAGTATTCTGATGATTAACTATTTTAGCTTTTGTATATCTGAGAAAGAACTTCATTTTTGCTTTCATTTTGCTTTACTAGCAACAAAACTCCTAAAAACAGAACTTAAAACTTGTTACTCTACTGTCCTGCCACTTGCATTGTTTCAAACAAGGACTCTCCTGTCCTCCTAATTGTTCCATTATACTTAATGTGTCTCTCCCTGCCTACTCAAGTTGCTTTTAACATTTTATCTTTCTCGTTGTCGTGGACAGTTTGATCACAATGTACCTTGGTGCAGTTTTCCATAGGTTTCTTATGCTTAGGAGTTCATTAAACTTCTCAAAATTGTGGGTTTCTACTTTTCATCAAATTTTGAAATTTTATTTGGGAAATCTTCTGTCCTGCCTTTGAGAACTGCCATTACATATATATTAGGCTGCTTGAAGTTGTACCACAGATCATGCGTACTCTGTTTTTCTTTTTTAGTTGTTTTTCCTGTATGTTTCTTTTTGGGTAAATTCAGTTTCTGTGCTTTAAATTTACTGATTTTTTCTTCTGCATTGTTGAATATGCCATTATTCTCATTCAGTGTATTTTTTATTTTGTAAATTATAGTTTTCGTGTCTAGAAGTTAAGTTTTAGTCTTTTTTTATATCTTCTGTGTCCATACTTAACATGTTTCTGAACATATGCAAGACTGTTAAAATAGCTATTTGACTAACCTTGTCTTTCTGGCTGGCTGGTGAGACTAGGCACTGTTCACAGGCCTTTGTGAGCCTGAGGAGCAGTAACTTTATTTAGGCAGTTACTTCCCTGGCCTCAGGCAATTTCCTCACAAAGATAAAACTGGTTAATACTCTACTGAATCCTAAATGGGGACCCTCTGCAGATCTCAGGAGTTCTCCTTCTGTGTAGTACTTTTCTTATTAGTACTCTTCCTTCCCTGTTCTTAGATTCTTCACTCTTTCTTCTCAGCTCTGCTTGTTGAATTCCACTTAAGATTTCCTTCACAACACCACAGCCTGAGGTCTCTCTCAAGACTGTGATCTGAGGCAGCAGTAGGGCTCTCCTTGTTCTCCATCTCTTAGGGATCGCTGTCTATCATTGCCTCATGTCCAGCTATTGAAACAATTAGATATTTTGTCTGGTTTTTAAAATCATTTAAGTGGTAGGTAAATCCAGTCCTCATTACTAGTAAGTCATTTTTAATTTTGATAAATAACTTGCTATAAATCTTCCCCTAAATTATACAAATTTACCCTCCCACCAACATGGTGTCAAAGTGCCTATTTACATGCACCATTATCACAAGATATTCTTCTTCGTTCATTTTTGCTAATCTGATAAGCAGAAAGAAAGGTATTACTTTATATTAGAAATTTTCCTCTTTTTGAAATCAAGACTTAATAACTGATCTGGTTATCAGAATTACAGAGAAAATTCTTTTAAAAAATTATAAACACACAGAGTTTGTCACTGTTTTTCATATATAAACTATGCCCATTATGTTTCACTTGCCATTATTTAGATTTTTGGGAGTAAAATGAGAACCTAATGGCCCTAATTCATTGGAGTTCATATCCTTCTAGATTCTTATATTTTTATCTAGCCTTTTAGGTTAATTTCTTCCAATTACAGATCTTTTCAAAGCTCTTCACCTTTATCTAGTCTTTCTGAAGCATTCAAATTAGCTTTCAGACAGACAGCTTTTTCAGAATAGGTAAATAAATTACATAATTACAGCAACAAGTACAGTTGGCATAAATGCATTGGGTAACAAACCTAATTTGCTCTTGGTAAAACAGAATAAATAAGAGTCCAAAGGCCAACATATACTAACCTGCCAGCTTTGACAGTACTCGAAATCTGGATTTCACAGAGTAGAAAGAGCATGTGATTAATCCTACAGATTGAGTAGTAAGTCAGAGTTTCCACTGTTCTTTTTTCCCCCACTTGCATTCATTAATTATTCATGAAGATGAGCACCTTTTTATATTTTTTGACTTCATATTTATTCATTGTCATTGTTTAACTCATTTGTTATTTTTCTAAGACGTTTGCCTGCTTCTTATTGAGTTGTAAGAGTGCTTTATTATGCACATTAGCCCATTGCTACATATGTGACAATGTTTTTTCCTAACTTCTCTTATATCTTTCATTATGCATGATTTTAAATTCTTATGAAGTAAATTTGTCAGTATTTTTCTTCACGATATCTATTATGTATTGTTTCAAAAGATCTATTCCATCTATTTTTGCTTTTAAAAGTTACATAAGTCTTGGGTATTTCTCACTGACCCTTTATCTATGTTTATTCCATGGAAAAAATAAGGATTTAAAAAAAATAGTATATTTAGTAATATCTAATATATTTAGTAATAAACCTTCTTTATACACAAATCTTTTTTTATTCCCAGTTTTTAAAACTGAGCACTTTTATACATGCTTTCATTTTATAATGTGGGATTACATGAAATATTCTCTTGTTACCCAAGTTGGGCTAGATTTCCACTCTTAAATTATTAATTTGACTATAAATATAACTCTGCTTACATGTAGGATTAAACCTGTGCTTTCCTCTTAGCTCTTATTCAGTGTGATAAAGCTAAGACAAAGACTGGTTTTGAGAATAATGAATCATGAAAACTATATGAAACCTAAACACATACATGCTTGATAGGAAATCTAAGAATTGTGACAATATAACCCAAGGGCATTCACAAAATCCCATTAATATTAAGAATGATGGTACAGTTTTTTTAATGTATTTACTAAAAACAGCAACAATTTGGATATAAAGGTCAATATTTGAAGTAAAAAACTTTTAAGACCACTGGCAACTTTTCAGTTATTATTTTAGATAAGATTCAGCATTTACACCATCAATTCCTCATTCCTTTTTGAAACTTTCTTCTTTTGGCCCAGAGTCTTCTGGCTCTTTTTCCATCTCTCTGGCTTCTTCAGGTTTCCTCTGTTTAAAAAAAAATTATCCTCAACCTGTACCTTAAATGTTTATGTTTCTTAGATGCTTTCCTGGGACTTTTCTTATTTGAGACCATCTCCTGACCCACCTTATCTTCTCTTCTGACTTCCACTAATGTGATCTCAGTGCTAACGACTCACAGCATCTCCTGACCATGTCTTTGCCTGGGTCCCAAACTCCATGTCTGTTTATCTCTTAGGCATCCTGCTGTACTCAATACCAGCTCATCTAAAAATGAACACTGCTTCTTTGCTGCATTTTCTCAAGTATCCAGTCCTCCTTCTAAACTTGTTCTGCTGAGTTGGGAGGTTCAAGCATTGACTCTCAAAAGTAGCCAGGGGCTGAGTGTGAGTCCTAGTACCCTAATTACCTATACTTTACCACTCTCAACCTCAGCTTTCCTACCTTTAAACTGAAAATAATAGTCCTACTACTGAGTTGTTGTGAGAATGCAGTTAGATAATCATACAACACTTGCCCTGAAATAATAGCTCTCTCCTCTCTGAGTGGTAATTCACTCAGGTGTTTGATACCAAAATGTGGACAGACTTTAAGCTTCTTTTTTCCTTACCTCTCATACTCATGCAGTCTTCAGGTCCTGTTAATGCTGCTCTTACACGTGTCTGGTCTCTACCTACACTTTCTCTTCCTACTCAGTGCCACCATGCTGATCCCTGTCACCATCATCTTTGTTAATACAGCTCCTAATTAACCTCTCTGCGTCCATTCTTATCCACACCTAAGCCCACTCTCTTCATAGCATCCAGGAGACCTTTCCAATATCTGTCCTGCTTGCCTACAGTATAAAGAACAAATCCTGTAATTTATTCTGTAAGACCCTTCTTAGGCTGGTTTTATTTCCATGCCTACTTCAAATCTCATCACTGAAGCAGTGACTGCCATAACTGTTTTGCAAAATCTTTTTAAGTTTATTATAAGAAATTTGAGAAATTAAAAAAGAAAAAATGCTTTAGAAGGAAATTAAGAAAGAAAAAAGCCCACAGTCTATCTATTGTTATTATTTTGGTTTTACTCTCTAATTTTTTAATGTATGCATGTACTTAGATGTCATCAAATTGAATATGTAGCTTTATTTATGAGGACTTTTTGTTTTGTTTTTAAAAAGCATGCATAAATACATGCTTGCTGTTCAAAAACGATACAAAGTAGCAATCCCCATTCATACATTATAATCCCACCATTTCTCCCAAACTCCCTAGTCACATTCCCTTCCTTGTATCTGTGAGCAGACATGCATAGATATTCAACTTTTTTCAGTAACATTGCATGAATCATTTTCTTATACATTAAAGATATTTTTTAAACAGAATTCCCTAGTGGTCCAGTAGTTTGGATGCCATGCTTCCACTGCAGGGACATGGGTTTGATTCTTAGCTGGGGAACTAAGATCTCACATGCCACTGCATGGCAAAATATATATTTTTTATTGGTGGCATAGTAATCATAATAGTAGTAACTACTACCTATTGAGAACTACTGTGGGCGTAGCACACAATTGCTCATCTTATATAATCCCACTGAACTGATGAGGGAACTATATGACCAATAAAATCCCTGTCAGTTCAGGCATTGCTCTGCCTCTTCTGTGGATTCCTCAGTATATGAATATGTGACAGTTAACCATTAACCAGCCTTCCCCATCATTGGACATTTATGGTTTCTTATTTTTTAGTATTATAAATAATGTAGTTACTATTGTCATGTTAATCTGTGTCTGCATTTCAAATTATTTCCTAATGAAGTTTACTAAAAGTGAGTATGTTTGAAGTTTTTAACACATATTGACAATTGCCTTCCTTAAAGGTTATACCAATTTACAAGGAGTGATTAATTGTAATGAGAGGAAAAGAAAGAGTAACACTTTGCAGAGGGAGGTAACATTTGAGCTGGTTATGCAAGATGAGTGGGACTTTGCCAACAGAAAGGCAGAATGGCAGAGCATTCCAGACAGGAAAAGAATTGACAGTGAAGGCACCAGGGCATGAGGGAGCCCTTGTGCCAAGAGAGTTGATCTGTTCCCTCTTACTTATTTGCTATCAGAAACCCGCATCATTTAATTCTTTAAGAGTTTTCAGGGAAGAGAATTGGAATAATGAAGGAGAAAGTTAAAATTCTAGTGTGTGATTCTGCCCTTTCATATATTTAGAAACCATTTCAAATGAAGTTTTTTTTGAAGTTCTGAAATGTTCATGTAATTTTGGTTTTTTTCCTTTCCCCAAAGGATTTTCCCCCCTGAGGATTCAGTGTAAAGTAAACATATACAACTTCTCTAGTCCTGCCTGTTTCCCTGAATTCAAAGGGGCAAGAACAGTGCATTTAACATTGGACCTAACGTATATAGGGCTTCCCAGATGGCTCAGCAGTAAAGAATTCACCTGCCAAGCAGGAGTCATGGGTTCAGTTCCTGGGTTGGGAAGATCCCCTGGAGAAGGAAATGGCAACCCACTCCAGTATTCTTGCCTAGGATATCCCATGGACAGAGGAGCCTGGTGGGCTGCAGTTCATGGGGTCACAAGGAATCAAACACAACTTAGCAACTAAACAACAACAACAACAAATGTGTATAGGAGTCATTAGCAGCTGTCCAAGTTATAGGCAATACACAGAATGTCATCAACTTCTTGCACTTGATATGATTTATATTCATTTAATTGATAAAATGGGTAAAAATAGCTAAAATCTGTTTTTAAATGTGAGGTAGGTGCCAAGCACTAGGGAGGCACATTCTCCAGTGAGCAAAGCTGTAGCTGGATTTCAGCATTTATCCGAGTATGGTGTGTCTGAAGTTTCTTCTTTCTAGACTGGAGCAAGTGCTGAAAGCCAAGGGGATAAAGGTGACAGGGTAATGGAATGGGTCAGAGGGCTGTTAGCAGAAGCCAGCCGTTCATGCCACCTGGACAAGGCAGTGGAGGTTTCCACTAGCCACTTCTGACCCATGCTGTCATCACAGGTAGAAATGAAATTTGGCCAGTAAGCCATTTCACATCATAGTTTGAAGAAGGCAACTTGTAAGTTATAAATTAAGAAATGAAATATTTCCATAGTCTATCTACCGTTTAAGGAGCTTATAGGATAGGAATTCAGCCATCATAAAACCTAACTATTGACAGAATTAGGGAAACATAAGAGTTATTGGCTATTTTCAAGTAAGTTTTGCCTTTCTGCTTTTGAAACAGATGATCAAATAGATGATCTGCTGGACCAGATCTAATTGATAGCTATCGTTAGCATTTTCTTATGAACACATTAGAATGATTTTAGACATAGCCCAACAAAATTGCTGTAGCCAGTCTCCCATTGTCTGTTCCCTCTGAAGGGAGTCAAAAGTGGAAGTGTTCTTCTTTATTGCCTTAAAAGGACCCAAAGAGTAATTTGTTCTTAAGGTTCTTGCAAGCTATTGCTTAGATAATGTATGTATTAATATATAAAATTTTTAATACTATGCCAATACCTCCTAATGATAGAAGTAGGAGGAAGAGTTGTTATTTTTGTTTTATTATTATTGTGGTTATTATTTTTACTAGATTATCTTATCGCCTTGACTTTTATTCCTGACTTGCTAATCTCTCCCCAGTCCTGACAAAGGAAGATGTAAGACTGGAAGACAGTGTCTTAAATTCCATTTATCTGCCTATCAGATACATAGAAAATGTGAGATGACCACCAAGCCAAGTGTGTAGCTCTCTCCTGTTTGGAAACTGTTGTGCAGTTAGGACATCATTCATAAAGTGATGAACTTTATCCTAAGGGGAAATATATTCACAGCAACTTAATTCCTATAAATTTCTGCATTAAGACAGTACAAGTGACTGAGATCCTTACCAAAAGGTCTTACCAAAAGTTTTAATCAGATGCTAGTGGAAGCCTCTGAGAAAGCAAGCCCTCAGTCTGTAACTTAACATTTCTCTTCAGCAATACTGCATCCACCTCCTGATTTCTTTCAACATTTGCAACCTAAAACACAAAGTCACCTTGTTCAGACTGTCATTATTTGGCCTCTTCTTAAACAGCCTTAGGTTTCAGAATCAAAGCCATCTTTTTTTTTCTTCCTAGTTCTACTACCCTCAGGTTCCTTCTCCAATAGCATACCCTTTCTTACATATTTGTATAGAAGAAATATTTTTTAAGTAGCATATTAAAAATTATAAAGCTATGTTATTTACTTAAAATGCTTGCATAACTTATTTAAATGTTTTTAAATAGTGAAAACAATTGATTATAAAAATAGCTTGCATTCTTCTAATTATAAAATAAATGTCATGGGAATGTAATGTACAGCATGATGACAATAGAAAGTTGCCAAGAAAATAGATCTTAAGAGTTCTTATCACAAGAAAAAAAGTTTGTAACTATGTGTGGTGAAAGTGAAAGTTGCTCAGTCGTGTCTGTCTCTTTGCAACCCCATGGACTGTGTAGCCTGCCAGGCTTCTCTGTCCATGGAATTCTCCAGGCCAGAATACTGGAGTTCCCTTCTCCAGGAGATCTTCCCAACCCAGGAACTAAACCCAGGTCTTCCACATTGCAGGTGGATTCTTTCACATTTGAGCACCAGGGTAGCCCAATTATCTGTGGTGGTAATAGACTTATTAAATACAGATATTGAATCACAATGTTCTACACCTGAAACTAACATAAATGTTATGTCATTTATATCTCAAAAAAAAAAAAACAACTTGCATTTAGGGTTGGTTTTGCATTGCTACTACAATTGCCATGGTAAACGAAAAATGAATTTTTATTTCTACTACTAATGGAGGTGATTTCTATTGTGTGTATTGACTGTATAGCTCTGTCCTAGAAAACAAATTCATGTAATATGGTATTCTTCCATAAAACTTTCTCTGTTTCTTGGATTCCTAGTTCTCTTCATCTTTATTGTGATTAAGGCTTTTCTGTCCCCTTAATTGGGCTTCCCAGGTGGCTCAGTGGTAAAGAATCTGCATACAATACAGGAGGCTCAGGTTCAGTCCCTGGGTCAGGAAGATCCCCTGGAGAAGGAAATGGCAACCCACTCTAGTATTCTTGCCTAGAAAACCCCTTGGACAGAGGACCCTGATGGGCTATAGTCCCATGGGGTCCCAAAAGAGTCAGACATGACTGACTAAACAGCAACAACATGCACTTAATTACCATTTATTCACCCTTTATCACGTAACTTTGTCCTTCAGTTTTTTCATAGGTTTCAATCTTAGCTTTGCGGATTTATCCTGAGCCCTTGATGAGAGTTACTGCCTTAGAGCTGGGGTGTGTTGTACACTGGAGTGTCAGGTTGCACCACACATTAATTGGGGGGAGCTATCAGCAGATTCAGTGAACTTCATCTGTTCATTCATATTACATTGAATATCTTTACTATCAAATAAAAATTAATAAGTATCTGAAATATGCATCTATTTCCCCAGGTTTATCAGCTTCGTGGCATCCCCAAGCTTCTACAGCTCCTAAAAGTTCAGAATGAAGATATCCAGCGAGCCGTGTGTGGGGCCTTGAGAAACTTGGTGTTTGAAGATAATGACAATAAATTGGAGGTAGCTGAACTCAGTGGGGTGCCTCGGCTGCTCCAGGTGTTAAAGCACACCAGAGACTTGGAGACTAAGAAGCAAATAACAGGTAACGCTCACTGACTATTAACAGGGTTAGCACGGTGCACCCCAGCCAATGTCATCTGTTTCTGAAGTTTCCTGAAACAGATGACAGATGCGCTCATTGTTATCTGTGAAATGCTTTTAAGGAACATTATTACTGCTGGCTTAGACCCCAGATTCAAGTCCAGTTTGAATTCCTTTTTTTTCTAAAGGGGAAATTTTTTTGAAGCTTTTGGTTAATATTTTTAATTAAAAATTCTATGCACCATTCATCACCTGGACCCCTGTCAATGCCAACTTCCTAACTTCCCTGTCCCTTGACCTCCTAAAAAGAAAACATGACTAGATAGGTTTTTCACTTCTCCATTTCATATTTCTATTCAAATACTGATTTGGAAAAATAAATATCTCTTTTCTGTGTGTGGATTGGAAAACTAAAATAATCAGAAGTAAGTAATGCTTTTAATAATTCTTGAAGCATGGAGAAAGGAGGCTTAATTTCATTTACAGGAATAGTGCATATGATAGAAAATAACTCATTGAAAATGATTCATCAGTTCTCTGCTGAAGCTCCCTGAACACATTTCAAAGAATGTAAGAAACCATTACTGAGTATAATCATCAGCAGTATTATCTTGGGGAAACTTTTACATATCTTCAGTGTCCTAGGTAGTAGAAATTTTTAATTTATTCTCACAAAAACCTTAGCTTTTGAGATATTTTGAGGTATTGGGTACTAAATCTCAGTTCTACAGATGAGAAAGTTAAGTCCAAAGAAGTTAACCCTTTTTAATATATAAAAGTTTTTCTTAGTGATAATAGTTGACAGTGTTCATACTTATTTGAAAGAGGTGCTCCATAAATATTGTTTAAATTGAACTGAATGTCTGTTGCACTTCTGCTATCTTTATTATATAATAGTTGTCTTTTTTCCTATAAAAATGTTTTCATTATATCTTCTCTACCCATTTGTATCTCAAAATATCACATTTTTCTATCTTGATATAATTTAATTTTGTAAAACTACATGAAGTTTTGTAATTGTATAAAACTATATGAAGAGTTGCAGCATACTACCCCTCTGCCAGCATGCTGTCATGTCCTGTGAGAGATTTCCTTTCATATCCATAACTTATATTAAAGTACCTCAGAAATTAAGAGTAATCTCACTTATTCATTCATTCATTCAGCCAACATTTAGCGAGCAGCCTTCCAGTGTCAAGTAAGGCACATCACAGACTAGAGAGGTTGTGAATTTAATTTTCTATCTACTAAAGCATGAACAATTATACAATGGTTGGCCTTTAAAAAAAAACAAAAACCAATCCTCACGTTTAGAACTTAACATTTTCTTCATTAAACTACAGTAGTGAACACAAAAGAGAACCAGATATACACACAGTCAGAAAGGACTTCATGAAGGAGACATGTTTCATTGTGGACCTTAAAAGAGGTATAGATTTTGGACTAGTGTTTTGAAGGAGAATGAAAGTTATTCCCAGCATAGTGAAAATCACTAGTAGAGCAAAGAAACTGCTGTTCATCTAGAGGAATCTTCAGTAATAAAGTGATCAAGGTTAGGGTGCATGATAGCCAGAAAACTTAGGAGGGTGTGTGGGTGTTTGTAAAGGAAATAATCTGTTTGTGAACTTCCTCTTCTTCTGTGTAGGAAGAAGGAAACAGAACAAAGAATATTCTATGGTATTGATCCCATAGAAATCATTCAGTCTTCTTTAGATAATCTACAGAGCTGATAAATGGAATTTGTGCAATTCCCAGAGTTTCTGATATAAGCCAAACATCACTACCAGAAAATGGTCGTTATATATTCATTTAACTGAGTTGATACTTGAATGTCTGATACAAATCCTACTAAATAACAGGCTTCCCTGGTGGCTCAGTTGGTAAAGAATCTGCCTGCAATGCAGGAGACCTGGGTTCGGACCCTGAGTCAGGAAGATCCCCTGGAGAAGGGAATGGCAACCCACTCCAGTGTTCTTTCCTGGAGAATTCCATGGACAGAGAAACCTGGTGAGATACTCTCCATGGGGTCCCAAAGAGTCGGACACGACTGAGCGACTCACACTACTAAATAACTTCCCTTAGCTCTATTAATAGAAGTGCTAAATAAGTGCTTTGTGGACCTCAAAAATAAATTGTTAACTTAGTTTAGACATATTTATATCTTTGTTTAGAAACATAAAGTGAGTAGTCTTATATATGAATCTTTTCTTGTCTGTTTTGTAAACATCTTTTTTTTTTATTGAGCCTCATTATGTGCTCAGTCATGTCTGACTGTTTGCGATCCCATGGACTGTAGCTCAGCAGATTCCTCTGTTCATAGAGTTCTCCAGGCAAGAATACTGGAGTGGGTAGCCATTCTGTTTGTCAAGGGAATCATTCCCAAACCAGGGATCAAACCCGAGTCTCCAGCATTACAGGCAGATTCCTTAACATCTATGCCCAGTCATAAGCTTGAACTTTCCATATTTTACCTCCGTTCTTCCTGACAGCTCCATAAAGTATGGTATTATTGACTGTTCACACATGACCAGTGTAAGACTCAGGGGGTTACATGAATTGCCCAATGTTGCACAGCTAGCAAAACAACAAAGCCCAGATGTGAGTCCAGTATTACCTGAGTGTTTTGCTGTATCAAAGTGTCCAAACTTGCTCCCTTTGGCAGCAACTGACTATCTCCTGGAGTTTGCTCAAAATCATGTCCATTGAGTCAGCGATGCCATCCAACCATCTCATCCTCTGTTGCCCCCTTCTTCTCTTGCCTTCAATCTTTCTCAGCATCAGAATCTTTTCCAATGAGTCGGCTCTTCACATCAGATACTGGAGCTTCAGTTTCAACATCAGTTCTTCCAGTGAATATTCAGGGTTGATTTCCTTTAGGATTGACTGGTTTGATCTCCTTGCTGTCCAGGGGACTCTCAAAGAGTCTTCTCCAGTCCTACAGGTAGAAAGCATCAATTCTTCAGCATGCAGCCTTCTTTATGGTCCAGTTCTCACATCCCTACATGACTGCTGGAAGAACCATAGCTTTGACTATATGGACTTTTGTCAGCAAAGTGATGTCTCTGCTTTTCAATATGCTGTCTAGGTTTGTCACAGCTTTTCTTCTAAGGAACAAGTGTCTCTTAATTTCATGGCTGCAGTCACAGTCCACAGTGATTTTGGAGCCTGTGAAAATAAGTCTGTCACTGTTTCCTTTTTTTCCCCATCTATTTGCCATGAATTGACGGGACCAGATGCAATGATCTTAGTTTTCTGAATGTTGAGTTTTCAGTTCAGTTCAGTTCAGTTGCTCAGTCGTGTCTGACTCTTTGTGACCCCATGAATCGCAGCATGCCAGGCCTCCCTGTCTATCACAAACTCCTGGAGTTTACTCAAACTCATGCCCATCGAGTCAGTGATGCCATCCAGCCATCTCATCCTCTGTGGTCCCCTTCTCCTCCTGCCCCCAATCCCTCCCAGCGTCAGGGTCTTTTCCAATGAGTCAACTCTTCGTATGAGATGACCAAAGTATTGGAGTTTCAGCTTCAGCATCAGTCCTGCCAATGAACACCCAGGACTGATCTCCTTCAGGATGGACTGGTTGGATCTCCTTGCAGTCCAAGGGACTCTCAAGAGTCTTCTCCAACACCACAGTTCAAAAGCATCAGTTTTTTGGCACTCAGCTTTCTTCACAGTCCAACTCTCACATCCATACATGACCACTGGAAAAACCATAGCCTTGACTAGACAGACCTTTGTTGGCAAAGTAATGTCTCTGCTTTTTAATATGCTATCTAGGTTTTAGGCCAGCTTTTTCACTCTCTTTCACCTTCATCAAGAGGCCCTTTAGTTCCTCTTTACTTTCTACCATTAGGGTGGTGTCATCTGCATATCTGAGGTTATTGATATTTTCCCCAGCAATCTTGATTCCAGCTTGTTATTCATCCAGCCTGACATTTTGCATGATGTGCTCTGCATAGAATTTAAATAAGCAGGGTGACCATATACAGCCTTGACGTACTCCTTTCCCAATTTGGAACCAGTTCGTTATTCCATGTTCAGTTCTAACTGTTGCTTCTTGACCTGCATACAGGTTTCTCAGGAGGCAGGTAAGGTAGTCAGTATTCTGGTATTCCCATCTCTTGAAGAATTTTCCACAGTTTGTTGTGATCCACACAGTCAGAGGCTTTGGCATAGTCAATGAAGCAGAAGTGGATGTTTTTCTGGAATTCTCACTTTTTCTGTGATCCAACAGATGTTGGCAATTTGATCTCTGGTTCCTCTGCCTTTTCTAAATCCAGCTTGAACATCTGGAAATTCTCATTTCATGTACTGTTAAAGTCTAGCTTAAAGGATTTTGAGCATTACCTTACTAGCATGTGAAATAAATTCAGTTGTACAGTAGTTTGAACATTCTTTGGCATTGCCCTTCTTTGGGATAGGAATGAAAACTGTCCTGTGGCCACAGCTGAGTTTTCCAAATGTGCTGGCATATTGAGGGCAGCACTTTAACAGCATCATCATTTAGGATTAGAAATAGTTTAGTTGATACTCCATCACCTCCAGTAGCTTTGCTGGTAGTGATGCTTTCTAAGGCCTACTTGACTTCACACTCCAGGATGTCTGGCTCTAGATGAGATGACCACACCATCGTGGTTATCCGGGTCATTAACACCTTTTTTGTACCATTCTGTGTATTCTTGCCACCTCTTCTTAATATCTTCTGCTTTAGTTAGGTTCTTAATTTTTCTGTTTTTTATTGTGCCTGTCTTTGCATGAAATTTTCCCTTGGTATCTGATTTTCTTGAAGAGATCTCTAGTCTTTCCCATTCTATTGTTTTCCTCTATTTCTTTGCATTGTCCACTTAAGAAGGCTTTCTTATCTCTCCTTGCTAGTCTTTGGAACTCTGCATTCAATGGGGTATATCTTTGCCTTCCTCTCTTGCCTTTCACTTCTCTTCTTTTCTCAGCTTTTTGTAAATCCTCCTCAGACAACCATTTAGCCTTGAATTTCTTTTTCCTGAGATTTATTTTCAAATAAATGACCTTTGTTATAATATGATATTCCTGATAAGTTTTACAAAAGTTACATTAAAGAAGGAATGATCCATGTAAGGGAAATTACAGAAACACATTCCTCCTGTGCTATGATCATTTTGAAATATAAGTTTAAAAAGAATCACTTCTCCTCCTGCTGCTCCTTGAAGATTTAATCATAAAATTTACAAGTTTTGCTATTAATATTATACAGATTTGGTTAACTATATTTCTGGTCGTAAGGGCAATACTAATAAAACTGGGGTTTAATATCTATTAGATCCCTTTATTCAGTAACTATATTTTGTAAATATCAGTTGGCAATAAGTTTCTCAATAGTGCAGTTATCATTCTCTCACTTAAAATTGCCAATTATTCAAATTATACCCCTTACCAGAATCCTGTTCCTTTCTTTTTGGCTAGAAAGAGAGTTTAGTGACAGAAAATTACAGACAGTACACCTACAATAAAGAACTGTAATAATAGAAATTAAGGCACTATAAATAAACTGACCGGAAGTTAAAGCAAATGAAAATCTAAACCCAAAGTATAATGCAGTATCAGGGAATACAGAATGTAATCATTGAAAGGGACATCTATTCAGGGTCATCTAAACCATTAATTTCCCAATGCCAAAAATATGAATCATTTTTAAAATGTAAATTCCTCGTATCCATCCTGAGAGTCAGGCTTAGTAAATTTTTTTAGGAGTATGCCTAAAAAAAATTTCAGGTGTGGCCCAAGAGTTCAGTTCAGTTCAGTCGCTCAGTCGTGTCCGACTCTTTGCGACCCCGTGAATCGCAGCACACCAGGCCTCCCTGTCCATCACCAACTCCTGGAGTTTACTCAAACTCATGTCCATCGAGTCGGTGATGCCATCCAGCCCTCTCATCCTCTGTCATCCCCTTCCCCTCCTGCCCCCAATCCCTCCCAGCATCAGGGTCTTTTCCAATGAGTCAACTCTTCGCATGAGGTGGCCAAAGTACTGGAGTTTCAGCTTCAGCATCAGTCCTTCCAAGAGTACGTGATTCTGATTTGCCACTGGGCTCATTTGAAAACTGCTAGTCTCTTCTAATACTCTATTTTTGAGATAAAGCCCTTGTTCATATTTTCATAAAAGATGAGCTTATTTTTGTTGGCTCCAGTGATAATGCTGGATCTTACAAGATCTTTCTGTTTTCTTCAGAGTTCTTTTAGAAGTTTATGCTTTCACTGAGCCAAAATCTCCTTCTTCAGAATTTCCACTCATTGCTCTGATTTTGCCACCTGTAACCACAGAAAATGATATGTAGTTGTTAAATAATGCATTTTTTTTAGTTACTAGAGAGTCTGTGTTCTTATGTGTATTAGACACTTTTCACTTTGGGTTGGGCTTCCCTTGTGGCTCAGCTGGTAAAGAATCCGCCTGCAATGCAGGAGACCTGGGTTCGATCCCTGGGTTGGGAAGATCCCCTGGTGAAGAGAAAGGCTACCCACTCCAGTATTCTGACCTGGAGAATTCCATGGACTGTATAGTCCATGGGGTCGCAAAGAGTCAGACACGACTGAGCTTTGGGTTAATTTTTCTACTAATAATTTAATTTTTAAAGATTATAAGAACTTTGTATATTAATGGTATCTAACCTTTGTCCTGTATTGTCATATGCCTTTTCCCAATTGGTAATTGGTCATTTACCGATTTTGTATGAATGTGTGTGATGGTGTGTGTAAGGATGTACAATCCTGAACCTCTGGTGAACATTTAAGCTCTTGCCTAGCTTTGTATCATACAGAAATTTGGCAAGCGTGACATTTCTGTACAATATCTTACATTAAAAATTCAAAAACTATACTGAAACTCCCCAAACCATATACTTCTGTAGTAATAATATAGCATGCCAAACTACAAAGGACATTGACTGTTGGGAGAAAATTCCATTCCCTTTGTTCAAATTAATCCTCTCTGGTTTTTATTGTAAGGTGTACTTTTCCTTTGAGTGCTCTGTGTGGTCCTTTTTAAAGAGAGGAAATGCCATTATGCTTCACATTTTAAGCTTCTGGCAGGCAGAGGCTGTTCATTTGTTTGCTTATTTAGAACAGGAAGCTTTTATTTTCCTCTTCTGTCTTTTCTCTTCAGCTTTCTTTTGTAGCTTAGTAACTAAACCTCAACCTCAGACCTGCCATTCAGTTGTTTTCAGCCACCTTAGGAGTTTTCTGGAATTTTATTCTGTCTCTCCCCTTCCAAGACCTCTTAATATGAGGTGTGACCAATGAAGTCATTGTGTTGCAAAGCCTGTGGCTGAGTGACACTGCTAACCCCAAATGCCTGTTTGATCAGGAAAAGACCTCATCAGCCAGAATTCTAGTCCTCATGAAACACTAGACCCCACATTGCTTTGTCTAATGGAAGCTAGGTGTAAGCTGTGGTGGATATTTGGTGATTTAAAAAATTAGTTACTTGTACACAGCTAAAGTAAACTGTTTAAGCCCCAAAAGACTACATCAGGCCTAGAATGCTCTAATTGAAGGGCGAGATACAAGTATGGTTGATTAACTACTCAGCTTTAATCACAGACTAGTATTTCTGTCGTTAATATCAGGGGAGGTAATATCACCACATAATTTAGCTAAGACCACCATGTTTGCTTTATTCATAAAGCAAACTCTGTTCTTCACACAGACAGAGCAATGAATTTAAGAAGGAAAAAAAAAAAAGAAAAAAAAATTTAAGAAGGAAGAATTACTGACTGGGCGGTGGGGCATAAATAGGAAGAAAATTCTCTTTCTTGGGTGATAGTGAGTTATGGTAATTTACTGAAGAACGAATGATGGCACAGGAACTTGACACCTGCTGGGAGTCACTGGACTAGCAAGCGGTAGGTATATAGTCCTTCCACTGAATCAGAGGTATTTGAGCACCAAATTTGTGAGAAAAACAAATCCTAAATGTAAATATATGCAACTTTGTATTCTCTCTCAGTACCCAGCTTCAGTCCCTGTGGATGCCCTGGAAGTACAGTATTCTGTTATCTTAATTTCTCCCTGAGTTGGCTGGTACGGCCTTTCTTTTTAATTGGGGGTGGAGGGGATTCAAGAGGATGGGAAAGTTAAGTGAGTAAATGTGGTACCAGTCTTAGACCGATTCTTATCCACTGCAAGTTGGCAAGTAGAGTAAATACTCATCTCACCTTCTCTGCCAGACTTTAATATAAGATGAGGTAGCGCTAGCATCGGAGAAGGAAATGGCAACCCACTCCAGTATTCTTGCCTAGAGAATCCCGTGGACAGGGGAGCATGGTGGGCTGCTGTCCACAGGGTTGCACAGAGTCGGACATGACTGAAGCGACTTATCATGCATGCATGCGTTGGAGGAGGAAATGGCAACCCACTCCAGTATTCTTGCCTAGTGAATCCCAGGGACAGAAGAGGCCTGGTGGGCTGCCGTCTATGGCGTCACAGAGTCAGACACAACTGAAGTGACTTAGCAGCAGCAGCAGGGCTAGCATAAATTCTGGGAGGACATAAAGTCTACCATTGGGTAGGAGTTAATAAATATTCTTTGGTGATATTGATCAGCCTACTCTTGACAGGCATAGGCAAAGGCTTTCTACAGGCTTTTCCTGCTGTTATTGGAAAGCAAATGTCAGGTAGGTAGTAGGGAAGCAGGAGGCAGGCAGAGATATTCTTAGATATGTATCTAAGGGAGAGAAATATGAGCCTTAAAATGTTGAACTCTTAATTACAGTAGGATCATTTCAAGCTTTCCTGTTGATGAGCCCAAAATTTATTATCCTAATGAGGTCAGCTTTGTGGTAGGATCTTTTAAGAGAATAGTAATAAGAATTTTTGGCATTCATTTATGTTCTTGATTAATTTAAATATGTATAGTTTCACATTGTAAGTTCTCTTTGTTTTAGATATATTTTAATTGTTTTTTTGGGACAGCTTCCATTGGCATCTAATGATGTCTAAACAGGTACTTTCCCTTGTGAAAAGGACTCTCTCTCCCACCTTCTTTTTTTTTTTTTTCCTTTTTATAACCAGCCATGGATCTAAGGGTGATGGTCTTAACTGACGTTTTCAGCAGTCATTTTGACCTAGCCCTGTTTTGATGGTACTCTTTACTTTTCTAGGTTTGCTGTGGAACTTATCCTCTAATGACAAACTTAAGAATCTCATGATAACAGAAGCCTTGCTTATCCTCACTGAGAATATCATCATCCCCTTTTCGGGGTGGCCAGAAGGAGACTACCCCAAAGCAAATGGTTTGCTTGATTTTGATATATTCTACAATGTCACAGGATGCCTAAGGTAATGCCAGTCTACATCTCCCTCCACATTGTCTCTGCTGACTCTAAATACTACATCCAGATCTGTCTTAAACTCTACCCAATTACCTGGAAATACAGTTAAAAATTATAAAGATCACTCTAAGTACTAGAAGCACAGTATAGAAAAGAGTACTGTTTTTCCTGAAATGTTTGATTCCAGAAGCTACCCACTTAGCTCAGTAGAGAGACAGCATATCATTTCCAATAGGTAAACTGGAAATCCAATCTGAACACCTACAAGTCCAGGCAGACTGGAATTCCCTATCTCACAGGATTTAAGTCAGGCTGCATGCTATTTTTCAGTTGACAAAAATATAATTTAATGACATGGTAAAAAAAAAAAATAGTTTTGAACCTGGTGTTTTTAAATAGGCAACAAAACCTAAAAGGATAGATTATCTTGCCACAAGAATAGCTACAAAAGAAATTAGTTTGATCAGCATTTCTAAATATTGGGATGAAAAAGGTGCTTGAAATGTTTTCTCCCCTGGACTGTCAGATGCCAGCTAAACCAGGAGGAAATAGAAGTGCATGCAGGAAGAGGAAATGTTAGTCTTAACTCCTCTAGAAATGTGTGTCTCAGGGCTTTCTTACATATATTTGAAAATAATCGTTGTCCTTTATGTCTAAAGATTGAAAGAAACCAAATAGATATGTAATCAAAATTAGGCAGCCCAGAAGAAACTGGGATATATTCTACCTTTTGATCTTTTCTCTAGTTTCACAGTTCACATTTTGAGGGAATCTGTTTGGATGATAACAGAGGGAATTTATTATGGTAAGATGTTTATCTTATCTCCATAATTAATCACTGTGTGTGTGCATGCACATGCGCTCAGTTGTGTCCAATTCTTTGTGGCCCCATGGACTGTAGCCTTCCAGGCTCCTCTGTCCATGGGATTTCCCAGGTTAGAGCTGTGGAGTGGGTTGCCATTTCCTCCTCCAGGGGCTCTTCCCAACCTAGGAATCAAACCCACATCTCTTGTGTCTCCTGCAGTAGCAGGCAGATTCTTTACCACTAGCACCACCTGGAAAGCCCATAATCACATAGTAATACATATCAAATACCAGGTTATTATGAAGAATTATGTCAGCCACTGAGAGTTTTTCAAAGATGAATGAGAAAATTCTTAAGAAACCTTTAATCTAGCAGGGGATGCAGATGAATAAACTAGAATGCAATGAAATATGTTATAGCAAATTTTTCTATAGCTCCCATTGCCTTACCACGTGCAGCAGAGTTCTTAGTGTGGCAGATTAGGTTAGGACTCTTTCACTTCATTGTGTACATGGCAGATACACAATTCAAAGTTCCTTTTTTAAATTTTTTTGCTTATTTATTTTAATTAGAGTATAATTACTTTACAATGTTGTGTTAGTTTCTGCAATATCACAAAGTGAATCACCTTCACACCCCTCTAGGCCATCACAGCACCGAGCTGAGCTCCCTGTGCTATATATAGCAGCTTCCCACTAGCTGTCTGTTTTACAGATAGTGTAAATATGGTAGTGTATATATGTCAGTGCTACTCCCTCAATTTGTACTCCCTCTCCTTCCCCTACTGTGTCCACAAATCCATTCTCTACATCTGTGTCTCTATTCCTGCCCTGTAAATAGGTTCATCAGTACCATTTTTCTAGATTCCATATATATACATTAATATGTGGTATTTGTTTTTCTCTTTTGACTTACTTCACTTTGTATGACAGACTCTAGGTTCATCCACATCCCTGCAAATGATCCAGTTTCATTCCTTTTTGTGGCTGAGTAATATTCCACTGTATATATGTACCACATCTTTTTATCCATTCATCTGTCAGTGAACATTTAGACTGTTTCCATGTCCTGGCTATTGTAAATAGTCCTGCAGTGAACATTGGAGTATGTGTTTTTTTCAATTATGGTTTTCTGAGGGTATTTGCCTAGTAGTGGGATTGCAAGGTCATATGGTATTTTTTGTTTTTTAAGGAACCTCCATACTGTTCCCTATAATGGCTGTATCAATTTACATTCCCACCAACAGTTCACGAGGGTTCCCTTTTCTCTACACCCTCTCCAGCATTTATTGTTTGCAGATTTTTTGATGATAGCCATTCTGATCAATGTGAGGTGATACTTCATTGTAGTTTTGATTTGCATTTCTAAAATAATGAGCAGTATTGAGCATCTCCAGGTGTTTGCTGGCCATCTGTATGTCTTCTTTGGAGAAATGTCTATTTAGGTCTTCTACACACTTCTTGATTTGCTTGTTTGTTTTTTTGATTTTGAGCTGCTTGAGGAGCTTTTGTATTTCGGAGATTAATGCTTTGTCAGTTGCTTTGTTTGCAGATATTTTCTCCTAGTCTGAGGGTTATCTTTTCATCTTGTTTGTGACTGGCTTTGCTCTGCTAGAGCTTTTGAGTTTAATTAGGTCCCACTTGTTTATTTTTCTTACTGTAGGAGGTGGATCAGAAAGGATCTTGCTCAATTTATGTCAAAGAGTATTCTGCCTGTTTTCCTTTAAGAGTTTTATAGTGTCTGGCCTTTCATTTAGGTCTTTAATCCATTTTGAGTTTATTTTTGTGTACGGTATTAGGAAGTGTTGTAACTTCATCCTTTTACATGTAGCTGTCCAGTTTTCCCAGCACCACTTACTGAAGATGCTGTCTTTTCTCCATTGTATATTCTTCCCTCCTTTGTTAAAGATAAGGTGACCATACATGTGTGGGTTTATCTCTGGACTTTATCCTATTCCATTGATCTGTATTTATGCTTTTTTGCAGTATCATGCTATCTTGATTACTATAGCTTTGTAGTATAGTCTGAAGTCAGGGAGTATGATTCCTCTAGCTCCATTTTTCTTCCTCAAGATTACTTTGGCTATTCTGGGTCTCTTCTGTTTCCATACAAATTGTAAAAAAAAAAAAAAAGTTTTCTAGTTCTGTGAAAAATGCCATTGGTAATTTTATAGGGATTGCATTGAATCTGTAGATTGCTTTGAGTAGTATAGTCATTTTCACAATATTGATTCTTCAAATCCAAGAACATGATATATTTCTCCATCTGTTTGTATCATCTTTGATTTCATTCATCAGTATCTTATAGTTTTCTCCATACATGTCTTTTGTCTCCTTAGGTAGGTTTTATTCCTAGGTATTTTATTCTTTTTGTTGCATTGGTGTACAGGATTGTTTCCTTAGTTTCTCCTTCTGATTTTTCATTGTTAGTTTATAGAAATGCAAGGGATTTCTGTGTAATAATTTTGTATCCTGTGACTCTACTAAATTCATTGATTAGCTGTAGTAGTTATCTGATGGCATCTTTAGGATTTTCTATATGTAGTATCATGTCATCTGGGAAAGTGGCCATTTTACTTCTTCTTTTCCAATCTGGATTCCTTATATTTCTTTTTCTTCTCTGATTGCCATGGTTGGGACTTCCAAACTTCCTTAGACCAAGTGACTCATGTAGCTGAGATGTTGACAGTCACTTGTGGAAGTGAAAGAAGTACACCAGGAACCATGGCCTCAAGGACTGGGACAGAAATTCAGCATCCCTAGGACTCAGTTTCCTGTTGACAGGCATACCTCAGATATATTGTAAATTCAGTTCCACACCACTGCAATAAAGTGAATATTGCAATGAAGCAAGTCACAAATTTTTTCGTTCCCCAAGTGCATACATAAGTATGTTTATATTATACTACAGTCTGTTAAATATGCAGTGGCAGTATGTCTTTAAAAAATCAGTATACATACCTTAATGTAAAAATACTTTACTACTGGGACGTCCCTGGCATTCCAGTGGTTAAGACTCATGCTCCCAATGCAGAGGGCCCAGGTTCAATCCCTGATTGGGGAACTAAGATCCCACGTGCTGCACATGGCATAAAATAAATAAATAAAGGCATTAAATAAATAAATAAAGATTAAAAGAAATACTAAATTACTAAAAAACGCTAACCATCATCTAACAACACAAGAGTTGCCACAGACCTTCAATTTGTTAAAAAATAATTGCAATATGTATAAAACTCAATAAAGCAAAGCATAATAAAACAAGATATGTCTGTACATCCCATCTCTGCTTACTCTTCTTTGAAGACTACTGGGCTCATTCTCTAAAAATTCGAACAAGCCTTCTCCACATAGCAGATTCCTAAATCACAGGCCACCCAGCAGAAAAAGTACACTTCTTTCTTCAAATGTCAGTCTCAGGGAAGGTTTAACCCTGGCCCTGCTTCTGAAAAGTGCATATCATTTGAGCCTCTGTCCCCTGGATTGGCCAGACCTGGATCAGATACTTGCTTCATGGCAACGATGACAACAAGATTTGTTAAAATAGCAAGAGGGAGGGGAACACTTGCTGGGAAAATAAAGCAAAAATAGAAGACACCTTCCTCAGTTACAGCATATGCAACCTTTCTGGGTCTGTCTACAAGCTTCTTTACAGTCTTACTTCACATTTTTCCACAAACATACGTCAAAGTACAAGCAAACTACAAAATACTTGCTTTTCTTAGATATTATAGGTAATTTCATATAGTCAAGGCTTTATTCAATTTTATTTCCTGGGAAACATTTTCCATTATCTTCCCATTAATCTCCTAATCATCTAACACCAAAGATAAAGTTCCTCTTTTCTATAAAACATTTTTCTGCTCCTCAGAAAACACCATTACTTGTTTTTAAGAATTCAAATGGGAATTTTTACAGGTAAATCACCTGTGTACAGATTTTGCATCCATTACTGTTTTTATGGGAAGTGATTTACATACTTTTTTTATTAGATTGTGAACTCTTAAGAGCTGAGCCTATGCATTGTTTTAATCTCTAATTCCTAGCACCTAGCAAGGTTTCTTGGAGAAGGAAATGGCAACCCACTCCAGTGTTCTTGCCTGGAGAGTCCCAGGGATGAAGGAGCCTGGTGGGCTGCCGTCTATGGGGTAGCAGAGTCAGACACGACTGGAGCAACTTGGCAGCAGCAGCAGCAGCAAGGTTTCTGACACATAGTAAGCAAGTATAAAGTATTTGAGTGAAATGGGTAAATGAATGAATGAGCAAATTAAAATCCATCATAAATTAGGTGGATAATCAAGCCTGGAAAGGTAACAAATTTGTAATGGAAAGTAATGAAACAGAAGTTAGAAACATTAGCTAAGGCAAGACTATGGGGGGGCATTATAAAACATGCTAATGAGTTAATTTTCTTCTGTAAGCAAAATTCAGAGTGTGGGGAGAATAGAAATATAAGTTCTGTGTGAAGTAGAAAAATTATATCAACATGAAAGGTGTGTTGGGAAGGTAGAAATCTAAAGACAAAGATGTTGGTTACAAATCTTGTCCTGTAGTCTTCTTTTATAAACAAGGAATAACAGACTTGCATGGTTTGAATGAAGCACATTTTTCAGGTATATTTTATCCTAAATCCACTCCTATCATAATGATACCATTTTAAACTGTTTGCAAAGACAATCCAAACCACTGGTTTGAACTCCTTTCAGAAGCAGAATATTACACAAAGACTGGGAAATTGAGCATCGTGGTATTTGCTTACTAAAATAATCTATTCTTATTTCATCTGTATATCTAATTTATAATAATAATAGCTAACATTTATTATATATTATGTTGTAAAAACTGTTCAAATTGCTTTATGAGAATTTACTCAGTTTCTTCTCAGAGTGACCCTTGTAAAGTAGGCCTTCCCATTTTATGGATAAGGAAACTGGAGCTGAGAGAGGTTAAGTGATTTTCACAACATCATACAGCCAGTAGGAGACAAAGCTGGAATTCTAATCCAGGAAGCCTGTCTCCAAAACTGAGCTCTTCATGTTGTCCTGGATATGTTGATATTAATCAATGTATACAAACTGTATACCTGTTTACAGACTGCTCTGCTGTGGATTAAGCCTCTGCCCTTTACAGTCTCGTAACCTCACAGTCGTGTTCTGTCTTATTATAGGTGTTATATGAGTTTCAGTAATTGTGTTTTTTAAAGAGTTCTATGCAAGTAGAACCTCTGCACTGAATTTCCTATTAACAGAGAAGACAGAAAGCATATGAAGTTGGAGGTCTTTCCAAGAGAGGAGTTGGCTTTGTAGATGTCACAATGGGTATAAAAGTCATTAAGGAGATGTAAATTAGAACCTAAGAAAAGACCTATAGGGAAACTTCAGTCAAATCGACTGGATTTCCATGAGAGCAAAGCTGTCTTCTGAATAGTTGCTTACTTCTTTTTTCTTTTTAATTTTTAAATTTGTATTGGAGTATAGTTGCTTTACAGTACGATGTTATTTTCTGCTATGCAGCAAAGTAAATCAACTATGTGTGTGTGTATGTATATATATACCTGCTTTTTTTGTATTTCCTTCCCATTTAGGTCACCACAGGGCACTGACTCGAGCTCCCTGTGCTACACAGTACGTTCTCATTAGTTATCTGTATACACAGAGTAGTGTAAATATGTCCAGCCCAGTCTCCCAGTTCATCCTGTTCCCCCTCTCCCCGTTTGGTGTCCATACATTTATTCTTTACATCTGTGTATATATTTCTGCTTTGCAAATAGGCTCATCTGTACCATTTTTCCAGATTCCACATATATGTGTTAATATACAATATTTTTCTCTTTCTTACTTCATTCTATGACAATCTCTGGGTCCATCCATGTCTCTGCAAATTGCACCATTTCATTCCTTTTTATGGCTGAGTAATATTCCATTGTATATATGTGCCACGTTTTCTTTATCCATTCTTCTGTTGATGGACATTTAAGTTGCTTCCATGTCCTGGCTATTGTAAATAGTGCTGCAAAAAACATTGGGGTACATATATCTTTAGGAATTATGGTTTTTCTGACTCCAAGTTACTCTAAAAAGATTTTTGACTGGTATTGACTAGCTCTGATAAAAATGAATCTTAACTACATTAAAAGGTCATAAATGTTAACAAATATAATTTCTACAAGTTCCTTGGAGGTATTGTCTCCCCTGCTGAGTGTGGAACCAACAATGAATTGGCATCCTGAGTGTATCTTTGACATTGTGGTTGACTTAGGTTAGTGTAGCTAAATTCCTTCAATCTACTTTGGAGTAAAACTTCTGCATACCAGTGACTTTGTCTCTTGATTAACTTGATGATGAGATCAATTCTGAGAGGGACTACCCAGGTCTTTATGTAGCAGTGGTGCAGAGTGAATATGCTCTGCAGGTAAAACGTTTGCCTCATTAATGAACTTGTGACAGTGACTCCAGTTCTGCCCACCTGGAGCTGTTACCAGCTCCAATGCCATACTGTGAGGTGGCATTCAGACAGGAGAACACACACGGGTTATCCTTCAAAAATTGTCAGGTACAGCATGTGCATGCATGCTAAGTCGCTTCAGTTATGTGCGACTCTCTGCAACCCTATGGACTGTGGCAATTTTTTCTTAATATGCTAGCATCATGAATAGTAAAGTTAGTGGAAGAAAAATAAACTGATACATTCCAATTTGTGGTAGAGCTGTCAGAAGCAGTTATTAGAATCTCTCCATACCTCCGCATGCAGTGGCATCATGTTGCCACCTTGAAATCGGCCGTGGTAGGAATATTTACACCACAGAAATTTGCAAACGCTACAAACCAGAACTCTCCCCACTCCCCTTCCCCTGCCTCCAGGGGTCAGACAGGCACTTAAGTGGACAGGTGTGAGACTGTGGGCTGCTGTCTGACTAGAAAGTGTGGGGGGAATGCTTACCCCAAAGAGAAGTAATATTCAAAGTTCTGGAAAACACTTGAGGCCAGACACAGACTCTTCTGAGGCAGCCTCTGTTAGCAGTCTCATTCTTCAGTTGAAGAAATTAAGTGCCAGTGACTCTTCCAGAAAAATAGTAGCAGTTAGCAGAAATTTGAGAAAAGCAGCTAATCCATGCTTCTTGGGATTTTACCACTGGTCTGTCTTTCCTCTTGCTCTTATCCAGCCCTGTCCAGTACTTGAGTGCCTCCTGTATCCAAAGTACTGTTTAAATTTCTGAAATTTCAAAGGGGAATGGGACCTATTTTTGCCCTGGAGGAACTCCAGGTTTAGTGGGGGAAAGGCACCAGAAGAGATAATCACAATCCATGTGATAAGAAGTGTAGAAGCGGTCTTGAAAAGACTGTCATGGAGGCCCTGAGTTGCTTAACTGATGTTTCCTGGGAGGTGGGGAAAATGTTGACTGGAGAGTCACATGTGGTAAAGGATGAGTAGCTGTGTGAATGAATGTCTCCTCAATCATAGCTCATCATTCCATCACTGGTTCATCTCTGTCCTTTTTCAGTATTGCCATATAAAAATATGAATTCACAAAAGTCTGAAAAGTTGCTTTCCTGAAGTCCTGTTATTTGTTAACCATTTGTTTAGTTTTATCTCCACATCTGATTACCAAATGTTTCCAAGACTCACAGACTTAGAGAACCAGTGTGTGATTAGGGGGAGGGGATAGATTGGAAGTTTGGGACTGACATATACACACTGCTTCATTTAAGATAGATAACCAACAGCACAAGGAATTCTGGTCAATTCTGTAATAAGCTAGAAAAAGAATTTGAAAAAGAGTAGATACATGTGTATATATAACTGAATCACTTTGCTGTAAACCTAAAACTAGTACAACATTGTTAATCAGCTATGCTCCATTATAAGATAAAAATTTTTTAAAAAAAACACAACCATTTCTGCGTTGTAAAGGCTACATCAGAATTTTGTTTAGAATAATAGGACAAAATGACAAAACATTACTATGAAACATTATGAAACATATTCCTTTTTCCTAATTGTATTTTATGCTGGATGAAGAAGAAAAGCAATTGGTAATGCATTTCACCTGCAAATGACTTAAACTTAACTCTTTCCTACATATGTCATGGTTTAGTAACTGTGTTTTTTCTTTTTTTTTTTTCTTCGGATATGGGTACGGCCCGGCGCGAGATTTACACCCTCTCCCCCGGATAGTAACTGTGTTTTAATGAATGTATAATGTAGTTATTTGTACTAAACTTTATAAGTCTTAAAAGAAAATTCCATTTTCACTTATCACTGAAGATCTAGCTAAGATGGGGAGTAATCAGAGGAAGCAAACTGTATTTCTAGAAAGAAAAGCAATAATTATTAGCCTTAATCGTGATGAGCCTCTTGATTAAAGACAAGGTTTTTGGTAATATCAATACCAACTACTTTTTGGAAAAAGAATATCTCCATGTATATTTTTAATATATTCAATTATATCTGTCTACTCCTGCACAATAAAACATGTAATTGTATTTTTGAATTTCATTTTTTACACATACCTGGATATCAAACTTCAGAACTTTGCTGAATCTGAGTTTCCTTAACTATGCTTTTCATTCTGTTTACCTTTGCTTAGTTATCCCTTATCTGAGTACTCCTGACAAAAAGATTTATCTGGTCTGTCTCTGTGCATAATCCTATTTAGTTACTCAAATAATTAAGAATTAGATAATTAAATGACAGTCTAATTCCTCTTATTATCAAATAACTGTTTTCCTTTTTTGTAAGACATATCTTTAGTAAAGTTGACGTTCCTTGTCCTGGAAGGAACAAGACATGTAGGTTGTACAGCTTTGTTCTGTTCCCAATGTTGCTTCTGTTTGCAGAATGAGCAGCTGACTTTGGCTGATGTTTGCGGTTACCTGCAGGATCTGATGTTGACTTCCGAGTAAAAGACAAACCCTTCTTTTGGCATAGAGTTTTTGTTCCTCTGCCAGTTCAAGTGAGGCTCCCCTTTTGTTCTGTGCAACCACAAGCTGCCTCTGCTGCTTTCTCCAGGTTAATCACAGACAAGGCCCAACTGTTTGATATGTATCAGCTGAGAGCTAAACAAAAGCCCAGACCTAAATCTCAAATAACAAGAGGAAGAAGGATGCCTCCTTATCAGCCAGGGTCTTATCAAGTGCCTATTGGGTCTTAGAATGGACTCAGACCAAGTTATTAAATTGACTGGTACCACTTGGGATACAATTTATAACATGTGTTATTAGGAAGCCTAAAATTGTTGGTGAAAATGAAAATATAGCCACAGTTTTTTAAGAACCATTGTGGTGATCACTAAGTATGCTGATTAGACCTTTAAGATAGGTATATTAACATACATGTAAATTTGTGTGTTACTAGAATACCACCTATTATCAGAAGAAGTAGTCCCTCGTGTTTTTTTGTTTTGTTTTATTTTTTTATTTTCTGCATCTTAGAATTACCTGTCGGTGAAATGTCTTGAAAAGATTCACTCCTATCCTATTATTGCCTGCCATTCTCACACCCTGGTGACTAACTATGGCCTTTAATTCCAGTTGTCCATACACGACATTTGGACATTCTGTGTTATAACAAACTTTCTCTCAATGCTGATAGACTATATTTGACAGCTTGCCTGCACATAGCACCACACATATAACTTTTTATGATAGGGCCATTAAAAGTCCCATTAGAAGTGGGTAAATCTGATTTTAAAAAATAGTCATAGGTCAGGAATCTGAATGAAATTCAGCACACCCTAATTTCAGGAATTTTGTGAAAGCATAATATTTGCAAAGTATACAATAATGTCTAGCACATGCACTAAATTGCAGTTATTCTTATCATTTGACACTGTTCACACTTTGATTTGCCATAGAATTTAAAGTATATTGTCATTAATCTTAACAAAGACAGTTCCTTATTTTAATTCCAGCAAGGTCCTGGGTGTTTGTTTTCCGTTTTTGTTTTTTTTTTTCCCCTCCTTTTGATTGTGACACTGAGGAATGTGTGAGATAAATGGTCCTGGAGAGAGTCAGGAATCACTGATTCACTTTCAGATAAATCACCTGAAGCCTCCTATGTGAAGTTTTGGTCAGAGACATACAGAGGTTCGGATTCTATTTTTTTCTCACCCGTCACAGGTCACATTACAAAAAAAATTCTTCTTAATATCAAACACAAGCAGCTATAGTTTGCGCTGGTATCCTCCTACTCAGGCCCGGTGGAGGTGAAGAGCTCTGAAACAGCCCTGCCTTTATATTTAGAGTAGTTCACATCCTTCTGTACACATCTCCTCCTGAGGCCCCAGCCTGGGGCCCCTGGCCCCAAAGACCTGGTATTTAAATTTTAATATACAACAGGGTGCAGTTCTAATTTCCAGAAAGGTGCTCACATATTTACTCAGACTTCTGCTAAATTATACCCAGGGGAAATAAATTCGTCATTTAATCAAATTCAAACCATAGACACTAAATTAAACATTTCCAATATATTCATTGGGTTTCCCTGGTGGCTCAGAGGGTAAAATGTCTGCCTGCAATGTGGGAGACTCAGGTTTGATCCCTGGGTCAGGAAGATCCCCTGGAGAAGGAAATGGCAACCCAATATATTCATTGATAACTCTGATAATGAACTTTTATTGAGTAACTACTGTGGTTTTTATGCTCTTTTTTACTTTTCAACAAGATAGTTGTTTTAATATATTTCGTGAACAGTTTTGAGGTAGTTTTCCATATTAAACCTCTATCGGGCTACATCTAGGAAACAGTGATACATATTTCTCAGGACTCAGGAGACACAGTGTGAAAGGATTGATTCTTCCTAAGATTAGCCATGTTAATTCTCTCATTCCCACAAATTTATGTATTAACTGTTGAAAAAATACTGTAAGATGAATTTCTTAATAATTTCCTAATAATTACTGATTATTTTCAGAGTGATACAATAGCAAATTCCTTTCTAACTAGTGACCTCTATTCATGGATGTATTGCTGTAAAATAATCCACCCTTATCATTTATATTTCTAAGTATCTGAGTAAGGTAGGAACTATTTTTGATATGCGAGAACAAATATTGAGGTAGTAGTGTTCCATGCACTTTCTGTCAGCAAAGGTATCAGCTGTCAGGAACCCCTGATAAGTCCCGTTTCAAGCCAGTAGAGTCTGGATAATACCAAACTACAAGACAACAGTTAGTGTGTGTGAGCTGGAAGTACTGCCAAATTGAATTACCATCCTCACCCAAAATAAACAGCCTGAAGTTAAACAAAGCTGAGTCATTTATCTGCACGGTATGTAAGGGGCTTCGCTAGGAAGAAAGACCTTTTGATTTGTCCTAGCCATTTTAAAACTACTGCCATTCTCCAAGCCAGATGCTGAAAAGGTCAAAGGGAAGCTTTAAAAGATGATAACACTGTCTCGGAGTTGGGGGACATATGGTTCTTGCTAAACAAATGGCAGACTGAATGAATGTTAGATAAGGTTTGCTCTACTCTGGTGCCGCCCTCGGCACAGAGTAAAGAACAGCTCTCCTATCCTGACTTCACCACTAACTTAATCTCACCAGTAAAAGTAACTTCAGCTCTTTGGTCCTCAGTTTCTCCATGTGCAATATAAGGAGACTATGAAAGATGCTTTTTCAAGTTTTGTCAAGCTTAAGATCCCATGACCTTAACGGGCTCAGAGAATAGACAGAGGATCTTGGTTCAAATAATCATTTCTTGAGAAAAAAATTATAGGAAAAAATGGTTTTATTTACAGTCTATGAGCCAATTCATAATCTTTCTTTTAGTGGACAAAGTATCAAAAATCTTTCAAGTACAGTGAAAATAAGGAAGTGAATAATTACATTAGAAACATCAAATAAGAACCAAAGTCACAGAGGGGATTTTGTTAAAATAAAAAACTCATTGTATCAATTCAGCAACCATTAAATTATTAGTACATGCTTAGTTTTAGGGTACTTGTCTTATCTCCTCAGCTATTAGGTTGGATTCTGAAACTGCATTTTCATGGGTTAAAGACAGCTGAATATTATAGATGTGATCTCCCTGGGAGCAGGTGCAGTGCTGGGTGCTCCTTCCTTGTTCCCTGCAGTTCTTTATACAATGCCAGGTACTTTTGTTCTTTGACAATATGTATTGAAAACAGTATTTGGGGACAGAAAGGCTTTTAAGAATCACTTAGTGCAGTATATTAAAGATGAAGAAAATATGACCCCCAAAGTTCTCAGAATTGTAGTTCTTTCAATGTTGAGGATCACACTGAGACATTATACACAAAAAGAATATGCTTTGTAATGTTCTGCCTACAGTGAAAGGAGCTGGTCTGATAAATTTTATAGGAATAGTTCTTAGCCAATGAAGTTAGCAAAAGAGAATAAGGGTGGTTCTCAAAATTCTATAAACCTGAAGTCGTTCTTTTGTCATTCGTGTTTATACAGCTGTTAACATTTTTGGAAAAAAATTTTTTAAATAGTTAATGCTGACAAGAAAAATTAATGCAAAGGAACATAGTAATACCAGCATAAAAACATTATCTGAATCTGAAATATGATCCCTAAATATATTACTTTACTGTATTTGATAACCTTCAGTGTCTATAAGGAAGCACCTTCCACTTGTAGATTTAGTTACTGTTTATAGAAAGGTGTCATGGCTTAGCCAAATTAGAAATAGACTAAGTGCAAAGATGTTTATAGGTCAGGCTTGTAACCTAGGTCTTATACACTGTGAAACTGCATTTTTCATGACATCTCTCTGTCATTTTAATTATAAAATTATCACATTTTAGAGCATTTGGTTTAATATTTGTCAGTAACAGTTTATATTGAAGCCTGGAAAACCTCCAAATGGTATAGTCTAACACTCTGTATTTACAAATGAGGAAGCTAAGGCCCAGAGAATTTAAGAAATTTTAATTTAATTGGAGTTAAGGCACGGAATAAGTTGAAACTTGGACATGTAGTGTATTGCTACAGCTAATATGCCATTTATTCTACTTTTAACTGTAAGATGTTTTCCTCATATATTTATACCCTTTCAAAAATAGGGTGACGATTAAATATATAATGCTCTGACCTTGGTGCTTGGAATAAAGTAGACAGAAGGCTTATATTACACTATGATGTTTTATGAATATATTTATAAGCTGTGTCCAAATTTGATGACTGTAGGCAATTGGTGATTTATTGAGTCTAGGACAAGTCTGTCATACTTTGACACATTTTCCAGTTTTCCAAACCCTTGGAAAAAACTTTGAAACAAAAGTAAAGCTTTGAAACAAAAACCTATTAGATACACAGCCTAAGTGTATCTTAGCCTAAGCCTAAATCTTATGACTGATTGTTTGTTTTTCCTGATAGAAACATGAGTTCAGCTGGCCCTGAAGGGAGAAAAGTGATGAGGAGGTGTGATGGACTGATTGACTCACTGGTCCATTATGTCAGAGGCACCATTGCGGATTACCAACCAGATGACAAGGTGATTTAAGAGTTAGATATCTCTCATATTAAATTACTTATTTTGTCTTACTAAGACTTCAGAGTATTCTTGAAGTAGCCGCTAGGGTTTGGCTTTATTCATTAACTCATTTGTTGAGCTTAAGATTTCCCATACATGCTCATAAATTTTAAAATCTATGTAGTCCGGTTTTTCTTTCTACTTTCCAGACCCAAATTTCAAACTGTATAACACCTCTAGATATTTGAAAGGAGCTTAGATGCTACATTTTCAGCAATGAAATTCATCTCTTCCTTCATCCCCAAACTTGCTCCTCTGTATAATCCTTCTTAATAGTTATTACCATCTACCAAATGAAAATAGAAATCTAAGTAATCTAGGACTTCCTCTCTTCCATCACATCCCACATCCACTGGACAGCAAATCATGTGCATTCTACTTCTGAAATGCTCTTTAGTTTAACCACTCCTCTTTAATGCTGCTACTGTACCCTAATTTGTGCATCTTTCATACTGACTATTGTAGTCAACTCCTGATTGGTCCCCATAAGCAATATCTCCTCCTGTTTTCCAACTCCACATGGCTGGTAAGCAATGTACCTAAAATATAAAATCATTCTGAACACTGTAAAAACCAATGTTTTAAATAATTCAGCCTCTACTTCTTAGCATTGTGCTCATGACCATTTATGATTTAACCCTAGCCTTTCTAGCCATACTTAGTCACTCCCCCAGGCACCCCCTAGTCCAGGCACACCCTGTTGCATCCAGTTAACCTTGTAAGATCTAAAGCCTCAAAAGTTCTGTGATATGATACCTGCAAAGTTACCTATATATACATATATATAATCAATATTCATGTCCTATTTCTCAGGCCACAGAGAACTGTGTGTGCATTCTTCATAACCTCTCCTACCAGCTGGAGGCAGAGCTCCCAGAGAAATACTCTCAGAGTATTTATATTCAAAACCGGAATATCCAGGCTGACAACAACAAAAGTATTGGGTGTTTTGGCAGTCGAAGCAGAAAAGTAAAAGAGGTATACTGGGAAGTCTTTGAAAGAATAAGTGTGCGTGTGTATTTCTAAGTACTTAGTATATGTCAGGCTCTATTTTAAGTTCCTTTAATCTTTGTATCAATCCTATGAGGTGTGTATTATTAATATTTTCCTTTACTGATGAGGAAACAGAGATACAGAAAAGTTAATTGATTTTCCCGAAATAACTCAGCGAATTAGTGGTGGAGATAGAATTCCATCCCAGACAATCTGGCCCCAGATTTATGTTGTTAGCCATCAAACCATACTATTCTATGCCCCGCAGTTTAGGAAGTAAACTTAATACCATGTGGCCAGTGGTATAGCATTGTCTTAACATTAAAAGAAGCCCAGACATTCAGCTTTAAATGTTCTAGAAAACAAACAAGACATCCTAAAAGCAAACCGCATAGGAAGGATACCTTCCAGACTGGCATTTTATGAAAATTGAGGGAATGTGATCTCTCCTACTCCTACCACAGTGTTGATGAACTTGGAGAATACTTGGTAAATTTAGAATCCTCATGCTATCCTGGACAACTTCACAAGACTCTGTGAAAAGAGGCCTGTTTTTCTTATCTTCAGAGCAGTTGTGACTAATTTAGCTTTTAGCTTATCAGCAGCCTGAAAAATATTCTAGAACAGTCTTTGCTTAATTCTCTGTATTCTCTCTCATGGTGAGGGAGAAATAATCATCATGGGCTAAAAGTTAAGTGATTGTAAATCATACATGTGTGCCTTTTTAATGTTTAAGGTCTTACTACTAGTCTCTCTAGATAAGACAATACTTCTGGTCTCTTGGTTTGGGTATGGAATTGTAGAAATCACTTGAAGTCTTTAATTTTGGATTCCATTGTGTGTGTGTTAGCAATACCAGGACATGCCAATGCCAGAGGAAAAGAGCAACCCCAAGGGCGTGGAGTGGCTGTGGCACTCCATTGTGATACGAATGTATTTGTCCTTGATCGCCAAGAGTGTCCGAAACTATACTCAAGAAGCATCCTTGGGAGCTCTCCAGAATCTCACAGCAGGAAGTGGACCAGTGAGTATCGTGCTACTTTTAAAAATAATGACATTATAGAGACACCTACATTAAGTTCAGAAATGATAGTGAAGTAAAACCATCAGTTTTCTTGCTTTAGTCAAGAAAGTTCTCAGGAATTGCCAGAGAGTTTGGCTTTCCAGGACTTTCAGCCTCAGCTTCTGCAGAGCAAAGTCAAACTGTAAGTGAAAGACTCAGTATTTATCAGTGTTAGTCAGAGCTCTTTCAGCTAGAAGTTTCAAAATCCTACCTAAACTGGCTTAGGCAAAAGAAAGGAATTTCTTGACTCATCACTGAAAGTCCAGGATGGGTTTTCCTTCTATCGTGGTGGGATGTAGGTGCCCCAGGATTGTAATTGTGATTCTCTATCTCTGGCCTTTGTTTTCTTTCCTCTGTTGGTTTCTTTCTCAAAGGCTTTCTTCATATTACAGCAAAGATAGCCACCGGTGATTTCAGGCTTACCTATCATCCAGCCCAGTGTCTCCACAAGAAAAGAAACTGCTACTATTTTCCCAATAGCTCTAAGAACTTAGCCATTTGCAAATCAGTTTTTGTGGCTAGGAGTCTGTGATGTTCTAACTGGTCAAGTCTGAGTTGTGTGCTCACATGTGAATTTCAGGGGCATGTGGCTGAGTGAGCAAGGGTCACTGCCACTTGTACCATGTAGAGTGACTCTCTGATGGAAAGTCAGTGTTGTTAACAAAAGAGTGACTGCCAGAAGGCAGAGACAACATATGTCCACTGCAGTTGCAAAGGACGTCTGTGCTTTTGTGTCCCGGAAAGTCAACTACAAGATAAAGAGCGACGTCTCTTCTCAGATGTACTTACTTTATACCAGCAAAATCAAAATATTAAAAAGAGTAAAAACTTACAAGGTCCTGTGATAAGCCATAATGGAAAAGAATATGAAAAGGAATGTGTATATATATGTATGTATACCTGAATCACTTTGCTGTATAGCAGAAAGTAACACAGCACTGTAAATCAACTACACTCCAGTAAAATTTTATTTACTTTTTTATTCTTTGGCCACCCCACATGGCATGTGGGATCTTAGTTCCCCAACCAGAGATCAAACTTGTACCCTCTGCATTGGAAGTGCAGAGTCTTAATCAATGAACCACCAGGGAAGTCTTAAAAAATTATTTTAAAAAGGAGTAAAAACTTGTTCCTTCTTCCATGTATTTTGCAACATGGTAAGGAATTCTATAAATATTTAATTATTTGAACTAAGCTTGTGTTCTTTGCCTTGATCATAAAATGATTAATCTCTCTTCCAATAGTTCATTATAAGGCCAGCCTAATTATCCGTCATCAGAGAGGAAAGCACTCTTGTAGATAACAAAAATATTATTTGTTCTTTACTTGAGAAGCCATGTTCATCCTTTTATTGTGTTTATACAAAAGCTTGTTCAGCTTCAAATAAAATTGTGAAATACTGAAGCCAGTATTTCTCTAATTTTAGCACTGTGGTTAAGAATACAACCAAACTTTAATCTCTTTGAAATTCTTTAAAACATACTTGTGCACAAGAAGAAAATGGGGAGTGGCCAGGGAGCCCTGACAGACAGAGAGACATAGTTTATCATCTTATCTTCCCACTTCCCCATGCTTGGTTTCCCAAAACCACTTCTTTCATTTTCCCAAACTACAGAGGCTCTTATTAACCAGCAACCAGTCAACTTAATAGAAGAGATCAGAAATTAAATTGCTTGTATTTATGATTTAAGCTCACTGTGCTCTGAGGGTGGTTCAATGTGAGCTAACCCTTTAATTTGGATCTTAGCCTCTTCCATTCCAAAATCTATGTTGGATCAAAACCATTCAGAAGTGTTTCCATATTCCTATCAAAACAAGAATATTTGCCACCTAATATACAGGAATATGCCACTTCAATTCTGAATATGTAGTTTGCTACCTAGATTCTAATTCCTCTATTCACTTATTAAACAGTACTTGAGCACTAAAAGGTACTAGATTAGTGCTAAGCATATAGTGATGAATAAGACAAAATCTCTGTGTTTGGTAATAATCTAGCTGGGATAAAATAAATAAATAAATAAACAGAAATCTAAGATACCAGGAGAGTTCTGAGTCCAGAAGGAATCCAGGAAATGGAGATATCTTCACAACTGTTCTATTTATGTGAAGGCATTTAAAATCATACCTTACCTTAGACCAGTCCAGTCCCCTGAAAGGAGACCTGTACTAAACTGGTATTAATCCGTACCCAAAGCTGTTGGAGTTGAACTTAAATAGAGATTTATAGGAGAAAATTATTAGCAGCATAGGACTGCTGCTATGATAATGATAGAGGACTCTTTATTCTTGATATTTATTCAGTGATAAGAGGACTCTTTATTCTTTTAAGTTGTGAGATGCTTTTTATTAAAGTTTTGACTTGTATGTATTTCTTTTCTAATTATTGCATTCCCTGATTTTCTGTGTTAGATATATGATAAAAAGAATACTTGGCTTTGTAATTTATAAAAGGAATCACTGAATAGAAAAACATGAAAAACTGGCCATTAAACATAGTTCTAGAAAATACTCCGTCCATCTACCTGTGTTCATAACAGAGACATCACTGAAAATTGATGGCCATGTGTCTTAGATGGCAAAGAACCTGAACTGGACTGAATAGCTTCTAAAAGATAGAGTATGGAATTTTTATATAATATATGACAATAATTTCTTGTCAGTAAGAATACCTTAGTGTAAACTTTATTAGCTCAAGTATAAGGGCCATTACCTTTACATGACACAAAAAACACAAAAAATATAAGGAAAGGGGATGGGATGATAAAATTTGCCCATTTAGAAAATTCTCTAAATATAATGTGAAGTATAAAGTTTAATATAAATAACTTCTGGGGGTGTAGTGTACAGCATGGTGACTATAGTTAACATTAACTGTATCAGTTCTCATCACAGAAGGGAAAAAAATTGTGACTATGTGTGATGATGGGTGTTATCTAAACTTATTGTGGTAATTATTTCACAAATGTATATCAATACATATATCAACTCATTATGTTGTATACAAGTAAAATTAAAAAATACATTGTACAAGTTAAAATCCATTGAAATAAGCAGTTTTCAAGTTTCTAAAACACTAAAGGCACTTAATTTGATACCCACTGGAAAAAAAAAACATATTTCTTATATCACACCTTACCCACAGATTAGTTCCAACAGCAGTGTGATTTAAATGTGGAAGATAAAACAATAGAGATTCTAAATGTTAACATAGAATATCTTCATGACCTGAAATAGGGAAAGATTTCTTAACAGTAGACATAAAAAGCACATAAAAGTTTCATGAATTGATTACATAAAAATTAATAACTTATGCTAGCAAACAAGCACAAGCTGGAATCAAGATTGTCAGGAAAAATATCAATAACTTCAGATATGCAGATGACACCACCCTTATGGCAGAAAGTGAAGAAGAACTAAAGAGCCTCTTGATGAACGTGCAAGAGGAGAGTGAAAACGCTGGCTTAAAACTCAGCATTCAGAAAACCAAGATCATGGCATCTGGTCCCATCACTTCATGGCAAATAGATGGGGAAACAGTGACAGACTTTATTTTTGGGGGCTCCAAAATCACTGCAGATGGTGACTGCAGCCATGAAATTAAAAGACGCTTGGTCTTTGGAAGAAAAGCTATGACCAACCTAGACAGCATATTAAAAAGCAGAAACATCACTTTACTGACAAAAGTCCATACATTCAAAGCTATGATTTTTCCAGTAGTCATGTATGGATGTGGGAGTTAGATTATAAAGAAAGCTGAGCACTGAAGAATTGATGCTTTTGAACTGTGGTGTTGGAGAAGACTCTTGAGAGTCCCTTGGACTGCAAGGAGATCCAACCAGTTCATCCTAATGGAAATCGGTCCTGAATATTCATTGGAAGGACTGATGGTGAAGCTGAAACTCCAATACTTTGGCCACCTGATGTGAAGAACTGATTCATTGGTAAAGACCGTGATGCTGGGAAAGATTGAAGGCAGGAGGAGAAGGGGACAACAGAGGATGAGATGGTTGGATGGCATCACTGACTCAATGGACAATAGTTTGGGTGGATTCCGGGAGTTGGTGATGGACAGGGAGGCCTGTGTGCTGCAGTCCATGCTGTCAAAAAGAGTCGGACGTGACTGACTGACTGAACTGAACTGATGCTAGCAAAAGACAGTAAAAAGGCAAAGCACAGCAGAGGAAAAGATTTTGATAACATATATAAGTAACAAAGGTTGGTATCTAGGAAATATTAAAAAAAAAAAACTCATCAATTTAACAATGAAAGGATAGACAACCAAATTGAAAATGGACAAGAGATTTAAACAGGCATTTCACAAAACATAATCTAGAAATCGCCATTAAACATCTGTAAAGATGCTCAGCCTCATTAGTAATCAGGACAATATGAACTAGAATTGCTATGTGTAAATAGTTATAGCAGTCATTTTCACAAATTCCCTAAAACTGGAATTTGAAATCTCTATTTGGTAAATCTCATTGCTTATTTTCCTTAATGAGCAAATTCTAAAGGCCATTCCATGTCAGCCTCTCCCATTTCCTTCAATGAATCAGAATTCATGTTTCCATAATCATTTTTATATACTAGACCTTGAGATGACAAAGAAAATGCTATGAAAGTGATAGAGCTCAACGGCAGTGACTCAGAAGAGCAGAGCTTTTGCATATGAGGAAAGATGTAATTACTTAGATGGACCATTGGAAAGAGAGATGAATACCTCCGTGTTCAAGGAGGAGGAGTTTTACAGAATCCTACAGAGGAAGGATTTTTCTCAGAGGAGAGAAAAGAATCTAATGGAATGTTCTGCAAATTAGTGAAAGACAAAGCATAACTTTGGAATAAACATTGCAAAATAGTAGTTATTAAACTTCCATGAGATACTCATGGATATTTTGAGTATCTAATAAAAATGATAGATTCTTTCCTTGAGAAAGATTATTATAAACACAAAAATAATTTTAAGAACCTCCTGTTCCTGCCCTGAAACCAATCCTACTTCTATATTAACTCCTTCTCTGGAAGGCATAGTGGAGAATATAAGGAGAACAGTCTGCAGGAGGTAAGGAAAGCAAGCAGTGTTAGGTAAGATAAACAGGAGATAGACACCCTCAAGAATGGTTAAGAATATATAGATTTTTGGCACAGTGACCTAATATTAGCTTCAAATAAAAATACATAAAGTTGCAGACACAAGTTAAGGCCCCAGTATTGTTGGGGGTTTGCTGATGCCAGGTAGGGCCTACTTGGTACTCAGACCTGTGAAAGTAGGTGACCAACCTGATTCCAAGTAAGATTTGCTTCTGGTGGACTTAGACCTGAAACAAGAAACTTGCACATGCAGCCTCCCATACAGAGCATAGAGTTACAGGTAATCTGACTAGCCATACACTCCTTTCTTTTAAAGTCCAATATATCTTTCAGAATAAACTGGCTTTTTAGAAATGAATAAGTTTATTAAAATATATAAAATGCCAAAGTTTAAACTAAAGAAACAGAAAATATGAATAAGCCAACAGCCAGTAAATACATTTAAATAGTAATCAAAGACATCTCCCTATAAGATTTTTCTTAGCTCAGTTGGTTTATAGCTAAGTTCTACCAGAGCCACAAAGTTGAGAGTATTTTTGTATTACACACATAGTTTAAGAAAATAGAAAAAGGAAAAAAACAATAAATTTTATGACATTAGTATAAATTTCATCCTAAAACATTCTTTTCACAACAATGAACTGAAAATGTGAGTAAAAAGCAGAATATGATGAAAAAGAAAGGGAAAGACAGACCCATTTTATTTATGAAGTAAAATGAAGTGAAGTCACTCAGTCGTGTCTGACTCTTTGTGACCCCATGGACTGTAGCCCACCAGGCTCCTCGGTCCATGGGATTTTCCAGGCATGAATACTGGAGTGGGTTGCTATCCTTCTCCAGGGGATCTTCCCGACCCAGGGATCAAACCCAGGTCTCCCACATTGTAGGCAGACTCTTTACCATCTCAGCTAAACTGATTCAAAAAACATTGTAGCTAACCAAATCCAATATTTTTATTTTAAAATACTGAATAAACTGTCTTTATCCAGTAATTGAAAACTTAATAAGAATTTGAAGCTAGCTTTTTAAACATATTTACATATTATATAAACATCTTATATATTACAATCTCTAGTAATTTACAGAAACTTAGAAATTTTACCCCAAAATGAAATATCGTAAGTATTTATAGGACATGTCTCACAAAACAGATGCCAACATCAGTAGCTCAGACGGTTGTCCAGAAGGAAAATGGCCTTCAGCACACACGAAAGATGCTGCATATTGGTGATCCAAGTGTGAAAAAGACTGCCGTCTCTCTGCTGAGGAATTTGTCTCGGAATCTTTCTCTACAGAATGAAATTGGTGAGTATAAATCTCTAGATGTAATGTGTCTGTATTGAAAATACAAATGCACTAAAACAAAAACATTGTCCTTATCCCATTCTTTTTACAATGATGAGTTGAAAGTGTGAATAAAAAGCAAAATGTGATCAATAGAACTGGGTTTTGTGTACCTAGACATCAAGAGTAGACTTTCACACTGGTCTCAAATAGGATTTTTCTTAGTATCCAACTTCATTTTTGTTCCAATTACTACTGAAGAAAAATTTTAAACCATACTAATAATGAACAGGGTAGGTAATATATATAATATTTCTTGGCCCTCAGCTATGCCATCCGATGAAGTCTTTTTTAAAGCATGTCTTTCAGAATGTTCTGTGTAATCTGCTTAAGCACCATCCTTCTAAACTATTAAATAAACACACACACACAGTGATTGTTCACTTAAGAAGCTTGGTCATTGTTATACTAGAAAAAATGGATGGACAGATAATCACAGAAAGAATGAGTCATTGAATATAGCAGATTTGGCATAGGTATTAGAATAAATACGATAAAACACATTTGCTCCCTTTTTTGTAAGCCCGTATTATTGACAAAAATAATAACATGTTACCCTTTCAAATAACATAATTTTTTATTCATTTTCTTTATATCTGAATATGTAAATGTTTGTGAATTAAGTCAAAAGCTGTAAAATGAGATAATAGGATGATAATGCTAAAATTAATCATGCTTCCTAATGTTCCATAAATTAGTCATTTCAGACTACTTAAAATTCAGTTTTTCAGAAATTCCAGTATAGTTGTTTGTTAGTTTGTTTTTAATGAATTAGATTACTTTGGAATCTACACACAAACTCGCACAGTGTGGTTGTATTTTAATAATGTCATTTTCAAAGACAACCAACAGCACAACGTTGAACAGGAGGTCTCATACAATGGTTTCGTGTCCATTATAAATGTAGAGAGCCTGGAAATTTTTCAGTGAAATCTGAAAGAAACTTTGCCAAAGGCAGTATCTCAAAATTATGAAAGTGTTCTCCTCATTGTCTTTTATGGACTTTTGTGCTGTACTTCAATCAGGTGTATTATCCTTTGATATTTTTTTTCTCTCAAATGAAATATTGACTCCATCTTTAGAACACAGCTGATGAGAAGAACTCAGTGTGTTCTTCTCAGTGTAGAGTGCTCTACACACTGAGCCTGTGCCTTCAGGGCAGAAATGCTATTGTCTCAGGTTCCACCGTCCTCCAGCTGTTGGGATAATAGAGCTGTAGCCCCACAAGTTACGTTAAGGTGATTTCACTGATAAACCTCTCCAGGTGTTATGGACAATCATGAGAAGCGGCTTCAGTAAGATAAATGCAATTTTTTAATTCCATATTGGCATTATGTCAAATATGTAATTTGAGTAAAATAACCTGTCTTGATTTATTAGAGTATTAATAGCCAGGAAGAAACGAAAATCTGTTTGAAACATAAGCTTTTTGTTTTTCTTGAGATTTGTAGGCCAAGTAAAACTTTCCATGTGTTGACTTGGAATGAAGTCATCACATTTTACTTAGATTTACAGAAATAAACTTGAAATTATATTTTCTTAAAAACTTGAAGATAGGCAACTTAGCATGGTGACAGAATAACAGGTCTCATGCAGAAGACACTGATCTGTGTCTTCCAATGCTACTTTGCCACATGCCACCTTGGATAGTCATTTAACTGCCCTAAGCTGAGTAAAATTAGTAATCACTATGAACAGTGTTTTTCCAGGGATCAGATAACCTAATGTATGTGAAAGCACCAGCATTAAATAAAGTCTCCCTCAACAATATGACATTGAGCTATGACCCTCCAATATCATGATAGGGCCCTTAATGTTATATTTCACTGTTGAAGATCTAATTTTAACTATCTCAAAGTGAATGTATTTACTCAGGTCCACAGGGTATGTGTGTGTGTGTATAAAGACAGAATGACCCTCCTTTACTATATTGTAATATTTAACTTTGTCATTGTAAGCAGTTACATTACTTTTCTAAGAAAAACAAGATATAAAATGTTAAAGACTCTAATTTCTCTAATTGTCACTCCTCCTCAAACATAAGCCAAAGTTTCAACCATAAAATTGATCTGTAGAATTGAATGTTCTTGTTGGTCACACAGAGGCAGGAGAACTGAAACTCTCAGCAGGGATCAGTCTCAGTCTGGGCAGCCTGGTCTCAGCCAGCCATAGCTGCATCCTGCAGAGAGATCAATTAGACATTTTCTGGTGTCATTGTCTCACACTTGTTTTCATGCCGTCAACCTAAATTCAAGCAAAAGGAAAATTCAGGTTCTCAAGGCTTTTCATTCTGTGTTTTACCTTTCTAAAAGGAGGAAGCCTTCTGGTAATAACTCACATCTGTGGAGAACTTACTGTGTGCAGGGAACTGTGACACAGTTCACACATAGTAACTCATTTAATCCCTCAAAACAGTCCTGTGAAGTAAATACTATTATTATCCCATTTTACATATTGGGAAAATGTAGCATAGAAGAGGTTAAGTAGCTTGCCCAGACCACACAGCCATGAAGTGGCAGAGACAGGACTAAAATTTTAAAAGTGTAGCTTCAGAGACTCAGCTCTGAGAGCCAACATTACACTGTGATGCTTAGACAACAGTGAAAAAGGAAGTGTTCAGGCCTTTGAGCAGAAGGCATGTTTTTCCTGTCAATCAGTTCCAGGTATTATCAAAGGAAGACATACAGTTCATTTCCTTTTATTGAGTTTCTCTTTTAGGCATAGTGATCGATGTTGAAATCCAGAAATAAATACAATAATTATCCTCAAGAAACTCATAGTTCCATTTAGAATTCAGACAGGCATGTAACTAATTACAGTCTGGTATTAGAGAGAGGGATTACCAGGTGGCACAGTGGTAAAGAACCTGCCTGCCAGTGCAAGAGATGCAAAAAAGATCCTCTGGAGTAGGAAGAGACAACCCACTCCAATAATTGTTCTTGCCTGAAAAATCCAATGGACATAGGAACCTGGCAGGCTACAAGTCCAGTGGGTCACAAAGAATCAGATACGACAAGTGACTAAACACACACAGCACCAGTATTCTTTCCTGAAAATTTCTATGGACAGAGGAGCCTGCTGAGTTACAGTCCATGGGGTCACAAATAGTCAGATATGACTGAGCATGCATGCATGTATCAGAGAGAGAAGTGCAGTTCAAGGTGCCGTGTAAATTCAAATGAAGAAACAATGAAGTTAGGCAGAAATATTTGTATAACCATGATAAACACAGCACTGTATTAAAGAGCTGTGAGCAACAACAAAAGCAATAGAAGCATGCTATCTTTCAAGGAGAGTCCAAAGTAGGTAGAGGTGGAGAAAAAAGAAAACCTCTCTTGTTACAATAGAAAAAGCTAAACAAAAACTCTGTAACCAGGATCTTACATATGTAGTGAAAAAATAAATTTTAAATAGTTTATCTTTTTTTAAATAATGTTGTTATTTTCACATTAAGGAAACTTTGGGCAGCACAGATAATTTTTAAAGAATATTTTGAGATCACCATCAATATTGTAGAAAAATAAGTCCTATTAGTATTTTAGTGTATTTCTTCTCAGGTTTCTTCTGTATGAGTCTTCTTTTAAGTATATCAGTTATTTGCACATGAAATATTAATAAATATTTTCTTGTTATTATACATGCTTCATAGATATGTTTTGGGATGCATGAGATTCTTTGATGACATGTTTTAATTAACCATAGTCATATTATTGGGATGTTTAGACTTTGTAAATTTTTCATTTTATATAACACTACAATAAAGATCTCTGCTTTTTCAGTTTTTAAAGTGTTATCTTCAGGATGAATTCTCAAAAGTGAAAATACTGAATCAAAAAATGTGAATATTTAAAAAAAATTTTTGACATTTCTGTCAGATTGCTTTCTGGAAAGAGTTCCAGTGTGCTGAGCACAGAATATCGTATTTTAAAAAAATTTTTTTTTTGTAATTTGAATATTAAAATGGTTGCATCCTTTCATATTTGTTAACCAAATGTTTCTTCTTAAATGTTATTGAGATCCTAAGGTTAAGAAACAATCTTTTTAATCAGGTGTTCTTTTTTCTTTCATTTGTAGCCAAAGAAACTCTACCTGATTTGGTTTCCATAATTCCTGACACAGTCCCAAGTACTGATCTTCTCATTGAAACTACAGCCTCTGCCTGTTACACATTGAACAACATAATCCAAAATAGTTACCAGAATGCACGGGATCTTCTAAACACTGGGGGCCTGCAGAAAATTATGACCATAAGCGCAGGTGACACGTAAGTCCTTTAGCACTGCCTGTCAATGTCTCCCCTTTCCCCACCACCAATCCCATATGTAAATAATGTAGTGAATATTCAGTCTTTGAGTACCATGGCCAAAAAATAAGATTGTAAAGCTGGGCCAGATCATGTGGCCCAGTCCCTGGTGATCAGTTAAGTGAAAAGCTGAATCCTCTAAGCCAAATAGTTGTTCATTCTCTACTGAAATATCCAGAAATAGTCAAACTTCATAACTTATCTGAGTCATGCATTCCAGCATTTTACTGACCTAATGAATTGTTTCCCAGAGCCATAGCTGTGATTTAAGAAGAGAAGAATGTAGGCAAATTGGAGTCCTATGGACAAGGAATGCCCTTATCCTCACTTAACTATGTGAAACCAGGGTCACCCCAGGAGGAGAAGTAGGAGGCAACATAACAAGAAGTTCTTGCTTCCTCAGTTTTCTTTATCACATCTCTTCCACCTCTTACTCTCTTTTGAAAGTAGAAAGTTTAATGCATGTAAGTCATCTCACATCCTTGTTTCTGTGTCTTTAAATACTCTCCATTTTTTAAGAAAAGATTAAGAAGAATGTAACTAATTATTACTGTTAGTTAATTTACAGTGGTGGGAATACAAGGAGGTATGAAGATTATTATTTTTTCTCTTTATACAATTCTGAATAGTTTGACTTGTTAAATAAAATTAGTTTTGTAAGTAACCATAAAAGAAAACCAATGTTATTATAGTCCAGATTCATAATGAGTTGCAAAGCAAATGGACTATTGACTTGTCGTAGACAAACCTGTGCTTGGCTGCACAGGGGCTAGCATAGGGATCTGTGGTTTCCTAGAATGAGCACATCCCTTCTCCCACAGCTCCACCCAGTTCAGCCCCTTGTGCTTTGTGATATCCCTCTGCAAAGTTCACAGGGAAGGAGGACTCCATTCAGAGTCACATGATTAAAAAGAGCACAGTTAGAATGTCAGTTTCCCAAAAGCAGGGAATATTTACCTGTTCCCATGTAGTAGTTTCTCTGCCTTTGTGGAAAGTCATCTTTGACTTTCCTTTGTGGAAATAGTCATCCAAACTTCTAACCAAATCTCCAAAGACGGTATATGACTTTTTTTATATATGAATATTCAGACATCATAATAAGCACAAGGGAATATACCATCACTTTTGGAAATTTCTTGTAGCTTAGCCAGTTATGGGGTGTACTATTCTGTTACCTCTTTGTTGTACTGAGTATCCATTTGTAAGTTCATCCTCACCTGTTCTGTCTCAGAAAAAAAACCAACAAGGACACCCTCCCATTGGGTCTGCTTCCTTGCTAGAGTGTTGTATAGCTAACCCATAATTTATAGACTAGCCTGATAACCAATCATCAATTACATTTCCTCTTTGAGTAAATGAGTTCCAAGTGCCAAGCAATCAACTTACAAACAGACTTTGTAACACCTTTGCAATTTAAGAACCTTCAGTAATAAATATTAGAGCTCCATAGCTTTCATGGATGTCCTAATACTTCAGTTATTAGCAAGTCACTCTGAAAAGCCCCTGAGATACTAAAGAATCTGTGAAGTGCTAATTTGACTTACTCTCCCTTATTATGCTGGTAGCTAGCTATTGAATGAGCCCAGCATGGGCTTCCTCATACAGCTTTGCATTCTCTATTCTTGGTTGCATACTTACAAATTCCTATGATAGGAAAAATAAAATCTTTTGTTTATTTGTTCAGAGAAGAGAATACAGTCAGGTGCTACTTCAAGTGATAAAATTCAAGAGAAAAATATCTATGAAAGTAGTGATCTTTAGCCAGAAACTAGAAGTTTGAGATGAATTTAAAAGAACATCAAAAACTAAGAACATATAATAATAAAGTTAAAACAAAAAAAAGTAAGAGGACGTCCCTGGCTGTCCAGTGGTTAAGACTCCACACTTCCAATGCAGGGAGCATGAGTTTGATCCCTGGTCAGGGAACTAGAATTCCCACATGCTGTGCAGTGTGGCCAAAAAAAAGGAAGGACAGTGTCAAAATCAGTGGTGACTCGGATTTATTACAGGAACACATTTTCCATTTGCTATGCAAAAAAGCATAAATTTTTAAACTATTTTAAATGCTCCAGTAAGAATTTATTAATTTGAAAAAGATACATAACTCCTACATTCATGGAGTCACTAAGTCTAAGAGTTATACATATTTTTCAGTCATACTTTCAATGGTTGGCTCTATAAATATGCATTATAGACAAATATTTTCTAAAAATATAAAATATAAATACAAATATAAATTTTATTCTATAAATTCAAGGATTTATAAAACTTTTAAGAATATATGCCTTATAAATATCAGGAGGGGCTTCCCTGGTGGCTCAGATGGTAAAGTATCTGTCTGCAAATTTGCTTTATAACTATTTATTTGTTAGCACTTTGCTAGTGGTTTAAAAAGATTAAAAAAAAAAAAAAAAAGCGCCCACATGACTCCTGCCTCCTAAAGCTCTCCATCCTAACCTCTTGTCATGGTGAGTGGCCTGACGTAATGGATGGCTCCTGAGCAACAGCAATTAAAGAAGATTTACAGAACATCCAAGGGTAGCATCCAGAAGCCTCACACATTCTCACTGATCAGGGGAAATGTCCTTTTCTTATTTTCAGCTGCGCCTCCAGCAAAGCAAGTAAAGCTGCTTCTGTTCTCCTGTATTCTCTGTGGACCCACACAGAGCTTCATAATGCCTACAAGAAGGTAAGAATGCTAAAAAGAGCCAGCGAATGATGTCCCACTTGATTTGACCCTGGTGATAAGTTACTAAAACCTACATTGTCTTGTGTGTAAATGTTGTTACCTTTCACATTTCTGTTTGCTTATTCCAAAGGCTCAGTTTAAGAAGACAGATTTTGTCAACAGCAGGACTACCAAAGCCTACCACTCCCTGAAAGACTGAGGAATGTGAAAAAGTGCTCTCAGAAATATGAACCTCTTCATTCTCAGTTACAAAAAGCCCCAAAGGAAAACACCTATTTTTCTACTTCCCAGCTTAAGAAACCTCAAAAAAGCATATCCTGTTTCTACACTTTTCTATTTCCATGGTCCTTGAATCCAGAAGACATTTGTGAGTTTGACACCAGTAGATACTGGCAACAGGCTCAATTTTACCCTCTACAAATAGTGGTCTTTTTAGATCAGGGCTAATAGTGCATGACCTCCTGGAATCAAAATATGAATTTATATGGAATGGACATTAACAAAGTAAATAAGGAAGAAAGCTGTTGTATCACTAGGATTTTAAATTTTGACTTGCATTTATATTCCTGTTCTGATTTCCATGTTTTGTCACTCACATGTGTGTTGTTTCACCATTGAGCCATGAGTGTACTGTTCTGCAGTGCTGAAACAGAAACAAGAAATATTTTGGAGTTGTCCAGGAGAAAATATAATGGCAACACTGCCTGTTTGTTTACTTTGTGCTTGTTTTTATCCTCTTGGATTTTTTTCTCGGCTTTTCAATAAATGTAAGAAATTTAGATCACAGAGCATGCATGACTATAAGAAGAAGAAATTGAAAGGAAGTGATCATAGAAAATTTTAAAAATCTTTTCTACAGTTTGAAATTTGGTGTTCCCTCTAAATAATAAATAGGATTTTTACTTCACCTATAACAACACTATTAAATGCAAATTTCTCCTGACAGTAGTATTTGCGATACTCTTTCCTGGACGTTAGCCACTGCAATGAGCTGGTGAAGAATGGACTTTACTGTTTGGCTACAGAAGGAACCTAGATCTGTCAATCTGTTGGATCAGCCAGGGCCATGAAAACCCAGCTCATTTTAATGAATTACATTATCAACCAGCCTACTTTGCCTAAAATTTTAAAAATAGCACAGAAACACTAAGTCTCATGTGATCTTCCTTAAGCCATTATTTTAAGTCAAGAAAACACTAGAGAAGAAAAATGAAATTATGTTGAGGAAAAAAATGTTGTCTAGGCCATCTAGAAATGATATGAGAAATGCTAGCATTTAAAAGTTGACAGCATCATCTACTGGAGTCTATATTAAGTGTTATTTTAACTGGACTATGATTAATACCATTCAGATAGAATTAGTCTTCTTAACCATAATTCTGTTATATTTTTCTTTTTAAAAGAATCTGACAATATTTACTTCAAGAAAGTAAGAAGGGAAAAAATCCTTCAGCTCCTTTTGGCCACCAAAGTGTGATAGGAAATAAATTGCCACTTTCAATTTGAATGTGTACTTAAGTCTTTATTCTATTTGGAACTTAAATTCTTTCCATTTCAAAAGCTCAGTGAAGAAGACTAAGGTTACTACTTCAAAATGAAATTATTTAGATACCAATTTTTAAAACACTGAAGAGAGAAATCTTCTCTCTTTTTCTAAAATTCTGATGGTAAGCATTTGGAGTATATTTATTCCTCCAGATAATTAATATATATTTTAGAAATTTCTGTGCTTTTAAGGCACAGTAGAGCCTTCAATAATATTAAACATAAAATGAGGCAAAAATAGCATTGCCTGCCTTGGTAGCTGGGTATATGTGACTTATTTGTGTCTTTTGGTATCTGTGGTATGATTGACATGATGTTTGAGTATTTGACTTATGAAGTTCAACTTTAATTGCTAAGAGTGTAATAAGAAATATAATTGCTTCTATTTCTCCCCTAATTAGTCCTAAATTCTTTTCCAAGAAACACTTCCTATAAGAAAGATGGGAGTAGCTAGTGACTAAAGACGGAGAGACATACAAATCTAGATATTGTTAGATTTTAGTAAATTGAGTGGGTCTGCGACCATGAGAAGATAAACTATGTTTGATCCCCAAGTCCTACTTTGTTTACAAAAACCTCAGTACTTTACTGTCTATGAACACTTCCAAGGGAGGTCCGTATGCAGCTGAATATCACTTTGATCACAGGGCTATATACATACACAAAGCTTTTCTTCTTTTCTGTGTGTCCGAGACTGTGTCCATGTCATCAAAGGGACTGAGGTGGACCTCTGCACTTATTTCTGCTAAGGGATCTAAAGGCCTTGCTGCTTTGTCAAGAATTCTTCATGATTTTCTGGAATGGGGGAGGTTGCTGCCCTGGATTTCTATTAAATGGAAACATTGTTTATACTTGATGGAAGTAACCAAAGGGTTATCTGACAAGATAAAGAGGGGATTAATGTGTCAAATGGGAAAATAAGCAACATGAGTAGATAAACCATAAAACCAATCTAATCACCGCATAAAAGAGCAATTCTTTAGAAGAAAGAAGGAAATGGAGGGGAGATATATATATAAAAACATGTATATATAATTTACATACTATAGTTACAAATGAAACTTCCTCTAAATAAAGTGCATGGAGTGAGGACTTCAATATGTATATACTTTGAACAAAATTGCAGAGGCTTCAAATCACAAAATCTGAGGATTAGGAGCGAATTTAGAGAACATCTGGTCAAGTCCTCTTTAGAATATCTTCTTGTATCAGAAAAGATTCAGTTCTTATTAGGAGGACAGAGAAGAAAAATGTGCAATCATTTATTCAGTTAATGCCCAACATGACCCTGTAACTGGCCCATCTTAAGATTCAGTAACTTAGATTTTAAAGTATTTGTTGTAGGAATGAAAATAGATTAAAAAGGAAACAAACTTCAAAATAAAATTCTACTTTAATGTTTTATTTATAGTAATACTGACAGTTTCATCTCTTAAGAAATAAACTTCAACCCTTTAAGGACTATGAGTAAAAGGAAAACTTTTTTATGGTCTATTCAGGAGAGAAAAATCAAAATACCACATATTGGCATAGGAGTTGTTTAAAATTTGTTAAGGGGGAAGCATTCTAAAAGTCATAGTCTGGAAGACCGTTGTTTAAAAAACAGCAATATTCAGCCTGGAAGAAGAGTGTCACGTTATCTATCTTTAAATATCTGAAAGACCACTGTGTAGAAGATGACATGGTCTTCCTCTGACAGAGTAGAGGACAGACTAGGGTCAGTAGGGGGAGGCTTGTATGACTATCTTTGACTGAACAAGAATGGACATATGTTGAGCATTTCTCACAACCTCCTCATAAAGTATATACTTTTTTCTTTTCTTTTTACATTTTACATGTGAAAATAACCTGAAGCAGAGAAAGGTTAGGTTACATTCCAAAGCGTCTTAGTTGGAAAATGCAGAGGAGCCATGTGAATCCAGGTGAGATGGCTTCTCTCTGGGGTTTCCCTGGGAGCCAAGAATGCAAGACTCTGTCTTCACTCTGGGGAAATGAGGGGCTCTTTTTGGTTTGTCTCTTGGCCAGTTAAGAGGACTTATTCTAGGACCAGCCAGCTTGAACTCAAATTGCAGTTGCTCCACTTGCTGGGAGGATAAGGGTTAGGCTTAGTTGGGGTAAAGTCCTTACTCTCTCTGAGCCTCAGCTTTCCTTCTCTGTTATACGTGAATGATAGGGGTAGTTACCTCATGAGATCGCTTTAAGGATTGAATGTTTTCATAATTATAAAGCACTTAATGCCTGACAGTATCTTCACAATAAACACTGACTAAATTATTTGGAGTTTTCTGTTTGGATGGGCCTTTGTTTTCACTTTTTTAATCTATTTGTTTGAATTTCTCTTTTCAGATAGGTTGATTTAGATAAAAGCCCAATCTTCCCCCCAGTCAACCATTTTATACACAAACATAGACACTTATTGACTCATCCCTCAGAAGGCCAGGTAGAATGAGGAAGATAAATATTGCCCAGACAAGTGTTCCTCAAAGTCTGTTCTTCAGAACACAGGTTCTTTGGGGGTATTTATACATGTTATGTGATAAGAAATAGCCTATATTTAATAAGTTTGAAGATGGCTGAGTTATACAAAGATTGAAAAGATCGAGATTATAAGATTTCTCGGAGTCCCTAATATGCAGCATGCATTGTGAAATCTCCCAGAAGGAATAGAGTATGCTGCATGTCACCAATCTTTTTGAATCAATAAACCCCTTTTTTTCCAGATGATTCTTGAAGCTGTGTCTCTGCTGTAAACACTGTGACATCAGTGATCTGAGCCATAGTCAAGAGGGGAAAAGGCATTTATCTTATTCGCAGTCTAGCCCGGGCTTCCCTGGTGGCTCAGTGGTAAAGAATCCACCTGCAATGCAGGAGACACAGGTTCGATCCTTGGGCAGGGAAAATCTCCTGGAGAAAGAAATGGCAACCCACTCCAGTATTCTTGCCTGGGAAATCCCATGACCAGAGGAGCCTGGTAGACTATAGTCCATAGGGTCACAAAACAGTCAGACATGACTTAGCCACTAAACAACACAACAGTCTAGCTCAGTTCATCTAGCTAAAGTCTGGACTACTGGTAAATCAGACCCGGGCCTAATCATGATTTAGTAAAACCTGAAAATCAGTGATTTCAATAGATTTAGGATTAGTTCCTGAACATTTTGTCTTATTCCCACCTGGAGTGCTGCATCTATGGATGGAAAGACAACTCAGGAGGTATACATAAGTCCAGAGAAACAGGTTGAGGCAGCCACAGACACTTCATCTTGACTGATCAGACCTTCAAAAATCCCACTTCAAGAGGCAATTAATTCTCTCAGAAGCCTGAATTTTGCTTGTAAGCTGCTAACATACATCTGGCATTTTTATTTTGAATAAAAATGAAGTCCAAACTGTTGCAGATTTTCTTTGAACCATTGCAGGGTGTTTTCTTATGTTTAAAAGAAGTTAGGGATTTCCATTTTCATTTAGAGTATCTTTCAACATACATACACTGAACACTTATTCCTAGAGCTGTGGACCAGTGAGATGTACCTTTCTAAGGAAGCACTCACAACTCTTGATGGAACTGACTTCACTGTGACACCTTCACAGTTTATAGTGCCCTTTGATCCACCTGGGAAATGAGGAGTCATCAACTGTGTAGTGAGAGTTAAGGCACTCTAGACCTATACAGGTCTTCTGGAAAAGATCTCTCATAAAACAAGAAATGATTAGAGTGAGAAGCAGAGAATTATTAAGAAAATACTTTTGTTTTAGCCAAAATGGGTGAAGTCAGAATTGACAGCCTCTATAATAAGAGTGCATGAAAACTAGTATTTTTGAAAATTGACACTATTTTCCTCAGGAACTTGTTTCTTTTACTCCTTGCTCAAATTGGAGATTTTTGCAGTCATAAATTTAAAAGATAGAAGTAATCTATTTTAGTGGTATTTTCAAAACAGATTTTTTAAAGAGTTAGGTGTGAACGTATTAATAGCATAATCAAAACAGATTTTTTAAAGAATTAGGTGTGAACATATTAATAGCAAAGTAACATATTCCCACTTTTGGTGGCTCATATCTAAAGTGACCCAACTCCTCATCTCAGGTGGTGTTTCTCCTGTTTCAGTTTATCACTTAAAATGCTTCATTTATGGTTAGCAAGAAAGTTCAACTCAAAATGGTTTAGGTAGTAAATATTTTTTGCCTAAGAAACAGAAATGTCAGGAATAGGCTCAGATTTGGTTATTTAGAGATTCATTGCAGTCATCAAGAACTCAGATTCCTTCTATTTGCTTGCTGGATCATTGTCACTGTATCAGATTTTGTCTCTAGGTTGATTTCTTCATTTTAACAAAATGATTATAGCAATTCCAAACACCTCATCTTCACAGAGCCATGTTGAAAGGCCAGATAAGTAAGCATTCCTTTCTTGCATTCTTCTTTTTAAATAAAGAAAAATGTCCCAGAAGTTTCCATCAGACATCACTCATACTGTCCAGTATTAGATCACACATCCATTCCTAACTCAATTCATGGTAAGAAAAATGAAACTACAATTCGTTTATCAAACCAATCATATTTCACCAAAGGCAGGGGCTACCTTCCCTAGGACTCATGAATGGTGACTACTTGAAAAAAATCAGTGTTTTATTGAGCAAGGAAAAAGGGGGCTGCAGAATAGTCAACCAACATTGCCTGCTCTATGTAGAGACACTCAAAAAGAATTCAACAATTTTAGCAAACTGATTTCATCTGACTTTCAAGATAAGTGTTCTTTCAAATGCTACAGATTATCAACTATGGCTGTTTCATTGTATTCAGGACAAAGTTCATGAAAATTTATGGTTAAAGAATGATAGGTGAGCTAAGAGCTGCAGTTAAACCAAAAATCATGGTTTCAAGGAGAACAATAAAAGATGATGATGCGCAATTAAACTACAGGGATGGAATAAAGTCATTTCAGAAACTACTGTGCCTCTTTTTTCATTCCTTACTTTTCTTGACAGCTGCCATTCCTCACCTTTAACTAATTATGGAACACAAGCTGTACCTTCATTGAGCAGATTACCTTGGAAGGAAGTTGGCTTGAGCATGAGCTGTTTGGATAATCTCCAGTTACTTCAATGAGAAATTAGTTTAGCTGAGTAGAGAATTGGGTTTGGATTCTGACTTTACTTCTCAATGACTGTGTGACTCTGGAGAGTTACTTTAACTTTCTGAATGTCAATTTTACCTCATTGATAAAATGGAGTTGAAAGTTACTGATTATAAGATTGTTGAGGAAATAAACTAACATGATGTTTTAAAATGTCTGGCTCCTACTTAATAAAACATAGTGATTGTTGTTGTTCATTTACTAAGTTGTGTCTAACTCTTTGCAACCCCATGGACTGTAGCACACCAGGCTCCTCTGTCCTCCATGATCTCCCAGAGTTTGCTGAAATTCATGTCCATTGAGTCAGTGATACCGTCTGAACATCCCATCCTCTGCCGCCCTCTTCTCCTGCCTTCAGCATCAGGGTCTTTTCCAATGAGTTGACTGTTTGCATCTGGTGGCCAAAGTATTGGAGCTTCAGCTTCAGCATCAGTCCTTCCAATGAATATTCAGGGTTGATTTCCTTTAGGATTGACTGGTTTGATCTCCTTGGAGTCCAAGCAACTCTCAAGAGTCTTCTCCAGCACCACAATTCCAAGACATCAGTTCTTCAGCATTCAACCTTCTTTATGGTCCAGCTCTCACATTCTTACAGGACTACTGGAAAAAACATAGCTTTGACTTATATGGATTTTTGATGGCAAAGTGATGTCTCTGCTTTTTAATACACTGTCTAGGTTTGTCATAGCTTTCTTTCCAAGGAGCAAGCGACTTTTAATTTCATGGCTGCAGTCACTATCCAAAGTGATTTTGGAGCCCAATAAAATCTGTCATTGCTTCTACTTTCCCCCCTTCTTTTTATCCATACCATGAAGTGATGGGACCAGATGCCATGATCATAGTTTTTTGAATGTTGAGTTTTAAGCCAGCTTTTTCACACTCTTCTTTCATCCTCATCAAGAGGCTCTTAAGTTCCTCTTCACTTTCTCCCATTAGAGGGGTATCATCTGCATGTCTGAGGTTGTTAATGTTTCTCTCAGCAGTCTTTTGATTCCAGCTTGTGATTCATCCAGCCCAGGATTTCGCATGATGTACTCTGCACAGAAGTTAAATAAGCAGGGTGACAGTATACAGCCTTGCTGTTCTCATATCCCAATTTGGAACCAGTTTGTTGTTCCATGTCCAGTTCTAACTGTTGCTTCTTGACTCGCATACAGGTTTCTCAGGAGACATATAAGATGGTCTGGTATTCCTGTCTCTTGAAGAATTTTCTAGTTTGTTGTGATCCACACAGTCACATTCTTTAGCAAAATCAATGAGCAGAAGTAGATGTTTTTCTGAAATTCCCTTGCTTTCTCCATGTGTGATCGAACAAATGTTGGCAGTTTGATCTCTGGTTCCTCTGCCTTTTCTAAACCCATCTTGTACATATGGAAGTTCTCAGTTCACGTACTGTTGAAGCCTAAGTTGAAGGATTTTGAGCATTACCTTACTAGCATGTGAAATGAGCACAACTGTGCAGTAGTTTGAATATTCTTTCTCATTGCCCTTCTTTAAGACTGAAGTGAAAACTGACCTTTTCTAGTTCTGTATAGTATTTATTTATTTGGGAATACCAGACCACCTTACATGTCTCCTGAGAAACTTATATGTATATTTATATGTGTGCTTAGTCACTCAGTCATGTTGGACTCTTTGTGACTCCATGGACTGTAGCCCACCAGGCTCCTTTGACCATGGGGATTCTCCACACAGTCAAAGGCTTTGGCATAATCAATAAAGCAGAAGTAGATGTTTTTCTGGAACTCTCTTGCTTTTTCGATGATCCAGTGAATTTTGGCAAGTTGATCTCTGGTTCCTTTGCCTTTTCTAAAACCAGCTTGAACATCTGGAAATTCACGGTTCACGTATTTCTGAAGCCTGGCTTGGAGAATTTTGAGCATCACTTTACTAGCGTGTGAGATGAGTTCAGTTGTCCGGTAGTTTGGACATTCTTTGGCATTGCCTTTCTTTGTGATTGAAATGAAAGCTGACCTTTTCCAGTCCTGTGGCCACTGCTGAGTTTTCCAAATTTGCTGGCATATTGAGTGCAGCACTTTCACAGCATCATCTTTCAGGATTTGAAATAGCTCACCTGGAATTCCATCACCTCCACTAGCTTTGTTCGTAGTGATGCTTTCTAAGGCCCACTTGACTTCACATTCCAGGATGTCTGGCTCTAGGTGAGTGATCATGCCATCATGATTATCTGGGTCGTGAAGATCTTTTTTGTACAGTTCTTCTATGTATTCTTGCCACCTCTTCTTACTATCTTCTGCTTCTGTTAGGTCCATACCATTTCTGTCCTTTATCAAACTCATTTTTGCATGAAATGTTCCCTTGGTATGCCAGCAATTCTACTTCTGAGAATATATCCAAAGAAAATGAAAATACTAGCTCAGAAAGTTATCTGCCACCCCATATTCATGGCAGCATTATTTACAATAATCAAGACAGATAAGCAACCTAATTCATCGTTGGATGAATTGATAAAGAAGCTCTGATACATGTAGATATTATACACATATACTATGAAATATTATTCATCCATGAAAATGAGGAAATCCTATCATTTGCAACAACATGGACAGATGATAAAGGTATTATACTGAGTGAAATAAGTCAGACAAGACAAATAGTGCATGATCCCACTTGTATGTGGAATCTATTTTAAAAAGAACAAGCAAGCTCATAGAAAAAGAAACCAGATTTATGGTTACCTTAGGTAGAGGTTCAAGGGAGAGAAAGTGTAAGAAGGTGGTAGAAAGGTATAAACTTCCAGTTATAAATAAATATTATGGATATAATGTACAACATGATGACTATAGTTAACACTTCTGTGTGATATATAGAAAAGTTAAGAGTATATCCTATGAGTTTTCATCAAAAAATAAATTTTTCCCTTTCTTTTTTTTTCTTTTCTTTGTATTGTATGTTTATGAGAAAATGGATATTTGCTGAATATATTTCACAATATATTTCAAAATATATGTAAATCAACCCATGATTCTGTATGCCTAAAACTTAAACAGTGATCAATTATTTCTCAATAAAACTGGAAAAAAGTAGAATCATTATAAGAAATGGCAGAAGGTAGCCTTAATAATGGTCCTCAGACTTGAAAGGTTTTTGCCAAAAACAGTAACAAACAATCTAGTATTTTTCTTGGGTTCAGAACAAGAAAACTCCCCCCCCCCCGCCTTTTTTTTTCCCCTTTTGAATGCTCAGTGTTAGCAAATAAACCTGTTACATTTCCTTATGACCCTTTGTACAACATATTGTGATGTCATCTATAGTCTTCTTGGTCTGTACACTAACATGCTTATTGGCCTTCTCAATGTAAGAATTTCACAATGAGAAGAATATTTATAATCTGCTTCCCTCTTCATACTATAATATGAAATACAAAGATAATGATAAGGAACATGCGTACGTGAGCTCCATGCTGAAAGTTTGCATTTTCTTAGCCAGGAAGATCCCTGTTAAAGGCCATTTCCAGGACTGAAAAGAATTCAGGCTGAGACCTCCCCTAGGATGATATCTCTCTTAAACAGGAATGACTGAGCCACACCCCAACATAGCACTTGAGAAAGATTTTAATCTTTTTAATCAGGATCAATTATACAGTGGAAGTGGGAAATAGATTTAAGGGACTAGATCTGATAGACAGAGTACCTGATGAACTATGGATGGAGGTTCATGACATTGTACAGGAGACAGGGATCAAGACCATCCCCAAGAAAAAGAAATGCAAAAAAGCAAAATGGCTCTCTGAGGAGGCCTTAAAAATAGCTGTGAAAAGAGAAGCAAAAAACAAAGGAGAAAAGGAAAGATATACCCATTTGAATGCAGAATTCCAAAGAATAGCAAGGAGAGATTAAAAAAAAAAAAAGTCTTCCTCAGTGATCAGTGCAAAGAAATAGAGGAAAACAAGAGAATGGGAAAGACTAGAGATCTCGTCAAGAAAATTAGAGATACCAAGGGAACATGGAGAAGGAAATGGCAACCCACTTCAGTAACCTTGCCTGGAAAATCCCATGGACAGAGTATCCTGTTAGGCTACAGTCCATGGGGTCGCAAAGAGTCGGACACGACTGGGCAACTTCACTTCACTTCAAGGGAACATTTCATGCAAAGATGGACTCAATAACAGACAGAAATGGTATGAACCTAACAGAAGCAGAAGATATTAAGAAGAGGTGGCAAGAATACACAGAAGAACTGTACAAAAAAGATCTTCATGACCCAGATAATCACGATGGTGTGATCACTTACCTAGAGTCAGACATCCTGGAATGTGAAGTCAAGTGGGCCTTAGAAAGCATCACTACGAACAAAGCTAGTGGAGGTGATGGAATTCCAGGTGAGCTATTTCAAATCCTGAAAGATGATGCTGTGAAAGTGCTGCACTCAATATGCCAGCAAATTTGGAAAACTCAGCAGTGGCCACAGGACTGGAAAAGGTCAGCTTTCATTTCAATCACAAAGAAAGGCAATGCCAAAGAATGTCCAAACTACCGGACAACTGAACTCATCTCACACGCTAGTAAAGTGATGCTCAAAATTCTCCAAGCCAGGCTTCAACAATACTTGAACCGTAAACTTCCAGATGTTCAGGCTGGTTTTAGAAAAGACAGAGGAACCAGAGATCAACTTGCCAAAATTCACTGGATCATCGAAAAAGCAAGAGAGTTCCAGAAAAACATCTACTTCTGCTTTATTGATTATGCCAAAGCCTTTGACTGTGTGGATCACCACGAACTGTGGAAAATTCTGAAAGAGATGGGAATACCAGAACACCTGACCTGCCTCTTGAGAAATCTGTATGCAGGTCAGGAAGCAACAGTTAGAACTGGACATGGAACAACAGACTGGTTCCAAATAGGAAAAGGAGTACGTCAAGGCTGTATATTGTCACCCTGCCTATTTAACTTATATGCAGAGTACATCATGAGAAATGCTGGGCTGGAAGAAGCACAAGCTGGAATCAACATTGCTGGGAGAAATATCAATAACCTCAGATATGCAGATGATACCACCCTTATGGCAGAAAGTGAAGAAGAATTAAAGAGCCTCTTGATGAAAGTGAAAGAGGAGAGTGAAAAATTTGGCTTAAAGCTCAACATTCAGAAAACTAAGATTATGGCTTCTGGTCCCATCACCTCATAGGAAATAGATGGGGCAACAGTGGAAACAGTGGCAGACTTTTATTTTGGGGGTTCCAAAATCACTGCAGATGGTGACTGCAGCCATGAACTTAAAAGACGCTTCCTCCTTGGAAGGAAAGTTATGACCAACCCAGACAGCATATTAAAAAGCAGAGACATTACTTTGTCAACAAAGGTCCATCTAGTCAAGGCTATGGCTTTTCCAGTAGTCATGTATGGATATGAGTGTTGGACTATAAAGCTGAGCACTGAAGAACAGATGCTTTTGAACTGTGGTGTTGGAGAAGACTCTTGAGAGTCCCTTGGACTGCAAGGAGATCCAACCAGTCCATCCTAAAGGATATCAGTCCTGAGTGTTCATTGGAAGGACTAATGTTGAAGCTGAAACTCCAATACTTTGGCCACCTGATGCGAAGAGCTGACTCATTTGAAAAGACCCTGATTCTGGGAAAGGTTGAAGGCAGGAGGAAAAGGGGATGACAGAGGATGAGATTGTTGGATGGCATCACTGACTCAATGGACATGAGTTTGGGTAAACTCTGGGAGTTGGTGATGGACAGGGAGGCCTGGTGTGCTGAAGTCCACAGGGTCGCAAAGAGTCAGACATGACTGAGCGACTGAAGTGAACTGAACTGATGAAGAAGAATCATGTTGGAAGAGAAGAAAAAGAAATGCTTCCTCTTCATCTCCTTACAGGCATACAAGTCATCAAGACTGTCACAGCCCTCACTGATTGGAAGGAGAAAGCAGGCTCTGGTCAAAGGTGCCTGCAGAAACTAATAAAGTGCATAAAATAATAGCCCGTATTTTACCAAAGGTGCAACGCTTGTTACTGCTTCCATTCTTGTCAATAAATCCTCAAAAAGTAGACTCTATTCTCATTTTATTACAGATAAGAAAGCTGAAACTCAAAATGGCTAAATAACTTGCTCAAAGTCACAGCCAGAAAGAATTTAAGCTGAGATTCAAGACCATGTTTGTCTTCTTAACTGCACTATATAGCTCCCCTGATTCAAAAGAACTCTAATCAGAACTCTGCCAGGAAAGCTGCTAGAGTAGGATGCAGGCTTCCGAAGTGAGCATGCACCAGCTCTCCTGGAAAAGAAGCACATGGTTACCTTGACTTCCAACAGCAAAAGCAGAGATTCAAAAGCAAGGGTTGAGCTACTCCTCGTCTGAGGCCCCTACAAAATTCAAACCCTGGGTAAGCAGGTCAGAGTGAAGAATTAAAGCCCCTAAGACTAGGATCATAGATAAGAGGTCAGCATGAAGCAGCCTGTCGTGGATTGCAAGATACAGATTGACACAAGGCTTAAGCCAACTCTGAAAAAACAGGAGTAGAATTGAGTTTAAAACTGTTTGGATTAGCATCACAGACTCTTTAAAAGTAGAGGGTACCCACTGAGAAGTAACATTCATCAGGATTGACTCATTATCCCAAGTACAGGGTCTTTCTATCCTCTGCTGTCACTTTAAATTGCTATTATATGTGGGTGAATACAGCTAAGTCCATGTGTTCAGCTATCAAATCAAGGCAAGATTCTCTGTATGCCCTTTAAAGAAGACTTGGTCTTCTGCAAAGCCGTCTTAGTTCTAATAGAGCTAATGTAACCATAAAAGAGATGACATTTATAATTATCTTCACCATTTGGGTAAAGGTACAAATAGTGCAAACCCCATTGTAAGAGCACCAACTTTCTTGCCCTGTAATTACAACTACAATCTACGCCTCAGTCTTCCTATATTTTCAGTCGAGAGCTCTGGACATATTGTTGCCATCTTCTCTGCTGATAAGACTTCATTTACACCCTAAATGCTTTCAACTTGAGAGAACGCTGAACTGTATCTTTGCTAAGTACATTGACTTCATCTGAGGCATTAACAAGAATATGTCTTTATCCAAAGATGCACACCTGGAAGAACAAAGCTTTGTTTCTCATCTGAACAAACAAGTCCAGTGAAAATGACTTATTTTTGCTTTTTAGGTTGTAAAACCTAAGTTACCCTTCTATCTTAAAGTGAATGTTACTTTGTAGCCAGAGCCATTGCAGTTAATATGATGTAAGCTTAGGGCGGAGTTTAGATGGATGGCTTACTTCTGTTATCTCACTGTGCCCACACCAGGACAAGGAAGCAATAAACCCAGAAACTTATTTGTCAAACATGAGCTGATTTTGAATTTATTATGAAAAAGTCATAATGCTTTAGTCTTAAAGATTATATATTTCACATTGCTGTCACATATACTGCTTTATGTGACTTTACAAAGGTAAATTGGATCAACAAATGAATATATGAGTTCTCAAACAACTATAAAGCACTGTACCCAGTATTGTAAAGGACACATTATTCACTCTCATATCCTGAGTTCTCACTAACTATAAAGCACTATACCCAGTATTGTAAAGGACACATTATTCACTCTCATATTCCTGGAAAAAATTGCCAATACCTATAAAAGTTAAAATTACATATCCCCTAATCAGCAATTGAATTTCTAGGAGTTCATACTACAGATGCATTTCTGCATATGTAAAATAGCATGTGTAAGATGATTCATGCAGCAGAATTTGTACTGGCTAAAGATTAATGCTACTGATCATCATTAAGTATTGGTTAAACAAATTAAACAACAGACAAGACATGGAAGCAACCTAATTGTCCATCAATAGATGAATGGACAAAGAAAATGTGGTGTATATACACGATAGGATATTATTCAGCCATGTCTAAAAAAGGGGACTTCCTAATGGTCCAGTGGTTAAGACTCTGAACTTCCACTTCAAGGGGCAGAGGTTTAACCCCTGGTTGGGAAACTAAGATCCCACATGCTGTGTGGCATGGTCAAATAAATTAATAAAATTATGCCAGAAAAATGAATGAAATTTTGACGTTTGTGGCAACAGCAACGTGGGTGAACCTAGAGGGCATTACACTAAGTAAAATAAGTCAGAGAAAGAGGAATTCCATATCATCTCACTTATATGTTAAATTAAAAACAAAACCAAGCTCATAGATACAGAGAGCAGGTTGGTGGTTGCTAGAGGCAGAGTTGAGGGTGGGCAAAATGAATGAAGTGGGTTAAAAAGTACAAACTTCCAGTTATAAAATAAATGTCAGGACTTCCCTGGCTGTCCAGTGGTTAGGACTCCATGCTTCCACTGAAGGGGCCACTGGTCAGGGAACTAAGATCTGGCATGACACACAGCACAGTCAAATAAAAAATAATAATAATAAATTAGTCATGAGAATGTAATGTTCCTCATGTGGCTACAGTTAGTAATACTGTAATGGATGTGTGACAGTTGCTAAGAAAGTAGATCATAAGAGCTCTCATCACACAAAAAAAGAACTTTGTAACTATGGTGTGTGCTTAGTCACTCAGTCATGTCCAACTCTTTGTGACTCCATGGGCTGTAGCCCGCGAGGCTCCTCTGTCCATGGGGATTCTCCAGGCAAGAATACTAGAGTGGGTTGCCATGCCCTCCTCCAGGGTTCTTCTCAACTCAGGGATTAAACCCAGGTCTCCCGCATTGCAGGATTCTTTACTGTCTGAACCACTAGGGAAGCCCTGTAACTGGTGATGGATGCTTATTGTGGTAATCATTTCACAAATTATACAAATATCAAAAGATCATGTTGTCCACCTGAAACTAATATAAAGTTATATATCAATTATATTTCAACTAAAAAAGAAAACAAATGAATTAGGTTATAGCTTTTCCTTAGACTATAAAAAAAGAATAAGGGTGTTGCTCTTTCTGTACTGACTAGCAACTTTGCCAAGATACAATGTTAAATGAAAAAAGAAAGATGAAGAACAGTCATTATCAGTGTTATATATGGTATATTTGAAAATATATGAAAGAAACTGATAACAATGGTTGTCTTTTGGAAGAAAACTGGGCCTATCTAACTGCCTCAAATTTGACTATTAAGTTTTTACATTGATCCTAAGATATGACGGCCACATGGCTGAGATCACAGGCCTCATTATGCAGTGAAGAGTCACCCTTCTAGTTCGTAGAGCTCCTCGTATGTGTCTCTTCCCTTGGGTGGATTCTTGGCTTTTCTTGTAGCACAGACCCCAAACACCAGTCTTCACTTCCACCCCAAGTGAAAAAACTGAAGAAACTGAGACTGACTCCTGCCTCCAAGTCAAAGGAAACATCTGCTTTTCTGAACTTACCTAAGGAAGGAAAAGAACAGCAAGAAGAGGAAGGATTGGAAGATATTGTTGAATTGGATGAGGATAAACATGAAGATGAAGATGATGGTGAGTGGAAGGAAGGAGAGGAAGATGAAGGAGAAGACAAATGGAACACTAATTGATTCCAGTAGTAGTAGTCACTCAGTTATGTCCAACTCCTTGTGACCCCACAGATTGCAGCCTGCCAGGCTCCTCTGTCCATGGAGTTCTCCAGGCAAGAATACTAGAGTGGATTGTCATTCCCTTCTCCATGGGATCTTCCTGACCCAGAGGTTGAACCCAGGTCTCCTGCACTGCAAGCAGATTCTTTTAATATTTGAGCTGCTGGGAAGCCCTTCCTTTTTTAATTTTCTTCAGTCCGTGGAAGCAAGTTGCAACCTTTTTTTTTTCTCCTCTTGTGCTGGGTTGGTCTGTTTTTGAGGTCTCTTTTCTCCTTTATACCATGGTTCACAACTTATTTGGGGGGGGGGCAGATACCTTGAGCAGAACTCAGTTAAAAGAAACTTTTTACCCTCTTTCTGTTCCCAATTCATTTTAATTCCTTCCAGTCTCAATAAAAACTTTATGTGATCAACACCACCATGTTCTGTGAGAAAACAGAAGAACCTTCTGCTCCCTCAGTTCTGTTGGAAGCTGGAGGGTGCTAGCTCCTACATAGTAGAGTACAGAGTTCTAGCTTTTTTACTGCTCTCTCTGAATATTGGACTCAGAGATTATACTGTGTATCTATGTGAATATGGACAGTTAGCATTTACCAACATGTATCTGTCTATTTTTCTCTTGTTTAAAACAAAAAATCTTTTTAAAATGGGGTTATAGAGGTCAGCAAAGTATGGTTTTGAAATGATTGGGTGAATTAAGTGGACATTTTAATTACATGGCTGCTCCTCTGGCATGTTTAATTATAATGTTTAATGGACATCCTTACAGTATAACACCTTTTAAATAAAATTTTATCTTAATGAAAAAATTTTAAAAATAGCTACCTTTCTAGGGAAAAGTAATAAATATCTTATTTCTATTCATGTCTCTTACATATATATATATTTTACATGTGGGAAATGGCAAGTTATTTTCCAGTATTCCAGCCAATTAGCAATTATCCAAGACTTTGAGTGGCTTCCAGGTCCTTTCCATCTTGGGCTGAATCCAGCTGATATCTAAAAGAAATCATTCTTTCTTGCTTGAATGTATATCTTGTCAATTTTTCCAGGAACAATATTTTGTAAAATCAATGTAAGTGTGGGAATTCCCTGGCTGTCCAGTGGTTAAGACTCTGTGCTTTTACTGCTGAGGGTCCAGTTTCAATCCCTGGTTGAGGAACGAAGATCCTGTAAGCCATATAGCATAGCCAAAAATAAAAATAAAAAATCAATGTAAATGCATGTCTTTAAATATTAAAATGTGATGGAAAATAGATTCCCCGAGAGAAAACAAGACTGAGAATAAGAAGAGTAAGCAAAAGAACGAAAGTCAAAGAAAAAAAAAAGAGAGAGAAATCAAGGATTAAGTTAAGGCTTGAAGTAAGAAGGGTTACATGTATGCAGTGAGAAACTAAAAAGCCATGCTTTTTTTTTTAATCTTAAGAAACTTAGTGTCATTCTGAGGGTGATTTGGGATCCAGCAGCTGCAGAGAAAAGATCAAAATGACAAGAATCTCATAACATTTTATTCCCAAAGTAAGAGCCATCTTCAATACCTGAGAGACCACAAAAGAAATTAGGTAGAAAATCAGACATTATATTCTAATAGTTCCTCTCAAATTACATGATTCATTCAATCTAGAATATCTATGGAGGCATTTCTAATCCTACCAAGATGGAATAACTGTTAGCAGACTTGTCTTTCCACTGTAAACAACTGGAAAATTAAACAAAAATATGTGAAACACCTGGTTTTAGACCTGAGACAATAGACATTCCAGAACTTTGATCACTGAGAGAAAGAATAAAATGAAGGGATCCCTATGATCACCTCATCTTTCTGCCTGGAGGCATTTTCCAACCCATAGCATAGGGAGGAAGGATCCAACCAGAGAAGAGCAGTTGCCAACAAGTAAAGGGAGAAAATTATCCAGGAAAGTTTGAAAATGTCATCATCAGTCAAGCAGTGAGGAAACAGAAATGTATAAAATTTTGTGAATCATTTTGCTGTTATTTAACAAATTATAGCATAAACAAATACATATATACATAGATGTATTGCAATAACAATATCATTTTTGCTCATGTGAATTCTAATATGCTTTCTGGAATGCGAGGTAAAAGCATAGATTATACCCTCAGATCATGTGGTTTTCATGCATGCAAATGTCAATCATTATGCATGCTATGAAAAATTGTTCTAAAAGATTATTTTAATGAATACAGAATATATCATCTTATGAGATATAGTAACAGTGATGTCTAAGAACAGGGCTTTGATTAGGTCACGAGGACCTATCATCTGCTTTGAGAATCCAAAGAAAGAGTGTGAAAGTCAGACACACAGTAGTAATAGCAACAACAATAACAATAGGAATAACATAACTGTCATTTATCAAGTTTCATTATGTACACAGCACTTACACAAGGTGGCATTTAATCTCCATGACAGTCCTGTGAGGTATGTTATCATCACTATTCGTATTTTACAGTAAGGAAACTGAGACTCCTAAAGGCTAAATGACTTTCCTATGGTAATTGAAGAAAATTTGATGCCAAACCTGATTCCAGAAATTATATTCTTATCCATTACACAGACTGTCTATCAAGTCATGATAGGATGGCTGCCTAGGGAGCATGAAACTAGAACCATGAGATTGAAATAAATCAAATAAGAATTGAGTTGTCACTCAAGATTCAGTGCAGGAAACAAATAACTCCAGAAAATTTATGGGCAAGGGATTCAATAAGGAATCATTACTGTTGGAAGGAACAAAGGAGTAGGAGTGAAGGGGCTGCCACTGGAATTTCTGTGGGCTAGTAATAAGGAGGATCAGAAAGCTAGAACCAGAAAACCATAGCTGCTTCTACTACTTCCATAATTGCCTCACAACACCCACGAAGCTGGACACCAGACACTAGAACACAGTCTGGCTCCTTATAGTCACCCTTTCAAACTCTTGACACATTTCCATGACTTGCTTGCCAGGAGAAACAGCATCAGAAAGACAGCTTCAAAGACTATGCAATAGGGAAAGGATAATCTCTTTAAAAAATGGTATTGGGAAAACCAGACAGCCACACGCAAGAGCTAAACTGGAGGGGGTGAAGTCAAAATGGTGGAGTAGTAAGATGTGAAGTTCATGTCTCCTCACAACTAGGGCACCTACTTGACATTGGTGGGGGATAGATATGGACACCTAAGAGGATGAGAAGAATGCCCAAGCTACTATGTAGGATGTGGGGGTGGGGGGGAGCAGAGAGGGGGAAGAGATGGAGGCAGGAAGGGACAGGTACCCTTGAGGGGGAACTGGGAGAGAGAAGCGGGGGTCCCACTACTGGAGGGGTCCACTCACCATGAGGAGAGCAACAGGGACAGGAAGGGACCCTCAAGGGGTTGGGGGATGGGAGGGTAATGTGGCCAACATTTCTCCTGTCCACTTCAGCCCCAGAGAGCCTACTGGGTCCCAAGCCTGATCCTCCACCCTCTGATGCTCCCTCCAATGCCCCCTTCAGTGCCCCCTTCAGGTCCTGGGAGCATGGGAGGGAGGAGGAGGAGAGGAAGAGTAGAAGTAATTGGGGTGACAGGGAGGGACCCTTAGGGATAGGAGGATCAAAGGGGAACACAGCCAGTGTCTCCCCAATCCACTTGGGCCCCAGCAAGCCTGCAGCAGTCCTGGTCCTGATTCTCCACACTTGGAGATGCAAGGCTGCACCCTGACCCCCACCCCTAGGGCCCTTTTCAGACCCCTGGGTCCTGAACCTAGGCCCCGCCCCCACCAAACATCAGCCCCACCTAATCCATACCCACGCCTAAGCTCCAGCCCCACAACTGCCAAGGCCTTTTCCAGAGTCTTTTGGTTTTTTTTTTTTGCCATTGTGGTTCTGTTTTATCTTGTTGATGTTCATCTTGTTTATCTTGTTGATGTTATCTTGTTTCATTTCTATTTTTTCTAATATATCTGTTATTTTTCTAATTTTATTTTATTTTTTATTCTTTGTTATTATTATCCTTTTTTTTTTCCTTTGTGGTGTCATGCAGTTTGCAGGACCTTGATTCAAAAGTCAAGGGTCAGGCCTGAGCTCCTGTGGTGGGAGCATCATCCTGAAACCACTAGACTAACAGAGAACCTCAGACCCCCAAAAATGTTTATCAGAGTGAGGTCTCCCAGAGATCCTCATCTCTGCTCTGCACCAAGATCTGGCTCTACTCAACTGTCTGCAAAGTCCAGTGCTGAAAGCCTCAGGCCATACAACCAGTAAGACAGGAACATGTTCCCACCCATCAAAAGAATAAAACAACAACAAGAATATGTTACAGATGAAGAAGGAAGGTAAAAATGTACAAGACTAAATAAATGAAAAGGAAATACACAATCTACCTGAAAATGAATTCAGGATAATTATAGTAAAGATGATCCAAAATCTCAGAAATAGAATGGAGGAACAGATCAAAAAAATATACGAAATGTTTAACAAAGACCTAGAAGAACTAGAGAACAGATGAACAATACAAAAATTGAAATAAAAAAGAAAAATACACTAAAAGGAATCAATAACAGAATAGCTGAGGCAAAAGAATGAATAAGTGAGCTGGAAGATAGAATGATGGAAATAACTGCCAAGGAGCAGAATAAGGGGGAAAAAATTGAAAAGAATTGAGGACAGTCTCAGAGACTCTGGGACAACATTAAATGCACCAATATTTGAATTATAGGGGTCCCAGAAGAAGAAGAGAAAGAGAAAGGGTGTAATAAAATATTTAAGAGATTATAGTTGAAAACTTCCCTAACATGGGAAAGGAATATCCACACAAGTTCAGGAAGGACAGAGAGTTCCATGCAAGATAAACCCTAGGAGAAACACATGCATATTAATCAAACAAGCAAAACTTAAATTCAAAGAAAAAATATTAAGAGCATCAAGGGAAAGCAATAAATAGCATACAAGGGAATCCCCATCAAGTTATCAATTGATTTTTCAGCAGAAACTCTGCAGGCCAGAAGGCAGTGGCAGGATATATTTATTTATTTATTTTAATTTGAATTTTTTAAATTTTTAATTGGAGGATAATTGCTTTACAATATTGTGCTAGTTTCTGCAGGATATATTTAAAGTGATGAAAGGGGGAAAAAAACTACAATCAAGATTATTCTAAAAAGGATCTCTTCCAGATGTGACAGAGAAATCAAAAGTTTTACAGAATAAGTGAGCTGGAAACTAAGAGAATTCAGCACCACCAAAACAGCTTAACAACAAAGCTAGGGACACTTACAGACTGAAAGTGAGGATAGGGAAAAAGAAACTACAACAGTCTCCTGAAATCTCACCTCAGGAAACAAGGATAATCTCAAACTGTCTAGCCTTAAACCCAAAGCAACTAGAGAAACAAGACTAAAGACAACTGAAAATCAGTAGAAAGAAAGAAGTCATAAAGATCTGAAGAGAAAGAAATAAAGAAAACAATAGCAAAGATCAATAAAATTAAAAGTTGGTTCTTTAAGAAGATAAAATTGATAAATCTCATCAATTTTGATAGCTAGACTCATCAAGAAAAAAAGGGAGAACTCAAATCAATAAAATTGATTTGGAGAAATTACAACTGACGCTGCAGGAATACAAAGGATCATAAAAGACTACTACAAACAACTATGAGTATTACCCTGATGGCTCAGATGGTAAAGAAGCTGCCTGCAATGCAGGAGACCCAGGTTCAATCCCTGGGTCAGGAAGATCTCCTGGAGAAGGAAATGGCAACCCACTCCAGTATTCTTGCCTGGAAAATTCCATGGATAAAGGAGCCTGGTGGGCTACAGTCCACAGGGTTGCAAAGAGTTGGACACGACTGAACGACTGTCACTTTCACTTTCACAAGCAACTATATGCTAATAAAATGGACAACTTGGAGGGAATGAAAAAATTCTTGGAAACGTACAACTTTCCAAGATTGAATCAGGAAGAATCAGACAGTATAAACAGGCCAATCACAAGTAATGATGTTGAAACTGTAATTAAAAATCTTTCAACAAGCAAAAGTCCAGGACTACACAGATTCACAGGCAAATTCTATCAAATATTTAGAAAAGAGCTAACATCCATCCTTCTGAAACTTTTACAAAAAATTGCAGAGGGAAAAACACTCCCAAACTCATTCTACAAGGCTACCTGATACGAAAACCAGACAACGATCACACACACACAAAAGACAGCTACAGACCAATATCACTCATGAACACAGATGCAACAATTCTCAACAAAGTACAAACAAACAGAATCCAACAACACATTAAAAGGATCATGTACCACAATCAAGTGGGATTTATCTCAGGGATGCAAGGATTCTTCAATACATGAAAATCAACCAATGTGGTACACCATATTAACAAATGGAAGAATAAAAACCATGTGATCATCTCAATAGATGCTGAAAAAGCTTTTGACAAAATTCAACACCTATTTATGATTAAAAACTCACCAGAAATTGGGCATAGAGGGAATCTATCACAACATAATAAAGGACAAATATGACAAACCCACATCATTATCAATACTGAAAAACTATAAGCATTTCCTCTAAGGCCAGGAATAAGACAAGGGCATACACTCCTGCCACTATTATTCAACGTAGTTTTGGAAGTCCTAGCATGGCAATCAGGGAAGAAAAAGAAGTAAAAAGAGTGCAAGTTAGAAAAGAAGTAAAACTGTGTACATTTATGAATTCATTTATCAATGAATTTGATAAAGCTGCAGGATACAAAATTAATGCACAGAAGCCTCTTGCATTCCTATACACTAACAATGAAAAATCAGAAAAAGAAATTAAGAAAACAACCCCATATACCATCACAACTAAAAGAATGAAATATCTAGGAATAAACCTACCTAAGAAGGCAAAAGACCTGTACTCAGAAAATTACAAAACATTGATGAAAGAAATCAATGATGACACAATAGATGGAGAAATATACCATATTCTTGGATTGGAAGAGCCAATACTGTGAAAATGACAGTGCCACCCAAAACAATCTACAAATTAGTGCAATCTTTATCAAATTACCAATTGCAAGCTTCACAGAATTAAAACAAAAAATTTTACAATTTGTATGGAAACAAAAGACCCCGAATAGCCAAAGCAATCTCGAGAAAGAAAAATTGAGCTGGAGGAATCAGGCTCCCCAGTTTCAGCCTATACTACAATACTACAGTAATCAAGACAGAATGGCACTGCCACAAAAAAAAAAAAAAAAAACAAACACAGAAATATCGATCAATGGTACAGGATAGAAAGCCCAAAGGTAAACCCATGCACCTATGGTCACCTAATTTATGACAAAGGAGGCAAGACTATACCATGGAGAAAAGACAGTTTCTTCAGTAAGTGGTGCTGGGAAAACTGCACAGCTACATGTAAAAGAATGAGATTAGAACACGTCCTAACACCATAGAGAAAAATAAATTCAAAATGGATTAAAGACCTAAATGTAAGACTGAACACTATAGTACTCTTAGAGAAAAAACAGGCAGAACACTCTTTGACATAAATCATAGCAAGATCTTTTTTTACCCACCTCCTAAAGAAAATAAAAATAAACAAGTGGGGCCTAATTAAAAGAATTTACACAGCAAAGGAAACCATAAACAAGATGCAAAGACAACCCTCAGAATGGCAGAAAATATTTGCAAACAAAACAACTGACAAAAGATTAATCTCCAAAATATACAAACAGCACATGAGGCTCAATATAAAAAAACCCAATCAAAAAATGGGTGAAAGACCTAAATAGACATCTTTCCAAAGAAGATATACAGATGGCCGAAAGACACATGAAGAGATATTGATCATTAATTATTCAGTTCAGTTCAGTTCAGTTCAGCTCAGTCGCTCAGTCGTGTCTGACCCTTCGCGACCCCATGAATCACAGCACACCAGGCCTCCCTGTCCATCACCAACTCCGGGAGTTTACTCAAACTCATGCCCATCGAGTCAGTGATGCCATCCAGCCATCTCATCCTCTGTCGTCCCCTTCTCCTCCTGTCCCCAATCCCTCCCAGCATCAGGGTCTTTTCCAACAAGTCAACTCTTTGCATGAGGTGGCCAAAGTATTGGAGTTTCAGCTTCAGCATCAGTCCTGCCAATGAACACCCAGGACTTATCTTCTTCAGGATGGACTGGTTGGATCTCCTTGCAATCCAAGGGACTCTCAAGAGTCTTCTCCAACACCATAGTTCAAAAGCATCAATTTTTCAGTGCTCAGCTTTCTTCACAGCCCAACTCTCACATCCATACATGACCACAGGAAAAACCATAGCCTTGACTAGACGGACCTTTGTTGGCAAAGTAAAATCTCTGCTTTTTAATATGCTATCTAGATTGGTCATAACTTCCGCCTGGAGGAGGAAATGGCAACCCACTCCAATCCCATGGACAGCGGAGATTGGCGGGCTACAGTTCATGGGGGTTGTAACGAGTTTGACACGACTGAGCACTCACATGCCAAAGCTGTGCCCCACTTAGTTACCTGTAATTGAAGTAAATGAATTAAACAGGGCCTTTTCATTTAATTCGTTGGATTATATCTGGTTATAGCTTAGACAAGACTGCCACCTCCTGGCGAAGCTAATAAATACTGGTGACTGAGGTGTTCCCATCCTTTTGGGAACTGGTATTAGGAAATTGATTGCATCTCCAAGCCACCTCAGTATCTCTCCATGAGGTTAAACCAATTCCTAACCTCTCACAACCTCTGTGAAAAAATTTTTGCATAGGACCAAGATTTCAAAGAATTTGTGCATCACGACTTTTCTTAGGTGACAAGAAAACGGTAATTTAAGTTTAAACAAAAAATAATATTTTAGAACTCTCAGGTCTTAATTCTTAATCCTCACATGGGTTCTCTGAAGTAGGAACTATTATAAACACATCCACGTTACCAAGGAGGAAAATAAGGTCTACGGAACTTACGGTTACCCGACTTTTAGCGAAAACCCCACCCAGGAAGTCAGAACTCAAAGGCTGAGGAGATCAATAACTAACCGCTCCGCCTCAGTTGGGCATGCGCAGAAAAACACTGACAAATTCTATAGGAATTTCAAGAGGCGGGAACTGAGGGGTGTGATGGGCCTTTAAGGTCCCAGCATTCCCTTCGTGCCGCCGCCAAGATGGCGGCGCCCATGTTGCGGTGCATTTCCCGGAGCCAGTGGCTTGGTACCCAAGGCCTGTCAGGAGTCTTGCCCTTGGGGCTGCGTGAGGCCCACTCGGCCGCTCAGGGGTTGCTGGCGGTGCAGAAGGCTCGGGGTCTGTTCAAGGAATTCTTCCCCGAGAGGGGTACAAAGACAGAGCTCCCAGAGCTCTTCGACCGCGGCACGGGGGGGAAATTTCCCCAGACCATCTACTGCGGCTTCGACCCAACGGCCGACTCGCTTCATGTCGGGCATCTGCTGGCGCTTTTGGGCCTTTTTCATTTCCAGCGAGCGGGCCACAACGTGATCGCGCTGGTGGGAGGCGCCACGGCGCGCCTGGGAGACCCAAGCGGTCGTACCAAGGCGCGCGAGGCGCTGGATGCGGAGCGCGTGCAAAGCAACGCGCGTGCCCTGAGCCAAGGGCTAAAGGCTCTGGCGACTAATCACCAGCAGCTCTTTGCAAATGGGCGGACCTGGGGCAGCTTCACCGTGCTGGACAATTCGGCGTGGTACCAGAAGCAGGACCTGGTGGACTTCCTAGCGGCAGTGGGTGGCCACTTCCGCATGGGAACACTGCTGAGCAGGCTGAGTGTGCAGACTCGGCTCAAGAGCCCCGAAGGCATGAGTTTGGCCGAGTTTTTATACCAGGTGCTCCAGGCCTATGATTTCTACTACCTGTTCCAGCATTATGGATGCCGGGTCCAGCTGGGTGGATCAGATCAGCTGGGCAATATCATGTCTGGATACGAGTTCATCCACAAGTAAGCGCCTATAGGCCGGGAGAAATCTTAGGTCAAATAAATTACACACAAATAGCTTGTAATGCACTGTCAGTATTGTGGAGTGACGCCCTTTGTTTCAGCCCTTGTTGGTTTTATTTCCCCTAAGAGTCTAACGGAGTTAATTTTATATCACTGGCTAATGAGAACTTAAGTGCTGAATTAATGATATTAGGTGTGGGATATATTCTAGAGCTCTGAAGGAAATAGACCCCCTAGCCAGGATTCAGATTGTACCTGTTTGCTGCTTCTAAGAAGCTTTTTCTGTGTTTCTAATTTGAAAGACTGTTTATAATCTGACCGTGACTGGGCCACCTTGAGTAGTTTCTGCTTTTGCTATGCACCTTCCTTGAAGCTAAGTGTTAGTCATTGGGTGGCATCTCAAAAAAATTTTTTTCAACACCAAATATTTGCGAATAATGTATCTGTAATGGCATTTCTTGAGGGAGATGAAATACAGGGCTAGCTCATATTCTCATTTTAAAAATACCTCTTTTAGTGTCTCTACCTGACCACACCTTCACCTAGTTTTCTCTCCTCTTCCCACCCAACCTTTAAAAATTTCTAGGCCCCAATTATGTGGCATTTCCCCTTGGCTTGCCCAGAGTCACTGGTTCAGTTGCAGTTCAGAATGACGAATGTCAAAATACGGTGCTGTGAAAGCAGAAAGATGGACAAGAATCCTGGTTTAGAAGGTTAAGGAAGGTTTCTTAGAGCAAAAAACCACACTGAAGTCAGAATGATTAGCAGAATCTGCCACCACTTGAGCTTGAAGCACATAATAAAGTTCTTCTTTATGCACAGGTTGACTGGAGAAGATGTGTTTGGAATCTCTGTTCCTCTAATTACAAGTACAACTGGAGCGAAACTGGGCAAGTCTGCTGGCAATGCTGTTTGGCTAAACAGAGATAAGACATCTCCATTTGAATTGTATCAGTTTTTTCTCAGGCAACAAGATGATTTGGTAGAAAGGTGAGTTCTTAATAATTGTGTGCTGGAAAAAATTAAGTTCATTAAGCTCATGATACAATTTTAGTCATTGACTCTCTCTGTACCTTTCATCCCTTCATAGTTTTTTGGGTTTTTTGTTTTAATGTAGATTCTATTTAAGGCAGTACATCATGTAACATTGTCATTAAACACTGTTGGTTAAAGCAGAAAGCCACTGTGGGTACTAAAAAAGTTAGAGCCAAGTTTATGATCTACATCTAGCAGGTACTTAGGACATAATTACTTGCATATTCTAGTTTTTTACTCCTTTCATCGTAAACTTTTATTTTACCATTGTCTCTAAAGTTCCTTTTCTTTAACATAAAAGAAGGTCCTTTTTTAAAGTGATTTTTCTCATTGTTTCATAATATGTCAAACTCTTGGAAGAATATAAATTAATGAGAAATACACCTGCAACAAAGAAAAAGTGAATTTTTCACAAAAAATGCCATTTGCCATAATGATCATCAAAAATAATTTAGGAATAATTCTTAAGTTTTTTAAATATCTGAGACTTTACTACAGAACATGAAAAAACACTATTGAGTAGGGGAAAAAACTTCTCTCAGAGGGTATCTTGAGGATTGCCAGAGGGGACCAACAGTGGGATTTGGGTGAGTGTATAATAGTTGGTATATAGGATGTGAAGGCCCAACAGGTGAGAATTAAGCAAGATGAGGGTCTGGAGCAAGAGTTCAGTTCATTTTGGGAACCAATTGCCTGAGAGTAATTTTAGGAGTATCTCTTTAAGGAGGTTGATGATGCTCAGTGAGGCCAGATGCCTGGGGCTATAACCTAGATGGAAATTCCAAAAAATATTATGTTGGAAAGCCCATTGTTTAGTCTCTGGAGGGGTAAAGTGGGTCAGAGTCAGTAATGCCTGGCAATCCAAAGGGAACAAAAATAAATTTACTGAGGCAAGAGATTTGCGTCATCCAGAGAAGTCTGAAGACTGAAGGCGTATCTGGAGGCCCCAGGAGAAAAGGGCAGTGGCCAGTGAAATTAACTGCCAATGGGAACACGGTTGGTCTCCCTAGGGAATATGTCCCCATCTGAATATCCTCCATTGGTTTGGGAACAGAGAATACCATCATCTGTTACAACTTTGGCTGCTGCTAAGAAGATGATGGTGAGTCCACTCACTAGAGCCCAAGCTGTTAAGGCCTGAATTCCTTAGTGACCCAAGGAGCCCATTTTTTTGAGCTGGTAGGGTGTGTGCTGGGCAGAGTGTGGCGGGCTTAGTACTGCAACAGTCTGCAGTGCTGTTGAAATGGCTTCTAGCATAGAGCAGGTGGTGCTAGTATTCTTGCCAGGAGACTCCCTTAGACAGAGGAGAGTGGTGGGCTACAGCCCATAGGGTCACAAAGAGTCAGACACGACTGAAATGACTTAGCACGCTCACACAGAGCAGGTAGTCTGAACAGAAACATAAGTAGCAATGATAGGAACTAGGGACTCCTTCCAGGTTTGGGCCAAACAGGCTTGGCTTATATGAGAAAATTGTCCCTTAGCCATTGGCCAGACCAAATCGAGGTCATTAGCAGTAGCCCAGGAGTATATGAAAATGTAAGTCTGCCAACATTCTCTTTTTTTGGCTTCCTAAGGGCTTCCCTGGTGGCTCAGCTGGTAAAGAATCTGCCTGCAATGCAGGAGACCTGGGTTTGATCCCTGGGTTGGGAAGATCCCCTGGAAATGGGAACAGCTTGTCTTCTGGCTGGCTTGGAGAATTCCATGGACTGCATAGTCCATGGGGTTGCAAAGAGTTGGACATGACTGAGCGACTTACACTTTCAAGGGCTAAGTGAACAGCTACAAGTTGTGCCAGTTGGGCTGAGTCAGGACTGCCTTCTTCAGCTAGAGAGTCCCCTGAGACCAGGGGGAATGCTGCAGTCCTCCAGCTAGCTGCAGTGCATACATACAATGGTGGTGCTGTCATTGGTTAAGAATATGGACTCCCTGTCCATCTCAGACAGTTGGCCCCAAGGGACTCCCCGAGCAGCAGGAGCACCACTACCAACTCCAGAAGGCTCTTAGGCAAGGAGCTGATCATGAGGGAAGCGCCATTCTCCTGTAATTTTTAAAAGCTTTGATATCCAGGTTAGCCCTCTCCTGAAGGTATCATTTTCATTTTACCAAGGGTGCGTCTCTAACCCAGGGCATTAGGTGGTTTATTGGTTGGGGGCTGTTTAGGGCCTCAGTTTCTAAAAGAACCCATAGAATCCTTTGGGGTTAGCCACTTAATCCAAAATCCATAGGAAAGCAAGTAGACTTATATTTGGTCCAGAGACTCCAAGGAGACATAATCAGATATGGTCAAGGACTTGGAATGTGGAGCCAGATGGGACTAAAGGTAGGGCTCATCGGCCTGCCTGCTGGGCAGCTTCCCAAGTGTATTGTTGGGCTTGCCCCAGTGAAAGGTGGTGCCTTGCATGTGATTGTGGCAAAGAATTGGTAAAAGGTGAGGGATGTGTTGCCTCCAGAACATGAAAAGGCCTAGTACACATTTCCTCCATGTCTAGGAACCCTGTCAGTGCTCTCCAGTGCCCTTTGAATGGTTTTGACAGACCCAGTAAAATGCACAAGCATTACCCCATGATTAGACAGAGCACCTTGTAAAAAGAATTCTCTGGACTTAGGGTCAAAGAGATTCAGGGTTAGAATGAAGAGGGGGTCATTGAAGTCACTCTGGTCATAGAAATGATAAACCAATTGGGCCATGCCAGTTTTGCACTGCAGGAGACAAGCCTCTAGCAGTAATCACCATGGTAGAAGGATGGGCCCAGAGTCAGGCAGTAAAATATCCAGATGAGGCAAGGGAGGGCCCTGGTACCAATACTGGTGGCTCTAGGATCATCTGCCTTCCTTTCTTCTCCCTCTTCATCCTCACTGGAGGCCTATAACCCAGTCAGCCTTTCCATTGGTGGCAAGGGTATCTCATGAGGCATGTTGCTTTGTTCTATCCCATTCAGGGGAAATCTGAGGGGACTCAAGATCTTTGGTTTCTTAGAGGAAGGAAACATGTATCCTGGACAGATAGATCTCTGAGAAGGTTGTAGATTTTAGGATCTTTAGATACCAGCCAGCTGATGCATTTCAGCAGCAATGAGTAGCAATTTAGGTTCCAAAAACCTGCAACTGCCAGTCAACTCCTTCCTTTTCTTCCTCATGCACAGAATTTCAGTTAAGGTATAATGTCTGATCTATGTTTACTTCCTGATTCTCATTACCTTAATCTTACATGTTGTCACCAGAAAGTTTGTGGAAGACATCCCCATGAGCCTTCTTCATAGGTGGCTGCCTCCCTTTTCAGGGTGTCCCAGTCATCCTCCCCAGGACTGGGCTATCCCTCCAATGGCAGGTTACCACAGGGTCTTTGGGAAAGCCCTCGGCGTCTGGAGCATAACACTAGAGCCTTGGCATATTGGTACACGCAGCAGTAAGCAACGCCCAGGAAGCCTCCATAGGGGTTCTGATTTATCAAGGAGCTGCTGTACCTCCTCAGGGGTCTTACAAGGCATTGGCACAAGACGTTCTGAGCATTTATGTTTATCCATTGTTCAACATCACACCAGATTCTGAACCCTTGGTGTCCCATCGGGTTTGGGGGACAGAGGAACAGCACGCTTCAGCTGTATTTCCCTTTCTTTGCTGTTTTCCTGTTGCAGGGTTGTTTCATTCATCCAGGCTAGGAAGTGTAGTCCCAGTATGACACTCACAGGGCAGGTCTCTCCTCCTGACGTATGTGAGTATCCTTTCCTTTGCCTTGCACTCAGAGCCTCAGGTCGGGCAGTGATAATAGCCTTGGGATCCATTCCACCCTCCATAGCTCTCCTTACCCTGAGATGTCAAGGACCTTCATGTACACTAGGAGTCAATCAAGGCTTTTATAATTAGTGGTCTGATCATCTCATTAGAGGACATGACTTTGATTGTTGATCACAATACTGCGGATATTGTTGAATTGTGGCAGCAGTGACATCTTGGGATGAGAACTGAGGTAACATGAGGCAATATGCAAAAGACATAATAGCATTATGGACCTCCAGCATACATTGCTATCCTTGCAAACATGTTCTCTATCTGGGTTATCCAGTTAGTAAACTAGTCAAAGCTAAAGGGCAGTCGTGCAGTCCTGCCTTTGCCAGTTATGTGGGCCTCAACCTGTTGGTAGTGTTACCATCAGCTAGAAATGCCTGGTGGCAGGGGAGGGGGAGGCGGCCCTCACCTGGGCCCGTACTGCTTGTGGGAGCCCCCACAGACATTTCCTTGGCCAGAGCCAAACTTGTGACTAGACTAGACTTGTGGTCCTTATGACTATAAGACAAGCCTCAGCAACAATCATCAGGGAACCTTAAGAAGTAAAATGTATTACTTAGTGTCTGAAGGGCACAGGCACACAGTGAGTCAAGGACAGAAAGGGAGGGAGGACCCACCCAGGGCTCTGCCTTTATTGGGTGCCTAGGATTCCACAGGTTCACTCTTCACTGGCTAATTTAAAACCGAAAACTAAGGAGTGGGAAGGTTGGGGAGGGGTCATTCAGGCAGTCAGTTATCTCAGTTACCCAGGGTTTTCTAAAAGGGGATTTTCATCGGTGGGGGTAGCCTGGTTCCTTGCCTAGTTGGTGGGTGAACTCTGGGAGTTGGTAATGGACAGGGAGGTCTGGCATGCTGTGGTTTATGGGGTTGCAAAGAGCCGGACACGACTGAGAGACTGAAGTGAACTGATGACATACAATTGGCAGTTGTTTATTTGAGATCAGTGTCTTTGAAATGGATACTTTGGCATTAAGCAGTCAGAAGCTTAATGTCAAGCACTTATATTATACATATAGAACCACTTGGAAAAATATGTGGCTGTACCAGCTCAGTAGAATGCATTTATGACTTGTGTTAATACCATCAGTCCCTTTCCGGGCACATCCCTGACAGATTAGTGCACCAAGAGAAATACATGGGAATAGTCGTAGCAGCACCATTAACTACTGTCCAGGAGTAGGAACAACACAAAACATCCACACCAAAATACATACATTGTGAACTATTTTTAATGTGGGATGCTGTATTCAGCAGCTGCACACAAAGCAGCATGGCTGCATTGCCAACATCATGATGTGCCAGTGAGTGAAGTCGCTCAGCCGTGTCCGACTCTGCGACCCCATGGGCTGTAGCCCACCAGGCTCCTCCATCCTTGGGATTTTCCAGGCAAGAGTACTGGAGTGGGTTGCCATTTCTTTCTCCAGAGGATCTTCCTGACCCAGGGATCAAACCCAGGTCTCCCACACTGTAGGCAAACACTTTACCATCTGAGCCACCAAGGAAATCTGATGTGCCAGAGTAGTAAAAAAAAAAAATGTTCTGTATGATTGCTTATATAAAGTCTAAAAAGAGGCAAAACTAAGTGACGCTGTTTAGGGAGGCATACTGAGATGGTAAAAATATAAACAAAGTAGTGACTACCATCAAAGCTGGGAGAGTGGTTACCTTGAAGGGTGAGGGGACGTGATACAATCGTGCTTCCTTGGGTAGGAGCACTGTTGTGTATCTGTTATTGTTGTTCAGTTGCAAAGTCATGTCTGACTTTGCAGCCCTGTGAATGTAGCACGCCAGGCTTTCCTGTCCTTCACTATCTCCTGGAGTTTGCTCAGACTTATGTCCATTGAGTCAGTGATGCCATCCAACCATCTCATCCTCTGTTGCCTCCTTCTCCTCCTGCCCTCAATCTTTCCCAGCATCAGGGTCTTTTCCAGTGAGTTTGCTCTTTGCATCAAGTATTGGAGCTTCAGCATCAGTCCTTCCAATGAATATTCAGGGTTTTCCTTTAGGATTGACTGGTTTGATCTCCTTTCTGTCCAAGGGACTCTCAAGAGTCTTCTCTAGCACCACAGTTTCAAAGTATCAATTCTGTGCTTAGCCTTCTTTATGGTCCAGCTCTCAATATCCATACATGACTACTGGAAAAACCACAGCTTTGACTATACAGATTTTTGTGGGCAAGTGATGTCTTTGGTTTTTAATATGCTATCTAGGTTTAATACACTGTCATAGCTTTTCTTCCAAGGAGCAAGTGTCTTTTTTAAATTTCATGGCTGCAGTCACCATCTGCAGTGATTTTGGAGCCCAAGAAAATAGTTTGTCACTGTTTCCATTGTTTCCGCATCTATCTGCCATGAAGTGATGGGACTGGATGCCATGATCTTCATTTTTTGAAAACTGAGTTTTAAGCCAGCTTTTCCACTCTCCTTTTTCACCCTCATCAAGCAGCTCTTTAGTTCCTCTTCACTTTCTGCCATTAGGGTGGTATCATCTGCATATCTGAGGTTGTTGACATTTCTCCCAGCAACCTTGATTCCGGCTTGTGAATCATCCAGCTGAGCATTTTTGATGATGTCTCTGGAGCAAGAAGCATATATATGATGGGGATGGGGTCATCTGTGTCTAGACTATTACTTTTAAAAAGGAAGTATCTGAAACAAAGATGGCTAAAGTAAATCTTCAATCAGGGTGATGTTGTTTTATTGTCATATTTTTGGTACATTTCTGCATGTTATATTCCATAATCTAAAATAGAGGGGGGGAGACAAAAACTAGTTGTGTTACATAACTCTAACAGGCTTTTTTTTTTTTTTTTCACCCCAAAGATACCTGAAGCTCTTCACTTTTCTGCCTCTTCCAGAGATTGACCACATCATGCAGCTGCATGTCACAGAGCCAGAAAAGCGGGGTCCTCAGAAGCGACTTGCTGCGGAAGTAACAAAGCTTGTTCATGGACAAGAAGGGCTGGCCTCTGCTAAAAGGTGACCTTGTAGAATAATGATCACTTGATTAATTAGTTAAAGAGACTGCAGAACATTTGGAGCCACTGTTTTAGAGTTACTTTTTACCACTAACAAGGACTATCAATGTTAACTGGCTTAAAATACTAGCCTTCATTTACTAGGAAAAAAGATTGTCCTGAATTAAGCTTATAAATTATACAAGATAAATGTTGCTGTTTGGAAAACTTCCCATCTGGAATATAACGGGCACTTCATAATTGGTTACTGGGTAGTAGACACGGATCTGTATAAGCTGTCAACGTGATGTGGTTCTCAAAACATGTTTTCCAGGTGTACCCAAGCCCTTTATCACAGCAGCATAGATGCACTGGAAGTCATGTCTGATCAAGAGTTAAAAGAATTGTTTAAAGAAGCTTCATTTTCTGAATTAGTTCTCGACCCTGGAACAAGCGTCCTAGATACATGCCGCAAAGCAAATGCCATTCCAGATGGTCCCCGAGGGTAAGTTTATTTACCTTTTAGGTTCACAGTTATATTTCATAGCATGTGTTTCCAGAGATGGTGTTTTCCGATAATGGCATCTCATTCCTTATAGATGTTAGGTTAGTCTGAGAATAAAGTGAAAACTGAGAGTACTTATTGCTGAAAATAACTTAAATTTTCTATACAGTATTACTGTACTCTCTTATTAAGTCTAACCTGGTAAGTTTTTTCTCCAGCATTAGAGAATTGGTTTAAGGGACCACAGTTGCATAAATAGGCTGGGATCAGTTGGCTCAGGGATAGTCAGTTTGAGAAGATCACAAGATCAGAGGCCCTAAGTATACAGATTCACACAGCCTCTCTCATGCTCAGCCTGTATCATCTTTATTTGAGGGGCATAGTGGGGTTGCTCAGCCTGTTTTAAAATTTTAGTTGAATTTTTTCCATCTGTTCCTTTAGAAGAACTAAGGGGGAGGCAGAATCTAGCAAACATGAAGATAACAACTCAGTGCTAAATGGTTTGTTAGCCTTTGAAGTTTAAATGAAACAATGATATATGTGTATTGTTGGGAGTGGTCAACAATGATTAGATTTATCTAGTTACTAAACATTTCTATTTTTAGGTATCGGATGATTACAGAAGGTGGAGTCAGCATAAATCACAAACAAGTAACAAATCCTGAGAGTGTTTTAGTTGTTGGACAACATATTCTTAAAAATGGACTTTCATTACTTAAAATAGGAAAAAGGAACTTCTACATTATAAAATGGCTTCAGCTATGATGAAAAATCCTTCTGGTGTTCAAACATCATCATTCATTATCAAGATATACAAACTTATATCTTCACTTATGCAACTCAAAGAATGGAGTATATTCTAGGCCTCTGTGAGTAATTTCATTGTTCATACAGGTTGGTTAAGTTTGTGGAATATTTTATTTTCTGATCCTTAAATATTAAACACTAACACAGAAAAGCATGATTTCTAGGTTTAATCTCTTTTAATAATTATGCTTTATGAAAAAGTAAATGCTAAGTTTCCTATCCTGTCCTTGCTCTTGTATCAGGTAAATATATCACTGGATTTTTGTTGTTGTTGTTTGGGAAGCAAATTCTATGAAAAAGGAGAAAAGTTAGAGGAAGCCATAGACAGCATTAGAAATTACAGTAGAAATAGTTTCTTTTTGAAGAAAAATCAGTACGTGACTTTTCAGAAAGCTTATAATTCAGTGTTCCAGTCTCCTGTGTTTCCATGAAATTAAATTTACTCATTAGCCTTGTTTTAACTCAGTAAAAAAGGTAGCAATGTCTTATATCAACTTTTAAATTAGTCTTAAGTTTCAACTTCTGTCCCCAGCAGATTGCAGTTTGAAATGAACCAAAAAGTTAAGTAACCAACAAGATAAAATAGAGGCAAAATATATACACGGAGATATCCAAACATATGAGAATATCAAAAGATATTCCAGGAAGGGAAGTTTTCAGGTCAAATTTAAAGGATCTGGAATCAAGATTCAGTCAAATTAAGCTCTACGTTCTTTAGGCAAGTTGATTCTCCAGAACCGTTTGCAACATCTAAAAAATCAGATCATTGATTTTTCTTGATTTCCTTAATTTCACTTGATCACTTGAGGATCAAGTAAAACACACACATACACACAAAATAGTTAACAATCAGATTTGTTCTAGAAAATCTTACAGGCAGCAAAGCATGGCTTTAGAGTTCAAATTCTAGCTATTTACTACCTGGATTATTTGGAGCAAGTCATTTTCATATGCAAAAAAATGGAAATAAAACCTCAGTCAATTATAAAAATCTAAAAAGAAAAAAAGTCATTAAACTTTTATATAGTATAAACTATATCGCTATGTTCCAAAGTAGATTTTCATGTACTCTTCTGGGAGTACAGTTAGGAAGAATTCACTTATTGACAAGCTTTTTAATGTCACTTCATACCAGCAGCTTTATTTACAAAGGGAGAACATACAGGTATCCATTGTAAGTCAGAGATCATCTCTACATTTCAGAACTTCACTCGGTTTAAGGGCCAACAAAAGGAGGTTTCCTCTTTCTGTACCTGTCTTGCCTGTTTTTCTTTGTACATGGTGTGTAGTACTAACACGTGCATTACCATAGCAGGTAGTTTTCAATTTGAAGTTTGCTGGAGAAAGGTGCATTATAAGGTTCTGTCCTCCTTTACAAATTGAAAAAGTTAGACTAGAATGGTAATCATTTGATCTATCTCAAATACATGAATCATGGATGGCTATAATTTCAAAACGTATGCTTAATAATAGCAGAGTGATTTTAAAGTATGCTAATAAACATTTTGGAAGCATGTGTTCTATGAAGATGGTACTGCTAACAGATTCTTAGTCCTGTATCACCAGACTGAATCTGTTATGTTTGAGATCAGTTGCTGATCCTGTTGTTTCTTGGTACAGCATCATTAGCTAAAGGTGACACACATTCATATGTTCCTGCCAGTATTTCTTCATAAATGTCATAACATAAAAATAAATTTAATATCTGCAATATAGAATTCATCTTAAAATTCATCATGTGATTCATATCAAGAATAATCTGGGGAATTTTGGTAAAATGTGTTCATGTTCTAAACCTCACTCCCAGCCCTCTGAGAGCATTTAGGAGTATGTGTGTATCAGGATGTTTTTCTGTGAATAATAAAGCCCCACCATTATTTTAGTACCTTTATTCTAATCTACTTTGTTGGTGTGAAGCAAAAGTAATAACTTATTACCAACTAATACTTAGAGAAAGAAGATATACTTAAAATCAGTACAGTATTTGGTTCTAAGACCCTCTTCCAAGTGAATCTTGAAGTGTGGTCTGTGGGCTCCAATTTATAAATGGATTACTGGATTACTACTATTATATTTGAAAGCCAAGGAGAATTTACTAGTTCTTCTAAAAACTAAAAGGAAATGGTCATGACCAAGTCTTACCAGATAATCAAGTCTAGATGGTTGGTTCTTAATGCAGTAACAAACATAATTCATGCTTCCAAGTTTAAGTAAGATCAAAGGTATTTTAATTTTTAATGCACCAGGGGAAAGTGGACCCAGAAGTGGAAGGACGGCAGCTACACATTATGCACATCACATCACTGTCAATGTTACAGATCCTCTCGTGTGTTCAGCTTTCTTACAGACACATCAAAGGTTGCAGAGAAGCTCAATAAAACTAAATCAAAAGATAATTGGAACAGTGACTACGTGAGTAACTTGTCAACCCATCTCTTTCAAAGCCAGGTCGGTTTATATAGTGCATGCATCGTAGTCGTATGAAATGGCGTCTTGGTGCATTCTTCTCAAAGGGCTATGGCAGCAGCTTTAAGACTACTAGCATATCACACAGGTCATTTATTCACAGACAGACTGCTGTACCGCTAGGACTATTAACGGTTCCTTTTAAGTTCAAATGAAACTGTCACAAGACAGACTTGATGTATTTGTATATACTAGGAAATTTTAGAAATAGCCATTTATTATTTGGATTAAATGTGTGATTTGCTCTGGAATACAGAGTACAATTTTCAGTTTATAGCCAGTCTTCACATGAGCAGATTCATATCACTGCAAGACACAGGAGTTCATAAATAAAATTCTACTCAAGTAGGCGGTACTAACAAGTCAACAAAATCTCAGGATTACATAGTTCTCTTCACCAAAGATGAGTCTCTCGGATTTCAGCAATAATTTGACTGGCTCCTTGTAATGCCTGCATTAAAGAAGATGATAAAAATTATAAATGTTTAAATTATAATACCAAAGAATCTGAATTAATATGGGATAATCTCTCCACTTTATATGTGGTTGATTCATATCTTTGCTGAAATTTGAATCGAATCAAGTACCAACAGAGTAATATTCAGCCATCATACAAAGACTATATATATATATATATATTAAATAATATTTTAAATATTATTTAAAGCATTTTAAATAAAAATGTTTATACCTACAACACAAATAAGTTGGGTTGTAATTTTAAATAATTTTATTTTAAATAATAAATGTTTATACCTACAGCCCAAATAAGAAAATTTTTTAAAAATTCACAGTTTACCTTTAGCATATCAGCTGCTTCTTTCCTACGTTGTGCCATGTCCTCAGATTCAGTCAGAAGATCATCCAATAGGGATGATTTATACAGCTGTCCTACTAACTCACTCTGAAGAGTATCTTTCACATGATTAACCAAAAAATGCATTACTGCCTTTGGCACACTGCAAAACAATCAAATAATCCATTTCTTTGAGAATAAAAACCTAAATTTTTAAAAATACATATATTTCAAAACGATTAAGAAATTATCCAGCAGTATTCTAGTCTGGTTTATATACATAATACTAACCTGTCTTGAATATTCTTTCTGACAATAAGAAAATATGATTTGATGAGTCGTTCAATAACTTCACAATCTCGCTGTTCACGGGCAGACAGTTTTCGTGCAACAGGTACTGGCTAAATTGGGTGAAGCGGAGAACAAATTTACTGTTGTGCCATTTTGAAATGACAACACATAACAATACGTTTTTGAGATACCAGTTCCTTCTGTCTTTTAAAATGCTTTCGTGGTAATTTGGTTCTTTGTCCTCAACCAAATTCTACAGCTTACCACATCCAGCAAATTCACAGCGTGGCCTTTTTGTGGACTGGCTGGCATAATTGGAATTGGTTTTGATTTTTCCTCAGCTAGTAACTCCTCAGCTTTTGAAGTTTTCAGCATTCCTCTCCAGTTGCCTGTTGTTGGTTCTTGAACAGCATCTCCAACCCCACCACCTCCAGATGCAACCTGAAAAAAACGTGTTCCAAGACCTGTACCAACCATATCAAACTGGCATTATCTAAACAAAGTTAATTTTTTTTGATAGGAGTCAAAGAGAATACCCATCTAGTACTCATCTGGAGTTAATCTATTCAGAGAGATAGCAGGGTCAGAAAGAGATGGTGACTGGCATGTACAACTGGAACCCTGAGCTGTCTAAATAAGAGGTCCTGTTCTAAATTGCTGGCAAGGCCTTGGCCAGGATCTTAAATTCCCTTTTTATTACTTGCTAACTTTTCAAAGTTTTTCCTCCTCTCCAACCTCTAACATTAGAGACTGTGGAGAAAATATGAGCTACCCTTTAAAAACAAGACTGGCCATTAAAAGCACAAGGAGAGCCAAAACTGCTATTCACATTATTTCTTCAAAGTAACTTTAAACACTGTTGAACTGTGATCTCTCTGAAAGTTCAGTGAACTCATGTCTCCAAAAGTTAAGACTTTATATATTTCTCAAGTCAGTTTATGTTCCTTACAGTCACAGGATAAAAGTAGGAATGCTTTAATTAACAGAAACAAGAACACACTCATGATTCTATGAGTTCGCATGCATGCTTGTGTGTGTGTGTTAAGTCATGTCCAACTCTTTGTGACCCCATGGACTGTTGCCCACCAGCCTCCTCTGTCCATGGGATTCTCTAGGCAAGAATACTGGAGTGGGTTGCCATTTCCTCCGCCAGGGGATCTTCCCGACCCAGGGATCAAACCCACGTCTCCTGCATTGGCAGGTGCATTCTTTACCACTGAGCCACCTGGAAGGCCCAATGATGACATTAAGCTGCCTAAAATGTGGAATATGACAAACACAACATCAGTCCCCTCAATGTTTATACCCTTGAGAAAGGATCTGCTAAAAGAAATCTAGTGTTGTCATTAATCACAAGTGCTTTTGCACCTTCTTTTTTAGGATATCTGTTAGTCTTGATTTATAAAAGAAAAATGACTGTTTAAGGTAACAGGGAACACTAATTCATCAATATTTAAGACATGTTTTTATATATTCTTTAAGATTTTACAATCTAAAATGAAGATAAAATGGCATTCAGAATTATAGAAATAAAAATGACTTTATATAAATTTAACAGTGTTATAGCAATTGTTAAATGTTTTTTGTATCATTTTGATTCAAAACACTGCTCAAAATTTGTCTCTAAAATATGTATTAAAGATGATGTTTATCAATATATAGGTGGAATATTTATATACTACTTTTCAAATGAGTAATTGTATTTCTAAATGCCTGTTAACCATACATGAGTGATAGACCTACATATGAAATCTTAAGGAGAGTGAGCAAATTCAAGGTGAAGCCATGAGTAAAATAAAAAGCAATGATTTAAATGGTTCTCTTAAGATCTTAGTACAGTGGGCTGAGAGAAGATAAGACATTTAATTATAAGGCTTTATCTGAGGTTCAGAATCTTAAACCTGGACAATAAATAAAGAAAGGAGCTGAATGGCAAAAATAAAAATAAGAATGGGTCTGAATAACTTACAGGTTATTTTATCAAGAACTGACAACAGTCTCAAACTCTCACAGTCCCCCTCTATGCTCTGAATTTGCTTAAGCTGTTGAGGCATATGTTAAGCTTTAGGGTGACAAGTGCATAAGAAGGAAGTGACAAGTGCGTAAGAAAGCATAAGAAAGAAGCCTAAGAGGACCATCTGTTAGCACTGGACAGATCTCAGAACCTTTAAAGAGGAAAAGTCCAAAAGTACAATTTTCACCTCCAGAATTTTAATTCCCTACCAAAATATTAAATTCAACACTATTCTTGAAGGTTACAGAAAATGGTGGGAAAGGCTATTATTATTTAAAACAATGTTAAAACTAGAATAAATACCATCTTAGAAGTTAGTTGAATAAGAGAAACATTAAACATAACAAAGACAATGAGAGATAGATGCCACTGTTACAAACAAGTTCTTCAATGGTTTTGAAGACAGTGTTTCTGAAAACCAGGGGTACCAACATTTTCATTGTGAAGCAAGACTCACATTTTTAGTTTCTCTTCTGCTGTCCTGAATTAACTGTTAAAAGATATGTTAAAACATGCATTTTAACAACCAAAATTTAAATACCGATGGCTTGAAATTCAGAAAGTGCAGGATAATTTCCTCTTTAAATTCTTTTTCTGTGTGCATCTTCTATATTGCAAGCAAAAGCATGTTAACAAATTTATGTTATGAAAATACACTGTTAAACGATTCAAAATTTCTATTAAGACTAAAATTTGATCTTAGCACAATATCCCATATTAATATTCTGCTATTCAGTGTATTGTTTCCAGATGATTATGTTGCACCAAATTAGGCATGCAGGCTTAGATTAAGAATCAGAACAGACCTTGCCATCAGCCTCAGCAGAAGCAGCAGGGGAGGGCTCCTGGGAGGCAGGTGCCAAAGCACTTGGAACTTTAGAAGACTAAAGGCAAAAAATTCAGGGAAAAAAAAAAATCAAGGATGCCAAAAATGCATTCAGAAACATTCTATAAATACGAATTTTCCCCATGAAAAACAAAAATGGGACATAATGTTTATTTTGCCTTATCTTCTGTACTATTGTCACTGTTGTCACCTTTGTTTAAGACTTGTTCAGATGAATTCCTAAGAAAAGTTCAAATCCAAAAGCTTCATTTTGATTTTTACAAGCTGATAAAATCTTTTCTGGTAAAGAATTCAAGGTAACAAATTTTTACACAAAAACTTTAATATATGCAACTATTACAGGAAACTAAAACCTGGTACGCAAATATTGTCATCTTCCCTTTCCAAAAAAGCCTCTTGTTACAATAAAGTCATTAGTCATTTCAACTAATTTTACAAAGTTGACAGTCACTGAATTCTTCAAAAAGCCTTGATACTTAAAGATAAAATATTTTTAATACATTGGAATAAATGCTTAATCTTTAAATTACTCAAAGCCGTTCTGAAACTTGCATACCTTTACTCAAATATGCTAATGGAATATTAAAGTGAGAAGAAAAAATTACTCCTAGAACTCAGTAATATTCTGAGGCTCACCAATCCATCTCTGCATATTGGTTGGGAATATGCTTTAAAAACATTTTTTACCTTGTCTCGTGATACAGCTGAAGGCAGTTCTCTTGCTAGCCTGTTTCTCCTTTGTTCCTATAAAACACAAGCAAGCATAAGATTCATGATTATCAGAACATAAGAGATGTCAGCTACTAAAAAAAATGTTCAGCTTAATTGAAAAGTATGGAATAACTAACAGTATATCCTCCCACTGTTGAGACTCATACCATAATTATATTTTGAAACAAACAAGAAATCATTTAACCTGATGCTTCTCAATCTTTTTTCTGCTCCAACATACCTGAGGGATAAATACAACATCAGTAATAGTGGCTTTCTGTACCAAGAATTCTCAAGGGAGGGGCAGTGGACCAGCATCATCTCTGCCTTTCCCACTAAGTTAAGAATCACTGATTTAAACTGTTCCCACATAAAAGTGTACATAAGCCTTCAACACACCATATAGAATCTGAAGTACACAGATCACAGAAAACTTAAGCAAAGCCTTTAAAAATCACTCCAACCTGCTGACATTTGTGTTACATTCACACAGTTCTCACAAAACAGTAAGAAATATCTATAAGAATGTTCTGCTTTCTTAGTGTTAGAAACTGACAGTCTGTTCTATAACTTGGGCAATTTAACAGACTGATCACCTGCCACTCTTCTAGTTTGTTGATATCATCAATATAATTCTGGTACCAAACTAAAGAAACTGTAAATTCAAACCAATAGCACCTACTGTATGTAAAGCACCATAATAGGTGCAAGACTATGAAAATACAGAAGGACGAAGGTGTTAATACTGGCTCACAAGCAGCATCAAATACAGCAGAAAAGCATTTAAGTTAAATGCAGTCAAAATGCTCCTGAGTAGAAAGCATTTCATGAACACTCAGACTTGCAAAAAAGGTGTAAGTTAACAAAGCTTCACAATGTTGTTTTTGGGTAAGAAAATTTTGTAACAAATTATACTAACTTTTCACTTACCTAGTGATAAAAAATATAGGAAATGATAAAAATATATGGATTTTTAACAACTTTCAGAATTACAAGTTAGCATTTAAATGTACATTTTGAAGAAGAACACAAAGCAAAAGGCAGAGGAATCAAGAGACCAGAAATTTTCATGCTAGTCTATTACCAACCATTACCAACCAGTTATGACCTTAGCCGGCCCCGGAGAGCTGGCTTACTTGCTTTGTTAACTGAACAAGTTACTAACTCTCAGCCCCGGTTTCCTAGTCTATTAACATTACCTTTATAAGGTTGCTCTAAAGATTAAATGAGAGTATCTATGTGTTTGTTCTCTGACACAGTTATTAAAATCAGAGACATTCACCTGTAAGAAAAATACTGATCTGAAATCATATCATAAATGACCTTGTCAGTACTAGAAAAACTGTTTCAGACAAAAATCTTCCTTGAAGGTTTCCATGTTACAAGAACTAACTCCTATCTTAAAGAAAGTGTCTACATGCCAATTTTTAACATGATAATTGTTATAGAATCCACTTTCTTAAGTGTTTTCAAGTGCCTTACTTACATGTGTTTTGTAATTTTTTCTGGCCATGCTACCCAGCTTGCAAGACCTTAGTTCTCCAATCAGAGACTGAAGCTGGGCCACAGCAATTCTCTGGAATTTTTTTCTGACAATAGGAGTTACCTCAACTATGCAGCTAAAAAACAGTTCCCTGTATCTGTTAAAGAGAAGGTGCTTTCCCCCTCTAACAATGTCCAGCAAAATATGCAGGAAAGTAACAGCTGTTATCAGCTGTGGGTCTCGGGTTCTTCATCTTTTCAACTAAAAGGTCCCTTGCAGTTTCCAAATTCCATGTTTACAATTTTCTCTCTCTGTGCATAAGAGAAAATTTGATACAGAAGAAAGACTGAGGTCTTCCTGGACTATGAAACAGCAGAAAATTTTACTGTTTTGTATAAAAATGGCAGAGAAAAAAATGCATGCAGATAAATCATTCTATCCATCAGCCTTGGCTCCTTCTGAGTTCTTATGCAACCTACAACATTAACCTCAAATGGAAAAAAGAAAGGATCCATGAAATGCAGCAATCATAGTAGTGGTGAAACAGTACTGTTTTTCCAAATACACTATAATTTAGGTAATTCTTGGATTGTTTCCTTCAAAGCTTTCAGAATCAAGTAAAAACAAGTTTAAACATCCATTGTTTTACATACTTCAGTCTAATAAACTGCAACAACAGTTAACTGAAATGGAACCAGGCAGTCCTTCAAATACAAATACTAAATCAATGAGTCCCAGATCCTCTCTGAGTTACAGTTTCATAAGCAGAAAATAAGAACAATCCCTCCAGGTGATTTTGAGGATTAAATTTAAGAAAACAATGTAATGCCCTCAGCATAATTCTTGGAATATGACAATAATAAGGTACATAAATGTCTTATAGTTATTCCTTGCTCAGTAAATTTGATATAATTGATCTAAAACAGATTTTCTCTCTCAAAAAACACAAATTCAAATTGTATTTACCTCTATATTGTTGTTCATTAACCCACAAGCATCAGCAAAGTCTGGATGTTTTGTGTTGATATAAGCCAATTCAATTGCTACTAAGTTATGGACCTAGAAAAAAATAAAATTAGGCTATATACAATATTATGTCAACCTAATTTTAATTTAGGAAACATATTAACTTATTTAACAGATAAATTCTGAAAGACCGTACAGGAAACACACCTAAAGAAATACTTGATAATTATGCTTCAACTGATAAATCTTATACCAAATAACAATTTGCTCTCTCTTTTAAATTATTTATATTTCAGCATCTAAGACTGCATTTCTGACACTGAAGTAAATAAAAGTATACTGTTAGGGAGAAAAAAGTTATCTACTTGATGCGTATCTAACTTCCAAGCAACTTTGCTATATAAAAACCTTAGATCATCCACTATTCCATGTCAAAAGCTCAGGTTCAGTAATAAAACATTACAGAATCAGATATAAGTTAAAGATGTTAACTTTACTTGGGTAAAGGATACATTTAAAGGCCTGAGCTAACCTAATTGATTAGCCCTAATTATGAAGAACCTAGTGTAAATATATGTAGTTCAAAATCCTAATTGGGACAGTAATCAAAAAGGAAAGTTAAAATTAATTACTCTAGCATTATAGAGAGATTAAACTAAATCCTTCATTTCACTGTCCTGACAAATCTCAGGTATCAGAACAGCACTAAAAGATCAAAACCAGTGAAAATGATTTATTTAAATGAAATTCTGATGACTCTGGTATCAGTGGGTAGAGTCCAAGATCAGGCTAATCATGTTCTCACTCATTTTAATTCGTGGTTATGCTTGCCAGGAAAACAGCTGAGCAGCAGCACTTACATTCTATACTTCCAAGGATGGTTTTGTACTTGTAAAGTAAATGTAAGTAAATGTCCAATGGGGCTCACCACCCTTAGCCAAGGACCCAAATGCACTTTTAGAGACCAGAAAGGAAAAAAAGAAACAGTCAACAATTAGAGGCAATATGGACAATTTCAAATGCTTATCTCATATTTACGCCAATTTCAGGATTTTATTTTTAAGGATAGCAGCCATGATATTATGACATTAGGTCATCAAACAAGCAAGCTGTACAAAGAGCCAAATTATCCTGACATACATCAAAGTTAGAAAATAACTTGCTATATAAAGACTCAGTTTACCAGGGCTGAAGATAAAACCAACTTTCCATTAGAACAGTGCTGCTATATGTACGTGTGCTCAGTTGTGTCCGACTCTGTGGATGTGAAGTAAGTAGAGCCACAAAATGGAAAAAGTTTAATGGCTAGGCTTAAAAAAAATCCTTGTCTATTATGTTACATATGAGGGCACTGTATTAGAAAAAAGTATTATTTCGTTTACATCCAGTCAAAAAATAGTTTTTTAAGGTGGTAGTATTTTAATAGATCAATGTAACCCCTAGCATTAGTGATTCTACATAACTGCCAGGATGTGACTTGAAGACATTTTATCAAAGGTATCCTACTAATACCTAAAGGCAGCTGAAATTAAAAATTATGGACAGGAAACTAATTACTATTGAGTGTCTGCTTATGTTTTAGACACTCTGTGAGAAATTTGCAAATGATATCTCTTTGAACCTTCCCAACATACTGGAGAGCTATTATTTTAGTCTGTTTTACAATCAGGAAACTTACTAAGTGATACATTTACCAAAGTCACATGGCTGGTGAAAGCAGAGCCAGATTCAAATGAAGATCTTAGTCCAAAACCTTTATAAAATAGGAAGCACTGAAATTGTCATGAAGTCTGGGTTCTACTCCCAGTTCATCCACAAACTAGGTGTAATGTGGGTTTAAATGATTCCTGACATCTTTGGTCTCAAACCTTTTAAAATGAAAACGTTACTCACTGATGTCTTCATACTTGTCTGCTTCTAATCACACGTCTTTCTCCCTCACCCCTGCTCTTTTTTTAATTTCCATTATCTCTTTTCAAGGCAAGCAAGATAAAAGTGTATTTGTAGATGGCTACTCTCCAATTTAGTTTCTTGTCCATGGATAAAATACACAGTTGATTAAGACATATATTCTTACCTGTTACTTAAGAGTACTGCTTTTGACTGTGGTTAATGGTAATAATGTGGCCTACATTATTCAAACATTGCTTACTTAAAAGTCACACAGTTTGAATCTTGGCTGAAATACTTAATATGTGACCTTGGGAAAATGAATCTCCCTGGGCCTTCCTTACTTTGTTATAAAATAATACCTATTGCATAGAATTATTGTCAGAATTAAATAAAACAATTCATGTCAAGCATTATAGACAATTCCTGGTGCCACCATCATCAATTTTAGGCCATCACTCTCATCCTCCTCACCATCCAAAGTACTTAGTAACACAGTTTCCTTTAGTTGAAACAGTTTTGTTAATTTTTTCAACCTTAGGAGCCAGCTAGATATTAGCAAGAAGAAGAATGTATCTGATTCACTCAGTGATGAATATGCTTTCCTTCAAAAGAAATAACCATCTCTGGCTAATAGAAATGGAACAAAGTATCTTGTCCAGACTTTAAACAGGTAACATTTTTTACCTTTTGGAAAATGGGATGTTTCTGGTTTGCCAATAGGTGTCTGAGACCTTTGATTACATTTTTAATCCTTACATTTTTTTACTGTGCGTGTCTATAATATTTCACTTTTTGTTTCTTGTATAGTAGGTTCTTATAATATATTTATTTTTATTGAGCTGTGCCCAGTCATGTCTGACTCATGGCCGCCCCATGGACTGTAGCCTGCCAGGCTTCTCTGTCCATAGGATTTCCAGGCAAGAATACTGGAGTGGGTTGCCATTCCTACTCCAGGGGATTTTCCCAACCCAGGGATCAAACCTGTGTCTCTTGGGTCTACCTGCATTGGCAGGCATATTCTTTACCATTGCGCTACCTGGGAAGCCCATATATATAATAAAGCATACCTGAATACAATCCTCAACAGTAAACTTTTGCTGGCTATTTTTAGGAAAATGTGGCTGCAGGCTAACAATGACTAAAATATGAGGAAAAATGCATTTTATACTAGAACTACTGAAGTTTCCTTTGAAATAAGACTGAAATTCACTTCTTTTTCTTTTTGATACACTGGGAAACATTATGCCTAAACTCATAAAGTATACAAAATGATTTTATTAACAGTGACTAGAATGATTTATGAAATAATAGCTCACCATTTCATTTGTAACAGGCAACCGTTTACGAAGAAGACAAGTCACTACTTCAACTATGGCATCATGAAGTTTAGGGAACCGCAACAGCTCCTATATATGATGGAAGTAAGAAACAGTCTGTTTGGTTTGAAGGAAAATTAATCACTGAAATACTAAACCAGATTTGGAAGCTATATTTAACTATACTATTTCAAATATCACTTTTAGATAAGGAACTAAAATTTTAACTTTTAGTCCATCTTCTATATTTCCTCCTGTCCCTTGAAACTATCACCTCATGTCTTTTACTACTTAATCAGAAACCTGTTACATTTCTCAATACCTGTGTACTGTAATTGCTACAGTGCTGAATGATCCTTTGCATTTCTTCATGAACCAGTTCCACACAACGGAGGCTGGGCTCTTCCAGACGTTTAATTTGCCGTTTGACCAGTAACTCAAATGAAACTTCAGGCACAAACAAAGCAGGACGTGGACCCTAAAAAGATACAATCATGAGCTCTTATAGCTATGTATAATTTTGGTTCTTCCCTAAGGTTAAAATAAATCACATTTTTTGGCATTTTTTCATGAAAAGTACTTCCTAATTTCAATAAGAGCAAAATAACAAACTGTCCCATTCATTAAAAAGGATATATGGATTAAAAAATAATCTTTAACCTCATTTTAAAAAATTCTAAAAGTTAAGCATACTCACAGTTGCATTTCTAATGGCAGTCAAAATGTCAATAGTGTTAAGGCCACCAAGAGGGTCAACAGATTCTAAGGTTCGCCCAAAAGTTTCATGGAAAATATAACATATTCGAGCACCACCACATCTGAAAGGCAATGAAATATATGATTTCTGGTATTACTAAAAGGGAAAGACACTACAAACTAGAAGTCTTTCTGTAAGCATTAAGATGATGGACAACTACATTTAGACCATTTCCATGTATTCTCAACTGTTATGAACCACTTTCTCTGATCTTTTTAATGGGGAAAGGAGTCACTTCACAAAAGGCATTCATGTATGCATGTGCACATGCGCACACACAGAGTAAACTGTTCTGTCAGAAAACATCAGTTAACTAACAACGACTAAACATTTTTCTCTGCTCTAGTTTTCAACTAGACCACACGCTCCTTAAGGATAAGAAAAGTATCCTACTAATTTCTATTTATTCACAATCTAGAGTAGAGATCAGCGAACTTTTTCTATGAAAGGCCAATTAAATACTTTTAGACTTTTCAGGCCTCTGTCACAACTTGCCAATTCTGCCATTGAGCACAAAAGCAACCACAGACTGTATGTAAACAAATAAGCATAGCTATGTTCCTGTAAACTTACACACACTAAAATTTGAACTTTACATATACACTACATAAAAAATTCTTTGAATTTTTTTTCAACTATTTAAAAAATGTAAAAATGATTCTTAGTCAATGGGCTTATCCCTGCTTTAAACAAATTAAATCTCTACGCCTACCTACTGGATACCTTGTGTTTCCTGTCTTAATGACTAGAAATCCTGGTATTATCTTTTATTTTTTTTCATTCAAGTCCAGTTGAAACTTTTCAAATATGGTATATCCCCCCAAATCATTCATTCTTCTCTATTTTAACCATCACTATTCACTACTTTCTTACAGTAGCCTAGGCAGAAGGTACCAGCCTAACATTATACTAAGTGAAATAACCCAGACAGAAAAGGTCAAATATTGTATGATTTTCCTTATATGAAATATCTAGAATAGGGAAATTCACATAGACAGAAAGTAAGTCAGAGGTTACCATGGGCTACGAGAAGAAAGGAAGACAAGTACCACTGCTTATTTGATACAGAGTTTTTGTTGGGATGATGAAAAATCTTGGAAATAGATACTATTTGATGGTTGTACAATATTGTGAATATACTTGGTAGTACGTATTATACTTTAAAATAGTTAAAATTACCAGTAACTAGTCTCTCTGCCTCCAACCTTTACCTTCTCCAAATAGTTTGCATAATGACCAGAATTACCCTTCTAAAGTGGGGAACTCCTGTGACCAAAAATGTTTTCATTTTTTTATAGTAGGAAGCTCTTCAAATTCTGACACATTACACTTTCCACAGTCTTGTTCTTATTAGACACCTTTCCTGCCTTACTTCCTGTTACATCCCATCACTGTACGTGCCATTCTCCAAATTCACCCTGCACTATTCTCTGCTGTTCCAAAGCCTAAAATACCCATCTGCTTACTGCTTACGGCCTTCCCCATATTCTATTCACAGCCCAACCCAAATGCATTCCAGCCATGGAGCTCTCCCAATCCTTGAAAGAGATATAAGTGGTCTCTCTTCAATGTTCTAATGAGGCTTGATTAGATAATTACAAAGATATAAATATTCTATGGAGTTGACTCACACAGAAGGCTATCAGGGTCACATGAAAGTACACAGAACTGTACACCCACACACACATGAAGTGTAACGGGTGAAATCTGAATAAACTTTGTGGATTGTACCAACGTCCATTTTCTTGCTTTGTTATTGTACTACAGATATGCAGGATGTCAACGCTGGGGGAGGTGGGGTGAAGGGTGAATGGGACCTCTCTGTATATTTATCTGCAACTTGCTAGAAACCTATAGTTATTTTTCAAAAGTAAAAGGCTTTTTAAAGGTGAGAGTTCAGAGAAATATATTCTTATATATTGCTACTAGTAATACAATACAATCTACTACTAACATCCCAGGTGGCACTAGCGGCAAAGAGCCTGCCTGCCAATACAGGAGGATGTTACAGAACTCCTAACATGTTGGAGGACGTTAGAGATCCAGGTTTTATCCCTGGGTCATGATGATCTCCTGGAGGTAGACATGGCAACCCACTCCAGTATTGTTGCCTGGAGAATCCCATGGACAGAGGAGCCTGGTGGACTCCAGTCCACAGAGTCGCAAAGAGCCAGACACGACTGAAGCAGCTTAGCGTGCACTACTAACAGAGCAATGATAAGAGACTCTGAGGGTGTGATGCACCTTTGATCTAGTAATTCTACTGCTAGAAATTTACCCTAAGGATTTACTTGGATACATGCTCCAAAGATAGTCCATCACAACATTGTATATATTTGTATATAACTGAAAGCAAACTACCAAGAGTAGGGGACTGATTGAACAAATAAGAGTATATGTCTAAAAACGAAAATACAAATATGCAATTTCTACTAGCTGTTTGTGACAAGCTGATTTAAAGAAATGATTCTGTAGCATCTGATTTTTAAAGGTGTGTATTATAGGCATTTATATGTTCTATAAATATATAGAAAAATGTCTAGATTAATGCCAAAGTAATAGGGATTATTTCTGGATGATGGAATTGAAAGTAATTTTATCGTTATACTTTACTCTTTTTCCTTATCTGCATTTTTTTATTTTTTCATGAACAATGTTGTTGTACATATTAAAGAAACAAACTTTTAAATTAGAAAATGTTATACTTATCAATTAAAGTCTTGTTTTTTAAAAAAAACACCTGAAAGTTTACCATGTTTTACATATTTTTACATACTTTATAAGGCATTTTACATACATATCAAATATCATTCATAATTTCTACAAAATGATATTCCTGTTTTACAGATAATAAATCATAATCAGATAATCTCAAAGTCACTGTAACAAAAGATCTTTATCTTTCTTCTTTATCTAACCTAGCAATCCAGGTAGCCAAATCCATAGAGAAATTTCTTACTTACAGCTCTGAAGTTTCAATATATTTTGCAGTTCCTTCAATAGTATTACAATATTCTGTGGCAAATTTGGTAATAAGCTGGAGTAAAGTAGCACTTTTATCATCCACAGGTTCACCATAGCTATTTAGAAGAGACTGATATTGAGCAGCTAGAACATTTATTCTCGTTTTCAACTCTGGTAAGCAATCTCTGATGTGATGCATCAGTAACCTAACAAAGGTTAGAAAGGAAGAATTTTAAAGTAAAATTGTGTATTTTGAAGATCCAAGGAGCTCAAATTTTAAAAATGCAAATAATGGGGAAACCTGTCAAACAACTTGTCTTGGCAGGAAATAATGCAATTTTAGAATAGACGTAAATACTTAGTCTGAAAAAAAAAATGACAGGAAGGAAACTGTCTTGTTAAAATGCCTTTTAAATTTGCCTTCAATCCAATAAATGGTAACAACTGCTAGAGAATCAAATATAAATTTAAAGAATTTTTTCTCTATTACAGCAATTACCTTAAAGAAAGTTAGCTACACAATCTAATTATACCTACATTATTTTGGTTTCTGACTTATCTTTTATAGTAGGTACTCAGCACAGTGAAAATCAATCTTGTTAAAATCCATGTCCATCCACTTTTAATTTATTTAGGGAATAAGCAAAGACACAGCCATGATTTAGCAACTGAATGACAACAACAGAAGGAAATAGCTTTCACTTAAGTTGTGTATAAATAGTCTAGAAAGTTCTTCTAATTCTTTGAATGATCTAATACCATCAGTGGGTATTAAGAATTCAAAGGAAAAAAAAAGAATTCAAGGTATACAGCTTACATTCTTTTTATAACAGGACTAGAAGACATGCTAATTAGGACAAGATTATGTGAAAATTGTATATTTTAATTCAGTTCTTGAAATACAAAATGGAAATGACATCAACTGCCATCTATTTCTATCATCAAAGTAGAATGACTGTAAATAATTTCATGATTAATGTATTTTAAAAATCACTTGAGCATTCCTAGATTACATGATGATTTAATGCCAACTACCTCAATAAAAGGGTTTCCCAGGTGGCACGCTAATGGTAAAGAAACCACCTGCTAATGCAGGAGATGCAAGAGACACAAGTTTGATCCCTGGGTTGGGAAGATCACTTGGAGAAAGGAATGGCAACCCACTCCAACATTCCTGTCTGGAAAATTCCTGGACAGAGGAGCCTGGCAGTCTACAGTCCATGGGGCGGCCATGAGTCAGACATGACTGGGCACAGCTCAATAAAAATAAATACATTATAAGAACCTACTATACAAGAAACAAAAGTGAAATTTCATAGACAAGCACATTATAAAAATGTAAGGAATTGAAAATCAAAGGTCTGAGATACCTACTGGCAAACCAAAAGCATCTCATTTTCCAAAAGGTAAAATGTTACCTGTTTAAAGTCCGGGCAAGATACTTTGTTCCATTTCTATTAGCCAGAGATGGGTATTTCTTTTGAAGGAAAGCATATTCATCACGGATTGAATCAGTTACACTCTTCTTATTGTTAATATCTAGCTGACTCCTAAGGTTGAAAAAATAACAAAACTGTTTCAACTGAAGTAAAATGAGGTACTAAGTGCTTTGGCAACATCCACTGGATCATGGAAAAAGCAAGAGTTCCAGAAAAACATCTGTTTCTGCTTTATTGACTATGCCAAAGCCTTTGACTGTGTGGATCACCACAAACTGGGAAATTCTGAAAGAGATGAGAATACCAGACCACCTGACCTGCCTCTTGAGAAATAGGTATGCAGTTCAAGAAGCAACCGTTAGAACTATACGTGGAACAACAAACTGGTTCCAAATAGGAAAAGGAGTATGTCAAGGCTATATATTGTCACCCTGCTTATTTAACTTATATGCAGAGTACATCATGAGAAATGCTGGGCTGGATGAAACACAAGCTGGAATCAAGATTGCTGGGAAAAATATCAATAACCTCAGATATGCATATGACACCACCCCTATGACAGAAAGTGAAGAACTAAAGAGCCTCTTAGTGACAGTGAAAGAGGAGAGTAAAAAAGTTGGCTTAAAATTCAACACTGAGAAAACTAAGATCATGGCATCCAGTCCCATCACTTCATGGGAAACAGATGGGGAAACAGTGGCGGACTTTGTTTTTTTGGGCTCCAGTTTCACTGCAGATGGTGATTGCAGCCATGAAATTAAAAGACGCTTACTCCTTGGGAGGAAAGTTATGATAACCTGGACAGCATATTAAAAAGCAGAGACATTACTTTGCCAACAAAGGTCCGTCTAGTCAAGGCTTTGATTTTTCCAGTAGTCATGTATGGATGTGAGAGTTGGACTATAAAGAAAGCTGAGTGCCAAAGAATTGATGTTTTTGAACTGTGGTGTTGGAGAAGACTCTTGAGAGTCCCTTGGACTGCAAGGAGATCCAGCCAGTCCATCCTAAAGGAAATCAGTACTGAATATTCATTAGAAGGATTGATGCTGAAGCTAAAACTCCAATACTTTGGCTACCTGATGTGAAGAGCTGACTCATTTGAAAAGACCCTGATGCTGGGAAAAATTGAAGGCAGGAGGAGAAGGGGACGACAGAGGATGAGATTGTGGGATGGCATCACCAACTCAATGGACATGAGTTTGGGTAAACTCTGGGAGTTGGTGATGGACAGGAAGGCCTGGTGTGCTGCAGTCTGTGGGGTCACAAAGAGTCGGACACGACTGAGCAACTGAACTGAACTGAAGTAGTTTGGATGGTGAGGAGGATGACAATGATAGCCTGAAATTAATGATGGTGGCACCAGGAACTGTCTATAATGCTTGACGTGAACTGTTTCATTTAATTCTCACAACAATTCCATGCAATAGGTATTGTCTCATTTTATAACAAAGTAAGGAAGGTCCAGAGATATTAATTTATCCAAGGTCACATATTAAGTAATTCAGCCAAGATTCAAACTGTGTGACTTTTAAGTAAGCAATGTTTGAATAACGTAGGCCACATTATTACCATTAACCACAGTCAAAAGCAGTACTCTTAAGTAACAGGTAAAAATATATGTCTTAATCAACTGTGTATTTTATCCATGGACAAGAAACTAAATTGGAGAGTGAAAGTGAAAGTGAAGTCGCTCAGTCGTGTCCGACTCTTTGCAACCCCATGGACTATAGCCTGCCAGGCTTCTCCGTCCATAGGATTTTCCAGGCAAGAGTACCAGAATGGGTTGCAAAATACAACACTTTTATAACGCTTGCCGTGAAAAGAGATAATGGGAATTTAAAAAAAAAAAGAGCAGGGGTGAGGGAGAAAGTCGTGATTAGAAGCAGACAAGTAAGAAGACATCAGTGAGTAACATTTTCATTTTAAAAGGTTTGAGACCAAAGATGTCAGGAATCATTTAACCCCACATTACACCTAGTTTGTGGATGAACTGGGAGTAGAACCCAGACTTCATGACAGCTTCAGTGTTTCCTATTTTATAAAGGTTTTGGATAAGATCTTCATTTGAATCTGGCTCTGCTTTCACCAGCCATGTGACTTTGGTAAATGTATCACTTAGTAAGTTTCCTGATTGTAAAACAGACTAAAATAATAGCTCTCCAGTATGTTGGGAAGGTTCAAAGAGATACCATTTGCAAATTTCTCACAGCAGAGTGGCCAAAACATAAGCAGACACTCAATAGTAATTAGTTTCCTGTCCATAATTTTTAATTTCAGCTACCTTTAGGTATTATTCAGTTCAGTTCAGTTCAGTTCAGTTCAGTTCAGTCGTTCAGTCTTGTCCTACTCCTTGCGACCCCATGAATTGCAGCACGCCAGGCCTCCCTGTCCATCACCAACTCCCGGAGTTCATTCAAACTCATGTCCATCGAGTCGGTGATGCCTCCAGCCATCTCATCCTCTGTCGTCCCCTTCTCCTCCTGCCCCCTATCCCTCCCAGCATCAGGGTCTTTTCCAATCAGTCAACTCTTCACATGAGGTGGCCAAAGTATTGGAGTTTCAGCTTCAGCATCAGTCCTTCCAATGAACACCCAGGACTGATCTTTAGGATGGACTGGTTGGATCTCCTTGCAGTCCAAGGGACTCTCAAGAGTCTTCTCCAACACCACAGTTCAAAAGCATCAATTCTTCAGTGCTCAGCCTTCTTTACATACCAATTCTCACATCCATATACAACTACTAGAAAAACCATACCCTTGACTAGATGGACCTTTGTCGGCAAAGTAATGTCTCTGCTTTTTAATATGCTATCTAGGCTGGTCATAACTTTTCTCCCTAGGAGTAAGTGTCTTTTAATTTCATGGCTGCAATCACCATCTGCAGTGATCTTGGAGCCCCAAAAAATAAAGTCTGACACTGTTTCCACTGTTTCCCCATCTATTTCCCACGAAGTGATGAGACCAGAAGCCATGATCTTAGTTTTCTGAATGTTGAGCTCTAAGCCAACTTTTTCACTCTCCTCTTTCACTTTCATCAAGAGGCTTTTTAGTTCCTCTTTACTCTCTGCCATAAGGGTGGTGTCATCTGCATATCTGAGGTTATTGATATTTCTCCCAGCAAAATTAGGTATTATTAGGATACCTTTAATAAAATGTCTCCCAAGTCACATCCCAGCAATTGCGTAGAATCATTAATGCTAGGGGTTACATTGATCTATTAAAATACTACCACCTTAAAAATCTCTTTCTTGACTAGATGTAAACTAAATAATACTTTTTTCTAATACATGAGTTTTCTAATACCGAGTGCCCTCATCATACATAACATAATAGACAGGGATTTGTTTTTTTTAAGCCTAGCCATTAAATTTTTTCCATTTTGTGGCACTGGTTACTTGATAAACATTTTCTGTTTAAAAGTATCTACAGGAGGTTTTAGTGAATCTCTTTTCTTCCTTTAGAGCAACAAATTCTTTAACAATACCAAGATTATAGTAAAAGGGGAAAATATAGGGACACTATCACATTTCAGACTGAATCAAAAACTTTAGGTTTGCTTTGAAATGAGAACACTGCGATCTTGATTGCTCACCTGTTAACTACTCCAATTATTCCCAGTTTGACTGGTATAACCCTTCCCATCAATACATCCATGGCATCAGTACCCGCATCCATGAGATCAAGTTTAGTGATTACAGCTAGGGTTCTGCGACCTGATAAATGCAAAAAAGAAAAGAAATGACCCATTAAATTAAGCTTTTAAGTATTAAGAAAGGAAAATCCTAATCTATAATCCCACCTAATGTTATCTCTGCCATCATTTTGTTAATGTTTGTCTAACCTTTGCTTACAAATATTTTTTAAAACTAATTTTAATCATGTTTAATTTTAAAATTTTTTCACATGTAATTTTTATTAGCTATTTTTGCCTAGCCTATATAGCAATTTATCTATTTCCATCAAAATTTCTATTTGATACTATAAGTAAAATAGAAAAGCATTACTAGCTAGACATACTCCTTTTAAAAATTAAAAACACCTCTCTTGAGGGCAGATTCACCTCTGTTAACCAAGCACATCATTAAAAATTTATATCCGTCCTTACCATCTGGATCTACCTCTCTTGAAATTTTCAGTGCCTCTGATGTTGCCATATCTGTATTGGCAGCAGTGACAGCGAGGATAATGGAATTTGGATTACTGATGAACCGAAGAATGAGCTCTCTGATTTGAAGCTCAATATCTTTAGGTTGATCACCTACAGGCACCTGAACAAAACAGAGATGATCAAGAAACAGGTAATAAAAATCAACTCAGCTTTTTCCCCTCATTTAATCCACAGAATATAGGTGTTACTCCATTTACAGACAAATAAAATGCATTTATATACTTCAGTGTTCATACAAATTTGGTAATATGTATAAGTCTCAAAATGTAACTCCTGCAAATATTAAACGTCTACCATGTTAAGGATTGGTCAGTGTTAACTGTCTAAAGACAAATTCATTCATTCACTCAATTAGCAAATATTTATTGACAACCTGCTATATTTCAGGTACTATTCCATATATCAGATTATATCACAGTAGTGAATAAACAAAGACCAAATTTCCTGCCTTCACTGAGTTTTAGTGATAAAAAGGAGGTAATAAACACTTCATATACATAGCATCTAGATGTTGGTAAGACTATGGAAAAAATAAAGACCAGGAGGCTAAGGAATACTTAGGTTAAAGCTTATACTTTAAACTATTATTTTAAATTGGATTATGCTTTTAGATTGAGTAATCAGGGAGACCTCACCCAGACAATGACATTTAAGAGAATGACTGCAGACTGAAAGAGATAAGGGAGAGGTACAGGCAGCTATCTGGGGGATGAACATTTGAACAAAATGGCAGAAGACTGACTGGAGCAAAAGGAGTAAGAAGAGTAATAAGAGACAGATCAAGGAGGTACTTTCAATCTCTCTAAAAACATAAGCTTTTACTCTGAGTGAAATGGGAAGCCTCTAGAAAGATTCTGAGCCAAGGAATGACAAAATCTTATTTTCACTTTAACAGTTATCATCCTGGCTGCTTAGTTAATAAATTATGAGGAAGACCATTTAGGAGACTATGGTGGTAATCCAGCTGAGATGACAGTGGCTAGCTCAGGATGGTAGCTATAAATTTTTAAGACATGACAGAGTTCCAGATATACAGGCACAGTTTGTTTTATTGCATTTTTCAGATTTTGCATTTTTTTACATATTGAAGGTTTGTGTCAACAAGAAAGTCTATTGGAGCCAATTTTTCCAATAGCATTTACTCACTCTGTGCCTCTGTATCACATTTTAGTAGTTCTTAAAATATTTCAAACCCTCCACCAGCAGAAAGATGACATCCAACTCACTGAAGGTGCAGATGGTTAGCATTTTTTTTAGAAATAAAGTATTTTTTTAATTAAGGTATGTACATTGCTTTATTAGACATAATGCTGTTACACACCTAACAGACCAGAGTACAGCTGACCCCTGAATAACACAGGGGTAAGGAGCACTGACCCCTTCATGTGCTTGAAAATCTGCTTTTGACTCCCCAAAAACTGAACTAGAAATATCCTCCTGTTGACTAGAAGCCTTATACCAGCAATAGGCAATAACATATATTTTATATGTATTATATGCTGTATTCTTACAATAAAGCTAAAGAAAATGTTGGTAAGAAAACTGTAAGGAAAATACATTTACAGTACTGTACTCTGTCAATACTTAAGTTTATGTCATCTGTTTACAAGATATCTCATCTATCAGTACCTGCATCAATACTGTCTTATGATACAAAACACTGTTAGTTGTTATACATTACTGACACTAAATACAAAAAAGGAAAAGATAACGTGAAAGAGAAATTCATATTTAAAGATATAACAATTCATGCACTGATAATGAAGTAGCAATAAGACTGTTTTATGATAGCCTAGTATAATTGAAATGATTGCTTCACAGTAGCCTAGAGTATGCAGCGAAGAGTGAATCATTATAAAATGTTTATAGATTCCAATGTTGAAGTCATATTCATAACACCACACAGAAACCAATTACCTGTGATGATGGGCTGATACGCAGTTTCTCCAATTACAAGTGAAGGCATACTACACAGTAAAATAATTCTTTGAAAGCAAAGTTACAAAACAGAAAAAAAAAAAAGAAAACCTAACACATTATTAATTTTATATTAAATATCACTCCCATTATGCCTATGTAGGGCTTTCCTGGTGGTTCAGACAGTATAGAATCCACCCACAATGCAGGAGACCTGGTTTGATCCCTGGGTTTGGACGATCCCCTGGAGAAGGGCATGGCAACCCACTCGAGAATCCCCATGGACAGAGGAGGCGGGCTACAGTCCACGGGGTTGCAAAGAGTCAGATGCAACTGAGCGACTAAGTACATGCCTGTGTAAGGATAGGCTACTCACTTCTATACAAGTCTTGTACATGATGTTCCACATAATGAGTACACAGGCAATGATGATAAAGATGACATAAAAACATACAGTTCTTGCCATATAGTTACTAGATTTCACAAGAAGACACATACAACAGAACCCATGATTATTTGCTATTTGTTAAGTGGAAGTGGATCACTCTCGTCTTCACATCAAGTAGATAAAAGAAGAAAAGGAGGAGCTGGTCTTGCTGTCTCAGGAGTAGCAGAGGCATAAGTGGAGGAGGCCGAAGGGGAGGCAGGCGAGGTAGGCACACTCAGTGTAACTTGATGGAAATACATCATAATTTCTGTCTGATACTTTTGTTTTTTCACTCCAAAAATGTTTCTGTATGGTTCCGTTCTTTCTTCAACCAAATCAAAAGTAGTCTTGAGTAACTGTGACTCTTCTCACAAAGTGCTTACTGTCCTTATGTTTTCCAGTACAGTTTCTTTTAAATCTTCTTTCCCACCATCTGGGCTTCCTAGGTGGCTTAGCAGTAAAGAATCTGCTTGTAATGCAGGAGACACTGGTTCGATCCCTCAATCAGGAAGGTGCCCTGGAGGAGGGAATGGAAACCCACTCTAGTATCCTTGCCTTAAGTATCCTATGGACAGAGGAGCCTGGTAGGCTACAGTCTATAAGGTCACAAAGAGTTGGACACGACTGAAGCGACTGACCACACATGCACCCCCCTCATCTGGCACTGTTTCAGAAGCACTCATCTCCATCAAGTTACCCTCTGTTAATTCCTCTCACGTAGTGTCTACTTTAGCTCTTGGATTTCTACGAGATCCATATCTTGAAAGCCTTCACCCATCTAACCCACTTTTTCTTTTTTGGTCGTGTCCACAGTTGCTTTTATGATTTCCTTGATTGGCTCTGTTGTAAATCCTGAAGTCATACATAGCATCTGGACACAGCTTTCTCCAGCAGGAAGTTATTATTTCAGGCTTCATGGCTTTTTTAACAACAACATCTTCAATAGTGTAATCCTTTCTAGACTTTCATGCTGTTCTCTCTATCAGGGTTCTCTTCCATAGGAATGACAATCCTTTCCATACAGTTCCATATGCAGTGAGCCTTAAAGGTCCATATGACCCCCTGATTTAGAGGGTGAATAAGGGACACTGTGTTTGGGGGCAAGTAGACCACTTCAACACCTGTGGCCTGGAGCACTGTCTAATACCAAAAGAACTTTAAGTCAGTCCATTACTGGAAAGGTACTTCCTGACTTCAGGGACAAAGCATTGATGGAACCAATCCAGAAAAAGGGTTATCTGTGTCCAGGTCTTCTTGTTGAGCAACCAAAAGACTGGCAGCTGGTGTTTAATCTTTTGCCTTCAAGGATCAAGGGTTAGCAGCTTTACAGATAAGGGCAGTCCCAATCATAAACCCCCTGCATTAGCACGGAATAGTAGAGCTGGCCTATCCCTTCCTTTCTTGAATTCTGGTGTTCACTTCTCTTCCTTACTAATAAATGTCCTTTGTGGCATTTTTTTTTCCCCAAAATAGGGCACTTTCATCTGCATTAACATTAAAAACCTGTTCAGGCAGCTATCCTTTCTCCTTAATGATTTTCTTAATGGCATCTGAGAACTCATCTGCTGCCTTCTATTAACTTGACTTTTCGTAAGCAAAACTTTCTAAAATTATCAAACTATCCTTTGCTGGCAATATATAATCCAGCTTTAGATCATTCACCTTCCTGTTGCTTTAAGTTGTCATATATTGAATATGTTTTTTCTCAAATCATGTTAGAGTCTACAGATATGCCTTTCCTATAAAAATCCTGTACCCAGATAAAAGCTGAAATTTCAATAAAAAGGCATTTAACATAAAGTGCAAGGTTTTCATGCCTCCTGGCATAGCTGCAGCATTGCCTTCATGAATTTCCTTTTTTTTTCCCCCAATGCTTAAGCTGGATTCATTTATCTTGAAGTGGTGGGCAACCACAGCTGAAGACCTCAATCTACAGACAGAGTACATCAAGCATTTTAACTTCTTGTAATGTCATGACTTCTCTCTGCTTGTTGGGAGCACTTCCAACATCACTAGTGGCCCTTCACATGGGTCTCATGGTGTTATTCAGGGTATACAGTATTACACTAAACACGATGAAAAAATGCAAGAACCTCAGTTCAGTTCAGTTCAGTCATTCAGTCACGTCCAACTTGTGACCCCATGGACTGCAGCACCCCAGGCTTCCCTGTCCATTACCAACTCCCAGAGCTTGCTCAAACTTACGTCCTTCGAGTCAGTGATAGCATCCAATGATTTTACCCTCTGTCGTTCCCTTCTCCTCCTGCCTTCAATCTTTCCCAGCATCAGGATCTTTTCCAAGGAGTCAGTTCTTTACATCAGGTAGCCAAAGTATTGGAGTTTCAGCTTCAGCATCAGCCCTTCCAATGAATATTCAGGACTGATTTCCTTTAGGATTGACTGATTTAATCTCCTTGCAGTCCAAGGGACTCTCAAGAGTCCTCTACAACACCACAGTTCAAAAGAATCAGTTCTTCAGGGCTCAGCTTCCCCTTATAGTCCAACTCTCACATCTATACACGACTACTGGAAAAATCACAACTTTGACTAGGTGGACCGTTGTCGGCAAAGTAATGTCTCTGCTTATTAATATGCTGTCTAGGTTGGTCAGAGCTTTTCTTCCAAGAAACAAGCATTTTTTAATTTCATGGCTGCAGTTACCATCTGCAGTGATTTTGGAGCCCTCTAAGAAAATAAAGTCTGTCATTGTTTCCATTGTTTCCGCATCTATCTACCATGAAGTGATGGGACTGGAAGCCAAAATCTTAGTTTTTTGAATGTTGAGTTTTAAGCCTGTGTTTTCACTCCCCTCTTTCACTTTCATCAAGAGGCTCTTCAGTTCCTCTTTGCTTTCTGCCATAAGGGTGATGTCATCTGCATATCTGAGGTTACTGATATTTCTCTCAGCAATCTTGATTCCAGCTTGTGCTTCATCCAGCCCGACATTTCGCATGATGTACTCTGCATATAAATTAAATAAGCAGGGTGACAGTATATAGCCTGGACGTACTCCTTTCCCGATTTTGAACCAGTCCATTGTTCCATGTCTCACTGTTGCTTCTTGACCTACACACAAATTTCTCAGGAGGCTTGGTAAGGTGGTCTCTTTAAGAATTTCCCACAGTTTATTGTGATCCACAGAGTCAAAGGCTTTGGCATAGTCAATAATGCAGAAGTAGATGTTTTTTGGAACTCTCTTGCTTTTTTCTATTATCCAATGGATGTTGGCAATTTGATCTCTGGTTCCTCTGCGTTTTCTAAATCCAGCTTGAACATCTGAAAGTTCATGGTTCACATATTGCTGAAGCCTGGCTTGGAGAATTTTGAGCATTACTTTGCTAGTGTGTGAGATGACTGCAATTGTGTGGTAGTTTGAGCATTCTTTGACATTGCCTTTCTTAGGGACTGGAATGGAAACTGACCTTTTCCAGTCCTGTGGCCACTGCTGAGTTTTCCAAATTCCCTGGCATGTTGAGTGCAGCACTTTCACAGTATCATCTTTTAGGATTTGAAACAGCTCAACTGGAATTCCATCACCTCCACTAGCTTTTTCATAGTGATGCTTCTTCCTAAGGCCCACTTGACTTCAGACTCCAGAATATCTGGCTCTAGGTAAGTATTTTACAGCATTACACTAAATATGAAAAACATGCAAGAACCTCAAGAGATCACATTTTACTGTGATATGCAAATTACTGAAGCAATGAACTACTGAGAGATGATTTCCATCACACAACATTTTGGGATACTCAACAACCTTGAGCTCAGTGCAACAGGAATAGAAGGTGGCTGTGAAATTATTACATTAGTACAGTATGTACTACAACCAATCTTATGCAGTTATGATTAAATACTGCATCTTCACATTTGTTTACATTTCTTTCTACTTAAAGCACCAGGTACAGTCTATGTCTGTGGGTGTAGGTTTTGATAAATTTTAACTTTTTACACTAGATTTGTATATTAATTTTAACTAATCTTTTCCAGTTGTTTTAGGCTATGCAGTTGTCTGCAAGTTTTTTCAAACTGTTACAAATCTTCAAAAAATTTTCCAATGTATTTATTGAAAAAAATTCACATATCACGTATAAGTAGACCCATGTAGTTCAAACCCCTTGTTCAAGGGTCAATTGTATAGTGTAAACATAACTTTTATATGCAATGGATAAACAAAAAAATTTGTATATTTGTTTTACTGTGATACTCACTTCACTGCAATCTTCACTCACTGGACTGGTCTGGAACCAAATTTGAAATACCACAATGTATGCCCGTATTTTAAGTTAAGGAAAGCTAACAGGATTTGCTAACAGGGAAAGCAGGGTACAGGATAAGAAATGTCAAGGATGACTACAAACTTTTTGGCTAAGCAACTGGTACAACAGAGTTGCCATTTATTGAGATAGGGGAGACTATAGAAAGACCAAGTCAGGTTGAGGGACAGATCAGACATTTGGTATTAGACAAATCATGTTCTAAATTCAGACATGTATACATCGAGTAGACATACAAGATGAATATGTAAGTCTGGAAATATTTTAATGTTGTCAGCATACAGATACTCATATTTAAAATAATAAGACTGGATGAAATCATCAAGAGGTTAAGTGTAGCCCCTTGACAAGAGGTCCAAAAACTGAGCTATGGGATACTCACTGTTTAGACATTGAGAAGATAAGTAATCAGCAAAAGAGACTGAGAAGGAGTGGCTGGGAAGATCAGAAATAATCCTCTAGAGTGTGGTGTCCCGGAAGCTGAGTAAAGAAAAGTGTTTCAAGGAGAAAGGAGGGCTCAACTATGTCAAATGCTGCTAAAAGATCAAGATAATTGCAAAAAAAAAAAAAGGCTGATCATTCCATATGAGGTTAAGGAAAAGCTATGTTGTTTGTTCAAGTAAAAACAAACATGACCACATCCATAATGAGTAACAACGATTTTTACCTTGGTCATTCCTGGCAAATCCACAAGTGTCAGATTGACAACATTGGGTGAAAAAATTTTAAGATGAATTGGTTCAGGGCTTACTCCCTAAAAATAAATTTTAAAATATTATATTAAAATCACATTAAAATGTCAATGAAATAAAAATGCTAAAGTAAAACCTCATTTCAAGTATTATACATTAGATGCTTTTAAATATTAAACCATAATCTCTAAAACATTTCAATAATCAAAACCCAATGAAACATATAGAAAACAAGGCAGCCTGCCATAGATTATAATCCTATCCAACCTTATACTATTAATATACACAATTTATTTCCTGTTATTTCACATTCTTTTCTCCTGATTCTCAGAGATAACATTTCTTAAATATGTTTAATAGACTCAGTGCTGAACAAAAGAACAGTGTATTACTATCCAAATTTATGAGGTTCTTGAATTCAGAGTGAGACATAGGTAACAAGTAATCCAAATCAGGGAATTATGGCAGCAGTAACCAGAAGGTAACCTACCCAGAGTTCAATAATAAATCTTAGTCAATCACTCAAAAAGAGATAAATATCTTGAATAGGCATAAAGAAATTAACATGGCTCAAAAAATGCCTTTGGGTCAGGAAAACCTTTCCAACACAGTATCCAGCAGATAAAAGGACTCAATAAAAAAATTTTTTTAATATTAGTACTCAGCTCAGGCCCAGTTGTGCAATTAAATGTACCCATTCAAGAACGGAGGTAACAACACAAAGGGAAGCGAACAGAAAGGTAGTAAGAATAAAGAAAGAAGACAGAGAAAATAGAAGCATTTAAAGAAGGCAGTGACAGTACCTCATTTAAATGTGCCTCATTTACCATATAATGGTATCTGAGACATCTAATTTAAATTCTCAGAATCTTAGAAAACAATTCACTTGTTAACATTACTTTTCATTTTCACTGGAAAAAAAAAAACCTTGCTTTGCCTCTCTTTGCTTTCATAAGTAAATTTCGACTTACTCAGGTAAGAAAAAGAGCTCTTCAAAATAAATGTATTTTGTAAGTTATATATTACTTGAGTTACAATCCAGCAGAAAAAAATAACACTGTAGAAAGTATTAAATTGAAAAGCTATATAATAAAGTGATATATATAAGATCAAGAATAAACATCTAAATGAAATACCTGTTTGTATATGAAAGCTCTAAGAAATAAAAGTGGTTTTATATGAAGTTTCTATATATTTGAGAAAATACTCCATTAGTTTAAAAGACTAGTTTAAAAGACCAGAATGCTCTTAAAGATAAATTTACTGATGGTTATACTTTCCAGCTCTAAAAAGATACCTACCTTATTATTTCCTGAAATCCTCTCTGTTTCATTTTCAATTTCTTGTCGAATTTCATCAAAATCTGTGTAAAGCTAAAAATTATTGAAACAAAAAAAGTATTCAAAATAAGATTTTAAAAGTTCCTAAGAGGGCTTTGATAAATTTCAAGGATGTCTCTGGATCTGCTTCAGAGAATTAGTAAACAAATTCTAATATACACAAACATCATTCTGAGCCAAAGTCAGAGTTTTCATGAGTTTTTCAAAGCTGCTTGAGCCCACAACAGTTAAGAGTCTCCAAATTAAGAGAGAATAAGGCTCAACTTAATGTCTTCCAAATAAACTACTATGGTTAGAAATGTTACTAAGATAAGATTTATTTTATAAGATAACAGTGCTACATTGCCAATCATAAGAAAACTAAATTATCAGTTACCTGTACCAAAAAATATTTTCAACATGTTACTTCTTCAACATGTTCTTTTATAATTACCTTATTTTTGGTGTGAAGAAATTTACCCCATTCTTCTGCTTCAACCCCTGGAAAGAGAGAAACTTCACTTATTGAAAACTATGGAAATTACCTTAGGAATTCAAAAAGACAGCACAATATTATTTGTTCCTACTTTGCCACTAACTAGAAGTTAACTTATATTTGAAATCTAGATTTTAACTAATAAAACTGTTCACCTCTCCTCATATTATAATAAAATATGTATACCTTTTTTTTGGTATCTAAAACTTTTTATTTGAGCAAGTAGATATAAAGTGTATTTTAAAAAGACCTTAACCCATATATTAAATGACTCACTACAATTCTATAAAATGAATAACTCCTTCTAATTCATTATGTGTTCAGTTAAAACTGTTTCTTCCAAGAATCCTCCAAGAATTGGATTCCAAGAATCCAAGAATTTAGTATAATTTACAGCAATGGCCAATTAAGTATTAGATTATATTTAATTGTTCATTTTCATCCAACCTGGGACCTTTCTTCTTTTGAACTTTTTATTTTGTATTAGGGTACAGCCGATTAACAATGTTGTGATGTTTTCAGGTGAACAGAAAAGGGACTCAGCCATGCATATACTGTATACTTTATTTTTAAATATCTCACATATAAAAGCAATTTTATCTGATGAAAATACTCAAGCTAATGGCTAAAAGAAGAACACTTATGAATCATACTGAATAATAATGCAAAAAGCATATACTATAGACTTACACACATAATTCAAAGTAAAAATTGGCAACATGTCAACAGAATAGTTAACTTTTTGTTCTGTTTTCTCATTTTTCATTTTAATTCAGTTTACTGTTGGCAACCCATAAAGTCACAATTTGCTGTTACTTTAAAGAGCTCTCAGTAGCATGAAGGTATTCTGTATGCATTTTCAAGGTGATTTTTTCCCCCTAAGAACAAGATTATGTTTTTCCTTGGAATTGAAGGAAGGAAAGAAATGAAATGGCAAGGGGTAAAAGGTTGGGGGAACCTGGCATGTATACTGTATGGAACTGCTACTCGCCAGTAGTTTCCAATAATAGTTCTGTTCCTCTTGCACTTGCTGAAAAAAGGAAAAAATTACTCATTGTAAGTACTGTTTTGAGTGGCCCAGGACTTGGAAAGCAAGTTTTGCTCTAATTTTTCCAGACAAGCTAGAATGCAGAAAAATTAACTTCGCCTTCTCCAAGCACAACTATTCTGCTTTTGTCAAATTCACAGTTTTAAATGTCTTAATGATTAACACATTATCAGCCACCTGATATCAAAATAAAAATGACTGTAAGATATTCAAATAAATGTTTACGGAGGAAAAGGTGGAGCAGTTTCTTTGGTGGGTAAAGGTAACAAAACTGGATCCTTTTTGCAAATAAAATGCTCACCTACTTGAAGCTTAGTACATTCTTCCAAGAAGTCTCACTGGAGGATTGGAATAATCTAAGTGAACAGAACTCAGAGGCAAGTACTGTACACCAAAGGGTTGGGTTTTTTTAATTTACATTATCATATAGAAGAGATCTGGCTTCACAAGCATGTTTTTTAAAAATAAAAATAAATTACATTCACCAAAAAAAGCCTGCATTGTGATGCAATGCCAAAAGGTAACAAGAACCACTAACACCTGCAATCAATCAATGTGGATAAGCAAATAAAAATGGAAGAAAAAAATGCACACAGCCTGTCAGAGTACAAAAGCACACATGCAGGCATGATGGGAAAAGAAGGGCCAAAGCAAATGGATAAGGAAACCTTTGGAAAGGTGTCTTGAGTTTTTCCATGTAGCAGGGTCTGTAGTCAAAGAGAAACAGCACAGAGTGAGAAGTTTAGTGCTCATCCCTAATATTTCAAACTTGTTTAAAAAATCAAATGTGCAAGAACCGGAACACATTTCAAATGCACATTCCAAATGCATTCAGTTATTCCAAATTTACAACTGTAAATTTTCCATTACAATTAGTTATAATTAGAGGGATGTGTATAAATAATATTTTAAATAGCATAAATGAAGTATATTGAGAGTCATAATTTATTTTTATTTTCCATTACATTAATTTTATCACCTCTGGTTTCTAACTCTAATATAAGTGGATTGAAACTAATGTACTATTCAGAAATTTGCTATCTGATAACTACAGGAAAAGATAAATTACCTAATGAAAAAAAATCTACAAAACATTTCAAATACATCTTGAAAGTAATAAAACCTTGAAAGTAATTATTAAAGTATTTACCCTAATTGCTAAGACTGAACTTAGTAGGGGTTTATTTTCTTTGAAATATATAATAAATTTAACAGAAATAGTTTTGGTATTCCGTCAGCATGCTACCTTTGGAAATAGTCTAAAAGGAGATCTGAGGACATACATGAAAAGTAATCATAAAGTTCAAAGTTCAAACTAAACCACTAGAAAACAGTTTTTGTTTTTAATAAGAGTTTATCAGAAAATTCTTTTACATTGGCAGAAGTGGGGAGCAAGATGAGAAATACTATAAATCTATATATTGACACCTAAATTATATTATGTAGTTGGCTGAATGATCTCATGTTAAATAAATTTTCCTGATAATTATACATGGTAAATATTTTGTAAGAGTTTAGCTAGTTTTGATGGACCTATCCATGTTATGTTAGAATCCACTGCCCTTAAACTTACCTACTAATGGTAACTTAGGTCTTTGTTACATAATAAAGCCGTTTATGTATAGACTACAAATCCCTATACAAAAGAGACTAATTTTTTCTTTTTTGAAATTCTCCTGTTTTCCTCCCCTTTCTCCTCTATGGTTGCCAGGCTGCCAGGTAGTTCATACCTTTCTAGCCAGAAAAGGCTATCTCTTGCTTCATTGTTTCTAATTTCCTCTAGAATAGAGTGATTTGTGATAAGGTAGAACTGTTTATCCTAAGGATAAACAGACTCTAATGATAAGTTAAAGAACTATCCTAATTATTAATAAGATACATGATATTTAGTACTCAAAATTTACAAAATCTATTTTGTGTTCTGCGTAGCTGAGTTGTCATTTTAAGTATTATGTTTTTTAATATAAAAAATAAGCACTAAGCTTGGGGAAAAAAAAATATATATATATAGGTAAAGATATGCAGATTTACTGACCTACCACCACCAATAAGAGATGTCAACAAAACAAAGTGAACAATACAAATAGATAACAAGAACTGACACCGCTACAGTTGTGAAATGTACACCCTTTCTAGAAATACTGCCCACGTACTCTGAGAGAAAAGATATCATCTGCCTTTTCCAAGGTGACTGAAGAAAATTAAGAGTTAAAGGAAACAGACATCATCATACAGTTACTTGAAATTTTAGTTTAAGGCATTTTGTAAATTTGATGATGTTAGCAAGACTGAAATTTTTGAATAATTATTCTATACATTTGAAATTGGACCATAAATTAGCCCAAAATGATTAAATTCAAGGTTCAGAATTTCAATAATAAAGAAATATTACAGAAATGCAAAGTGATAAATAACATACCAGGAAGCTACCTAATATAATCAAATGACTTTTACATATCCTCTGGCATCCTATCCAAAAATATTACTTGTAACTTGTGACATCTACAACTTCATTAATCTACTTCAGTGATTAACTTTCTATAGTCCTTGTAGATGCTCATGACATGTCTTTTTAAAAATCCCTTTAAAATAAAAATCAAGCTCTCACCACCCAGTAAGTGAAGGAAAAGATCAGATACGGAAATTAAAGTAACTTCATTGCATCAAACTAATGAAGCTGCTGGAGAAGGCAATGGCACCCCATCCAGTACTCTTGCCTGGAAAATCCCATGGACAGAGGGGCCTGGTGGGCTACAGTCCAAGGGGTCGCAAAGAGTCGGACACTGAGCGACTTCACTTTTCACTTTCATGCACTGGAGAAGGAAATGGCAACCTACTCCAGTATTCTTGCCTGGAGAATCCCAGGGACAAGAGGAGCCTGGTGGGCTGCTGTCTATGGGGTCGCACAGAGTCGGACATGACTGAAGCAATTTAGCAGCAGCAGCAAGGAAGCTGCATTTAAAACAGATCTCTCGCAAAATGAGAAACAACCATGGTACTCTGCTGCAAATGTAATTTAACAACTACAACATTTTACAGACTTTTATAAGTAAGACAGATGGCTTCCCTGATGGGTCAGATGGTAAAAGAAGCTGCCCGCAATATGGGAGACTAGGGTTCGATCCCTGGGTTGGAAAAATTCCCTGAAGGAAATGGCAACCCACTTCAGTATTCTTGCCTGGAGAATCCCACAGACAGAGGAGCCTGGTGGGCTACAGGCCATGGGGTCACAAAGAGTTGGACATGACTGAGCAACTAACATACAAATAAGACAGAGTCTGAGCCAAACACTGAAGATCAAATATATTACTCTCATCAAACATTCCAAACTTCTCTAATGTAAAGGTACAGTATGTAATAGGGCACACATTTAATAAGCAAACTTAAATATGCTGATAAAGAGAGCATTTCTTAAAATATTTTCAGTGTAACTAAAGAAGAAAGGATGGTGCATGTCTTCTAATCTTGATACTCCACGTTTACTATTTGGGTGAGGGAGGAATCTAAAGAATCAAAGTAATACATGCTATAAGTAAGTCTTAGCAACATAAGCACAGTAAAAATAATAATAATAATAATAATTAGGGACTTTCCTGGCAGTCCAGTGGTTAAAAAGACTCCATGCTTCCACTGCAGGGGACTATGCAAAATAAGCATAGTAAAAATAATAATAATAATTAGGGACTTTCCTGGCAGTCCAGTGGCTAAAAAGACTCCATGCTTCCACTGCAGGGGACTCCATGCTTTCACTGCTATAGGTAAGTCTTAGCAAAATAAGCATAGTAAAAATAATAATAATAATTAGGGACTTTCCTGGCAGTCCAATGGTTAAAAAGAATCCATGCTTCCACTGCAGGATCCCTGGTCAGGGAACTAAATAAGATTGCACATGCTGTGCAGTGTGGCAAAAATATCTTTTTTAAAAAACTCCTTCTACAAATAATATTTATCTTGGATCAAAGGGCCAAAGATTCAAAATTCACAGGCACATGGCAAGACAGAAAAGTTAAGGTGAGATAACACTGTTATGCTGAAAAGCTGAATCATTTTAATTTTATTTAAAATAAAATCTTTAAACTAGAATGTAAAATATTTAAATTCTAAAACAAAGTGAAAAAAACATTGCTTTAAACACTAGGAAAAGTTTAAAACATTCCAAAAGACACAAAAACTTTTAAAAATAATTGATTCTTGTTTACTAAGTATCTCACTAGATCCTCCACTAAATAGTGTTAACCAGTTTACTGAACTACATTACCAAAAAGATTCTTTCAAAAAGTTGACTCACAGTCCTCAAAAACAAAAAAAAGTTACTCCCTTTTCCCATGAGAAAAGACATATATCACTTTCTTTACAGGACTTCTGACTTCGCTACAGCCACTAATTTCTGTCTAATTAACTCATATCTTCTTAAGATTGACCAAAAATGAAGAATTTTTAAATAATGTTTATTCCAATTCTAAAATTTACCATTTTCTTCTCCTGTTGTTTTTCGTTTATCTTCAGGTGAAACATGGACTAGCTGCAGAATGAGAGGTCTCCGGGTGACAATACCAGTGCCTCTGGGAAGCAGGTCCCTCCCCACTAGGCTTTCTAGCACTGAGCTCTTTCCACTGCTCTGAAAATGGAATACACAAAAGCAAAATGAGTTTCTTAACAGATTTTTTTGCAACTCAGTAAGACTATACTATATAATTTTTAAAAATTATTGCAAGGTCTTTTAAAATGAAATAAAATTAGTTGTATTTTCGATTATATGATCTTTATTTCTTTAAAATAAAAAGGTATGAAAAGAATATAAATGCTAGTACAAAATAAAATCTGTAATTCAAAAAAAAGGAATATAAAAGTTCCACTTGCCCATAATTTTCCCACCTCTTCTAATACTCTCCCAACCATATAATATTGGTGTATATATAGATATATGTGTGTGTGTGTATAAGGTATTTTCAAAACCCATATAGTATTAGTATATGTAAATTATGCCCATAACATGTAGATATTTTACTCTAAATGAGGTAGTATTATGTGTATTTTTCTCTAACTCACTTTTATTTTTATTGTAACAATCAGGGATATCATTCAATATCAATATATTAATTTCTTTAATAGTTAAATAGTATTCTGCATGTAAAACCAAACCCTAACTGATGGACATATAAATGGGCCTTGCTACAATGTTGCAATGAACATGATTTGTACATACAACCATACTCACTTATTCTTTCGTTAGACTTATTTAGTTCATTAAGTGAAACTGCTGTGATTAAAGAACATACAGATTTTATACTTTCACAGATACTGCCAGACCACACACAAGATAGGAGGGACCACGCTGTGCTTCACATTCAATCTGCTACATCCACATCAGCGCTGGGCATTACCACTTTTTTGAATCTTAAATACTTTTTTTGAATAAACACTGAAAGTTCACTTATATTTGCATTTCTTTATTCAGTCAAGTATCACTTTGTTTAAGGACCTTTTGTATATCTCCTTTGGTGATCTGCTTGTTCAAATGCTGGTATATTATGTTTCTCATTAGTTTAAAGATCTTTATCCATATAAGTATTTATCTTTTATTATGCTGAATACTTTCTCTTAACTTTTTATTTTGAAAATTTCAAAGCCACAAGAGTTGCAAGAATAGTAAGTGAATACCCATATAGCTTAACAAAGGTACCCTATATCTTAACCAATTATTAACATTTTGACATATTTGCTTTATGTCTCTTACACATGCACATACTTTTTTCTTTTGCTGTCCCTTTTGTGTTAGTTAATGTGTCATGACATTTCATCCCTAAATATTGTGGCATAGCTCTAAGAAAACAGCATTCTTCTATATAATCACACTACAATGATCTCACTGAGGAAATTTAACAGACACAATACTAATGAACAGTAAATTATCAAATATATATAAACCCACTGTCCCTATTATACATTTTTATATAATACATAAATTTGAAAAATTTGATATTTTTTCAAGTTGGTAATTCATATGTTTTTCTGTAACAGTATTTTTTCTGTACTGTATTTCTTCTTAATCAAAACCAGTACATCTTCTAATTTCTTACTTTCTACAAAGGCAAAAAACCTAAGCTCATCTACTGTATCAGAAAGGGTTTTCAGGAAACAGATGGCCCACTCAAGTTAGATTAATTTAAGGACAGTTTATTTACAAGCAGACTATTTACAAAGTTTTGGATGAGGGGGATCACAAAAGATAGTGGAATATCCCAGGCTAGTAACAACACAGCAGCTCCTATCACCCACAAGCTCTAAGAGAAGGATGAGGATTTTCAGGGAGAACCAGCACCTACACATAGGAAGTCAAGTCAGGGGAGACTATACCCAGACTTTAGTCCCCAAGTCCCGTCGAGGCTCCCCATTTCCAAATCCAATCAGAAGGCAGAAAACGTTAAGGGCCCATTCCTGTTGTCCAGAAAGGTCCCCTATGATGGAGAACAGTAATGTTGAGTGTATAAAGTGGGTCAAAATTTAAAACTTGATGGTTTTCGATGGCTAAGTCAAAAATTTCTCTTGGTAAATGTCACTCTGCACTTGAAAATAGGTGTTATTTTCAAATATCTTTTGATATTGATTTCTAACGTAATTCCACAATGATAAGGGAATAGACTGTATGATTTCAATACCTTTGTTGTTTAGTCACTAAGTCATTTCTGACTCTGTGACCCCATGGGCTGCCGCACACCAGGTTTCCCTGTCCTTCACTATCTCTATTCAATACCTTTAGACCACAAAATTTTTGAACCTTGTTTTACGTTCCTGGATATGTTTCAGTGTCTCCTAGCTTACAGCCTATGGGAACTTGAAAAGGAATTTGCGTTGTGTCAAAACTGTATAAATCTTTATTATGTTGAATTGGTTCACCATGATTTTCAGGTCTACTATATGCTTCTACTTCTCTGTATATTCATTCTATTAATTTTTGAGAGTTTGACAAAACGCCAACTAAAAATCTTAGTGTAGCTACTTAAACTGTTCACTTCTTTCTAATTCTTTACCTTTATGTTCTTTTTTCTGACCAAATTTCCCAATTGACTATGACATTGATTTCTGCATCAAATCTGTATTTTATTGATTTCACTTTGTAATTATTATTTATTTTTTAATACTGTTAATTTCTTCCTATCAGTGTGCGCAAAACGCCTCCCAGTTTCAGCTGGTATTCTTAAATCGTCCTCCAGACTTTCCATTGATCGGCTATTTTTTGATTCTCACATTCATCTGAAATTCCATGCCTTCTTTCTTCTTCTTAAGTAGATATTAATACACAGGTATTGGAGCTCTTGGTGGTCTATTCCCAAACCACTGGTACGTGAGGGTTTGTAGAGAGAAACAAGGTCAACTAATTTTCTCGTCAATGTTCATGGATCTGGGGTTTTCCTATATGTTCTGTTTTTATGGGAAAGTCATACAGGATTAAGAAACTATTCTACCATTGCTGTCATCCTCCCAGAATCCCCAAATACAACAAATTGGTTATGTCTCTGCAGGAAAAATGAACATTCATCTGGGTAGTTAATATTTTATTTCTTTAACTGGGAGGTAGACACAATGCTGTCCTAATATTCTTTGTATCTTTTTGATGCTTTCAGTATTTCAAAACAATGTTTTAATCCTTCAAATGTGGCACATGATTTTATACTGATGAGGAAATTAAACAACTTACATTTCCACCTCCCTCCCATACTTAAGCAGACATTTGGTACAGCCACACACAGCTTGGATACACGTTACAGACTGGTCCCTTTGTCCACTCTGTCCTGTGCAAGTGATTTATACTAGCTTAAGTGCCCAGCTCTGCTAGAAAGTTCAAAGTATTAGTCAAGCTATAACAGATATCTGGAAGCAATTCAGGTAACATTCCAATTTTATTTCACAATATCATAGATGGGAAATAAAAGAATTTTTGAAATTTTTTCTGTTCTTATTGTCCAGTTATTTATGCTTCAGTGCATTCGATGAATAGTTATAGTGCAAATGGATACAGAATTTTATAATCACAATTAGTTCCCCCAGGAACTCTAAATTTTAAACATTTCTCCATGTCATCTAATATTTACTGACACAGATTGAAAGTATGGTGCCAATCTGAGTCTCTTTCCCTTTCGGGAAATCTTTTTTTCCTCCTTCCTTCTATTTTGACACTTGGGAGAATTCTGGGGTTTTGTAAAAGTTTAGATTTCAGAAGTTTACCCAGGTTATGTCAATCCTTTCAATATTTGTGCCCAGCAACTGAAATATGAAGATGTGGGGAACTTTGGCTTACTGTTTGACTATTCTTTGTCCCTCTGTTCCAAGTGTTCTTTCTCAATTAACTATGCAAGGATTTTGGCTCTCTTAGCTCTCACCAACAAGTCTCTTATTTCTAATTTCATAACATATGATTTTGATTTGTCTTTTAATAGAATTTCTAAAGTTATTTTTCTATTTCATAAATTAGGTTCTCAACAATATCAATGTGACTGTTGTTCCCCATCACCCACTATGCCATTTTATTCTTCCTTAAATTCTTCCTTTTATTCTTCCTTAAATATGTCACAAAAAATACTTCTTAAATTCCTCTCCTAAATTCTCTATCAACCTCAATTTGTTACTCTGACTATCTACCTTAGTCTCCTCCTTTGCAGCTACTGCTTTTCAATGTTTAAATCTACCAAATTAAAAAAAAAAAATCTACCAAATTTTAAACATTGGCAACTTTTTTTTTTTTCAGTTCAGTTCAGTTTCTCAGTCGTGTCCAACTCTTTGCAACCCCATGGACTGCCGCACGCCAGGCCTCCCTGTCCATCACGAAGTCCTGGAGCTTACTCAAACTCATGTCCACTGAGTCAGTGATGCTATCCAACCATCCCATCCTCCGTTGTCCCCTTCTCCTCCTGCCTTCAATTTTTCCCAGCATCAGGGTCTTTTCAAATGAGTCAGTTATTCACATCAGGTGGCCAAAGGATTGGAGCTTCAGCATCAGTCCTTCCAATGAATATTCAGGACTGATTTCCATTAGGATGGACTGGTTGGATCTCCTTGCAGTCCAAGGAACTCTCAAGAGTCTTCTCCAACACCACACTTCAAAAGCATCAATTCTTCGGTGCTCAGCTTTCTTTATAGTCCAACTCTCACATCCACACATGACCACTGGAAAAACCATAGCTTTGAATAGACGGGCCTTTGTTGGCAAAGTAATGTCTCTGCTTTTTAATATGCTGTCTAGGTTGGTCATAACTTTCCTTCCAAGGAGCAAACATCTTTTAATTTCATGGCTGCAATCACCATCTGCAGTGATTTTGGAGCCCAAAAAAATAAAGTCTGTCACTGTTTCCACTGTTTCCCCATTTATTTGCCATGAAGTGATGGGACCAGATGCCGTGATCTTAGTTTTCTGAATGTTCGTTTTAAGCCAACTTTTTCACTCTCCTCATTCACTTTCATCGAGAGGCTCTTTAGTTCTTCTTCACTTTCTGTATGTGGTATATATCAATTCAAGACAGCAACATGGGAAGATCCTGAACTCACCTCCTATCATGGGCACACTGAATTTACAGCCACAGATACAACAATTTCCTCTGAAAGAAACTAAAAAATTAGATGAGCAACTCCTACATATCAGGCAAATGACAAAAACCCACACTGAAACAGGCTGGAGAGGCTGAGACACAGTCTCACCGTAAACCTCACCCAGGGGTAGTGACCCACAATCGTGAGGGAACTCACAACATTCAGCTTCTCTGTGAGGAACAAAGGGTTTGAGCCCCACCTCTGGCAGCCCCAACACCTAAGACCTGCACCTGAAAGACAGGCCACCAAAACATCTAGCTTTGAAAGCAAACAGGGCTTGCATTCATGAGAACAAGGCAGAGTGAACTAAGAGTTCTTGGGGAGACTGTACAGGTTCACTGTGGCTAACCTCCCAGGTTACAGTGCAAAGCGAGCGGAAAGAAACACCCATGTCCCAGTTTCCCCCGAAAAAGGTATTTTTGCATGTACTTCAAAAGCTGCTCCCTGAGCCTCCAGCTTCCAACTGGGCTGAACCTAGATACTAAGATCCTCCTCTAGAGATACTGATAGATCTTAGACAACCTAAACTAATGGGACCCACTAAGAATAAGGTAGGCTATTTGGACAATCACAAAGGTTAGAGAGACAACCAAGACCTAGGGCAAGGTTGAACAGTAAGATTCATCTCCTACACAAGGCCACTCTTCAAGACTTGGAGAGGTTGCTGTTTATTCTAATGCACCCAAACCACCACAGAGACTCACGGAAAACAAAGAAACAGAGGAGTATGTTCCAAACAAAAGAACAAGATAAAACTTCAGGAAAATAGCCTTAATGAGATGCAGATCAAGGATATATTTGATAAAGTTCAAGTTAACAGTCATAAAAATGCTAAAATAGCTCAGATGAACAAGAGAGATTTTCAACAGAAAGAAAATACAAGAAAGCACCAGAGTTCAACAACAGACTACATGAAGCAGAAGAATCAGTAAACTTGAACACAGAGCACTGGAACTCATTAATCAGCAGCAAAAAGACAGTTTAAGGGACTTACAGGACAACATCAAGTGGACCAACATTCACATTATAGGAGATTCAGAAGAAAAAGAGAGAAAGGGGCAAAAAACTTGAAAAAATAATGGCTGATAACTGCCCTAAACTGGGGAAGATAAGAGACATTCAGATCCAAGAAGTTCAGAGAGTTTGTATAAGATGAACCAAAAGAGACCCAAACCATTTATAATTAAAATGTCAAAAGTTAAAGACAAGGAGAGAATTTTTAAAATAGCAGTACAAAACAACGTACTATGTATAAGGAAAATCTCCCACAAAATCAGTAGGTTTTTGAATAGAAACACTGCAGGTCAGAAGGGAGTGAGTGGCACAACATATTCAAAGTGCTGAAAGAAAATAACTGCCAACCAAGAAATCTCTACCCAGCAAAGCTGTCTTTCATTATGGAAGAACAGGTAAGAGTTTCCAGACAAGGAACAGTTGAAGGAGTTCATCACCACTAGACTGGCCTTAAATGTTAAAGGGATTCCTGCAAGTTGAAACAAAAGGGAGTGAGTTAGTAACAGGGAAACAAAGTATGAATTTCACTGGTAAAAATAAATATATAGTAAAATTCAGAATAATCTAATGTAAAGATGGTAGGTTAATCACTTGTAAATCTAGTATAAAAGACGAAAGTAGTAAAAACAATTAGCGAGGGAGGGGAGTAAAAGCTTTATATAAGCTTTTTATAACACTATACTGATGTTATCAAATTAAAATATACTATATTATCAATTTAAAACAGACTTATAAATAAGTTTTAAATAAGCTTCATGGTAACCACAAACCAAAAGCTTATAGTAGAAATGTAAAAGATAAAGAAAAGGAATCTAAACATACCACTATAGAAAAATCATCAAATCACAGAAGGATGAGAAGAAAAGGAAAAAAAAGAAAAGAAATTATAAAAGTCAGAAAACAATTAACAAAATGTCAATAAGTACATATCTATCAAAAATTACTTTAAATGAAAAAAAAAATTACTTTAAATGTTAAATGGGCTAAATTCTCCAAATAAAAGATAGAGTGCCTAAAAGCATAAAAAAAAAAAAAAAGACCCATGTATACAGAGTCTACAAGAGACTCACTTCAGATGTAAGATAACACACACACTGAAAGTGAAAGGATGGAGATATTCACATTCAAATGGAAACTAAAGAAAGCTGGGGTGGCCATACTTATATCAGACAAAATAGACTTTTAACACATTATTCATTGGGGGATTTTTGTAGAAACTAAAGTCCATGGCCCATGATTTGTTATGTAAGAGAATATTGAAACATCTCCATTTGCGTAAATATCACCAACTTACATTGCACTTCATATACTTATTTGAAGCCTTGTACATGCCTCACTAAAGCATTTTAGTATTTCATTAAAGTGTGACAGGCAGTACAACAGGCACCTCTGTGCAGGGGAACGGAACACCCAGCACACACACACCATGGTTCACTGCATCCTGCCCCGGAAGAGCAGACTCGACACTTTCTGGCGGCACTTTTTTCCCCCCCAGTCCTATAGGTATTATTTCCTCTAGAATACGTTCTTTTATTTCACCTGGTAGTTGACAAGGTGGATCTTTGCAGGAAGCTCTTTTAGAAATGCCACAAGGGGCTTCCCTGGTGGCACAGTGGATAAGAATCTGTTTGCCAATGCAGGGGACATGGATTCTATCCCTGGTCTGGGTGGATCCCACATGCTGAGAAACCAGCTAAGCCCCTGTGCCACAATCACTGAGCCCGTGAGCCACACCAACTGAAGCCCACACGCACTAGAGCCTGTGCTGAGCAATAAGAACAGCCGGCACAAAGAGAAGCCCGGTGAGTGAAACCAACACCTCCGAGCAGCAGCTGCCCTGTGGCCGAGGAGGGCTTCTCTGGCCAGTGTTGCTCCCACCAGTCTACAGCATGGGGAATATCTTTACAAACCTATTCAAGGGCCTTTTTGGCAAAAAAGAAGTGTGCATTCTCATGGTGGGCCTAGATGCTGCCGGAAAGACCACCATCCTGTACAAACTAAAGCTGGGTGAAATGGTGACCACCATTCCCACTAACAGGCTTCAATGTGGAGATACAAGAACATCAGCTTCACTGCGTGGGACACGGGGGGGCAGGCAAGATCTGGCCTCTGTGGTACCACTACTTCCAAATCACACAAGGTCTCATCTTTGTGGCTGACAGCAATGACACAGAGCATGTGAATGAGGTCCACAAGGAGCTCATGAGGATGCTAGCAGAAGACAAGCTCAGGGACACTGTTCTGCCCGTGTTTGCTAACAAACAGGACCTTCCCAATGCCATGAATGCAGCCAAGATCACAGACACGCTAGGTCTACACACGCTGTGCCACAGGAATTGGTACATTCAGGCCACCTGTGCCACCAGCGGGGATGGGTCTATGAGGGACTGGACTGGCTGTCCAATCAGCTCCAGAACCAGAAATGAGCTGTACTCTTCTCTCCTCTCCTTACTCCCTCCTCCCCTCTCACTCCCTCCTTCTACCCTCGTTTCACTCTCACGTGGCAAACGTGACCCTATGATGTGAGTGCCAGACGCGGTCTCCACGGTTGGTCACAGTGTGCTTCACCATGCTGTAAATGTGCAGATGCAGCCAGCAACTGGGTTTTTATTTAATGTAAATAGTTCTTGTTTCCAATGAGGCAGTTTCTGGTACTCCTGTTCAATATCATGTGGTAGTCACTTAGCCCTGGCCAACTCTTTGCAACCCCATGGACTGTAGCCCACCAGGCTCCTCTGTCCATGGAATTCTCCAGGCAAGAATACTGGAGTGGGCTGCCATTTCCTTTTTCAGGGATCTTCCTAACCCAGGAATCAAACCTAGGTCTCCTGCATTGCAGGCAGATTCTCTACCATCTGAACTACAGGGAAGTCCCCCTATCCAATATTACTCAGCTTTTTTTTTTTTTAATTGTAAAAGGAAAATCAACCCACTGCTTAGTACAGAGAAGGGATTTTTTTTTTTTTTTTTTTTTTTTAACAGAGAAGGGATTTTAAGCACACAGGTCATCCAGGAGTTGCTGTGTCAGACGAATCCGATGCTCCTCCTCTGGGCTTTAGATCTGTGTTAAGATGCATTTTGTGGTTGATTTTTAACCCAAACTCAGTGCATTTTTAAAAATAGTTACAAATACAAGACAAGGAGAACACTTGAACACACAGAAGGGAGAAATATGCCTAGTATAAGTTCTGCAGTAATGGCCTGAATCCAGTCTACTGGTGGTCTCTTTCCCATTGGGAACGTGGAACAGGGCAAAACCAGCCATGATCCATTCTGCATAGTCACAATAGGGTCCCTGTGATTTGCTCTGTCTTGGGTCATCCCACACCCCAGAGCTTTTGTCTTGCCTTTGGGCTTACATGGCAACCCAGGAAATGGGGTGAAGGTTATAGCCACCACTCTCAGACCCCTTGGAAGAACCCCAGTCTTTGCTTGGGTCAGCATGGGCACTTTGGTTGAAACACCCTGGCTGGAGCAGGAGTCCTTGAAGTCCCCTTGCTTGCCTGATCTGGAGGCCCCTGTCTACATATGCTTTCACTCCCTCAGCCTAAGAGTCAGATCTGCCATCAAAAACGATTACCTTTTTCCTTTATATTTTCATAAAACACTGAAGAAACTGGAGCTATTAAACTTTATCTTGGGGAAAACCTCAGAACTGGCTTATTTGCTGTCATCAAACCTCTTACTGCTTTCAATACACAATAATCAAAACAAAAGACTAAAAAAACAGCAGCACCCCAGGCATCCCAACAAAGAGCCCCTGTTCACCACAACCAGAGAAAGCCCATGCAGAGCAACAAAATCTGATACAACCAAAAATAAATTAAAAAATAACAAATTTAAGAAAATAAAATTACAATTTTTTAAAAAATGCCAAGAAGTGGGGAGGAGCAAATATGGCAGAGGAATAGGACGGGGAGACCACTTTCTCCCCTACAAATTCATGGAAAGAACATTTGAACGCTGAGAAGACTGCACAAAACAACTTCTGATCGCTAGCAGAGGACATCAGGCACGCAGAAAAGCAGCCCATTGTCTTCAAAAGGAGGTAGGACAAAATATAAAAGATAAAAAGAGAGACAAAAGAGCTAGGGACGGAGACCCGTCCGGGGAAGGGAGCTGTAATAGAGGAAGTTTCCAAACACCAGGAAACCCTCTCAGTGGCGGGTCTGGGGGAAGTTTTCCAATCTCGGAGGGCAACCTAATTGGGAGGAAAAATAAATAAAACCCACAGATTACATGCCTAAAAGCAACTCCCAGCAGAAAAGTACCCCAGACGCCCGCATCCGCCACCAGCAAGTGGGGGCTGAACGGAGAGGAGCGGGCAGCATCGCTTAGGAACAAAAGAAAGACTGAGCAATTCCAGAGAAGAGCTTGCCGGCAGCGGACCTGCCCATCCGCTGCCGGAGGCAGGAGGCAGGGGGGAGGGGAAAGGGGCAAGAGACGGCACCCCCTACCAAACTGCAAACAGGTTCCCAGTTTCTAAGCAAAGACTTCCTGAGATTCTGGATGGTTGACATCCGCCGGGAGGGTCGCGGCTAGAGACCAGCTCCCCAGAGCAGACACAAGGTGCACCCAACCGGTGTGCGTGGAAACTGAGGCAGGGACCGAGGAGGGGATAAGGCGCACTGCACATGTGGAGAGTGCGCACATCAAGCTCCTGGCCGCCTGAGCTGCTCCAGCCACGGAAGGCACAAAACGCAGGCCCAACCAAGTCTGTGCTTTTGTGGAGAACCTGAAAACTGGAACTGCATGCAACTCAGGGCCCGCTCCCTGAGATTTGTCTGCAGCACCCCTCCCTCCCCACAGCATGACTGAACAAGTGAACCTAAACAAGAGACCACCTCCGCCCGCAAGTGTCAGGGCGGAAATTAGACACTGAAGAGACCGTCAAAGAGAAGCCAAATAAACAAAGGGAGCCGCTTCAGAAGGGACCGGTGCAACAAATTAAAATCCCTGTAGGTAACACGGACTACACGGGAAGGGGCCTATAGATATACAGAAGTGTAAGCTGGAATAAGGAGCTATCTGAAACTGAACTGAACCCACACTGCCCATAACAGCTCCAGAGAAATTCCTAGATATATTTTTACTATTTTTTTAATTTAAAAAAAAACACTTTTTAAAATTTTTTTTCTTTTATTTTCTTTTAAAATTCCCTATTACTCCTCTATTATTCCTTAATTTTCATTTTCATATATTTTTACTATTTTTTAATGAAAAAAATTTTTTTCTTTTTTCTTTTATTTTCTTTTAAAGTACTCTATTGCTCCTCTATTACTCCTTAATTTTCATTTTCATTCTCATATATTTTTACTTTTTAATTAAAAAAAATTTTTTTCTCTTACTTTCTTTTAATGTCCTCTATTACTCCTCTACTACTCCTTAATTTTCATTTTCATTTCACTACAACCTTGAAAAAAAAAAGATCCTATTTTTAAAGCAAACTTCATATATATTTCTTAATTTTTTGTGTTTTTGTTTTCCATATTGTATTTTTAAGAGTCTAATCTCTACTCTAGATTTTTAATCTTTGTTTTTCAGTATTTGATTTCAATTTTGGACATTTAAGAATCCAATATTCAATACCCATTTTTACTCAGGAGTGTGATGATTACTCTTTCCCCCTTCTGACTCTCCTTTTTCTCCCCCAGATCACCTCTATTTCCTCCCTCCCCTTCTCTTCTCAATCCAATTCTGTGAATCTCTGTGGGTGTTCTGGGCTGCGGAGAACACTTAGGGAACAGAGTACTGCCTAGATCTGTCTCTCTCCTCTTGAGTCCCCCTTTTTCTCCTCATGCTCATCTCTATTTCCTTCCTCCCTCTCCTCTTCTTCATGTAACTCTGTGAACCTCTCTGGGTGTCCCTCACAGGGGAGAATCTTTTCACCATTAACCTAGAAGTTTTGTTATCAGTGCTGTATAGCTGAAGAAGCCTTGAGACTACAGGAAGAAGAAAACTGAAATCCAGAGGCAGGAGACTTAAGCCCAAAACCTGAGAACACCAGAGAACTCCTGACTACAAGGAACATTGTGTAATAAGAGATCATCCAAAAGCCTCCATACTACACTGAAACCAACCACCACCCAAGAGCCAGTAAGTTCCAGAGCAAGACATACCATGCAAATTCTCCAGCAACGCAGGAACATAGCCCTGAACGTCAACATACAGGCTGCCCAAAGTCACACCTAACACATAGACCCATCTCAAAACTCATTACTAGACACTGCATTGCACTCCAGAGAGAAGAAATCCAGTTCCACACACCAGAACACCGACGCAAGCTTCCCCAACCAGGAAACCTTGACAAGCCAAAGGTCCAACCCCACCCACTGGGTGAAACCTCCACAATAAAAAGGAACCACAGACCACCAGAACACAGAAAGGCCACTCCAAACACAGCAATCTAAACAAGATGAAAAGGCAGAGAAATACCCAGCAGGTAAAGGAACATGAAAAATGCCCACCAAGTCAAACAAAAGAGGAGGAGATAGGGAATCTACCTCAAAAAGAATTGAGAATAATGATAATAAAAATGATCCAAAATCTTGAAAACAAAATGGAGTTACAGATAAATAGCCTGGAAACAAGGATTGAGAAGATGCAAGAAATGTTTAACAAAGACCTAGAAGAAATAAAAAAAGAGTCAATTAAAAATGAATAATGCAATAAATGAGATCAAAAACACTCTGGAGGGAACCAACAGTAGAATAACAGAGGCAGAAGATAGGATAAGTGAGGTAGAAGATAAAATGGTGGAAATAAATGAAGCAGAGAGGAAAAAAGAAAAAAAGAATCAAAAGAAATGAGGACAACCTCAGGGACCTCTGGGACAATGTGAAATGCCCCAACATTCGAATCATAGGAGTCCCAGAAGAAGAAGACAAAAAGAAAGGCCATGAGAAAATACTCGAGGAGATAATAGCTGAAAACTTCACTAAAATGGCGAAGGAAATAGTTACACAGGTCCAAGAAACCCAGAGAGTCCCAAACAGGATAAACCCAAGGCAAAACACCCCAAGACACATATTAATCAAATTAACAAAGATCAAACACAAAGAACAAATATTAAAAGCAGCAAGGGAGAAACAACAAATAACACACAAAGGGATTCCCATAAGGATAACAGCTGATCTATCAATAGAAAACTCTTCAGGCCAGAAGGGAATGGCAGGACGTACTGAAAGTAATGAAAGAGAATAACCTACAACCCAGATTACTGTACCCAGCAAGGATCTCATTCAGATATGAAGTAGAATTCAAAAGTTTTACAGACAAGCAAAAGCTGAGAGAATTCAGCACCACCAAACCAGCTCTTCAACAAATGCTAAAGGATCTTCTCTAGACAGGAAACACAGAAAGGCTGTATAAATGCGAACCCAAAACAGCAAAGTAAATGGCAACGGGACTATACCTATCAATAATTACCTTAAATGTAAATGGGTTGAATGCCCCAACCAAAAGACAAAGACTGGCTGAATGGATACAAAAACAAGACCCCTATATATGCTGTCTACAAGAGACCCACCTCAAAACAAGGGACACATACAGACTGAAAGTGAAGGGCTGGAAAAAAATATTTCACGCAAACGGAGACCAAAAGAAAGCAGGAGTCGCCAATACTCATATCAGATAAAACAGATTTTAAAATAGAGGCTGTGAAAAGAGACAAAGAAGGACACTACATAATGATCAAAGGATCAATCCAAAAAGAAGATATAACAATCATAAATATATATGCACCCAACATAGGAGCACCGCAATATGTAAGGCAAATGCTAACGAGTATGAAAGAGGAAATTAACAATAACACAATAATAGTGGGAGACTTCAATACTCCACTCACACCTATGGATAGATCAACTAAACCGAAAATTAACAAGGAAATACAAACTTTAAATGACACAATGGACCAGCTAATTGATATCTATAGGACATTTCACCCCCAAACAATCAATTTCACCTTTTTCTCAACTGCACATGGAACCTTCTCCAGAACAGATCACATCCTGGGTCATAAATCTAGCCTTGGTAAATTCAAAAAAATTGATATCATTCCAGTCATCTTTTCTGACCACAATGCAGTAAGACTAGATCTCAATTGCAGGAAAAAAACTATTAAAAATTCAAATATATGGAGGCTAAATAACATGCTTCTGAATAACCAACAAATCATAGAAGAAATCAAAAAAGAAATCAAAATATGCATAGAAACGAATGAAAATGAAAACACAACAACCCAAAACCTATGGGACACTGTAAAAGCAGTGCTAAGGGGAAGGTTCATAGCATTACAGGCTTACATCAAGAAACAAGAAAAAAGTCAAATAAATAACCTAGCTCTACACCTAAAGCAACTAGAGAAGGAAGAAATGAAGAATCCCAGGGTTAGTAGAAAGAAAGAAATCTTAAAAATCAGGGCAGAAATAAATGCAAAAGAAACTAAAGAGACCATAGCAAAAATCAACAAAGCTAAAAGCTGGTTTTTTGAAAAGATAAACAAAATTGACAAACCGTTAGCAAGACTCATTAAGAAACACAGGGAGAAGAACCAAATCAACAAAATTAGAAATGAAAATGGAGAGATCACAACAGACAACACTGAAATACAAAGGATCATAAGAGGCTACTACCAGCAGCTCTATGCCAATGAAATGGACAACTTGGAAGAAATGGACAAATTCTTAGAAAAGTATAACTCTCCAAAACTGAACCAGGAAGGAACAGAAGATCTTAACAGACCCATCACAAGCAAGGAAATCGAAACTGTAATCAGAAATCTTCCAGCAAACAAAAGCCCAGGGCCAGATGGCTTCACAGCTGAATTCTACCAAAAATTTAGAGAACAGCTAACACCTATCTTACTCAAACTCTTCCAGAAAATTGCAGAAGAAGATAAACTTCCAAACTCATTCTATGAGGCCACCATCACCCTAATTCCAAAACCAGACAAAGATGCCACAAAAAAAGAAAACTACAGGCCAATATCACTGATGAACATAGATGCAAAAATCCTTAACAAAATTCTAGCAAACAGAATCCAACAACATATTAAAAAGATCATACATTGTGACCAAGTGGGCTTTATCCCAGGAATGCAAGGATTCTTTAATATCTGCAAATCAGTCAATGTAATACACCACATTAACAAATTGAAAGATAAAAACCATATAATTACCTCAATAGATGCAGAAAAAGCCTTTGACAAAATTCAACATCCATTTATGATTAAAACTCTCCAGAAAGCAGGAATAGAAGGAACATACCTCAACATTAATAAAAGCTATATATGACAAATCCACAGCAAACATTATCCTCAATGGTGAAAAATTGAAAGCATTTCCCCTAAAATCAGGAACAAGACAAGGGTGCCCACTCTCACCATTACTATTCAATATAGTTTTGGAAGTTTTGGCCACAGCAATCAGAGCAGAAAAAGAAATAAAACGAATCCAGAAAGGAAAAGAAGAAGTGAAACTCTCACTGTTTGCAGATGGCATGATCCTCTACATAGAAAACCCTAAAGACTCCACCAGAAAATTACTGGAGCTAGTCAATGAATATAGTAAAATTGCAGAATATAAAATCAACACACAGAAATCCCTTGCATTCCTATGCACTAACAATGAGAAAACAGAAAGAGAAATTAAGGAAACAATACCATTCACCACTGCAACAAAATAATAAAATACTTAGGAGTGTATCTACCTAAAGAAACAAAAGACCTATACATAGAAAACTATAAAACACTGATGAAAGAAATCAAAGAGGACACGAAGAGATGGAGAAATATACCGTGTTCATGGATTGGAAGAATCAGTATTGTGAAAATGAGTATACTATCTAAAGCAATCTATAGATTCAATGCAATCCCTATCAAGCTACCAACGGTATTCTTCACAGAACTAGAGCAAATAATTTCACAATTTGTATGGAAATACAAAAAAACACCGAATAGCCAAAGCAATATTGAGAAAGAAGAATGGAACTGGAGGAATCAACGTGCCTGACTTCAGGCTCTACTACAAAGCCACAGTCATCAAGACAGTATGGTACTGGCACAAAGACAGAAATATAGATCAATGGAACAGAATAGAAAGTCCAGAGATAAATCCATGTACCTACAGACACCTTATCTTCGATTAAGGAGGCAAGAATATACAATGGAAGAAAGACAACCTCATTAACAAGTGGTGCTGGGGAAACTGGTCAACCACTTGTAAAAGAATGAAACTACAACACTTTCTAACACCATACACAAAAATAAACTCAAAATCGATTATAGATCTAAATGTAAGACCAGAAACTATAAAACTAGAGGAGAACATAGGCAAAACACTCTCCAACATAAATCACAGCAAGATCCTCTATGACCCACCTCCCAGAATATTGGAAATAAAAGCAAAAATAAACAAATGGGACCTAATGAAACTTAGAAGCTTTTGCACTACAAAGGAAACTATAAGTAAGGTGAAAAGACAGCCTTCAGAATGGGAGAAAATAATAGCAAATGAAGCAACAGACAAAGGATTAATCTCAAAAATATACAAGCAACTCCTGCAGCTCAATTCCAGAAAAATAAATGACCCAATCAAAAAATGGGCCAGAGAACTAAACAGACATTTCTCCAAAGAAGACATACAGATGGCTAACAAACACATGAAAAGATGCTCAACATCACTCATTATCAGAGAAATGCAAATCAAAACCACAATGAGGTACCATTACACGCCAGTCAGGATGGCTGCTATCCAAAAGTCTACAAGCAATAAATGTTGGAGAGGGTGTGGAGAAAAGGGAACCCTCTTACACTGTTGGTGGGAATGCAAACTAATATAGCCACTATGGAGAACAGTGTGGAGATTCCTTAAAAAACTGGAAATAGAACTGCCATATGACCCAGCAATCCCACTTCTGGGTATACATACCGAGGAAAACAGATCTAAAAGAGACACATGTACCCCAATGTTCATCACAGCACTGTTTATAATAGCCAGGACATGGAAGCAACCTAGATGCCCATCAGCAGACGAATGGATAAGGAAGTGTGGTACATATACACTATGGAATATTACTCAGCCATTAAAAAGATTTCATTTGAATCAGTTCTAATGAGATGGATGAAACTGGAGCCCATTATACAGAGTGAAGTAAGCCAGAAAGATAAAGACCAATACAGTATACTAACGCATATATATGGAATTTAAAAAGATGGTAACGATAACCCTATATGCAAAACAGAAAAAGAGACACAGATGTACAGAACAGACTTTTGGACTCTGTCAGAGAAGGCAAGAGTGGGATGTTCTGACAGAACAGCACTGAAACAAGTATACTATCAAGGGTGAAACAGATCACCAGCCCAGGCTGGATGCATGAGACAAGTGCTCAAGGCTGGTGAACTGGGAAGACCCAGAGGGATGGGATGGAGAGAGAGATGGGAGGGGGGACTGGGATGCGGAACACATGTAAATCCATGGCTGATTCATGTCAATGTATGGCAAAAACCACTACAATACTGTAAAGTAATTAGCCTTCAACTAATAAAAATAAATGGAAAAAAACTAATTAACACTCTTCCTTCCCAAACTAGAGCCAGACATCCTGGAATGTGAAGTCAAGTGGGCCTTAGGAAGCATCACTACAAACAAAGCTAGTGGAGGAAATGGAACTCCAGTTGAGCTGTTTCAAATCCTAAAAAATGATGCTGTGAAAGTGCTGCACTCAATATGTTAGCAAATTGAAAACTCAGTAGTGGCCACAGGACTAGAAAAGGTCAGTTTTCATTCCAATCCCAAAGAAAGGCAAAGCCCAAGAATGTCCAAACTACCGGACAACTGAACTCATCTCACACGCTAGTAAAGTGATGCTCAAAATGCTCCAAGCCAGGTTTCAGCAATACGTGAACCATGAACTTCCAGATGTTCAAACTGGTTTTAGAAAAGGCAGAGGAACCAGAGATCAGATTGCCAACATCCGCTGGATCATCAAAAAAGCAAGAGAGCTCCAGAAAAACATCTATTTCTGCTTTATTGACTATGCCAAAGCTGTATTTGACTGTGTGGATCACAATAAACTGTGGAAAATTCTGAAAGAGATGGGCATACCAGACCACCTGACCTACCTCTTGAGAAACCTGAAGGCAGTAATCAGGTATGGATGTGAGAGTTGGACTATAAAGAAAGCTGAGAGCCGAAGAATTGAAGCTTTTGAACTGTGGTACTGGAGAAGACTCTTGAGAGTCCCTTGGACTGCAAGGAAATCCAACCAGTCCATCTTAAGATCAGTCCTGGGTGTTCACTGGAAGGACTGATGTTGAAGCTGAAACTCCAATACTTTGGCCACCTGATGTGAAGAGCTGACTCATTTGAAAAGACACTGATGCTCGGAAACATTGAAGGCAGGAGGAGAAGGGACGACAGAAGATGAGATGGTTGGATGTCCAACTCCATGGACATGAGTTTGGGTAAACTCCAGGAGTTGGTGATGGGATAGGAAGGCCTGGCGTGCGGTGGTTTATGGAGTCACAAAGTGTTGGACACAACTGAGTGACTGAACTGAACTTCCCAAACTCTTCAAAGAAAGAGGAGGAGGGAATAATTCAAAATTCATTTTACAAGGCCAGCATTACCTGATACCAAAACCAGGCAGGACCACCACAAGAGAAGAAAATTGCAGGCTTATATCCCACAAAAACATAGATGCAAAAATCCTCAACAAAATCACAGCAAGCTGAATTCAAAATTCATTAAAAGGATCATATACCATGATCAAATGGGATTTATTCCAGGGATACAAGGATGGCTCTGTTACACAGCGCAGTAACAAAATGAAGGATAAAAATCAGATGACTATCTCAATACATGCAAGAAATACATTCAATATCCAATTCAATATCCATTCATAATTAAAAAAAAAAACCTCAACGAAGTGAGTAAAATAGGGAGCATATCTCAACTTAATAAAGGTTATATATGATAAGCTGTCAACTAACATACTCAATGGTAAAATGGTAAAAGCTTTCCCTCTAAGATTAGAAACAAGACAAGGGTGCCTACTCCTGAGACTTCAACTCAACAAAGCATTGGAAGTTCCAGCCAGACCATTAGGTAAGAAAAAGGTATCTAAGTTAGAAAGTAAAGGAAAACTGTTACTATTTGCCATATTATATGAAGAAAACCCTAAAGACTCCAGAAAAAACTGCTAGAAGTAATCGATGAATTCAGTAAAGTTGTAGGATACACAGTCAATATGCAAAATAGTTTTTGTTTCTATACCGTAATAATGAACTATCAGAAAGAGAAATTAAGAAAACAATTCCATTTACAATTGCTTCAAAAGAATAAAATACCTAAGAATAAACTTAACCAAGAAGGTAAAAGACCTGTACATTAAAAACTATGGAACACTGATGAAAAAATTGAAGATACAAGTAGAGATATTCTGTGCTCATGGATTAAAAGAATCAAGATTTCTAAAATATCCATACTACCCAAAGTAATCTACAAATTCAATATAATCCGTATCAAAATTCCAATAACATTTTTCAAAGAAACAGAGTAAATAATCCTAAAATTTATAAATAGGATAGCCAAAGCAACTGTGACAAAGAACAAAACTAGAGGAGAGGCATCATACATGCTTCCTGATTTCCAACTAAGTTTAAAAGTTGTAATAATCTGGGAGTTCCCAGGCAGCCTAGTGATTAGGATTCTGAGCTTTCACTACCATGGCCCTGGTTCAATCCCCCTGGTCAAGGAGTAACTGAGATCCCTCAAGTCACAATAAGATGATGCCATAAAAGATATCACCTCACACCTGTTAGAATGGCTATTACCAAAAAGGGAAGAAATAAATGTTGTGCAGGATGTGGAGGAAAGGAAACTCTCATATGCTGTTGGTGGGAATGTAAATTGGTACAGCCACTGTTTTAAAAACAAATACACAGACCAATGGAACAGAGAGCTCAGAAATAAACCTACACATATATGGACAATTAATTTACACCAAAGACAACAAGGATATAAAATGGGGAAAGGATAGTCTCTTCAATAAATGGTGTTGGGAAACATAACAGCCACATGCAAAAGCATAAAACTGCACTACTATCTTATACTAAACAAACAAACAAACACAAATCAGCTGAAAAATGGGTTAAAGACTTGAATATAAGCCCTGAAAATGTAAAACTCCTAGAAGAAAAACATAAACTGTAAGCTCCTAGACACTGGTATGGGTGATGATTTTTTTGGATTTGACACCAAATCAAAGCCAACTAAAACAAAAATAAACAAGGAGGAGTACAAAAAACTAAAAAGCTTCTGCACTGCAAAGGAAACCATCAATAAGGTGAAAAAGGAACCTATGGAATGGGAAAATATATTTTCAAAACATTTATCCCAGAGAAGAAAACGGCAGCCCACTCCAGTACTCTTGCCTGGAAAATCCCATGGACGGAGAAGCCTGGTAGGCTACTGTCCATGGGGTCGCAGAGTCAAGACATGACTGAGCAACTTCACTTTCACTTTTAGTTCTCTCAATCATAGAGAACCAGTCTTCTCTTAAGAAAGGGAGAAGCAGCAGCTGCTTGCTGCCAGCAGTCCCCAAATCTTTTTTTTTTTGGCTTTGCTTTTTATTTTCTATGTATCACTGAATATAATTAACACCGGTCACCTTGAATTCATAGTTGTAACAAAGGAACAGACCTAAGACATCACCAGCACTAGCCTAAGTAGAGGTGCCCCCTTTCTCTGCAGCTGTGGTTTACTACTTCCCGGGTTAGAAGGAATAACTGAGAGCTCTGCATGGATCAGACCCTTCAGTCAAGAACCAGTGTGTTAATAGTGTGAATTAGATATACTGACTACCTGCTCTGCTTAATTGCTATGAAACTGAACTAATCAGCAGTTATAAAGCACATACTTTGTTATGTGCTAGGCTCTGCCTCCTGGCCTGTAGATAATTTAAGAAGACCTAGGGAATACCATCAGACGTGCTAATTGTATTTGGGTGTTAACAAAAGCAGATCTAGACAAGCTGTCCACTTAAATGGTACCTTTTGGTCAGAAAAAATTTATTTAAAGATTGTGATCATGTAAAACTACTCAAACCTTCTAGCAAAAATATTTTTTGAAAAATAAACTAAATGCCTTTATTTAAAAAAAAAAAAACCATCCAATTAGAGGCTAACATACAAAACATACAAAGAACTCAGACAACTCCATAACAAACAACAAAAGACAACAAACACACACACACACACACACACACACACACAAATAACCTGATTTAAAAATGAACTTTGGGGAATTCCCTGGCAGTTGAATGATTAAGACTCCAGGCTTACACTGCCAAGGGTCAGGTCCCATTCCTGGTGGAGGAACTAAGATCCCACAAGCCACATGACATAGACAAAAATAAATAAATAAAAATGAACTTAAAAGCCAAGTAGATATTTTTCCAAAGAAGACATTCAAATGGACAATAAGGAAATGAAAAAAGGCTCAACATCACTAATCAGTGTGTTGTTTTGTGTGCTTAGTAGTACCTGACTCTCTACGACCTCATGGGCAAGAACACTGGCTGCTGCTGCTAATAAGTCACTTCAGTCATGTCCGACTCTGTGCGACCCCATAGACGGCAGCCCACCAGGCTCTCCCGTCCCTGGGATTCCCCAGGCAAGAACACTGGAGTGGGTTGCCATTTCCTTCTCCAATGCATGAAAGTGAAAAGTAAAAGTGAAGTCACTCAGTCGTGTCCGACTCCTAGCGACCCTATGGACTGCAGCCCAGCAGGCTCCTCCATCCATGGGATTCTCCAGGCAAGAGTACTGGAGTGGGGTACCATTACCTTCTCCAAAGAACACTGGTGTGAGTTCCTACTTCCTCCTCCAAGGAATCTTTCTAACCCAGGGTTTGAACCTGTGTCTCCTATGTCTCCTGCATTGGCAGATGGATTTTTTACTGCTGTGCCACCTGGGAAGACCCCTAATCACTGGGAAAAAAAAAAATCAAGGCCACAACATATTACCACACACCTGTTAGAATGGCTATTATCAAAAAGACAAAAAATAAATGTTGTTGAGCATGTGAAGGAAAGGAAACCCTCATATGCTGCTGGTGGGCATGTAAATTGGTGCAGCCACTATTTTTAAAAAACTGTATGGAAATTCCTCTAGAAATTAAAAATAGAGCTATGATCCAGCAATTCTACTTCTGGGTATTTATCTGAAGGAAACAAAAACACTGAACTGAAAAGATATATGTATCACCATGTTCGCTGCAGCATTATTTCAAATAGCCAAGAAATGGAAATAACCTAAATGCCCACAAGTGTATGAACAGATAAAATAAAATAAATAAATAAAATACACACACACACACACACACACACACACACAGGAATATCATTTAGCCATTAAAAAAAAAGAAGGAAATCCTGCTATTTGCAACAACATGAATGAACTTTGCTAAGTAAAATAAGTCAGAGAAAAAGCAAACAGCGCATGATCTCATTTGTAAGTGGCATCTAAAGCAAAAACAAACAAGTCATAGAAAACAGACCAGTGGTTGCCAGAGGTGGCGGGGGACGGGGGGTGAAATGGGTAAATGTGATCAAAAGGTACAAACTTCCAGTTAAAACTAAGTCACGGGGACGTTAAGTACAGCAAAGTGATTATAGGTAATAATACTATAGTATATATTTATAAACTGTGAAAGTTACTAAGTGAAAGAAAGAAAGAGTTGCTCAGTTATGTCGACTCTGCACGGCTGGACTGTAGCTCACCAGGCTTCTCTGTCCATGGGATTCTCCAGGCAAGAATACTGGAGTGGGTTGCCATTCCCTTCTCCAGGGAATGGAGAAAATCTTAATAGGAAATCTTAATAGTTCTCATCATAAGCAAGAAGTATAACTGTGTAGTGACAGATATTAACTGTTGTAGACTTACTGGAGTGATTATTTCCCAATGCATACATGTCAGATCATTATGTTACATAACTGAAATATAAAGTTTACATGTCAATCATATCACAATTTTTAAAAATTTATGTGTCAACACACATACACCAAACAAAACATATCTGTGCACTCCCAATTTTTACCTTAGTATTCTAAATGCCATCAGTTTCTTCAACAATTGGTTAGATCAACAATTGTTTCCCCCTGGTGATATAAACACTCCCATGTCTGCACTCTTCCACAAAGGTGAGCAGCTACAGGAGCTTCAAAGTGGCAAAAGTCACAGCCACCTTGCTGTGAAAATAGGGCTCACTTGGCACTGCAATGTCTTTGCTCTTTACATCTCTGATATTCCCAAAACTGACTCAATACCCTGTATACTTAGGGGCTAAAAATGTGTGTATATGGTCTCAGGGTCAGTTTTTAGTTTCTTCCAAACTGCACTGTATTGAAATTTATAATGTCCTGAATTTATATTTTGAGATGAACCCTTAACATTTTGTCATAGCTTTAGCTCTTTCTGATAACATCAACTGGGAACAGGAAGTTGTATTCTTTTCATGCAACTGAAAATAGGATTGTTGTAAATATTCATTCATGTCACATTAACCAAAGCTGATTTAGTTTTTAACTTCTAAACTTTTACTTTTCATTGCATAAAGCAGACCTCTCAATTGTTTATTTTGATATTAATATAACAGATAAAAACGTACATTTACTAATTTTTTAACTTTTTATTTTGAACTAGTTTTAGTTTTACAGAAGGGTTCCTTAATATTTTTCATGTTTATTTTTAAAGAGTTCTTTTTTTAATTTTTTATTTTTGGCTGTACCGGGTCTTGGTTGCTGCATGCAAGTTTTCTCTAGTTGCAGCCAGCAGGGGCTACTCTCCAGTTGCAGTGTGCAGGCTTCTTACTGCAGTGGCTTCTCTTGTTGCAGACCATAGGCTCCAGGGCCCAGGCTTCAGTAGCTGCAGCTTGCAGGCTCAGTTGCGGCACATGGGCTTAGCTGCCCCAAGGCATATGGAATCTTCCCAGCCCAGGGATCGAACTAATGTCCTTTGATTGGCAGGCTGATTGTTAAGCACTGGACCACCAGGGAAGTCCTGTCTCATTATTTTAAATAAAATATTTCTGAGTATCCTTAGAAATATTAACTTTTTGGGTATTTAAATAAATACACTAATATGTTTTTATCACAAAGCTCAAACACTCCACTTATTGACAAAATGGGCTTCCCCAGTGTACTTCAGACAGTTAAGAATTTACCTGCAATGCAGAAGACCCAGGTTCAATCCCTAGGTCAGCAAGATCCCCTGGAGAAGGGAATGACTACCACTCCAGTATTCTTGTCTGGAGAATTCCATGGACAGAGAGCCTGGCGGGCTACAGTCCATGATGTCGCAAAGAGTCGAACACAACTGAGTGACTAAGCACAGAGCACATACTGGCAAAATATAAATCTAAAATTTAAACCACTTCAATTATCCCAGATCCAAACTTGCTAAAATGCTAAAGATCTAACAGTCCTTAAGGAGCAGTTTTTTCCTTGGTTATAAAATACAGGCCCAGTGCTATCTGGAACATAAATAGTAAGAGTGAAATGTAGATATCTGAAAAGCAAAAGTAATATCCAGAAAAATCCCTACTTTTTCCATAAAAGCAGGAAAACTTGGGGAATGTGGCATGAATCTACATATTAAAGAACTCAGTGAAACTCCACCATGTAGGATGAAGACAAAGAGATCCACATGGGGACAAATTATAGTCAAACTGGTGAAAGACAAATATTGAAAGCAGCAAGAGAGAAGCAAAGAATCAACACAAATACAGGGGATCCTCAATAAGATTAATAATAATAATACAATAAATTTATCACTAGACATCTTGGATGCCAGAGGTAATAGTATGACATTTAAAGATGTGAGACAAAAAAATCTATCAACCAAGAATTCTAGATCTGATTCAATACTTCGAGGGCAATACTCCCCAAAGCAACGCAGATTCAACACAACCCCTACCAAAATCCAAACAATCTTGTCTGCAGAAATGGAAATGCCAGTTCTAAAACTGCTATGGAATGAATGGCAAGGGACTCCTCACTGCAAAATAATCTTGCAAAAAAAAAAAAAGTTGGGAGGCTCATTCTTTTTGTTTTCAAAATATACTACAAAGTTACAGTAATCAGAACTGTGTGTGGTACTGACTTAAGAGGAGACCTAAAGACCAGCAGAAAATAATTGAGAGTCCAGAAATAAGCCTATACATCTATAGTCAATTGATTTTCAACAATAGTGCCAAGACCTAAAGCAGGAAAGGATAGTCTACAACAAATAGTCCTGGATCAACTGGACAGGCACATGGAAAGGAATGAAGGTGAACCCGTACTTCATACCAAAGACAAAAATTTACTCAAAATGGATCAATACCTAAATGTGACAGCTGAAACTATAAAACACTTAAAAGAAAATACAAAATAATAATAAAATAATAAATTTTCATTACCCTGGACTTGGCAATGTGTTATATATGACACTGAAATCACATGCAAGGAAAGAAAAAAATAGATAAGTTAGACTTTATCAAAATTGAAAACTTTTGTGCATCAAAGGAATGATCATGAAAGTAAAAAGACAACCTAAAGAATGGGAGAAAATACGTGCAAATCATATACTGATAATGATCTTGTATCCAAAATACATAAAGAATTCTGGCAACTCAACAGTAAGAAGATAAATAATCCCAACAAGCACCTAAAAAGATAGATATTTCATTAGTCACTAAGGAAATACAAATTGAAACCACAATGAGATACCACTTCACATTCTCATCAGAATAGCTATAATAAAAAAAAAAAACACAACAACAAGTTTTGACAAGGATGTAAACAAGTTGGGACCCTGGTATTTTGCTACCATAAATCATCTGGGGCTTCCCTGATGGCTCAGATGGTTAAGGCTCTGCCTGCAATGCAGGAGACCCAGGTTCAATCCCTGGATTGGGAAGATCGACTAGAGAAGGGAATGGCAACCCACTCCAGTATTCTTGCCTGGAGAATTCCATGGACTGAGGAGCCTGGTGGGCTAAGAGTCAGACAGGAGTGACTAATACACACATAGACAGTGTAGAAACAGTCTGGTGGCTCCTCAGAAAGTTAAAACATAGAATCACCATACGACCTCCTTTTATTTGTAGATATATACCAAAAAGAACTAAAAACAAGCATTCAAATATCTGTACACAAATATTCACAGCAGCACCATTCACAACAACCAAAAAATAGAAACAATCTAAATATCCATCAATAGATGAATGATAACATTATGGTAGATTCACACAATAGAAGATTAGTCAGCAATTAAAAGGAAACAATGGTACATGCTACAATGTAAATGAATCATGTTATACTAAGTGAAAGAAACCAAACATAAATGGCCACATATTGTATGATTCTGTTTCTAAAAAATTTCCAGAAAAGGTAACTCTATTAAGAGGGAAAAAAAATTGGTGGTTGCCAGGGACTGGGGGGAAAAGAGAATTACAAAATGACTGCTTAATGGATACACAGTTTTCTTTTGGGGTGATGAAAATATGTGACCTAGACAGAGGTGGTGGTTGCACATTATGAATGTACTAAATGCCACTGAATTGTACACTTTAAAATAGCTAATTTTTATGCTATATACATTTCACCTCAATGCTTTTAAAAAAATTTTTTCTTTTAAGTAATCAGCACGGAGATCTGATCTTTTAAGGTCTACACAGAGAAACAAGGGAAAAAGAAAAGGAAAGGGAAAAACATGAGTTTACTTAAGAGTACTCACAATATTGAAAGAATTAAACACTGAAGGAATGAAACTAAGATCAGTATTTGGCACCAAATTACTAAACTTAACGAAGCCATCACCTCTACAAACACAAGACAAATGTAGACGTATCAGGAAGAAGAGGGCAAGATTTCAGAAGAATCCAATAAAATGTAGATAACAGTGCTGCAGAATGCAGAAAGAGGGAATAGATACGTGCACACTTTTTTAAAAATAAAGAATTCCAGAAATGATTTAGCAATTTCTAAAAGAAGACAACAGCAAGAGTTTATAAAGGTTTACAGAACCTGAAACCTTCATATACCAGATAGAGGTTTGTAAAATGGTACACTACCGTGGAAAACAGTTCCTAAGGAACTATGGCAGTGCCTTTTTTTTTTTTTAATGGCAGTGCCTTAAAAAGTTAAACAAGAGCTACCAAAGTGAAAGTCGCTCAGTTGTGTCCAACTCTTTGTGATTCCATAGACTATACAGTCCATGGAATTCTCCAGGCCAGAATATGGAGTGGGTAGCCGTTCCCTTCTCCAGGGGATCTTCCCAATCCAGGTTCAAACCCAGGTCTCCCACATTGCAGGCAGATTCTTTACCAGCTGAGCCACGAGGGAAGCCCAAGAGTTACCAAATGAACCAGTAATTCTACTACTACATACAAGTAACCCCAGAACAGCACAAGAGGTTAAAGGCACTAACAGTACAGTAAAAAATCTGCATGTAACTATACAGTTGGCCCTCTATAGCTGCAGTTCCACATCCACAGATTCAACCATCCACACATTGTGTAGTACTGCAGTATTTACTGGAAAAAAAAAATTCAAGTAGGCAGTACTGAAATATTTACTGAAAACAATCTGAATATAAGTGGACCTGTACAGTTCAAACACATATTGCTCAAGAGTCAGCTACATATACCCAAGAGAACTGAAAGAAAACATATTTTCACACAAAAACTTCTAAACAAAAGTTCACGGCAGCATTATTCAATATATGCAAAAAGCGGAAACAACCCAAATATTCATCAACTAATGAACAGATAAACAAACTGTGGCATATCTAGACAAGGGAATGTTATTCAGCCATAAAAAGTAATGAAGTATTAATATCAATACATGCTACAACATGGATGAACATAAAAACCATTATGCTGAGCAAAAGAAGCCAGACACAAAAGGCCACATATTGTATGATTACATTTATTTATGAAATGTCCGAAGAGGCAAAACCAGAGACACAGAAATTAGTGGTTGCCAGGCCAGAGTGGGGGGCAAAATGAGGAGTGAGTGCTAATGGATATAGAGTTTCTTTCTGGGGTTATGCAAATATTCTGGAATTAAGATAGTGGTGATGGTTGCATAATCTAGTGAATACACCAAAAACCACTAACTGAGTGGTTGGAATGTATGTTACATGAATTATACCTTAATTTTTAAAATGTTAAACAGTTGGTTTGCAGGTTGGTCATTTAAAATCCAAGATTCCTTTTCCTTCTGTATTTGTCTGAATTGCTGAAAGTAAAGTGCTGAAATTACTGAAATAACAGGCAAAGTGAAAAGCACAATACTAGCAGCACTAATCGGAGAAGGCAATGGCAACCCATCCCAGGGCTCTTGCCTGGAAAATCCCATGGACGGAGGAGCCTGGTGGGCTGCAGTCCATGGGGCCGCTAAGAGTCAGACACGACTGAGCGACTTCACTTTCACCTTTCACTTTCATGCATTGGAGAAGGAAATGGCAACCCACTCCCGTGTTCTTGCCTGGAGAATCCCAGGGACGGGGAAGCCTGGTGGGCTGCCGTCTATGGGGTCGCACAGAGTCGGACACGACTGAAGCGACTTAGCAGCAGCAGCAGCACTCATGTCACCTCTATTGGGATTCCTCTACTAGGCTGTGGTTTACATGGTTTATGTGGATTACATACCTGGAGGGTTCCCCCTTCCGATTCTCAACTTAAACAATGATCAAATTTCCCAAGTGGAATCACAAATGTCACTGAAATCTTATCTCCTCCTCTACCTGCAAAGTACACCAAGGTTTAAAAGTATCGACCTTCTCTCTTCCCATTTTCTGTTCTTTCCACATGGAGGTTCTCAGCAAATGAAAAAGAAAAGCAATTTATTTAGCTAAATCATAAAACCTGTGAATGATCAAATAAAACATCCCTCTCCTCAACTTCTCCAACTCTCTCGGCCTCATATAAATATTATTTGAAATTTAAGAAATAAAAATATTCAGGGGTCAGCAAAGGTTCCCTGGAAGTTGATACTTTGGAGCAAGAATGCCACCAAAATCAACAGGCTACTGAAGAGTGGCATGCCCTTAGACTAAGCTTCCCTGATTTTTCCAGTTTTAAAATCAAAGACTCACTATTACACTTTTCAAATCAGGTTCTATGAACCATCTACATCAGAATCATCTATGTTGCCTGGACCACCCCAGACTTGTAAAATCAAAATCTCTGGGGATGGGGTCCAGGAAATTTATTTTCAAAGTAATTCTTATACATTCAAGTTTGAGAAAAAGTTCCCCAAAATGAGATCTGTAGCCATTTAAAGTATAGGTAAAGTGTAAGACAGAGACATTACTGGCACTGAGAAGTTTACCACTCGAACTAACTACAGAGCACTTACTACATCTGTAACTCACTCACTGTACACTACTCCATTAAATGTGACTGTGAGGTGCTGTATATATGCTATACAACATTAAATGGCTTAGATGACAAAGTAGTGATGTACTTATATTCAAATCAAAAAAAGTTTTTTTCAACATACTGAGGAAAATATGGGGAAAAAATACATTGCTTCTATTCTTATGTATTTATTCTGTACCTGAATAATAAAGGATTGAATTTCAGTTATTAAGGGCATGAATGAAGATAACCCCTATTAAATCAAGTCTAAAATCTGAATATTTCCCTTCTGCGTAATTCTAAACATTAGCATGCAAATATGGCATACACCTATATAGCATATAACTATCACTATTGTGATGGTTTTTGCTGACATATATTAATAATGACTTTCACAGTGCTGAGATCTTTACTTTTCTACCCTGCTCCCTCCCCAATTTTGCCAACAGATTTACTCACTGAAATAAACTCTATTTCATGTAAGGAAAATCCTTCTTGATTTTAAACTATGCTGACACACTAGGCTCTGATTCTTTTACTGCTTCATGCTTAAAAAGCACTGAGACCCTCTTAAAAGTATATGGAAAGTTTCTGATCTACAGCTAGGAAACACAAATTACTATCAAAGAAGATTTAATTTCTTCTCCTCTATTGTTATTTACAAAAACAGATTGGTTTTGATGATAAAAGTCCAAGTATTTAAAAAGTATTACCCAGTAACTCATTCAAAGTATTTATCTTTGAAGCATCTACTACATACACAGAGACTGTACCAAGAGCTAGGAATAGGAACACAGCAGTGAACAAAATAAACTAAAAAAAATATATTCTCATAATTTACTATGTTAATGAACCAGAGTATCTAACCATTACAAACATTAAGTTACAAGTACCATAATATGTGAAGGCAGAATTGAGCACATATTGGTATAGGATCTATACCAATCCTATAATCAACCAAGGAAATGTGTTTCTGAAATAATTTCTATTGTTTTAACTATTTAAAAGCCCCTCTCGCCCACCCTAGACAGGATGTCTATGGTTTCCAGGGTTACTAGTGTCTGGAAACACTCTTGAGTTCCCTCTCAAAATATTTATACCCTATACTCTATATTAAGTTCCCTCTCAAAATATATATACCCTACACTTTAATTTTTTAGCAAGAAGTAGTGATGAACCTGATGGAAAGTGAGGAAACCGTCCCCTTTCCAACGGAAAACATCATTTTGAAAAGCCTGTGGTTGATTCTCTTCAACCAAGAAAAGCAGCAGGCAGAGAAAATGAAATGTATACTTCTCTGTCATACTAAACATAACAGTTATTTCTTCAACATTTCCACATGTAAAAATGTATTATCTACAAGAGATGCCAACATGAAAAGATCAGAGAACCTTGATGCCCAATTTAGATGGAAGTCAAAAAACCACAGCCTACGCAGAAAATTTGACTATCTCTTCCTTATATCCACAAACTCCAAGCACAAGTTGGTCTGGGGTTTTTTTGTTTGTTTTTAACTGCTTCGGTGTTTTCGAAACGGGAATCACACGGCAAGAGAACACTCAGGTGCACCCAAGTAGGGGCCTCCTGGGCCCCGACACCGCAGTTCCAAAACTGATTCCGCAGCCCCTGAGCAAGGCAAGGAGGGAAACAAACACCCCGCCGCCCTGAAACCAACGTAGAAGGGGCTACCTGGCCCCGCGTGCCCCACGCGTCCCCCAGGTGCCCTTGGAAGCAGCGGCCCGCGGGCGAAGCCGCGCCCGGTCCCCGCGGACTCCAGTTCCGCCCGCCCGTCCCTCCCCCACCCCGCCCCCGGGACCCGCAGGACCGCCGCGCCGGCTCCGCCCCTCGCCTCCCCGCCAGGCCCCGGACTACCAGCCCCGGTGCAACGCAGCCCCAGGCGTCCAGGCGCGGCAGTATCCTCTTCCCACAGGCCGCGAAGGCCGGTCGGGGAGCAAGCGCTGCCGCAGCCTCATCCAGGCCTGCGCCCCAGGCTCCGGCCTGGACGGAAGCCGCCCTCCTCTCTCACCTGCGTTCCCACCACCACGATCTGAGGCAGCTGGATGATGTCGGCGCCCACCGTGTTGAAGACGTCCTGGAGTTTGTTAATAACAGGAATTAGCGCCTCCATAACTCGTAACACACAAGACCCCAGCCCGGCCGGCCGCGGCAATGAATGGGGCCGGGGCCCAGAGTCCGCCTCCTTCCTCCTCTCCCCCGCCCTCTCCTCGGGAGCCGGCACCCATTGGACCCCGCCCGCCCGCTACCTGCCCACTCCCGACGGGCCATGCGCCAAGACGGAGGCGCCGGAAAACAGTCGCTGCTGGGAGTTGTAGTTCTGGCGAGGTGGACCTCCGCGACCTACAGCTTCCGGAAGGCTGCGCAGCGCAGGCGGGTCGCCAGCGTGGAGGGAAAGATGCTTGGGATTGGGCTGCTGTCAAAAGAATAGGGAGCGAGGCCCAGAGAGTCAGAAGGAAGAGATACATTTATACTTGTCCGCGAGGCAAAATAAGTGTGAAAATTTCGGATAGGAATATGTGTTAAATATAGAGGAGTCTGTTAATTATCCAGGACGTTAGTTCCTGAAAAGGACACTGTCAAGTCGGGCTGGTTGGAAAGGCTTAAAAGAAAAGTAGCCTCAGACCCCCCAGCCAGCTACAAATGGTATGCAGGCTGATACTAGATGTGAGGTGCTATTCCGCAACAAAAAATACTAAACCAGCTCAGGTTAGAACACGAGGGTTCTCTAGAATGTTAAAATGTATTCAGAAAGAATATAAAATTGCCAGGTTTTCAAGAGAAAGGCTAGGACTGGGCCCTCATTCTCTATATTCTGTATAAATATGTATTCACCGTGGCCTCGTTTCTGGCAAAGTGGAGAGCTGATAACTGCCTTACTAGCTGTTTGCTAAGTGTGCCTACTGTTTTATTTCTAAGTGTTTTTCTTTTTTAGACGGACATTATCTCTCCTCTACTGTGAACCTCCAAAGGTTTCCTCTCTCAAAATAAAAAAAGGTGACATCTGAACAAAGAGCCAAAGTAGGGGAGGAAAAAGACCCCTTACCTACTTGACTTTTCTCCATGGTGTATCTCCATGTAACATAATACATACTGAACTTGTTGACTTTCTCTCTCTTCTAGATTACCAGCTTGTAGAGGCCAGGGATTTTTGACTGTTTAATAAACTGATGCATCCCTAACCCCTGGAAAGGGACAAACAAGATAGTTCCAAACTCATTATCCTCTGAGTTTGCAGTCTAACACCGTAATAGACAAATGGGTAAAGTGCTATTACTGGGTTTATTATGGAGTCCTTTTTCTAATCCAAGATAGGAGTGAAAGTTCAAGCAAGACTTCCTAGAAATCACTAGGTATAATCTCCTTGAGAGTAAGCACCACCCCCTTGAGAGTAAGGACCACTGCACAACCTTACTGAGTACCATTCACCGGCACAGCCATACATATCCTATGCTAAGTTGTTTTAGTTGTGTCCAGCCCTGCGACCCCATGGAGTGTAGCCCACCAGGCTTCTCTGTCCATGGGATTTTTCAAGCAAGAACACTGTAGAGGTGGTTGCCATGCCCTCCTCCAGGGGATCTTCCCAACCCAGGGATTGAACCCACATTTCTTATATCTCCTGCATTGGCTTTACTACTACTACTTCCTTACTACTAGCACCACCTGGGAAGCCCCCCATACACGTTGGCTGTGGGGAATATGCTTGATTTGTTCAGCAAGACACATGGGAGATACTCAGTAAATACTTCTGAACAAATGAATTAAATTTCATCTAAGCTAAGACCTGAAGGTCCACTAGTGTTGTTTTGGCATCAAGTTTTATGAACATTTCCTTCTAACTCTTTTTTTTTTTAAATTTCAGAGTCAAAATGAGACGAACAACTTGAGAATTCCAAAAACAGAAAGCAGACCAAAGATAGTATTTATTTTCTACCAAAGATAGTATTATATAACAGTCAGATGTTACCCACTTTGTTTCTCAGCACTCTGTTGATGGAGCTTTTGGTCTCTTCTTTATCTCTGAGCAGTCTATATTTTGTCTGAGAAGAAATGACAGACAAAAGGAGAAGGTAGGCTCACAGTGAAGTTCAATGGGCATAACCAGTAACTGCTTCATAGGGGCAAGGTGCCCTGGGCAACAACTATGCAACTGCTTTTCCTTTATTTGTGGCCTCAAAGGACATAGTCTTTTTTATTTGTTAATGGCAAAATTTAAAGAGCAGGTGTATTAATATATAATATAATATGGGGTAATATTATAATATATCCATGGGGTCGCAAAGAGTCGGACACGACTGAGCGACTGAACTGAACTAAACTGAACCGGGAAATTGTCTGCAAATGGTAACATCAGTCAGGTGGCTCAGAAGCTAACAATTGAATCTGCTAATAGTGAAATACTGACAAACCATTAGAGGGCAGTGTGACAACACAATTAAGAATTAAGAGTAGTAGAGTTATTTCTTTGCTCTAGACTGTTTTCTTCGCTTTGCTCCTCGCCCATATACCAGTGGAACTTATCACCTCCTTTAATCCTCCCACCTTCAAAACATGTGGCATATTTTATTAACTGTTTGAGATAATAGGCTGATTTTACCTCACAACAATGCTAACAACAAAATGTTACATGTTTGGCATCCCTGTTCTTAAACACCTACCCTATCTCTGAGAATTTCTCATTAGCCTCTTTCTATCTGTATTTCAGGTTCCCAAAATGTTGTTTTGCATTCATAGAAACTCCTCAAACCTCCTTTCTCCTTTGTTATTCAGGACTCTTTTTCACCTTTCCTGCTGCTGTTGCTAAGTCGCTTCATTCGTGTCTGACTCTGTGCGACCCCATAGACGGCAGCCCACCAGGCTCCTCCATCCCTGGGATTCTCCAGGCAAGGATACTGGAATGGGTTGCTGTTTCCTTCTTCATCTTTCCTATACCAACTCAAAGCCCACACTTTACGGTGAAGAAAAATGTAGCTTTTCAGCCCTTGGTTAGCTGCCTTTGCATATCCAAGGGCTCACTGCTACACTGTGGTAAACAAAAGGGACAAAAGCCAGGATTTCTTCTGTCACCAGCCCAGTCTAGGAGAGACTTTGAACATCGCTCCTTTCTAATTCCCAACCAGTCCATCTAACCAGTAATGGGCAGCATGAGTCAATTTGAGTTTTAAGAACTAGTTTTCTGGGACTTCCCTGGGTTTGGTTAAGAAACCACCTTCCAATGCAGGGGACATGGGTTCGATCCCTGGTCAGGGAACCTTCGTTCCCTTCGATCCCACGTGCTACAGGGCAACTAAGCCCATGCACCACAACTGCTGAGCGTGTGTGCCGCAACTAAGGCCTGACGCAGCCAAGACATAAATAAATATTTTTTTAAAAAAGAACCAATCTTCTAGAAATGCTGTATAACTGGGATGGATGATAAAACTTACACATCAGTGACACAGCAAAATTAGTGAATAACATAGTGTATCATAAAGTTCTAAGTATATTACATATAATATGTATAAAGTTTTATCCATCAGTTGACTTTTCATTTCTTTTTGATGGCTTTTATTTATTCTCTTTCCTCTTCAGTTACTGAATATTTGTCTAAATGGGTAAATAGATAGATGTCTGTATAAATGAATGAGTATATGTTCTGCATATTAAATATACTTTATTTGGGCTAGTCAAGAATTAGAACTTATTATTTTAGACTTAGTACATCATGAGGGAAGAAGTTCTGGATTAATCATTCTATTTAAGAATGATGTGACCTTACTCCCAATCCCAATCTATGAAATAGGAATAATAACATAACTACTAAAGATGTGACCTACTACCAAAATGAAATTAAGTTTTTAAGCAGCATTAGCAGTACTAGGAAGCTAATGCAAAGGTAGAAAATGATATACCTCAAAATCCTGACAGCAGACTTTAATGTGTGCCACTCTTCACACCACTGACAAAACCAAAAGCAAACAAACCAAAAGTAAAATAGAGAATATAAATAATTAAATCAAAGCTATATTAAAAACTAACGCTACAAAGGTGAATAGAATACATTCTGCAAAATTGCTCAAATCTCTCTTCTCATTCTCTCCTCTGAGGAAGGAAATCAGCAAGTAACTAGAATTAATACAGAAGTCAGCACATAGGAGAGGGATCTAGCCTGGGCTTCCTAGATGAAAGGATTAATAGGAGTTGACCTGACAAAGATGAAGGGAAACAACTTCCAAACCAGACAGAGGGAACGACTTGTGCAAAAGTGAAGAGAAAGGAAAGGACATGAGGCATTCTGGATGGTTTAAACAGCTTAGTGTAACTTAGATAGGGCGCGGCCTATGAGGGAATAGTGAGTGTCAAGGCTAATAGCTGGTCAGACCAAGGTGAACTCATGAGAGGGAGGAGTGAGCGATGTCTCCTGAAGGTAATGAAGAGAATCAGAAGGGTGACCAAAGAGAGACATGATGTTATGAATTTTACAAAAATCACCTCCATCCCACTGATTTGGGATGGGGGAAGAACAGGAAACCTGATAGGGAGTATTGTGGTAATCAAGTCAGAGATGACGGTAGTATATCCTGGAGTGGTAATGATGGGGTGTGTGTGTGTGTGTGAGTCACTCAGTTGTGTCCGACTCGTTGTGACCCCATGGACCGTAACCTGCCAGGCTGCTCTGTTCTGGAATTCTCCAGGCAAGAATGATTGAGACACCTGGACTAATTTAGAATGCACTTGTTCAGAGAATATAAAGAAGAGGAAAAATGACCAAGGGCAAAATGGGTAATAGGAATATTTAAGAGGAATCAGAAGAAGGATGTTAAAGAAATAAATCATAAAATGGCGACCAAAAAGATAAAAGGAAAACAACAGCTTGTTCAAAATGTATTTCAGCCTCTTTCTTGTGGGCCTTTTCTCTTTTTCTTTTGCTTCAGAAACTAAAAAGCTAAAAGCTACATATCCAGATATATTTGCAACAAAGCACTCCAGGTATTTTTGTTCCCCAAAACAGGCTCAAAGGCTTAAATTCTGAACTAAACTGTGAGAGGATGGAGGAGGTATGCAAGGCATCCATTTTGCTTGTGCAGATCATGAACGTGAGACAGTTCTGGAGTTGATGGTTCTGATGATATTTTCCTGATTCTCAGATAGTGGCTAAGGTGAAGAGATCCTGAGAGCCAGCTCCTGATTGTAGTAAACATATCAGTAATCCTAGGAGTCCCAGTGATTCTGGGAGTATTTCCAAGATGTCTAGCCTAGAGCCTGTTTTTTCATTCATCCTAACAGAGGAAATATTAAGCATCTAATCCCATGTATTAAATCCCTTTCTGCTTAGATTTGATAGAGAATTGTATTTGTTTTCTAGGGCTATTGTGGCAAAGTACCACAAACCGGTTTCTTTAAAACATAGATGTTTATTGCCTCATAGCTCTACAAGCTAAAAGTTCAAAGTCAAGACCTCAGCAGGTTTGGTTTCCTTTAAGGATTGTAAAGAAGAATCTGTTCCATGGCTCTCCCCTAACTTTTAGTGACCACAAACATTTCTTTGTTTGTGAAAGCATAACTCCAATCTCTGTCTCCTTCTTCACGTGACAGTCTGCTCCCTGCATGTGTTCACATCAACTTGCTTCTGTGCATGTCTGTCTCTGGCTCCAAATGTCCTCCTTTTATAAAAGCACTAGTCTTATTGAATTAGGGCTCACTCTAATGACCTCATTTTACTAGAGACAGAAGAAAGATTTTTTGAGTTTGGTGGTTTTTTTTTTTTTTTTCTTATGTAGACCATTTTAAAAGCCTTTATTGAATTTCTTACACTATTGTTTCTGTGTTAAGTTTTGTTTTTTTGGTCGCAAGGCATGTGGGATCTTAGCTCTCCCACCAGGGATTGAACCTGCACCTCTCTGCATTGGAAGACAAAGTCTTAAGCACTGGACCACCAGAGAAGTCCCAGGAGAAAGATTTTTACATCAAGGCATTTTTTAACTTGATTACTTCTGTAAATACACTATTTCCATATAACATCATATTCCGAGGCCCTGGTGGAATATATTTCAATCCATAACAAGGAGTATGACAGGAACATTTGGTATTCTTTATATGTTCAAAATGGTTCTCTGAGGAGGTCTTGCAAATAGCTAAGAAGAGAAGCTAAAGGCAAGAGAAAAAAGGAAAGATACACCCATCTGAAAAAAAGAGTTCCAAAGAATAGCAAGGAGAGATAAGCAAGCCTTCCTAACTGAACACTGCAAAGAAACAGAGGAAAACAATAGAATGGGAAAGACTAGAGATCTCTTCAAGAAAATTAGAGATACCAAGTGAATATTTCATGCAAAGATGGGCACAATAAAGGACAGAAATGGTATGGACCTAAGACAAGCAGAAGATAAGAAGAGCTGGAAAGAATACACAGAAGGACTATACATAAATGATTTTAATGACCCAGCTAACCATGATGGTGTGATCACTCACCTAGAGCCAGATACCTTGGAGTGTGAAGTCAAGTGGGCCTTAGAAGCATCACTATGAACAAAGCTAGTGGAGGTGATAGAATTCCAGCTGAGCTATTTCAAATCCTAAAAGATGATGCTGTGAAAGTGCTGCCCTCAATATGCCGGCAAATTTTGAAAACTCAGCAGTGGCCACAGGACTGGAAAAGGTCAGTTTTCATCCCAATCCCAAAGAAAGGCAGTGCCAAGGAATGTTCAAACTACCATATAATTGCACTCATTTCACACGCTAGCAAAGTAATGCTCAAAATTCTCCAAGCCAGGCTTCAACAGTACATGAACTGTGAACTTATAGACGTTCAAGCTGAATTTAGAAAAGGCAGAGGAACCTGAGATCAAGTTGCCAACATCTGTTGGATCATAGAAAAAGCAAGAAATTCCAGAAGAACATCTACTTCTGCTTCACTGACTACGCCAAAGCCTTTGACTGTATGGATCACAAAAAACTGTGGAAAATTCTGAAAGAGGTGGGAATACCAGACCCCCTGACCTGCCTCTTGAGAAATCTGTATGCAGTTCAGGAAGCAACAGTTAGAACTGGACATGGAACAACAGACTGGTTCCAAATGGGGAAAGGAATATGTCAAGGCTGTATATTGTCACTCTGCTTATTTAACTTAAATGCAGAGTACATCATGAGAAATGCTGGGCTGGATGAAGCACAAGCTGGGATCAGATTGCCAGGAGAAATATCAATAACCTCAGATATGCAGATGACACCACATTTATGGCAGAAGGCAAAGAGGAACCAAAGAGTCTAGAGATAAAGATGAAAGTGAAAGTGAAAAGTCGCTCAGTCATGTCCGACTCTTTGTGACCTCATGGACTGTAGCCTACCAGGCTCTTCCTCCATGGGATTTTCCAGGCAAGAATACTGGAGTGGGTTGCCATTTCCTTCTCCAGGAGATCTTTCCAACCCAGGGATTGAACCCAGGTCTCCCGCATTGTAGGCTTTACCACTTTACTGTCTGAGCCACCAGGGAAAGATGAAAGAGGAGAGTGAAAAAGCTGGTTTAAAACTCAACATTCAAAATACGAAGATCATGGCATCCAGTCCCAATACTTCATGGAAAATATATGGGGAAACAATGGAAACAAGGACAGACTTTATTTTCTTGGGCTCCAAAATCTCTGCAGATGGTGATTGCAGCCATGAAATTAAAAGACGCTTGCTCCTTGAGAGAAAAGCTATGACAAACCTAGACAGCATATTAAAAAGCAGAGACATTACTTTGCCAACAGAAGTCCATCTAGCCAAGGCTATGGTTTTTCCAGTGGTCATGTATGGATGTGAGTGTTTCACCATAAAGAAGGCTGAGCACTGAAAAATTGATGCTTTTGAAGTGTGGTGTTGGAGAAGACTCTGAGAGTCCCTTGGACTGCAAGGAGATCCAATCGTTAATCCTAAAGGAAATCAACCCTGAATATTCATTGGAAAGACTGATGCTAAGGCTGAAGCTGCAATTCTTTGGCCACCTGATGCAAAGAGCTGACTCAGCCCTGATGCTGGGCAAGATTGAAGGCAGGAGGAGAAGGGAACGACAGAGGACAAGATGGTTAGATGGCATCACTGACTCAATGGACGTGAGTTTGAGCAAGCTCCGGGAGATGGTGAAAGACAGGGAAGCCTGGCGTGCTGCAGTCCATGGGGCTACAAAGAGTTGGACATGACTGAGCAACTGAACAATAGCAACAATGTTCATGTAGTGGCACTTCCTTGGTGGTCCAGTAGTTAATAATCCACCTTTCAATGCAGGGAACATGGGTTTGATCCCTGGTCAGGGAACTAAGATCCAAATGAAATAAGGTAGCTAAGCTCACACATGCTGCAGCTACTGAGCATTCTAGCGCCCATGTGATACAAACAGAGAGCTCGCACACCACAACAAAAGACCCAGCATGACAGAATGAAGAAATCCTGTGTGCTGCAACTAAGACACAACACAGCCAAATAAATATTTTCAAATAAAAATCAATAAATAAATATTCATGTAGTTCTCATATTTCCCAGCTTCCTTTGCAGGTTTGTTGGGGTCATGTGACTAGTTCTATGAGCACAGTTAGTGTGTGTTTCTCCTGAGCTGGGTTAGTGAAAAGCCTTGTTTGACACTCTGGTTTGCTTTCCATGTTTTGGCAAACTCTGAAACCATATGTTGAAAGAGTAATGTAGCAAGATGGTCAATCCTGTCAGCCTGGGTCTCTGCCTGTCTACATAGAATAGAGCTCCCTGCCAAAGCCTGTTAAACATGCAACATGAACAAGAAGTAAATCTTTGTGGTGTAGAAATACTAAGATTTAGAGGCCAGTTTCAGCAGTTGGTGTTAATTATCTTCATTAATACAGTCTAACCCTGATGGTGTTGGAGAAGACTCTTGAGCGAATCCCCTGGACTGCAAGGAGATCCAACCAGTCCATCCTAAAGGAGATCAGTCCTGGGTGTTCAATGGAAGGACTGATGTTGAAGCTGAAACTCCAATACTTTGGCCATCTGATGCGAAGAACTGACTCATTTGAAAAGACCCTGATTCTGGGAAAGATTGAAGGTGGGAGGAGAAGGGGATGACAGAGAATGAGATGGTTGGATGGCATCACTGACTCAATGGACACGAGTTTGAGTACTCTCTGGGAGTTGATAATGGACAGGGAAGCCTGGTGTGCTGCAGTTCATGGGGCCGCAAAGAGTCTGACATGACTGAGCGACTGAATTGAACTGAACTGAACCCTGATGGACATATCATTGAAAAAGTTCCTGTGATGGAAATTCAGGTTCTGTCCTGAAGTAGGCTTTTAAAGCATCTGCTTTAAAAAAAAAAAGTGTCTCTTCCAACAGAGACTATCCAATAACACCAGTATAAAAATTTCTACATATCTGTATTAGTCTCCTCAAGTTGCTATAACAAGATACTGTAGACTGGGTGGCTTGAGCAATAGAGATTTATTTTCTCAGAGTTCTGGAGGCAAAAATTCCATAATCAAGGTGCCAGCAAGTTTGGTTTCTGGTTAAGATCACTTTTTACTTTGCAGATAGCTGCTGCCTCCTCCTCTTCCTCCTCCTTCTTTTAAAGTGTTGATCTTGTTTTAAAAAATATGGAACATTTCATGAATTTGTGTGTCATCCTCATGCAGGGGCTATGCTCATCATTTCTGTACAGTTTCAATTTTAATATGTACTGCCAAAGTGAGCACAGTAGCTGCCTTCTCGATATGTTCTCAAATAGCCTTTCCTCTGAACACACATGGAAAGAGGGAGTTCTCTGGTGTCCTTCTTATAAGGGCACCACAAGTATGGCCATTATCATACCCTATCTCCAATTACAGTCACACTGGGTGTTAAGGTTTCAACATGTGAATTTAGAGGAGACACAGTTCAGTTCATAATAATATTACTAAGTGAATAATATAAAAAATAAAAAAGCTCACTGCACATTGTACTCTCCAGATGAGAATCACTGTTAATAGTTTCTTTCTGTTCATACTTTCCACTGTCCAGACACAAACATATAATATAAATTAGATTGCTGTTGTTGAGTCACCTAGTCACGTCCAACTCTTTGCAACCCTATGGAGTGTAGCCTGCCAGGCTCCTCTGTCCATGGGATTCTCCAGGCAAAAATACTGGAGTGGATTGCTATGCCCTCCACCAGGGGATTTTTGCAACCCAGGGATCAAACGCACATTTATTATGTCTCCTGCATTGGCAGGCGGGTTCTTTACGACTAGCGCCACCTGAGCAGCAGTTCATACTACACATACTGTTGTTCATTCACTCAATTGTGTCTGAATCTTTGTGACCCCATGGACTACAGCATGCCATCTTCCCTGTCCTTCACCAACTCCCGGAGTTTGCTCAAACTCATGTCCACTGAGTCAGTGATCCAACCATCTCATCCTCTTTCATCCCCTTCTCCTCTTGCCTTCAATCTTTCCCAGCATCAAGGTCTTTTCTGATGAGTTGGCCCTTCGCATCAGGTGGCCAAAGTATTGAAGCTTCAGCTTCAACATCAGTCTTTCCAATGAATATTCAGGGTTGATTTCCTTTAGGATTAACTGGTTTGACCTCCTTGCAGTCCAGGGGATTCTCCAGAGTCTCCTCCAACACCACAGTTCAAAAGCATCAATTCTTCAGTGCTCAGCCTTCTTTATGGTGAAACTCACATCCATATATGCTGCTGCTGCTGCTGCTAGGTCACGTCAGTCATGTCCGACTCTGTGCGACCCCGTAGACAACAGCCCACCGGGCTCCCCTGTACATGGGATTCTCCAGGCAAGAACACTGGAGTAGGTTGCCATTTCCTTCTCCAATGCGTGAAAGTGAAGTCACTCAGTTGTGTCCAACTCTTAGTGACCTCAAGGACTGTAGCCTACCAGGCTCCTCCATCCAAGGGATTTTCTAGGCAAGAGTACTGGAGTGGGTCGCCAGTGCCTTCTCTGCGTCCATACATGACCACTGGAAAAACCATAGCTTTGACTAGATGGACCTTTGTCAGCAAAGTAACGTCTCTGCTTTTTAATACACTGTCTAGGTTTGTCATAGCTTTTCTTCCAAGGAGCAAGCGTCTTTTAATTTCATGGCTGCAATCACCATCTGCAGAGATTTTGGAGCCCAAGAAAACAAAGTCTATCCTTGTTTCCATTGTTTCCCCATCCATTTTTCATGAGATAATGGGCCTGGATGCCATGATCTTTGTATTTTGAATGTTGAGTTTTAAACCAGCTTTTTCACTCTCCTCTTTCATCTTTATCTTTAGACTCTTTGGTTCCTCTTTGCTTTCTGCCATAAGTGTGGTGTCATCGGCATATCTGAGTTTATTGATATTTCTCCTGGCAATCTGATCCCAGCTTGTGCTTCATCCAGCCCAGCATTTCTCATGATGTACTCTGCATATAAGTTAAATAAGCAGAGTGACAATATACAGCCTTGATGTACTCCTTTCCCCATTTGGAACCAGTCTGTTGTTCCATGTCCAGTTCTAACTGTTGCTTCCTGAACTGCATACAGATTTCTCAAGAGGCAGGTCAGGGGGTCTGGTATTCCCACCTCTTTCAGAATTTTCCACAGTTTGTTGTGATCCACACAGTCAAAGGCTTTGGCGTAGTCAATAAAGCAGAAGTAGATGTTTTTCTGGAACTCTCTTGCTTTTTTGATGACCCAGGAGATGTTGGCAATTTGATCTCTGGTTCCTCTGCCTTTTCTAAATCCAGCTTGAACATCTGGAAGTTCATGGTTTACGTATTGCTGAAGTCTGGCTTAGAGAATTTTGAGCGTTACTTTACTAGCGTGTGAGATGAGTGCAGTTGCGCAGTAGTTTGAGCGCTCTTTGGCATTGCCATTGGGATTGGAATGAAAACTGACCTTTTCCAGTCCTGTGGTCACTGCTGAGTTTTTCAAATTTGCTGGCATATTGAGTGCAGCACTTTCACAGCATCATCTTTTAGAATTTGAAATAGCTCAGCTGGAATTCTATCACCTGCACTAGCTTTGTTCATAGTGATGCTTCCTAAGGCCCAATTGACTTCACATTCCAGGCTGTCTGGCTTTAGGTGACTGATCACACCATCATGGATACTTGGGTCATTAAAATCATTTATGTATAGTCCTTCTGTGTATTCTTTCCAGCTCTTCTTATCTTCTGCTTGTCTTAGGTCCATACCATTTCTGTCCTTTATTGTGCCCATCTTTGCATGAAATATTCGCTTGGTATCTCTAATTTTCTTGATGAGATCTCTAGTCTTTCCCATTCTATTGTTTTCCTCTGTTTCTTTGCATTGTTCAGTTAGGAAGGCTTGCTTATCTCTCCTTGCTATTCTTTGGAACTCTGCATTTGGATGGGTATATCTCTCTTTTTCCCCTTTTTCTTTAGTTCCTCTTCTTTTCTCAGCTATTTGTAAGAACTCTTCAGACAACCATATAGTTCCGCACATATAATTCTGGTTTTTCACTTATAATAAATAAAGTTCCATTTATTACAGTTTTTCTTCACTTATTGCTATGTCTTCCATATGAGGACATAAAAATCTCAAAATATTCTTCCCAATGGCTTCACAGTAATTTCTTATAAGGATTGTGATAATTTATTTAACAGTTTTTCTCTTGGTAGTTGATAGATCACTTGGAATTTCTTAATTTCTTATTATGGACAATGCTGCAGAAAATATCCTTATACATGTGTATATTCATAGTTTTGTTAATATTTCAGCAAAGTAGATTCCTAGAAGTTAAATTGCTAAGTAAAGGTAATGCATATTTAAATCTGAATAGATATTGTGTGCTAGTTTATATACTAATGAAGTTATATAGGAGTACCCATTTCCTCATGCCCACCTTTGAATAGTATCAATAATTTTACTTTTGCTAATATAATAAGGTTAAAAAGCAAACATTTTTATTTGTATTTCATTATTAGTAAATTTTTGCATGTTTGTCCTTATTTCTTTTTTGTGAGTTATTTATTCACATTTTTTTGCCCATTTCCATTGCTCTATTATTTTAAAATAGTTATTTTTGATCAGGGAGGGGCCAAGATGGCGGAGGAATAGGACGGGGAGGCCACTTTCTCCCCTACAAATTCATCGAAAGAACAACTGAACGCAGAGCAAACTTCACAAAACAACTTCTGATCGCTAGCTGATGTCATCAGGTGCCCAGAAAAGCAGCCCATTGTATTCAAAAGGAGGTAGGACAAAATATAAAAGATAAAAAGAGAGACAAAAGAGCTAAGGACGGAGATCCGTCCTGGAAAGGGAGTCTTAATAGAGAAAGTTTCCAAACACCAGGAAACCCTCGGACTGGCGGGTCTGGGGGAAGTTTTTGAATCTCGGAGGGCAACCTGACTGGGAGGGGAAGAATAAATAAAACCCACAGATTACATGCCTAAAATCAACTCCCAGCAGAAAAGTACACCAGACTCCCGCATCTGCCACCAGCAAGTGGGGGCGGAACGGAGAGGAGCAGGCGGCATTGCTTGGGGTAAGGACCAGGCCTGAGTGCCCTCAGGACAATCGGAGGGAGCTTTTGTGAGTTACCAACTTAAACTGTGGGATAGCAAGAGAGAGAGAGAAAATTAACTGGCTGAACACACTGCCGGCCATTTGCAGAACAAACGGTCTGAGCAAGTCCAGTGAAGAGCTGGCAGGCTGCGGACTGGCCCAGCCCCGCTGGAGGAAGGAGGCAGGGGGGAGGGGAAAGGGGCAGGCTCGGCCCCAAGGACCACATCCCCTACCACACTGCAAACAGGCCTCCAGTTTCTAACCAAAGACTTCCTGAGATTCTGGATGGTCGACATCCACCGGGAGGGTCGCAGTGAGACACAGGGCGCAGGAACCCGACCGGCGCGGGCGGGGACTGGGGCTGGGGACGCGGAGGGCAGAGGGCGCACGCACCCGACTGGCGCCTGCGGAAACTGAGACTGGGACGGCGGAGTGGAGAAGGCGCGCCGCACCCGGGGAGAGTGCGACCATCAAGCTCCTGGCTGCCTGAGCCTCTCGAACGGGGAAGGCACAAAACGCAGGCGCAGCTGAGTCCGCGCTTTTGTGGAACACCCGACGGCTGGAACCGCGCGCAGTGCAGGGCACGCTCCATATAGAACAGCCAGGAGCCTGAGCAGCATAGACGGGGAAAGCAGCGCCAGTCCCTCCCCGCAGCGTGACGGAACTAGCAACTGGAATAAGAGAACACCTCCACCCGCCTGTGTCAGGGCAGAAATTAGGCACTGAAGAGCCCGGCAAACAGAAGCCAAATAAACAAAGGGAACCACTTCAGAAGGGACCGGTGCAACAGATTAAAATCCCTGTAGAAAACACTGACTACACCGGAAGGGGCCTGTAGATATCGAGAAGTGTAAGCTGGAACGAGGAGCTATCTGAAATGGAACTGAACCCACACTGACCGCAACAGCTCCAGAGAAATTCCTAGATATTTTACTTTTTTTTTTTTTATTTTAGGAAAAAAATTTTTTTTCCTTTTTTCTTTTTTCTCTTTTATTTTCTTTTAAAATCCCCTATTACTCCCCCATTACTCCTTAACTTTCATTTTCATAGATTTTTATGATTTTTTTAATTAGGAAAAATTTTTTTCTTTTTTTTCTTTTTCTCTTTTTTCTATTTTTCTTTTTCTCTTATTTTCTTTTAAAGTCCTCTATTACTCCTCTACTACTCCTTAATTTTCATTTTCATTACACTATAACCTTGCCAAAAAAAATAAGAGAAGCCCTATTTTTAAACCGAACTTCATTTATATTTCTAAAATTTTTTTTGTGTTTGGTTTTTGTTTTTAATATTTTATTTTTAATAGTCTAACCTCTACTCTAGATTTTTAATCTTTGTTTTTCAGTATATGATATAAACTGTGGACATTTAAGAATCCAATATTCAGTTCCCATTTTTATTCAGGACTGTGTTGATTACTCTCTCCCAATCTTGACTCTCCGTTTTCGACCTCAGAACACCTCTATTTCCTCCTTTCTCCTTCTCTTCCCAATCCAATTCTGAGAATCTTTGTGGGTGTCTGGGCTACGGAGAACACCCTGGGAACAGACAACTGCATAGATCTGTCTCTCCCCTCTTGAGTCCCCCTGTTTCTCCTCCTGCTCATCTCTATCTCCCTCCTCCCTCTCCTCTTCTTCATGTAACTCTGTGAACCTCTCTGGGTGTCCCTCACGGGGGAGAATTTTTTCACCATTAACCTAGAAGTTTTATTATCAGTGCTGTATAGTTGGAGAAGTCTTGAGACTACACGAAGAATAAAACTGAAATCCAGAGGCAAGAGACTTAAGCCCAAAACCTGAGAACACCAGAAACCTTCTGACTACATGGAACATTAAGTAATAAGAGACCATCCAAAAGCCGCCTTACCTACACTGAAACCAACCACCACCCAAGAGCCAATAAGTTTTAGAGCAAGACATACCACGCAAATTCTCCAGCGATGCAGGAACATAGCCCTGAACGTCAACATACAGGCTGCCCAAGGTAACACCTAACACATAGACCCACCTCAAAACTCATTACTGGGCACTCCATTGCACTCCAGAGAGAAGAAATCCAGTTCCACACACCAGAACACGGACGCAAGCTTCCCCAACCACGAAACCTTGACAAACCAATCATCCAACCCCACCCACTGGGAGAAACCTCCACAATGAAAAGGAACCACAGACCACCAGAATACAGAAAGGCCACTCCAGACACAGCAATCTAAACATGAAAAGGCAGAGAAATACCCAACAGGTAAAGGAACATGAAAAATGCCCACCAAGCCAAACAAAAGAGGAGTAGATAGGGAATCTACCTGAAAAAGAATGTAGAATAATGATAATAAAAATGATCCAAAATCTTGAAAACAAAATGGAGTTACAGATAAATAGCCTGGAGACAAAAATTGAGAAGAAGCAAGAAATGTTTAATAAAGACCTAGAAGAAATAAAAAAGAGTCAATTAAAAATGAATAATGCAATAAATGAGATCAGAAACACTCTGGAGGGAACCAACAGTAGAATAACAGAGGCAGAAGACAGGATAAGTGAGGTAGAAGATAAAATGGTGGAAATAAATGAAGCAGAGAGGAAAAAAGAAAAAAGAATCAAAAGAAATGAGGACAACCTCAGGGACCTCTGGGACAATGTGAAACCCCCCAACATTCGAATCATAAGAGTCCCAGAAGAAGAAGACAAAAAGAAAGGCCATGAGAAAATACTCGAGGAGATAATAGCTGAAAACTTCACTAAAATGCGGAAGGAAATAGCCACCCAAGTCCAAGAAACCCAGAGAGTCCCAAACAGGATAAACCCAAGGCAAAACACCCCAAGACACATATTAATCAAATTAACAAAGATCAAACACAAAGAACAAATATTAAAAGCAGCAAGGGAGAAACAACAAATAACACACAAAGGGATTCCCATAAGGATAACAGCTGATCTATCAATAGAAACCCTCCAGGCCAGAAGGGACATACTGAAAGTAATGAAAGAGAATAACCTACAACCTAGATTACTGTATCCAGCAAGGATCTCATTCAGATATGAAGGAGAATTCAAAAGCTTTACAGACAAGCAAAAGCTGACAGAATTCAGCACCACCAAACCAGCTCTTCAACAAATGCTAAAGGATTTTCTCTAGACAGGAAATGCAGAAAGGTTGTATAAACGTGAACCCAAAACAATAAAGTAAATGGCAACAGGACCACACCTATCAATAATTACCTTAAATGTAAATGGGTTGAATGCTCCAACCAAAAGACAAAGATTGGCTGAATGGATACAAAAACAAGACCCCTATATATGCTGTCTACAAGAGACCCACCTCAAAACAAGGGACACATGCAGAATAAAAGTGAAGGGCTGGAAAAAATATTTCACACAAACAGAGACCAAAAGAAAGCAGGAGTCGCAATACTCATATCAGATAAAATAGACTTTCAAATAAAGGATGTGAAAAGAGACAAAGAAGGACACTACATAATGATCAAAGGATCAATCCAAGAAGAAGATATAACAATCATAAATATATATGCACCCAACATAGGAGCACCACAATATGTAAGGCAAATGCTAACGAGTATGAAAGAGGAAATTAATAGTAACACAATAATAGTGGGAGACTTCAATACTCCACTCACACCTATGGATAGATCAACTAAACAGAAAATGAACAAGGAAACACAAACCTTAAATGACACAATGGGCCAGCTAGACCTAATTGATATCTATAGGACATTTCACCCCAAAACAATCCATTTCACCTTTTTCTCAACTGCACACGGAACCTTCTCCAGAATAGATCACATCCTGGGCCATAAATCCAGTCTTGGTAAATTCAAAAAAATTGAAATCATTCCAGTCATCTTTTCTGACCACAATGCAGTAAGACCAGGTCTCAATTACAGGAAAAAAATTGTTAAGAATTCAAACATATGGAGGCTAAATAACACGCTTCAGAATAACCAACAAATCATAGAAGAAATCAAAAAAGAAATCAAAATATGCATAGAAATGAATGAAAATGAAAACACAACAACCCAAAACCTATGGGACACTGTAAAAGCAGTGCTAAGGGGAAGGTGCATAGTATTACAGGCTTACATCAAGAAACAAGAAAAAAGTCAAATAAATAACCTAACTCTACACCTAAAGTAATTAGAGAAGGAATAAATGAAGAACCCCAGGGTTAGTAGAAGGAAAGAAATCTTAAAAATTAGGGCAGAAATAAATGCAAAAGAAACTAAAGAGACCATAGCAAAAATCAACAAAGCTAAAAGCTGGTTTTTTGAAAAAAATAAACAAAATTGACAAACCATTAGCAAGACTCATTAAGAAACAAAGAAAGAAGAACCAAATTAACCAAATTTAGAAATGAAATTAGAAATTAGAAATGAAAATGGAGAGATCACAACAGACAACACTGAAATACAAAGGATCATAAGAGATTACTACCAGCAGCTCTATGCCAATAAAATGGACAACTTGGAAGAAATGGACAAATTCTTAGAAAAGTATAACTTTCCAAAACTGAACCAGGAAGAAATAGAAGATCTTAACAGAGCCATCACAAGCAAGGAAATCAAAACTGTAATCAGAAATCTTCCAGCAAACAAAAGCCCAGGGCCAGATGGCTTCACAGCTGAATTCTACCAAAAATTTAGAGAACAGCTAACACCTATCTTACTCAAACTCTTCCAGAAAGTTACAGAAGAAGGTAAACTTCCAAACTCATTCTATGAGGCCACCATCACCCTAGTTCCAAAACCAGACAAAGATGACACAAAAACAGAAAACTACAGGCCAATATCACTGATGAACATAGATGCAAAAATCCTTAACAAAATTCTAGCAAACAGAATCCAACAACATATTAAAAAAATCATACACCATGACCAAGTGGGCTTTATCCCAGGAATGCAAGGATTCTTTAATATCCACAAATCATTCAATGTAATACACCACATTAACAAATTGAAAGATAAAAACCATATGATTATCTCAATAGATGCAGAGAAAGCCTTTGACAAAATTCAACACTCATTTATGATTAAAACTCTCCAAAAAGCAGGAGTAGAAGGAACATACCTCAACATAATAAAAGCTATATATGACAAACCCACAGCAAGCATTACCCTCAATGGTGAAAAATTGAAAGCATTTCCCCTGAAATCAGGAACAAGACAAGGGTGCCCATTCTCAACACTACTATTCAACATAGTGTTGAAAGTTTTGGCCACAGCAATCAGAGCAGAAAAAGAAATAAAAGGAATCCAGATAGGAAAAGAAGAAGTGAAACTCTCACTGTTTGCAGATGACATGATCCTCTACATAGAAAACCCTAATGACTATACCAGAAAATTACTAGAGCTAATCAATGAATATAGTAAAGTTGCAGGATATAAAATTAGCACACAGAAATCCCTTGCATTCCTATACACTGACTATGAGAAAACAGATAGAGAAATTATGGAAACAATACCATTCACCATTGCAACCAAAAGAATAAATTACTTAGGAGTATATCTACCTAAAGAAACAAAAGACTTATACATAGAAAACTATAAAACACTGATGAAAGAAATCAAAGAGGACACGAACAGATGGAGAAATATACCGTGTTCATGGATTGGAAGAATCAATATTGTCAAAATGGCTATACTACCCAAAGCAATCTATAGATTCAATGCAATCCCTATTAAGCTACCAACGGTATTTTTCACAGAACTAGAACAAATAATTTCACAATTTGTATGGAAATACATAAAACCTCGAATAGCCAAAGTAATCTTGAGAAAGAAGAATGGAACTGGAGGAATCAACGTGCCTGACTTCAGGCTCTACTACAAAGCCACAGTCATCAAGACAGTATGGTACTGGCACAAAGACAGAAATATAGATCAATAGAACAGAATAGAAAGCCCGGAGATAAATCCACGAACCTATGGACACCTTAATTTCAACAAAGGAGGCAAGGATATACAATGGAAAAAAAGACAACCTCATTAACAAGTGGCGCTGGGAAAACTGGTCAACCACTTGTAAAAGAATGAAACTAGAACACTTTCTAGCACCATACACAAAAATAAACTCAAAATGGATTAAAGATCTAAATGTAAGACCAGAAACTATAAAACTCCTAGAGGAGAACATAGGCAAAACACTCTCCGACATGAATCACAGCAGGATCCTCTATGACCCACCTCCCAGAATATTGGAAATAAAAGCAAAAATAAACAAATGGGACCTAATGAAACTTAAAAGCTTTTGCACCACAAAGGAAACTATAAGCAAGGTGAAAAGACAGCCCTCAGATTGGGAGAAAATAGTAGCAAATGAAGCAACAGACAAAGGATTAATCTCAAAAATATACAAGCAACTCCTGCAGCTCAGTTCCAGAAAAATAAATGACCCAATCAAAAAATGGGCCAAAGAACTAAACAGACATTTCTCCAAAGAAGACATACAGATGGCTAACAAACACATGAAAAGATGCTCAACATCACTCATTATCAGAGAAATGCAAATCAAAACCACAATGAGGTACCATTACACGCCAGTCAGGATGGCTGCTATCCAAAAGTCTACAAGCAATAAATGTTGGAGAGGGTGTGGAGAAAAGGGAACCCTCTTACACTGTTGGTGGGAATGCAAACTAGTACAGCCGCTATGGAAAACAGTGTGGAGATTCCTTAAAAAACTGGAAATAGAACTGCCATATGACCCAGCAATCCCACTCCTGGGCATACACACCCGAGGAAAGCAGATCTGAAAGAGACACGTGCACCCCAATGTTCATCGCAGCACTGTTTATAATAGCCAGGACATGGAAGCAACCTAGATGCCCATCAGCAGACGAATGGATAAGGAAGATGTGGTACATATACACCATGGAATATTACTCAGCCATTAAAAAGAATTCATTTGAATCAGTTCTAATGAGATGGATGAAACTGGAGCCCATTATACAGAGTGAAGTAAGCCAGAAAGATAAAGAACATTACAGCATACTAACACATATATATGGAATTTAGAAAGATGGTAATGATAACCCTATATGCAAAACAGAAAAAGAGACACAGATGTACAGAACAGACTTTTGGACTCTGTGGGAGAAGGCGAGGGTGGGATGTTTCGAGAGAACAGCATGTATATTATCTAGGGTGAAACAGATCACCAGCCCAGGTGGGATGCATGAGATAAGTGCTTGGGCCTAGTGCACTGGGAAGACCCAGAGGAATTGGGTGGAGAGGGAGGTGGGAGGGGGGATCGGGATGGGGAATACATGTAACTTCATGATTCATGTCAATGTATGACAAAACCCACTGCAATGTTGTGAAGTAATTAGCCTCCAACTAATAAAAATAAATGAAAATAAAATAAAATAAAATAGTTATTTTTAAGAGTCATTTATATTTATGATGGCAGATAAACTTTATTATATGTGTTTCAAATATTTTTCTCTCAATGTGCACTTTGTCTTTTAATTTTGTTAATGGTATTCTTAACTCTATGGAATTGAAGTGACAGGGTCAAATTTGGCCCATTTTCAGGTAGATGGTACAGCATATGTATGTTGGGGGTTAGGAATTAGACTCCAGGCATGACAGGTGGGCAAAGCAAAAATAGCCACTACAGATACCTTCTCAGTGCCTAAGTGCAACACTTAGAATGCCTTATCTGACAATCAGCCAAACTTATTTGCCTGACTAAAATCTTTGAATCTTGAAGAGGAGATTTTATATGCTTATCAGCACTAATGCTAAGACCACCAGCTACCTTATTGATTCTCACAGGATCCACTGATGCTCAGGGACTGTGGCTGAGAGACTGGAACCTTCTGAATGAAAAGGAAGGGAGAGCAGACTGGTCTACAGCACCAAATTGAGGAAGCATTTGAGTAACATCTGAAAAAATGGAAGTGACTATGTGTATTCATACATACAATACAGTAAACTTGCATATGATATCAAATACAGGCTTTCAAAAAGGCAAGAAGATTCATGGGAACAATGAATAATAAAAATGTAAACAATAAGAATGTTACAACACTAAAACCTAAGGGAACATTAGCAATTTTCATGATTTTAAATTTTAGTCCACTTCAGTATTTTACAAATAAGGAAACAAATGTTCAGAGAAGTAATACGATGAGCTCAGGTTTGCAGCTCTAGTTACTAGCAGAGACAGGATTAGAACTCAGTTCTCTTGACTCTCAATTTGACAAAACCTCCTTGATTTAGGAGTTCTTTGTATCTCTGGATAAACAACAACCAAAAAACCCATACATTTAAATGAGACTTTTAGTAGAATTAAAATATGATAAATTAGTAATCAGGTTTTAAAATTATTTTAAGTCTCTGTCTGAGACCCACTGCACTCTTTGGTAGAAGGTGAATCCTAGCCCCGAAGCCAGCTCAAAGCCCCAGGAAGCAGCATCCCTGAGTTTTGCCCACAGACTCTGACTTCATCTAGACAATCAGTTCCCCATATCAGCAACTCAGAGCTACCCAAGACACACCTCTGGCCTATGTACCTTGTCTGTAGGTTTTCTAAAAGCCACTTCCCACCCTCAACCCCAGCCATCCCCCCTTGCCAACTGTGTGTCAGAGAGCACACCTCACTGTCTAGATCCCTTTATGAAACATTAGCCTATTGGCAATCTTTGGATTACTTTTATGACACCCAAACTAGTGTATGTTCTCAAGCTAGGAGATTCTCTGAGACTGTTTAGATTGTTTCATCCGAAAGAAAGGGTAGAAAGTGAGGTTGCTCAGTCGTGTCCAACTCTTTGCAATTCCATGGACTGTAGCCTACCAGGCTCCTCTGTCCATGGGATTTTCCATGCAAGAGTACTGGAGTGGGTTGTCATTTTAATGAAAAGTATAAGGGAAAGGCAGAAGTTGCCTGATGTCTGTTCAATCTTTTGCCCATGAGCTAACTGCTATTAAGAGTTTCTTGTGTGGGAAGGAGAGAGTGGGACGAATTGAGAAAGTAGCATTGACGTACATATACTACCATGCGTAAAATAGATACCCAGTGGGAAGCTGTTGTATAACACAGGGAGCTCAGCCTGGTGCTCTGTGATGGTCTAGAGGGATGGGAGGGAGGAAGAGAGATGGAAAAGGGAGGGCATGTGTGTATGTATGTATGTATCTATCTATATATATACTTATAGTTGATTCATTGATTCATGTTGGTGTACAGCAGAAACTAACACAACATTGTAAAGCAATTATCCTCCAATTAAATTTTTTAAACTTTAAACATTTTATTTTGTAATTTTGTATTGGGGTATAGCCGATTAACAATGTTGTGGTAGTTTCAGGTGAAGAATCGAAGGGACTCAGCCGTACACATAGTTGTGTCCATTCTCCCCCAAAACCCCCTCCCATCCAAGCTGGCACGTAACATTGAGCAGAGTTCTATGTGCTATACAATAGGTTTATCCATTTTAAATATAGTAGCGTGTACATGACCTTCCCAAAGTCCCTAACTATCCCTTCCTTCCCTCAGCTAAAATTTTTTGAATTTATTTAATTGGAAGATAAATACTTTACAATATTGTGATGGTTTTTGCCATATATCAACATGAATCAGCCAAGGGTTATATGTGTCCCTCCATCCTGAACCCCTCCCACCTCCTTCCCTACCCTATCCCTCTGGATTGTCCCAGAGCACTGGCTTTGGGTGCCTTGCTTCATGATCAAATTTGCACTGGTCACCTATTTTACACATAGTAATATACATGTTTCAATGCTACTCTCTCAAATCATCCCACCCTTGCCTTCTCCCACTGAGTCCAAAAGTCTATTCTTTGCGTCTTTGTCTTCTTTGCTGCCCTGCATGTAGGATCATCATTATTGTCTTTCTAAATTACATATATTGTGTTAATATACAGTATTTGTCTTTCTCATTCTGACTTACTTCAGTCTATTATAATAGGCTACAGTTTCATACATCTCATTAGAACTGACTCAAATGCATTCCTTTTTATAGCTGAGTAATATTCCATTATGTATATATACCACAACTTCCTTATCCATTCATCTTATGATGGACATCTAGGTTGCTTCCATGTCCTAGCTATTATAAATAGTGCTGCAATGAACACTGGGGTACATGTATCTCTTTCAATTCTGGTTTCCCCTGTGTATATGCCAGCAGTGGGACTGTTGGGTTGTATGGCAGTTCTATTCTCAGTTTTTAAACGAATCTCCACACTGTTCTCCATAGTGGCTGTACCAGTTTGCATTCCCACCAACAATGTAAGAGGATTCCCTTTTCTCTACATCAAGAGCTGCCTACGTGTGCTTTTAGAAATTTTCCACACATGCCTAGGTAGGAGTACCATCACATTGTTTTATAATTTATTTCTTTAAATTTTCACATACTATCTTGTAGTTGCCTTTTAAAATTACCTCATTCTAAACCTGGAAATGTATAATATGTATGTAGGACACAACTTTCTTATGATTTGGTTTGTTTTCAAAACTGCACTGGTGCTCCAAAAGGGACCTACACTGATTGAAGTTGAAAATTATTGCTGGAGTACTAATATCATATTTCTTACCTAATACAATCCATGTATATGGCTTAGATAGGTTACCTGTGCCATCTGAGCTTCAGTTTTTCCATCTGCAAAAAAGGTACAATTTCTTGGCAGGAGGCTAGCGTTAGAATTTGATGAGATAATGCTTGTAGCACAACCTGGTGAGGTGGAAATGATGTTTTGGGGAGACAAAACCAAATATACTGTATTCTTTAAAGCAGATGAAATGTGCTTGAATCCACAATCAGTTTACCAGTTCTAAATCAGGATAAGTGAGGTAAGCTTCTGAGCCTCAGTCCGCTCTCTATAAAATACACACACAAAAAATAGTTGTGAGATTTAAAACAAAATAATGTATATGAAGGTCATATTAGGGTATCTTTTTCCTAAAATGTGCTCAGTAATAATAGTACCCATTACTGTCGAATGAGGCCCTTGATCTGGGCTTAAAACCTGCTTGTGCCATTCCTTAGATATGTGTCTCTAAGGAGCCATCTTGAAGTTTCTGAGCTTTAGTTTCCTCATCCCACCTTATTGGATTGTGAGGATGAAACAGATGCTTAGTATCATCTCCAAAACATGGTAGATACAAGCACTTAGCACTGTGTCCAGGTCTTTGAATGGAAACACACATCAGATGCTTTCCTCATCAGTTAACTTCTCTTTTTCCTTTCCAATTCTTCACTGCATAGATGAGGTGTATTTAAACTAGTGCAGGAGTGTTGAAGATAGAATTTTAAAGTCAGAATCTCTGCTCCTTTTTTTTCACTGTTAATTTTAAAGTCCTTTCTATGGGCTAGTTTTACCCTACAACTCATAAGAAAGGTAATGATGTGTAATGAATAGTGATAAAGTATATTCAGATCAGAACATTAATCATTTAAGCAAAACAAGCCCATAGAGAACTACTTTCTTCAAAGTATATATATTTTCATCAAATTAATTTATCAAATAACAATTAACACAAGTTCTAGTTCTCGGTTGAATTTACAAGTTCAATAGAAATATGAATCATAATGGCATATTGTGGGGATGGGTAGTGGTTATTGGAGACTGAATCATAGTCCAGAGGAAAGGCAACACTGAGACATATTCTAAGAAGATGTTAAATTAGAGAAACAGTTTCTGAGAGAAAAAAAGCTTTGCAATCACAGTCCAAGGCCACTTAAGGACAGTAATTCTCAAACTCTGAAGAACACAGATCATGTCCCACCCCAGGTGTTTAGGCTATTCTTGTCTCTCCATGAGTTCCCAGATCTTATAAATGAGATAAGGAGTCACTTAACTCAAGGAAACTTATTGCTAAAGACTCACCAACTATAGACTGGGAACATAGGGAAATTGCTTGAGGCCCATGAAGCATTCTGGCTAGATGCAGCCATCTTTCCATTTGAATCTGAGAGAAGAAGAGCATTGGACAGGGGAACAAAAGAAAAAAAAGCGTTGTAGAAAAGGGTTGTAGGGCTTCAACTCTGGCACTACTGACATTGTGGTCTGAAGAGTTCTTTGTTGTGGGGTACTGTCTTGCACACTGTAGGATACAGAGCGGCACCCCTGGACTCTATGGTATATGCCAGTAGCACAATTTCCCTCCCAGCTGTGACAAGCGAAAATGTCTCCAGACTTTCCAAATGTTCCTGGGGATGGAGGAGAAAGGAGATAGAAAACCAGGTTGAGAACCACTGTTCTGGAGTAAGTGGAAGCAAGGAATAGGAATATACCCTGGTCACCCCCAGTTTCCTTTTTCCCTTACAAATATTTTGCTGCTTTAGAAAGGCTTTTTATGGATATCTTAATTCTCTTCTCTCTTCCTGGGTAGCTATTTCTGTTTTCATTCCAGTCACCCCAGAACAGGCTGAGGCTTACCTCAGAGACCCTCAGTGAAGTCCTGGGCAGCTGGGAGGAGAGCAGGAGAGCATGAGGTCAAGGCAACAGGCCAGAGACTGAGGTCTCCTCTTGACAGCGCTTGTGGTATCCAGCCTGAGTACAACACTGAAGATTAATGTTATTCCCTCAGTTTTGGCTGTCACAGTGGTTCATAAAAGTAGGGTGGGTAGGTACAGGAAGAATAGGAAGAATCAGAATCATTGGGAGAGAATGACACATCTTTATCCATCTGCCAGCATATAGCCCCAGGCAGGTCAAAATTGCAGCAAGGCGTGGCATAGGTATGCATGTTTTCAACTCCAATGCACAGTTACTGTAAGGTGTTACTCAGTCTCTTCTTCCAGTGTAACCACCTGTCTAAGAAGTTTTCTATGATATCTAACATATTGAAGAGTAACTCTCAATAACAAGTTAGAGATGTGCCTTGAAGCATTATTTGAACTAGTGAAAAATGATGAAAACACTAATTTGAAAACATAGGCATTTTTATGGTCATTGCAGTATTATTTACAATAGCTAGAATATGGAAGGAGCCTAAGTGCCCACTGATAGATGAGTGGGTAGAGAAGGTATTATAAAGATAATAGAATATTACTCAGCCATAAAAAAGAATATAGCAAGCCCCTACATATGAATTAGTTCTATTCTGAAAGCACATTTGTGAGTCCAATTTCTTAAGTCTGACAAAGTAGCCTAGGTACCCAACTAACACAATCTGCTATATGGTATTGTACTGTAATAGCTTTATAATGCTTTTCACACAAATAATACATAAAAACAGACAAGAAAAGTATAGAAAACATTTCTAAGCTTACAGTACAGTACCTTGAAAAGCACAGGAGGACAGCACAGCAGCTGTCATCCAGGGGCTGGCAGTGAGTGAACAGGCAAGAAGTGCTGCCGACTGGAGAAGGGAGAGAAGGTGGGAGATGGTAGAGCCGAAGGATCGTCAACAACAGGAGACAAAGGGCCAGCTGCAATTTCACCCACATCTGACCCTGATGGAATGCACATCCACACCTTTCAAAGTTTTCAACGTGAAGGTTCATATGTAGGGGACTTACTATAAAATCTTGCCATTTTCAACAACATGGAAGGACCTAGAGGGTAATGCTTTTGTTCAGTTGCCCAGTCATGTCCAACTCTTTGCGACCCCATGGACTGCAGCACGCCAGGCTTTCCTGGTGCTGCAGAGGGTAATATGCTAAGTGATGTAAGTCAGACACAGAAAGAGGAATACAAACACAAACTGTATGATTTCACTTATATGTGGAATCTAAAAAAACCAAATGAGTAAACATAACTAAACAGAAATAGTCATAGATACAGGGACTAAACAGATGGTTGCCAGAGGGGAGCGGTTGAGGGAAGAAAGAAGTAGGTGAGGGAGATTGAGAGGTACAAACTTTCAGTTACAAAATAAATGAGTCATAGGTATTAATTATACAATGTGGGGAATATAGTCAATAATTATGAATTAACAGTATCTTCATATGGTAACAATGGCAACTAGACTTATCATGATGATCATTTTGATATAGAAATATTGAATCACTATGCATTGTACCAGGAACTAACATAGTTTTGTAGTTCAATTATATTTCAAATACAAAGAAACAAACTCATAGAAAGAGATCAGATTTGTGGTCGTCAACAAAGGTCCGTCTTGTCAAGGCTATGGTTTTTCCAGTGGTCATGTATGGATGTGAGAGTTGGACTATAAAGTATGCTGAGTGCCGAAGAATTGATGCTTTTGAACTGTGGTGTTGGAGAAGACTCTTGAGAGTCCCTTGGACTGCAAGGAGATCCACCCAGTCCATCCTAAAGGAGATCAGTCCTGGGTGTTCATTGGAAGGACTGATGTTGAAGCTGAAACCCCAATTTTTTGGCCACCTGATGCAAAGAGCTGACTCATCTGAAAAGATCGTGATGCTGGGAAAGATTGAATGCAGGAGAAGGGGATGACAGAGGATGAGATGGCTGGATGGCATCACCGACTCAATGGGCATGAGTTTGGGTAAACTCTGGGAGTTGGTGACGGACAGGGAGGCCTGGCGTGCTGTGGTTCATGGGGCCACAAAGAGTTGGGCACGACTGGAGTGACTGAACTGAAGTGGGGTTGGGGAGAAGGGGGATCAGAGGAAGGTAGTCAAGATGTACAAATTTTCAATTGCAAGATAAATAAGTACTAGGGATGTAACATACAATATAAGTAACACTGCTCTATGTCATATATGAAAACTGTTAAGAGAGTAAATCTTATGATTTCTCACTGCAAGAAAAAAAAGGTTTTATACTTCTTTAATTTTGAGATGATGTTCAAGAAATTGATTGTGGTAATTACTTCCTGACTCACTTGAGTTAAAACATTATTCTGTACACCCCAAACTTATACAGTGCTGCATGTCAATTATCTCTCAAAAAAACTGGAAGAAGAAAAGAACAATAGATACAACCATTGAGATTTTTTAAACCTGTTAGAAATAAATGTAAACAACTTTTTATACCGATAAACTAGAAACTGAGGGGGAAAAGTGACTTCTATTAAATACAGGATACCAAAATAAAATAAAATTTAAAAAATGGGACATCAAAAGTAAATTAAAAAGAATGAGAAACTGGAAAAAAATGGGAAAAACAAACTATAAGCATTTGGAAGCATTAAAAATAAACTAGTGCAAAATGGGAGATTTTCAAAATGGGAAAATCAGGGTAGATTTTCTAAATAAATTTGTGGGGGAGAATAAATGAAATAATCCATGTAAAGATCCTACAATAGTGTGTAGTAAGCCCTCAAATGTTGACCATAACTATTAAAAACTGTTTTTAAAGATAAAGTGCTTAGAGTATGATGTTAAATGAAACTAATAAGATCTAAGACTACAAACAGTAGATCCCTATTTCATAAAAAGATACTCATAATTTGGGGATCAAGACTGAGTTGTGATAGTCTATCCCTTGGACTCAGTGTAGACATATTTGAGAAATTAATCTGTCATTTTTAAGGGAAGGAGAGCAAGGGGACAGGGTTGAGGGGACAAAGGTGACTGGGAGAACCACGAGGCTGCTGCACTGTCACCTGCTCTTCCGAGCAGAGCTGGGTTAAGGCGTGAACCAGCAGGGGGGCTGCCCATGCGGCCACTGTAGGGACTGCCATGGTAGTGAGCACTGTCGCGGCAGAAAATACTGATATGGAGAAAACCGTATTTATGAAAATTCTTCTTATGAACAGAATGTGGTTAAAATCATTTGTCATAGCTTGAAACCCCCAGGGGGCACACTCGAGCAATGGTCTCTAAGTTGCTTTTTAGTGAAACTGGGTCCGGTTGATTTCCATCTTTTTACTTTGTGAATAGTAAGTGTATACAACTCTCTTGCCCAAACTGAAGAACTGAGAATACAATAGAAGAACTTCCCCCAAGTCTTAATACTTGGCTATTCCTTTTCTGAATAAATATTAAACAACTATTTCAGTAACAATAATTTTGATGGCTCAGATGGTAAAGAAGCTGCCAGTGATGTGGGAGACCTGGGTTTGATCCCTGGGTCAGGAAAATCCCCTGAAGGGAATGGCTACCCACTCCAGCATTCTTGCCTGGAGAATCCCATGGACAGAGGAGCCTGGTGGGCTACAGTCCACAGGGTTGCAAAGAGTCAGACACAACTGAGCACTAATTTTAAGAGGTACCAAATTATTACTGTACTTGGGAACCTGTGTATCCCATTGGACCCTCATCCTTGGCCTCCTTCGGGGCCATAAAAGGCAGATTATTGGCAGAAGTTGGAAGAAATTCCCTTGTTATATGCTGGTTATGTTGACCAAGGAATCTTTTGAATACTGAGATCTGCAGCATACGTCATATAATTGGAGCTCAGGTGACAAACAGTAATGCAAAGTACATGAGCTGGAGATTCTCTCTTCTGCGTGGAGCCCAGTTTAACCACCAGATAATGCCCTGTGGCTGAGAGGAAGTTTGAGTCTGCCCTGTTGCCACCACTATTGGTAAATGATGGTAGGTGGGCTGGTAGCACATTCTTTGGTGAATGTTGATAGTTCCTTAATAATGACACTTCTTAACTTCTATTTTTAGACTTTAGAAAAACTGGAAAATATAGGGAAGGAGAGTTAAGAAAAAAAATCGCCCAGTATTTCACCATTTTTTCAACTTCATCGAACTTTGCTTTGGCAGCTTGGTTTTCTGCTCATATGGTTTCATAGTTTCCTTGCCTTGGGTTCTGAATCCTGAAACGTATAACTTGTTCTACTGAACTTTTCCTACTGTTTTCTGAAACTCAGGTCCTCTTGAAATATAGGATTTTTAAAATAAATGACGCAGCCATTTATATCTGTGTAAGAACACCAAATTCATGAAGGAGCTCTGGAACTTGGAAAAGTCAAGAGGTTTTCTCAGCTTGCTATCTCTTTTATTCTGACACAGTTGTTTCCTACTCAAATTCCATTAGCATTTCTTGGATTCCTTAAATAAACTAATATTACTAAATATTAAACAACCAGGAACATAGTCCCTTATTTGAAACAATGTGTAATTTTATAATATTTTAAATACTTATTTGTCCATGTTGCCACTTTGGTTAAAATAGGATGCTTCTGTTTTTACTTCATTTTATAGATCTTATATTAGGTTGAATCATAGATGACAAGTGTCAGAAATTTACCTTGTGAATATTGACATACGTACATTTTGTGACAATATGACTAATATATTTTAAAATATTCAGAGTATTTTGTTTACAAAGAACATACTTTCTGATTAGAGGCATGATAAAATATAAGGAGAGTTATTTGTATGCTAAGAGAAATTTAAAAAGAAACCAACCGTCAGTATATTCAAAGTAATCCTAGACCTTAAATATTGATACAATAAGCAACTAGCATATAGGAAACACTCAATATTTATGTTCAACTGTCCCAGATTTTGCTATTTGGAGCCTTTTCAAGCTGACGTCTGGGTTTTTTGACATGTTCACATCATTCTTTGCGTACTTTTTCACTTTTTCTGAGTGAGAGAGTCACTCAGTTATGTCCAACTGTTTGCAACTCCGTGGACTGTAGCCGACTGAGCCACCAAGGAAGCCCAAGAATACTGGAGTGGATATCCCTTCTCCAGCAGGTCTTCTTGACCCAGTAACTGAATCAGGGTCGCCTGCATTGCAGGCAGATTCTTTACCAGCTGAGCTACCAGGGAAGCCCCTTCACTTTTTGTCACAGTGTGATATTCAGGGTCATCTTGAATTTTCTCTGCTATACCTCTAGAATCAGTCAGTTTCTCAAGCAGCTCTGGCTCCTTTAGTGGAAATGGTATTTAGAAACCAACATAGGTATGCACATTGCTATTGGGGTATTATTGCTTCTTGAGCCTCACAGCATGTGCACATACACAAACACACATATGTACACACATCTATATGGGTATTATATCTATACCCAGTTAGCTAGATAACTTTATAAAATTATGTGTTCATATTGATACCTGTAATTCTAGTCCAACGACAAAATTTATCGCATTCCCCCTTTCCCATATGGTAACTGCCTTCTCTTGTCAGTGAGAAATTTGGCTCCCATTATATTCAACATGCTAATTTGCTTAGTTCTAAACTCATAGACTTTTGAAATGTTGCATTAACATTGGATAAAACAAATCAATGACCTAGAATTCATTACATCTCTAAGACTCTATTTGCCTTTAGTCTAAGCATGTATTGTCAACATACTGCATTCAAAAGTGAGCATTAGGGATTTCCCTGGTGGTCCAGTGAGAATCCGCCTGCCAACACAGGGTCATGGGTTCGACCTTTGGTCCAAGAAGATTCCATGTGCTGCGGGGCAGGTCAGCCCATCTACCACAACTACTGAGCTTGAGAGCTGCAACTACTGAAGCTGTGAGCTCCAGGGCCCATTCTCTGCAAAAAGAGAATCCCCTGCAGTGAGAAGCCCGCACAGTAAAACTAGACAAAGTCCGTGAGCAGCAACAAACACCTTAAATAAATTGCAGCCAAAAATACATAAATATTTACTTTTTTTTTTAATGTGCATTAATTCTAATTTTTATCTACAGAGTGGTTGTTACTCGCTTGGCATTTTTTTGACAACTGATATGTTCATTGGTATTTATGTTCCATTTCAGTTTTTTCATCATTTTTTATCATGTGTGCTTGTGTACATAAAACATCAAAAGAGCTCAAAAATCAAAACTCATCAAAAAAGCTATTCTCAGAAAAGCATTAAGACTTAAGAAAATAATTTCTCTTCATTTCCTTCCCTTCTATTTAAAACTGGGAGCCTGTGCCTCCCTGCTTTCCACTCCCCAAGGACACACACATCTTAATGGAAAACTGCAAGATGATCTTTAGGATGTGGTATGCTTCTCCCAGCTTTGAACATGATTCCATATAGAAAAATATACTTGTTTATTTCAGTTATTACGTTTGTTCAGTGTATGATAACCATATATGTAAGCAATCTAAAAATATGGTTTCCTGTGAAAACACCGTGACTGTGTGGTAACATCTTACTCTATAAAAGCAGTTTCCTTTATTGAGACAAAGCAACCTGGTTCTGTATTTATAAATACAAGACCAAAACAAAACATGGATCATTTCCTCTGTAAGAGACTGACTCCAGACCAGGAGCTCATTATCCAAACCCTCTGACAGGTCCTCTCTAACCCCACTTCCTTGGGAAATGCATCTTTCACCACTTCTGGCTCTTTCTGGAACAGTGACCAGCTGCCTCTAATTTCCTCACAGACTAGATGTTGCAACGATGGTGATGAGAGCGAGTTGAGACTGACTTTTTTATAGCAAGACTCCATCTGCAAAGGCTGACTAAGATTTTCATTATTATATTTTGAAGTCCTTGACTATGTTTTAAACAATCAGGAATTTGGTTTTGTTACTAAAACAATTTAACTATATAAAATGTTGCTTTCTTTTCCTCTCATTCCCTATTCCAAAGTTCTGTGTTCACAACAATTTGATACTTTGGAAGTACATTTCTGTTCATTTTTAATTTTTATAGCCTAGCTTTTGTATCCAGTTTTTATTCAATGTCTACAAAGTGCCAAGCAACTCCTAGTACTGGGGATTGGGGGCATCAGTGATTAAAACAGATAAAAATCCTTACTTTCAAGGAGCTTATGTTCTAGTAGATAAAGAACATAGAAAACAAAAAAACCAAACAGCTAATTATCTAGTTTGTTACAAGATGCCAAGTGCTATAGGAAAAAAATAGATCAGGTTGAGGAATGAGAGTGCTATGTTGGAAGTGGAGGCAGTAAACTGAGGTTGTGGTGATGAGAACTGAGCAGACTCTCAACTGGAAAAGATGATCATGCAGACATCTGGTAAAGGAGCACTGCAGGGAAGAAGGAACAGTTTCTGTTACAAAGCTGAAGTGTACTTGGCTTGCTTAAAGAAAAGTAAAATGTATGCTATGGGGTGGTGTAGTGGGGAAACATAGAAACTTGTGAGGCCAAAGGACTTTGGCTTTTATTCTAAGTGAGATGGGAGTCCCTGGAGGGATTGGGGTACAGAAGCCACATAATTTGATTTGTGTTTTAACAGACTCCTCTGGCTGCCTTTTTAATAGTGGAGGAGTGGAGGAAGAGCTGGAAGACTTGAGACTAATTAGAAAGCTACTGAAATAATGTAGCAAGAGACAATGATGGTTTAGGCCAGAATGGTAGCAGTGGGAATTGGTAAAAAAAGAATCTGAAAAATTTTTGCAATATTTTAAAGGTGAGCTAATATAAATTCCTGATTATTGGATGTGTACTCTGGGAAAGAGAGGAGTCAAAGATGAAAGCTTTTGGCTTAAGAAACTTGAAAACCAGAGTTGCAATTAACGAAGATGGAGAAAATTATGGGTAAAGCAGGTTTTATCAGGGGAGGTACATGTTTCAGCCTGATTGGAGTACATTCCGGAAAGAATGGGAAGAGAGGAATTGGAAATAAGTATAGAAAACTCAAAGTGGTAGGGAAGGAAAAATGGGTGGTAGCTGGCAGGGGAAGTGGAGTAAACAGGTTTTTTTAGGTTGGGAAATACGGTAACCTATGTGTTTGCTGGTAGAAAGATTCAGTTAAGAGGGAAAATTGATATTGTATGAGAAAAAGATAATGGTTGGAACAGCATTCTTGAGAAGGTGAGTGGGGACAGGATACAGTGTAAACTAGAAATCAGATTTAAGTAGGAATATGGATGGTTAGGAAGATAAGAGTAAAAAAAAGATAAGAGTAAGTAGAATCTGTGTTGGTAGACGGCTGGATGTGGCTGTGGGAAACTGCAGGAGTCCTCTGTCAATTAATATTCTGAGTAAAGTAAGAAAGAAGGTCATCAATTGGGTGGAGGATGAGGGAGGTGGTGTTGGAGATATGAGGAGAAAGGGGATACGAAATGGTAATCCAGTAATGAATTTAAAATGAGACCAATCAATATAGTTGTTCATTGTGTTTGGCTACTTGGCTGTAGGCATGGAGAAGACAGAATAGAGTCAACCAGGTTTTGGTCTTGTCAAGCAAATAAGACAAAGCTAGAGAGGAGGTTGAGTGAATTGAATGCAAAGGAGTGATTATAGTGATTGAATGTTTAAACCAGATAAGGAAGAGAGGACTTCAATAGTTGAGTGACAGAGCCCTCCATGGTAGCTCAGTGGTAAAGAATCCATCTGCCAATGCAGAGGGCACGGGTTTCATCCCTGGTCCTGGAAGATCCCACAAGTCGTGGAGCAGTTAAGCTGGTGCACCACAACTATTGAGCCTGTGTTCTAGAGCTCAGGAACTAAAATTACTGAAGCCCACACTCCCTAGAGCCCAGGCTCTGCAATGAGAAGCCACTTCAATGAGAAGCCCATGCACTGCAACTGAAGAGTACCCCCCACTCACTGAAACTAGAGTAAAGCCTTCGCAGCAATGAAGAGCTAGCACAGCCAAAAACAAATTATTATTTTTAAAAAGCTGAGTGACAAATTACTTATTTAATATGAAAATGTTAAGAGTGCTGTGTGAGGCTTATGTGGAATAATGTGTGCAATCACGTTCTCAAGGTTTCTCATCAGGATCACCTGGGGTATTTTTGACACTACTATTGTCCACAGCCCAGCTCCCCAAATAGAATTTCTGAGGGTAAGGCCAAGGATGACTCAGTCTAACTACTTTCCAGGTGATTCTAATGTATAGTCAGGGCAGCAAACTTCCATGTTACCTTAATGATCTCCATTCATGATACAATTATTTAATAAATGTCTCCTATGAGCCAGGCAACATACTATAGTATTCTCTCATTTAAGTTCCGCAACTTTTCAAAGAGTTTGTGCCTAAAGTGACAAACAGTAAGTGACAGAGCCAGGGATGTCTAGCCAGTTGTCTATGATATAAAGCTTGTTACTCCAAGACTAGTTTGAGGAGCAGCAGCATCACCTGCTTCTGATGATGAAGAACTGCCTTCACACTGACCTGTTAAATCAGAATCTGTATTTGAATAAGATCTTTAGGAGATTCCTACATATATTAAAGTTCCAAAACAGGCCACACAAGCTCTGTCCACCATAATTTCTATTCTGGGGTAAGATGGACCCAAACAATTCATATCAATGGGCCAAGGGCAACATTTAGTTTAAGAAATTCTTCAGTTGATCCCAATTGCTTGTAAGTATCAATAAATAGTTCTTTAATGCCTGAAAAAGGTAATAAATGCCTAAAAAGGATTATTTCTAGAAATATTTTACTTATAATACTGAGAGTCACTTAGGATTCCTTTGAAGGATATCTTTTATTTGTTAAATTAAAGGCCAATAAGGTATGATCCCAATGAAGTGTTCCATGAAATGCTATTTTGTATAGTGCTTCATAGTTACTAAATGTCTTTTTGTTATTCCTTGAAATGAACTTGAGTTTGTTACTGGGATTCAGGCAAATTGTGTAAGATCACATAACAGGTAATTGCAGGACTAAGACTCAAACATAGTTCCCTTGATTTCTGTTTCACAAGACGGAGCACTATGGAGGAAAGCAGTCATTTCAAAGAGAACAAAGCAGCACTGCTTTACCGGTTCCTGGAGATCTAGCCTTGTAGTTCTTACAGGGAGAAGCCCCTATATCTCTATAACCAGGCAATCCTGGCTTCTGTCACAAACTTTATTCTTGAAACATTTACACAGGGTTTGGTGGGATTGGAGGTAGGAAGGAACATCAGTACCTTATGCAGTAACTTTTTTCTGAATCAACCAAAATTTCTAACAACCAAAATCATTGTGAATTGAACATACATAATCCTAGCTCAAATAACATCTAAGCCTTTAGATTTCATTCAAGGATGTATTTATTTACAAGATACAAGTGTTTATTTAATAAGAATTAAAGTGCTTAATTTTACAATGTTTCCAGCTCTCTGACCAAATATACATATTTACACAATATATACACTATCTGCAAGTATTTTACATTCATACAGCTAGAAAAGAAAATTTACTTTTTGTGTACACTTTTTCACATTTGAGTTAACTCTAAAATTTTGCTAACATACCTTTTCAAATTGATCATTCAACAATTCAAAAACCCAGATAGCACTCATTCAAAAATAACAGTCAATTGTCACTCACAAAATGAAATGCTAGTTTGTAAAATAAACAAATAAAATCCCCCAAATTTTATATACAGATATGATTGCTGATGGAGACCTTTCCCAAGTGATACATTCCAACATCCATATAATATGTACTATATAATGCAATTCTGTTATCATAATGGTCCCATAGACTATTATGTCTTTTCCCAAACCTATATATTAATGTATATATATCTCACTCTATGTATTTGGTATTCACTTATTCAAATATGCTACAATATTTCTTGATTTAATTTCTCACTAGTCTACCTAATCTCACTAATTCAATCTATAATGAATTTTAGGAATGGGTAAACATCATTTAACTCTCAGTGACTCACAATGAGTTAACTATCTTGTAGAAGCGATGTGCTATTTCATTTCAAAAGACAGAAAAGACACTGTTTCCTGCCAAATGTTCAGTCCAAAAAGTAGAAGACAGACCATGACTGACTTTAGAGTGATATTTTTTTTATGTCATTAAACAGTGCAGAAAATGGTCCAACAGTATTATTATTATTTTTTTAAGTCTAAAAGAAAAAGAAAGCAATATGATGGTTGCTGTTTAGTTGCTAAGTTGTGTCTGATTCTTGCAATACCATAGGCCACAGCCCACCAGGCTCCTCTGTCCATGGGACTTCCCAGGCAAGAATACTAGAGTGGGTTGCCATTTCCTTTTCTAGGGGATCTTCCTGACCCAGGGATTGAACCCACATCTCCTGCTTAGCAGGTGGATTCTTAACCACTGAGCCACCTGGGAAGCCCAATGACAAGATACTAATGCTATAATTTAGAGGTCACGGTGAAAGGCCCAGGTGCAACAGATCCATGAGTGTGCAATTACACAGATTTGCATCTTACAGTTTATATCCCCTGCAGTTTAAGTAACTTTCATTTATCTTAGATATATTGCTTTGATTTGGAGACCATAGGTCTCTTTCTGTCCACCTTTCTGTCCGTACTTGCTTGTTTCAGTTCCTAATCATATTCCTCTCTGCCATATCAGTAAAGAAAGCAAAGTTATCTTCTCATGACAACATGATTACAGGGCATACATAAGAATAGATTTTACTAAAAATCCATGTATATAATTTATGTTAAAATATTTAAATTAAAAAGAATACTTTCTATAAAAATTTTATTCCGATGGAAAAACAGAATTTGAAATCAATAGTGCTTTTACATATATACCTGTATGCATAAACTCACAGAAAGGGTTTCAAAAGTATATTTAGTAGTCTTTCTACATCATACTCCTATTTTCTAAATCTGGAGACTCTATAGTAAATAATAGTATTACAATAAAAAGCAATTTGATTCTACTAAAATTGGATGAGGATGAAAAAGTAGCATGATTCACTATAGATGTTCAATATAGCCCTAAGAATAAGACCACATTAGTCACAGATTTCATATTAATATATTCTTAAAGAATACAAAACTTAAGAATGAAGACATTAAGATATTTTTGCTTTTTGAATTAATTTTAGCTTATATATACCATGTGCTTTCAATCTTAGAGGCGCTAACAGGAACATTATGTAATGTAGAAAAAATTTTCTATTCTGCAATATAGCAAGAATACCTGCAAAAACAAAAAACAAAACAACAACAAAAACCTTTTGCTCCCTAGAAATTTATTTGTTCCCATTGTTACCTTTTCCTCAGGATATACTCAGCCCAGAAAGATCATTATTATAGTTATCATAGACAATGAGCTCAGACTAAGAACTTAAGGCTTTGGGTATAACCAAAAATGAGATCTAAAATTTAGAGGGGGACAAATCCTGTTTCCACAAAGAAGACAATAAAAGGTTTGGTAAGTTTTAAAAATTGGGATTTTCTTTTTCTTTTTAATTTGCATACATTAGCCAGTAAATATAAGTACACCAATCTACATTAAGCTTCATGGAAAATGAAATGTAACCTGATGAAGTTGTGCAGATGTGCTTTAACTGTTTTTTTTTTTTTAAACCATCCAGACCCTTTGCAAAAATAAAAAGGCTTTTGATGGTTACTTGAATCCCAACAATAATGTTGTCCCTACCCCAAACCCTGCCACATATACTTTCTTTTCCTTAAAATGAGCAATTCGAATTACAGTATCACTCCTAGAAGTTCTCTCTCTATATCCTTGTGGCTAGGAATGTTCACATTAAAATTTCAGTATAAAATCCTACCCTGTAAAGTTTTATTGCTTGTGTACATGATGGCATTATAGATGCCACTGTCACAAAAGTGGCTGGTGACATTTTTCATTTTTGGGTCCCACTTAAAACCTGAAGATAAGTCTGCACTACATTTCATATTCAATCTACCAAATGGTAGACTTTCAATAAAGCAAAACTTATATTTAAAAAACTGGAATGTTTTATAATAAATAGTAGTTTTTATCAAAGAAGTAATTTTTTTTAAGTCTGAAGGAAGGGCATGTTAAAGAAAAGATGACTTAGAGGAAAATAAAGAATAAGGCCCTTATGGAATGTTGTTTTAATAGTAAAACAATCAATTGCTTTTCTAGGCTCAATTTATTATAACAGCTCAGGTGTTTCAAAAAGCAAAGACATTACTCTTATAATCAATTAGGTGCATTTTGAGGTCTTTTGGTTGAGTGTTTCTAAATGGCTAAAAGTATTCCTTTGCCTTTCTCCAAGTAAAAGCATTAGTGAAAACAAAGCTGCTTCATTGCTTCTCTTTGTGCCTGACAAAGAACATGTGGAATGTGAAGACAGTGATTGGATAAGCAGAAATTCTCTTCTGATACTAACATTTCTACTTTTTTGGAAAAAAAAAATAAAGATAATGTTGAGTATGATAATAAATATTCCCTTTACATGAGTCTTCTTTCAATACTCTAAATTAAATAACATCTGAGATTTACTGAGCCAAAACTTGAATGTTTTCATGTTACTTCCGTTCCAGGAGGACTTATTTGTAGGAAAAATGTAATCTTTTTACTCTTCAAAACAGTTTTCAAAAATAATTTGACTTGTAAATCTAACTGGCCCTTACATTTCCATTTTTATATCCTCATTACAAAAGTCACCTTCTCCTGATAATCATTCTACATTTTTACTGCTTCTCTTTTCTTGAGATTAAGAAAATCAAAGCATCACCTACAGCCATATTATAACCTTCTCAATAATCACCCCTAAACACCACATACACAAATACACCCACGCCTAGCAACTAGAAAAGAGAAACAATGTGAAATATTTTAAATTTGTCCTTAATTTAATAGGGCCTAAGAAGCTACCTTTATCTTTTTTGGCTCCAAGTATTTGGCATAATGTTGATGGTAATGGCTGGTATTCCTTTTTCAGAAGAAGGCAATCCAATCATGCCCACTATAATCAGTTTAGCTTCTCCTTAGGGATGTGGGGGAAAAAAAGAGATACTGAAACTTCATGTATTTCTTTAAAAAATAGGGCCTGAACAAAATGTGTGGCAATCTCAAATTCTGAGTGAATCTAATCTATCTTTAAGGTGTAATCCCCAAAGGCTAGTAGGATCATTCTTGTGGATTTCTAGCAGACAGATAAATTTAAAAAATGACAATGTTTGGAACATGATAGAGTAAATGAAAAACAAGAGAGAGAGAGATCTAAGTTTGAGAAAAGGATTAACTTAAATATCCAACAATATGAGATTTTAATCACGACTACAATATAATAAAGAACGGCCTTTGTGACAAGGAATCTATTAATATTAAAACTGTTTATTAAAATTCCCCAGAGGATAAAAGGGGGAAAATGCTCAAATTTTCATCAATCATACTGTACCCCCCAAAACCTGCCATTAAAATACTATTTTTTCTATATTGTATTTTCCCCCAACTGTTCTTTAGTGAGGTGGTTTAAAAAGTTAAGCATAAACTGTCTTAATTACCTATCCTTTACCCTTAATCATAGATTATCACATGTGAATTTTTTTCCATATCTGACAAAGGAATAAGCCCACACAGTTTATCTTAAGTGTTAATTATATAAAGTCCTCATTTAACCAAAATTAACAGTCTTAAGGGAAAGGAAAACATAACAATAAATGTAGTTGCTGTATGTCCCAGTTCTGTGTAAGGTCAGGAATCTTGAACATGCTGATATCAACTGCCACAACAATTAGAGGACGGTAGAAGGTGTAAAAATCTGTATGACTTGATCATCCCAGTGACCAAAATGCACTTTATCTCAGAGTAATCAAGACTGAAGCATTAATTAAACCCTCATCTTATATTTAACTAGGTATTATTAGCACCTTCAAAGAGAGGCACTGTTTTAAATAGGCACAGAACAAAGAAAAATAGTACTTTAAAAATACTGTTGGAACTCACTAATATATCCCATGCCACATAAATTACAGCTTTTTATTATAAAAATACCAATACCCTTAGATGTTAATCAATTAAATGTAAATCAGCAAAAACATCTCATAAGTTTAGGACACTCCTCAGTTCCAAGATAAAACATGCTGTATATTTAAAAATAAATTAGAGACAAATATGAACCTAACCTGAAAAGTGTGGATACTGCGTATATATATATTTGTATTTAATACTATATGTACATAATTGCTATATACTTAAGATATTTTATTCTTAGAAGTATTTCTACAAACACAACTATTATCTTGAGTACCAACAATGTGTCTTTTTTCTTTTGCTTTAACAGAATGTTCATTATTTATGCAGCTTGTTTTATAAACTAACTTAAATAAGTTAATACAATAGCCTAAATTGTCCCTGTATTGTTGTTTTTCTTTCTTTCTTTTTTTTTTTTTTTACTGTGGATCTATTTTGGCAACATGGAGGTATATCTTTAACTGTTATAAAGCCTACATGTATAAGTGAAGACATTAAAGTATTTCTTAAATGAAAGAGGACTTCTCTAACCTGAAGTGATAGAATTAAATGATATCACTTTTTTCCAAGACAAAAGTACATATGCAAGGAATAGCTCATTAAGAAAATGCTCCACTTTTCACATTATTTCAATCTTTATGGGTAGAATGGCTGTGCACATTAATTTCACTAAGAGTACATAAACATAGGAAAACAGTCCCCCAAAAGATGCATTTATGAGTCTGTAAAATTTTTCAACATAAAGTGCTAAGAGATGAATAAGGAGAGCTGAGAATATCGTGAGCTATAAATCTTGAGACACGCCCTACACCGTGGTAGGTCTTGAAACTTAGCATTCTGATTTTCTCTTAGGTTCAAGATGATCGTCCAAAGTGTCTGGATGCTGGCTAGGACCATCTGGCGTCTCACCTGTGACAGCTAAAAGGATGATTTTCAGCCACTTCTGTTTCAGTTCCTCACTGTCGGCAGCAAAGCTGTGCACAGACTTAGACTGGGTCAGTTTGAAGCTGTGTGGCAGGTCTGCACTTCTTGGCATGTCGTCCACAATATAGCCCAGGAGTGGAATGGTGGCCTGGGCTCTGACATCCTAAGGAAAAAACATGGTGAGATGTGATCTGGCTCCCACTAACGCTCCTTTCCCACCATCTCTCCGTAGACCTGTACTGTGAGCTCTCCATGGAGATGGGACAGATCCATTGCTCAGCACTGTGCCTCTGCATGAGGCCACTGGTAATGTCACCTGAGTGAATTAATGAATAAGCACTAATGCCTAAATCAGCCAGAATTCACTGACCCCACACCTCTTTCCTTGTGAGGGAGCCCATTCAGCTCTTTATTCAGTGTAAAAAAGAAGAAAAGAACAGTAATTTTATTGTACAAAATCAGCAAATGTTAATGATGATTTCATTACCAAACACAGTTCCATTTGGTGTTTAATTCATTCATGCATCAATTTACTTATAGAAAGGAAAAACAATGAAATAGAATAAAAAAACAAATAACCCAATAAAAAAATGGGCAGAAGACCTAAACAGACATTTCTTCAAAGACATACAAATGGCCAAAAGGTACATGAAAAGATGGCTCACCATCACTAATTAGAAAAATGCAAATCAAAACTACAATGAGGTATCATCTTACACTGGTCAGAATGGCCACCATCAAAAAGTCTATAAATAATAAATGCTGGAGAGGATGTAAAGAAAAGGGAGACCTCCTACACTGTTGGTGGGAATGTAAATTGGTTCAGCCACTATGGAAAACACTGTCAAGTTTCCTTAAAAAACTAAAAACAGAGAAAATGATGTGTTGCTTCATGCAGGTTGCAAAGAGTCAGACATGACTTAGAAACTGAACAAAAACAACAAAAAGCAACTCTATGATTCTGCAATCCCACTCCTGAGGATACATCCAGAGAAAACCATAACTCAGTAAGACACATGCACCTCAATGTTCAGTGCAGCACTATTTACAATAGTCAAAACATGGAAACAACCTAAATATCCATCCACAGATGAAAGTATAAACAAGATGTGGTATATATATATATACACACACATACACAATGGAATATTGCTCAGCCATAAAGAGAATGAAACGATGCCATCTGCAGCAACTTGGATGGACATAGAAATTATTATACTAAGTGAAGTAAACCAGGAAAGGAAAGGCAAATATTATATGATATCACTTATGTGTGGGCTCTAAAAGAAAAAAAAGACACAAATGAACTTATTTCCAAAACAGAAAAAGACACTCACACAGAAAAAAAAATTGGTTTTTGGTTACCAAAGGGGAAAAAGGAGTGGAAGGAGAGATAAATTAGGAGGCTAGGATTAACACACACACACACACTCATATGTATAAAATTGATAACCAACAAGGACCTATTGATAACACAGGGAACTACACTGAATATTATGTAATAACCTATAAGGGAAAAGAATCTAAAAAATATGTATATGGGCTTCCCGGGTGGCTCAGACAGTAAAGAATCTGCCTGCAATGCAGGAGACCTGGGTTCAATCCCTGGGTTGGGAAGATCCCCTGGAGAAGGGTACAGCTACCCACTCCAGTATTCTTGTCTGGAGAAGTCCAAGGACAGAGGAGCCAGGCAGGCTACATGGGGTTGCAAAGAGTTGGACACGACTGAGGGACTTTCACTTTCACACACACACACACACAGAGTGATTTCTGAATAGCTGTGCTATACATCTGAAGTTTATATGATATTGTAAATCATTTATACTTCAATTAAAAAAATACATGTACACATCTTGGCATTTTTAGTCTATTTTGAAAATAAAGTTTCACTAGCCCTTAAAGTAGATATAGGCTAAAATACAGTAGGTACATCAAAATTTTCATGTTTCTAGGTGAGTGCACAATTGATTTATGTGTTGTTGGTTTTTAAGCACAATACAATCCATTAATGCCAGGTATATGTCTGTTGTTCCCAAATACTTATTTCAGATACATTCATACGAGGTTCCCCAAAATTATTACTGGATAATGGTAATCCAAGGTTGATTTAAAGTCACCTTCTTCTCACATTGCTTTCTTTTTCAGGTATCCATCCTTTCAGGGGTTGAAAAAAAGGCTTATTGATATTTCCTATCATTAAAAAGTCTCCTCACCTTTCCCTCTGACTCAATCTCTTCTTCCCGTGCTTTTTACTAATTCAACCCATATTTTCTCAAACCCACTGAATAGGATTGACAGAAGAGGGCAAATGATCCATAGGGAGAAGACATTTTTGTCTATAGAAGGAATCGGGCTTCCCTGGTGGCTTAGACAGTAAAGAATCTGCCTGCAATTCAGGAGAATGGGTTCGATCCCTAGGTCTGGAAGATCCCCTCTCCCTTGGAGAAGCAAATGGCTACCCATTCCAATATTTTTTGCTTGGAGAATCCCATGAACAGAGGAGCCTGGTGGGCTACAGTCCATGGGGTCGCAAAGAGTTGGCTATGACTGAGCGACTAAGCACACATAGAAGGAATCAGTCTAAACGAATCTGAATTACAGTTACTTATATTTTTCAACTATATTGAAAAATAGTGAAACTGTATGAATTATTTTGTTCTATAGAGAAGTAATGGAAAAATTTTAAGTTCAGGGTCCACTGGCCTCCTTCTGTCCCTTCAGAAAGATATAGTTTAGATACCTGGGGGGCACCGTACATGTACAGCACGAGAGGGTCTTGTTTGGGGATCACACACCAAGCTTTCTGCCAAGGTTTTGACTTTTCCATATACTGCAGAAAGCTGCACACCACACTGTTTCCAGATACTTCCGCTGATTCAATCTAGAAAATATAATGCAAAGAGACAGTGAGACAGAGAAATGAACACAAAATAAACCCAGATAGCGAAGTGATTCAACTGCAGGGAATATTCATAAATTATATTTACATAAACTGCCTCCTGGGATTGTCCAAAAAAAAGGTTCATCTGCAACAGTTAATTAAATATGCATCTAGATCTATGATGAATTAGTCAATTTTAATTGTATTAGCAGACCTTGAATTTATACAAAATTAAACATTTATTGACTACTTACTATGAAGGCACTTTTCTTAGCTTACTACTTGTATCAATTCATGTGACATTCACACCAACACCAAAAAGTTATTACTTTCATTATCATGAGGTTTAGAGATGAAATAGCTTTCCTAAGATTTAGGAAATGGTGTCCTAGGATTTGAGTCTGGATCCAGAACTTGAACTCAGCCACAAAGCTATATCAGCATCACTATTTAAGAATACAATAGCAAAAAGGCAAATGATTACCAGCAATCTCTGCCCTTTACCTGAGATAATTTCAAAGTTTTTAAAATTACATTAACTCTTGGTAGAGCCCTGTACAGTTTTCTGCTTTGGCTCCTATTACATAAATAACTGGTTAAAAAGGGAACAAAATCCTTTGACTAATGATGGTTTTTATTACATATATTATGGAAAGCAATTGGTTTGCATCTATTTTCTATTTTTTCTTTTCTATTTTTTGGCCATGCTAAAAAATGATCAATGGTTTGCATCTATTTTCTGCCTTTTTCTTTTCTTTCTTTTTGAGGCATGCAGCATCTTAGTTCCCTGACCAGGTTTTGAACCTGTGTTCCCTGCAGTGGAAACGCAGTATCTTAACCACTGGACTGCCAGGGAAATCCCTGCATCTATTTTGTATCTCTCAAATCCAGTGTCATCCACTGAGCAGTGCTGGTGTGCAAACTGTTTTGCTACTAGTTAGAGATAAGCACAAAAAGCAAGAATAAGCATTTAGAAACTTTTACAGCAATCTGACTTGTGATGATACCTGAGTACATAATTATGTATTTTACAAAAATATAGCTAAGCAGAGATCTTATAGATGAACACTTAAAATCAATCTGAAGACAAGGAACACTAATCATGGACTCAAATGAAATGTTACCTATCTTCCCTGACTCCAAGGCATTCCATACTTTTTATTATCATATTGCAAAATTTTTATACTAAATTATGACTTTTGTTTCTAGGAGCTACTGAAGCATGTCTTTGCACCATCCCCTGCCAGAGAAAGTCCACTCTGGTTTGCCATACAAGCAACATCCATCCTAGAAGAATACAGTTATAGCTTGTGGGACCATACTTTAACCTCAAGTGGACTTTAAAGTTTATGATCCTTCTTCAGTTAACAGAAATGATTTTTGTATGTTTATACAGCATAGATGTTTAATAAATACTAAGTGATTCTTAGAATCAATGAATTGTAGAAATTCTAGATTAACCAAGTATTTCTATAACTTTAGATACATAAGAATTTTGATCACAGATTTCCAGGCTATCTTGAACTTTCTCTCACCAAGAGCCTTATTATGTAATTTATTACTTATGTTGTTAATATATTTGGGTATAAAACTCATTTCAGATATTAGCTGCATTATAGTTCCTAGGTTTGGGAGGTCTGAATTTATGTAAAACATTAAATAAAACTCAGTTGTAAGACATTTCATATTTCAGTGTAGTTCTCAGATTACTGTCACTGGCCATTAAACAATGCTTTTAATGCAATAAGCTGAAAGAGTTTTTCAGGTAATAAGACTTTAATCTAAATTTTTATATCATAAATAGTTTTCAAAGTCAATATGATGAAATTGAGAGAGACAGTTTCCTCTTAAAAATAAATAGATATATTGTAATAAGTTGAGCATTAAAAGAGATACAATTAATACTCTAATATTTGACTACACCTTCACAGAGTCAATACACAATCAGCCCTCTATATCTGTGGATACAGACCCTAAGGATATAAAGGGCTGGCTGTACCACACCACTGAATGGATATAAGAGATTTGAGCATCCATAGATTTTGGTATCTGTGGAGGGGCCTGTAACCAATCCCCCAGATACCAAGGAAGGACTAGATTTACTCTCAAATGCATTTTGGTTAATCAAGCACTGCCCCTCTTCTTTCTATACAACTGAGCACGATCCCAAGAGTCAGCAACAGAACAAAAGTATAAATCTTGCTTGTCATGGTCCAAATTGTTATACTAAGAGAAATAAAAAAATATATTACTTGTATTTTTCAGAGTTAAAAGGAAATTCTATTTCTAGTATAAAAAACAAAAGAAAAAAAGAAAAAATCTGAAAGATATCCAATATTTAATATTTCATACCTCTAAAATTCCTTTCCTTTTCTTTTCTTCACTGTCTGTGAATCCACTTATTATTTGATAACAGTCTTTACAGACTTTGCTCAATTTACCACCATCATACTCAAGTTGAGCTTTATAATCAGAACACTTCCAACAAACCACCTTAAATTAAGAAAAAATAAGAGTGAATAACCATATTTATAAAATAAGATTTAAGCAGTAATCAGTTATGGGTAATAATAAATGAGAAAAAGCTAAATGCAAATTTTTACTAGACTATTAATATTCCCATGAACACTTGGAATATTTGTCATCTTATTATAATGTTATTTGTGATGGGCTCTGCTTGCTCATCCTTCTCTTTCTGGCCCCTAAAGGTAGGAGATCTTCAAAGGCTTGGTACACATTTTCATACTTCATGTGCATTCATGTATACTCAGTCATGTCTGACTCTTTGTGCCCTATGGACTACAGCCCACCAGGCTCCTCTTGCCATGGGATTTTCCAGGCAAGAATACTGGAGTGGGTTGCCATTTCCTCCTCCAGAGGATCTTCCTGGGAAGCATACTTCTGGATATTTAATCAATATCCTCCCCAAAGGAATTCATAGTCTTCCTTGCCCTCAGCTTTCTCCCTATTACACTTGCCCCCCGCCCCCAACCTGTTCCCCTCTTAACAGTACTCTCTATTGCTCTAAATAACAGTCTTCTAACCAGACATGGCAAGTCAGAAACCTAGGAGTCATCCTGACCCCTCTCTTCACCTCACCCCATAGATTCACCTTATTATAAAGCCCTGCTGATTTTACCTCCCAGACACTTTTTCAATCTGTCATATCTTCCTTGCAATCACCTGAGTCCAAGCTATCAGTGTCCTGGTTTGGACCATTATAGCCTCATGGCTGGTCCTTGGAGCATATTTACTGGAGTGCAGGTGCTGCTTTAAGAGCCCCTTCAAGCTATTTTCCAAATGGAATGAGATACTTCCTTTAAAATGCTAATCTGTTTCTCTTCTATTTAAATTCCTTTAACATCTTCCCTTTACTCTTGGATAATGAGCAAATTTTTAACCATGGCCTATAAAGTCTTGCGTGATCTATCCCTTTTATTCTGTCTTCAGTGTCACTGACTTCTTATAGTTCCTACAGTGCTATGCGTCCTTCCCTCTCTCATCTATGCTTCAGTGAGTTAATTCTTGCTCATTCTTCAGATATTTTACTCAAAGTTCACTTCCTCAAGGAAGACTCCTCCAGCTTCCAGAATATAGCCCATCTCACCACTGTGTACTAAAGTTTCATGCACTTTTTTCATTTACTGATCACAATTTTTAATCATATACTTGTGTGATTATTTGATTAATGTCTGTCAACCTCACTAGGCTCTAAGCTCTATGAGGAATCATCCTTGTATATTTTGCTCCCTATTTATATAATAAATATTTATAGAATGCTAATGACATTTATAGAATACCAAGGACATTTATAGAATGAATAACTACAATGCAAATGCAAGCTACTTCTTAGTGAAAAGAAAACCTTGTGGTTTAAAAAATTATCTCGATTTCTTAAAAAACTGGAATTAGAACTGCCATATGACCCAGCAATCCCACTCTGGGCATACACACTGAGGAAACCAGATCTGAAAGAGACACGTGCACCCCAATGTTCATCACAGCACTATTTATAACAGCCAGGACATGGAAGCAACCTAGATGCTCATCAGCAGACGAATGGATAAGGAAGCTGTGGTACATATACACCATGGAATATTACTCAGCCATTAAAAAGAATTCATTTGAATCAGTTCTAATGAGATGGATGAAACTGGAGCCCATTATACAGAGTGAAGTAAGCCAGAAAGATAAAGACCAATACAGTATACTAACGCATATATATGGAATTTAGAAAGATGGTAACGATAACCCAATATGCAAAAGAGAAAAAGAGACACAGATGTACAGAACAGAATTTTGAACTCTGCGGAAGGCGAGGGTGGGATGTTTCAAGAGAATGGCATCGAAACATGTATATTATCTAGGGTGAAACAGATCACCAGCCCAGGCTGGATGCATGAGACAAGTGCTCGGGCCTGGTGCACTGGGAAGACCCAGAGGAATCGGTTGGAGAGGGAGGTGGGAGGGGGGATCGGGGTGGGGAATACATGTAAATCCATGGCTGATTCATGTCAATGTATGACAATAACCACTACAATACTGTAAAGTAATTAGCCTCTGACTAATAAAAATAAATGAAAAAAAAATTAAAAAATAAAAAATTATCTCCTTCCTTCTAGAAGCAATTTTCCATTTATAGTAGAAAAACTATATTTGAGAAATACAAATATTAGCAAAACTTTTGTGGTAGATTCACAGCATATAAAATTCATGATAAAAATTATCCATTGTTTTCTCATGATTACAATGAAATTACTCTAGGATTTAAAATTAGACATGTCTGTATCTGCAAATTCATATCAACTAATATTTATTCTTCAAATTAGGCCACAGAATATTCAAATGTATTTTTGTTTATTTAAAATAGTATGTCAATATCTGATATCATTTCAAATAAACTCAGTGATAGATTAAAGAGTCTTACCCTGAGGGGGAGTGGGGGGAGATATTTGCTATCAATTTGGTTTTGCTTATAAAACTTTCATTTGAGTCAAATCTTGGGAAAAAAGGAAGAATAAATCTGCAGAGTAATTGAGAATAATCTATGAGTACTATCAATGAAAACTGTTGCACAAAAGCATACTAATAATACATTCAATCATGACACTACAATGCCTACCCTTCTGTCTTTGTGTTGCTTTTTAGAAGAAAGTACTAATCTTCAACTTGGCTTACAAGGCCCTCCAAAACCTGCTACTTCCCTCCAGCTTCAGTTCATGCTTTTGTCTCTTCTCACTCTTTCCATATGAAACAATTCAATTGTTGTAAACCTGTCAGCTGCCTTTTCTGATTTGCGCTGCTGAATCTTGTTAGAGAAATATCACTGTATTAAATGGACTAGTGTGTCCTTTTAAATTTATAACCATAAACCTCTAAAAGGTAGCCAGAAGGCCATCACTGTTTCTTTGGTAGGTTCTTTTCCTTGCCCAGAGACAACTCTCTTTTTCAAATCGCCTGCCCTCATCTTCCTTCCCCTTTTATTTTTGGATGATGACTCTTCCTCATATTTCAATGAAAATGTAGATATTATCAGATCTAAATCCCCTCATTTCCCACCAGAAAATCAAAAACACATCCACAAAAAATAAATAGCATTAAAAAAAACACAAAAAACAAAACCACATCTACATTAGCACTCACCTTTCCCTTCATCCTCTGTTATAATGGAGAGAAGTTCCCTTCTCCCTATCAAAAGCCTGAACTTCTACTTAAGCTACAGATTTCATCTCTTATTTTCTCAAAGCTCTTGACTCCTTTGATTCTTATTTATCTATTTCTTAGATCGCTCATTATGCTTCAGCTGCGTGACCTTTTTATAGTCTCAAGAATAGATCAAGTTTTTTCCTACCAAAGGGCTTTTGATATACAACTCTTACTGCCTGAATGTACTTCCTGCCTTTCTTTTTTATGGTTAGCTCACGTTTTAGGCATCAGCTTAAATATCAACCCCTCAGATATGTCTTCATTTTTCTAAGTAAAATTGCTTCCAAATCTTGTTTCATTACTATTATTCTCCATTTTAACTTCTTGATTTCTTATTGCATTTATAGTCAGTTGAAATTCTTATTTACTTGACTGATCTATTTTCCCCATTAAAATGTAAGCTCTGTGAAACTGGCTATCACTTTGCTTACCAGTTTTCCCCCTGGACCCAGCACAATCTTTTGCATAAAGTTATCACCAAAATAAGTTTACCAACTAAGTGATTTATTGAATTATTTCTTTTTATTTTCCAAGATAATGATTTTATAACCCTTAAATACTGATTAGCAACCTCAATGACGAAGAAATCTCACGTACATGTCCACATGCTCGACAATGATGCCTTCTTCTTGTCAGGGCATTAAAAGACTCCTTGCATTTCATACACATTGTAACTTCATTATCTCGGATCCATTTTGGAGCTCTTTTCCCTAGCTCAGCAGTCTAAAAAGGAAAGAGATTGAATTTTAATGGCAAAAACTGTCATTTCCATCCATCCATTCATTTATTTTAAGAAACATTTTAACAACATTGTTCATACCATGTCCTGAAACTCAGGATGCAAAAGAAAACAAAGGTTCAAAGAAGTTTAAGCAGCATGAAAAGGCACTCTATTTTAGTCAAATAAGAAATGAGATTCCGTTCAAACAGCCAGTTTTGGTGTCGGAAAGGGAAAAAAAGTGGATAACAAAATGACTAGACAGATCTTCTGCAACTGCAGAAAGAAAAGAACTCAAAAGAATTAATTCAACTTACAGAAACCTCTGAGTGAATCTCATTATCCTTGGCAATTGCATTTCTGAAAGTTTCATGCCTCTGATGGAAAGCATCAATAGTCTCTTGAAGTGCCTAAAATACATATGAAATTCAAATATATATTAAAGTGTCACATGCAAATTAAATAAATAAATACTTTATTAAACAAATACCTAAGATATAAATCACCTTAAAAATTAAATGACCTTATTCTGATGACTACAATATGTGCATAATACAACAATATATGCACATCTGGGTATGCATACAGTTGTTGTTTACTTGCTAAACCATGTCTGATTCTTTCTATGACCCGATGGACTATAGCCTGCCAGGCTCCTCTGTCTGTGGGATTCTCAGGCAAGAATACTGCAGCAGACATACAGAGGTTACCACAAAACAAAAATGAAAACAGAAATCAGGTTTACCTTGATCCATTCTTCTTTGTCTTGCTCAGAACTAAAACATGAACAACAAAAAATTAAAGTGAAAAAAAAGAGAATATTAATGAGTTATACCTGGTGCATAAAACTATGCTTTTATGTTATTCCAACTTTATGAAAAATTTGGGGATGTCCAAGGAGTTATAATAAAAATAAAACAGAATCTCTGGCAACTGAACAAATGAATTTATAAACATAGTTTTAAACTATCCATTTATTTCGGTACATACAATTTTTGACAGAGAGAGTTAAGCTGGGCTTCTACTGGTTTAACAACCATCAACTAGCTGTATATATTAGGTATCTGTAGACCTAGCATTATACTAGATATAGGCTTAGTCTTCCAATTCACTTTTATGAAAACACATGAGGCTTTGAAAGGCTACTAGTCACAACCCATCTTAGGAAAGATTGTAATTATCCTTGAGAACATAAATTGTCTTTGTAAGGGGGAGCTATTTAACATTTCCTTTGATAAGCAATTTAATTTTATTTTGCTAGGAGGCTTCAGGCAACACCATGCTTAATTCATTATAGATAAAGTACAACAAAAATTTAAATGCCTGTGGGAAGGAGATTTCACAGATTAATGAACCCCAGTATTTAATAATTTTCTGGTGGGAAAATAGTTTCCCATTTAGTAGACTTTATCTCCAAATTGAGGGATTGTGAAGAATGGGCTTTATTTGTGTGTATTTGGTAGGCTAGGGCTAAGTTTGAGTCCCAGTCTCAGTCTGAATGTCACATGCCTCAGTCCCACAGGTATCACATATGTGAGAGTCTGGCAGGAGGCTTGCTCCTATAACACCATCCATCTTTCTCACAAATTTATTACTGAGTATCTATCATGATATGCCAGGAATGCTGCTGGAATCTGTGCCTGTCAAATGTTAAAGACTCTGCTTATTTTTCATATGGGGATCCTTGAACCAAGAACCTTGGTTGGGGCAGGGGCTTCAATCTTAACCCTCAAAAAAGATTTCCCCTAATGCTATGCCCACTCCCACAAAATCAGCTCTGTTGCTCTGGAAGCATAGTCATCTGCTAGCTGCTTTTAACTTTTTAAATGCAAAGTAACTTGACAAGTCTTCAATGTTTTTTGTTTTACTTTCTCAATCATGACAGATTTTTTTTACTCCTTTGTTTATTCATTACTCTATTTTTATAACCATTTGGCAATAGAAAACCACTGATAAAAACTATATAAAATAATTCTGATTCAAAAGCTTATATTCTTTTGAATGTGGAAGGGGAAGCAAAATGTAAGAGGTCAGTCTTGAGGCTGACTTATTTAGTTAGAAAAGCAGTACGTTTTTCCCCGTATTTGCTTCAGAAGTGAATTCTCTTTAAATACCATCAAATATATACCCAAATTGAGGTTCCATTTAATTCCTCTGACTTTCTGAGAATTTCAATGTGCGTCTATACTCTTGAGAGAGTCATTATGGACCAGAAGATAAATAATCACATTTCATTCAGACCTTCAAGTCACCATATAATGATAAATACAACTAATGCAATGAGATTAGGCTGCTGCTGCTAAGTCGCTTCAGTTGTGTCCGACTCTGCAACCCCAGAGATGGCAGCCCACCAGGCTCCCCCGTCCCTGGGATTCTCCAGGCAAGAACACTGGAGTGGGTTGTCATTTCCTTCTTCAACGCGTGAAAGTGCAAAGTGAAAGTGAAGTTGATCAGTTGTGTCCGACTCTTTGTGACCCCATGGACTGCAGCCTACCAGGCTCCTCCATCCACGGGATTTTCCAGGCAAGAGTACTGGAGTGGGTTGCCATTGCCTCCTCTGAATGAGATTATGGAAATAAGAAATTTAAGGAAAAATGAATGTGTTTTCAATACTAATTGTAATGTATCCTGTAGTACATGATGCAACTCTGCAAAATAATAAACTGCCTCTACTTAAGAAAAAATTTCATGGATCAGCCCCATCCTGAAGGGAAAAATAGCCCAACCTGCTAATGGAGGGGCTGGAGTTCCTCACTACTCAGGAAAGCCAAGAAACCCTGACAATCTCTTGTCTGCTGTTCAGACACATCTCTTAGGTTTGCAGATTTGAAACTGTGCTCATATTCAGAGCCAGCAACACCTTCATTCATCAGTAATGAAGACTTCTATGATGATCTGAAATATTGATGAGTCTTCCCTGTCACCAGGGTCACTCAGTAAGTCGACCACTGAATAAAGACTTCAGTCAAGAGCTTCCACGCACAGTAACATACATTGTTCTCTTAGGTTTGACAGCAGGGTCCAAATCTCACCATGATAAACTAGGAAAACCGTAACATTTAAGGCCAAGTACTTCACCACTCTAACTCATGCTTGAAATTCCACCTTCTAATCCTCAGAGAACCCTCCTGGAAGCTCCCTAAGCAAAACAGGTTCATTAAATATTTTCTGTGGAAAATCAAAGAACTGGCAAGGTATTTCTTCAAACTTTCCTAGTCTGCCACACATTCCATATCTGTATTCACCATTCCCTTGCTCCCTGGGCACAAATTCATACTAAAATAATTTATTCTCTTTTGAAAACATGAAGTTTAAGCTTGTACAGAATTGTGTGTGCTAAGTCGCTTCAGCTGTATCTGACTCTTTGCAACCCTATCAACTGTAGCCTGGCAGGCGCCTTACTAATAAGCACAAATATCCTGGATGAGCTCACGCGGGCAGCCAGAACCACATAGAAAGGAACACCAGGGCTCTCTGATTCTCCACAGGCTCTAAGGTATCAGAACTATTAGACCTGGGATTAGTAGTTAATCTTCTGATCTGTACAGAACTTCTGGCAAATCTCAATTTTCACCATGCTTGGTCTTTATAGGATAAAAGGATGATAGTTTCTGACAGCATTCTGTTTCCTAGAGTTTCACACATGAGGTGGCTGTGATCTACTACAGGTGGTTCTCAGGTTTTTTTTTCTTTCCAAACATGGTTATGCTAGAGGGATGGATGCTAGACCTCTAGCTCTTTTCTCCTACTCAATAAAGCATATAAGAAGAGCCACCCCTTCCAGAAGTCCTGGTTGCTAGAGGCTACTAGAGCCCCAGATGACCCCCTTCATGTATCCTCAATTGTGGCAGGAGAATTATCTTTTCCAAAATGCCTCCTCCAGTCATTCCCTAGACCAAAGTGTCATTAAGTCCTACAGACACAGAGTCTCTGAAGGACAGATTGCTACAGTTTCAATGTTTATCATGAAATAATAAACATCAGTAAACATTTGTGAACCAAAAGGAAAGATGAAAGGGAAAATGGTTAGGAGAGAAATTTTTCCTCCAAGACTTGAAACTTCAGCTTGAATGCAACAACTTCATTCTCTGCACCTTGTAAATCTAAACAGCCAAATTAATTTATTGAATGTTTACTGTCTGAAAAACCACTATTCTAGGCACCAGGAATCAAAAAGGAAGACAATTTCTGACTTTAAAGAGCTTATATCTTTCCATTTATATTCAACCACGCTTGGGAAAAGGCCTCAGAATTGTTGTATCCTATGATTTAACCTGATGCTTTTGGAAAGTTGTGAGAGAGGAATGGTTCTCTTACCTGGCTTGCAGTTCCAGTGTTCTCTCTTTCCCAGATACCTGGAAAGTGTGTGGATATTCTTCATTGTGAGTCTCTACAATTTTCATTCCATCGATGCCTACCCTGGTTCGAACAGTGAACTTAGAGCCCACCAAGCTGAATTTTGGCACACAGTATAACAACATGTTGTTGAACTGCAAGAAAGAGGAATACAGGTTAAAAAAACAGGAAAGCAAGGCAGAGGAAAGTGACCAACATTGAAAGTAGCCCAAGACAAAAATTCCAGGGAATATCATGCTTTCTCTGTGAAAAAATTATTTCTGTACTATAGAGCTTTTATGCCTATATCAAAATGATTATATTATAAAAAAATTTGTAGCATGTATTTTCCTTTGTTGGTTCATAAATATTTTGCTAATATTTAAGTAAAGAAATCATTTTATACTAGTAAGAAAATCAGTTAAAGAAATCAGGTTCGGGCGAGGGTGGGATGTTTCGAGAGAACAGCATGTATATTATCTATAGTGAAACAGATCACCAGTCCAGGTGGGATGCATGAGACAAGTGCTCGGGCCTGGTGCACTGGGAAGACCCAGGGGAATCGGGTGGAGAGGGAGGTGGGAGGGGGGATCGGGATGGGGAATACATGTAACTCCATGGCTGATTCATGTCAATGTATGACAAAACCCACTGCAATGTTGTGAAGTAATTAGCCGCCAACTAATAAATATAAATGAAAAAATAAATAAATAAAATTGAAAAAAAAAAAAAGAAAGAAAGAAATTAGGTTCAGTAACAATTTATTAAGGATACACCAGAAACTGAAGTTCTCAACCATATAAGTTGAAGCCCTTAGACAATAAAATTTCTAATTTTTGTATCTCAGGCAACAAGTCTACAATAGCTGTTAAAGGAAAAGAGCAATATTTAGCAATTATTTTTACCAATGTGCTTAATGTTAAGTTTATTATACAGAGTGAAGTAAGCCAGAAAGAGAAAGATAAATATTATTATTCTAACACATATATACGGAATCTAGAAAAATGATACTGAAGAATTTATTTACAGGGCTGCAATGGAGAAACAGACATAGAGAATAGACTTACGGACATGGGGAGAGGGAAGAGGGTGAGATGTACAGAAAGAGTAACATGGAAACTTACATTGCCATATGTAAAACAGACAGCCAACAGGAATTTGCTGTGTGGCTCAGAAAACTCAAACAGGGGCTCTGTATCAACCTAGAGGGGTGGGATGGGGAGGGAGATGGGAGGGAGGATCAGAAGGGAGGGGATATGTGTATACCTATGGCTGATTCATGTTGAGGTTTGGCAGAAAACAACAAAAGTCTGTAAAGCAATTATCCCTCAATTAAAACAGAAAAGTCATCTATTTTAGTAAAAAGTCTTTATTTAAAATGAAGAATTTATTTTGAAACTGAATCAAATTACTACCTCATTTCTAGTCAACAATGAACAGCCCCTGCTAATCACTACCAAGCAATGATTTGGGGAGGGCATTTAATTAACTTTTAAATATATTAAATCATGCAAAAGGATGAAAGTCTAAGTATCCGGATTAACTTGTAGGCAGATTACTAAAGAAGGTCCATAATTTTCTTCCTACTTCATATTTATTCTTTCTAACATTGTTTCTAGGATTAAATATATTTTTTATAAGACAAAAGCAATTAAGAACTTAACCTCTTATGTAACCTCTCATTCCTCAGGATCATTATCTGTAAAAGTCACAGGTTGCTGAGAGGATTAAATGAGTAATAATGTCCTGTTCTGCCAGGTCTTCTGTTTAGCTCCAAACATCAAAGAAATGTTGATGGATATTTAAAACATTTCAACATGTTTATGTGACAATGTCCACTGTACTCATTCTGAAAGCAAATTTTTTTTTACCAGTTGTTCCTCATACATTATTTTTAACTTCCTATGACCAGTGTCATAAATTTCATTTCCACACTGGATAACGCAGAAATAAAAGGTCACTGAATACATTTTTATCAGATATACCTAAGTACAACACTTCAAATTCACATTTCTAGAAGGGAATATAATCCATCATTATCATTAATTGCCCACTATATTCTAAGTATGGCAATCACAGCCTCCTTGTAGTACACAGAATCTGGAGACCTGAAACTACTCTTAAAGGTTATCATCATCAATGCAGCTTGATTAAGGCAACACCTTGCTTGCTAACTGTTTGTGTTAGTATTTCTTTCTCTCTCCTATCAAGGCCTTCTCAGAAGGGGGTTTTGCTACATCTGAACAGTGCGGCGGGGCTACAAAGCAGCCACAAAGATGGAGAGGACTCACACTTTCAAGACAGCAACAACAATCAAATTTTTCTGTAAACTGTGTGACAAATGTAATGTTATGGAATGAAATTTCTGAGTTATGAGATACACATACTCAAATTTGCTGTATAAAGTTCGACAAAGTCTTATAATCTTATAGAAACACAAGCCCATGAATGTGGAAGTTCTGAGCATTTGGCTTTTGGCAGTTATGCTCACAAAAGATGACAGACTGTCTTACAATGATGTGCTTCTCCTTCCCTTTCATGCTTTCAGGATTACATTTTCCCTATTCTTCCTAAGTGGGACTTCACATTCTAAATTGTCAATACTATATATTAACCTTATATAAACTCAGGTTACAACATACCTAATAAATACCCTTCTTCTTCTACGTAGAGGTGCGAGTGATATTGCTTATAAAGAAGTCCATGTCATATACACAGAGGAATTAAATAGCTAGTCCTGTTACCTCTGTGAAATCTTGCTCCTATGGCAAAAGCCACCATCACCTTCTCTGGGTTTTTGCTAGGACTAAAAGAGGAAGTTATAACAACTGTAGGACCAAGTAGACTGACTTTCCCTTTCAGTGAAAGAGATTCTTTTTATTCCATGCCCATAGCTCAGAAGTAGTTACTGACAAAGCACTCTCTGGCTGGCAAGCTCTAGAAGAGGAGCTGCTGCTGCTGCTGCTAAGTTGCTTCAGTCGTGTCTGACTCTGTGTGACCCCATAGACGGCAGCCCGCCAGGCTCCCCCGTCCCTGGGATTCTCTGGGGAAGAATACTGGAGTGGGTTGCCATTTCCTTCTCCAATCTAGAAGAGCTAGACTGTGCCAAAACCTAGAAGAAAATCTCAACTTTATTAAAAGAGTAGGGGGGCTTCACCTACTTAATCTCCAGTGTTCCTTGATTCTTTCAATTCTCTTAAAATATATTATCTGACTGAAACAATTCAATTTTATGTCCCACTCATGACACTTCACTAAAGTTTGCTTTAGAAGGTAAAAATATACTGTTGGAGAAAATTTCCAGTGCCTGGTCTATATTCAAAGTTTTAAATTAGTCAAGAGAAAAAAATATATATGTACATATATACATATATGTATGTATGTGTGTGTATATATATATATATTATACATTTTATATATATATAATAACCCGGTCAAAAGCTACAAGGAAATAAGGACTAGAACTCCAAAAAGCCAAGAATAAGTAAAATCTCTTATTCTATGGGAGAATTTAGTGGGTTCTTTTTAACTTTCAGATGTCAGATGTGATTATATACTTACTCAACAGAGTGCCCTTTTCATTAACATGAAAAGCATAATGTGGAGGCAACAAAACAATGCAAACACATGATGATCATTTGAAAGCCGAAATCAAATTTTAAATATAAATTTGGCTTTTCAGATTTACAAATGTAACATCTTCAGAGTAAGAAATAGAAAACTAGCCCTCATTTTATGTCTAGAGAGAAAGGAAAATAAAAAGGTACTTCGGAAGTTTCTGCGTATAAGAAAAGTAAGATACTCCATGGGAATAAATGTGTGCTGAAGAGAAGAGAGGTTCTATGATAAGTGCAGTAATAGAGGGGGAGGACTGAAAGAAAGAACATCATACGAAATGCTTCTAAGATGGTCTTCAAAAGATGGATAAGGCTTTCCTAAAATTTCTACTGTTGGACTTCATTCTCTCAGAAGGAGAATGATATGTTTGATAACTTATAATAACTGGAACAAGATAGGTACTTTCAGGTACTTTCCTCAAAGTCACTACTGCTGTATCCCCTCAAGGCCCTTTGCCATCTGTTCTCCGAACAGCTTCTTACTCTGGCTCTGTATTAAGGTATTCAATCCAAAACTATTTCACAATAATTCTCAAATGTGAAAATTAAACGAAGACCACTGGGAGACACAGAGCTTAAAGTTTAACTATAGAAACTGTAACACTAATGTTGAAGAGGGGGAAGGAAATTTACCTAAGCACCTAAAGGTAAAGACAAACAGAAGACACTGACTACCAGGCATTATGCCCAGAATAGATATTAAGCATGTCTTTTTAATCTGGATTTCTGATGCTCTGACATTTTGGGGCCCTGCTGACATTGGAGGACTGCCCCCTTTAAGTCAGTCAGTTCAGCCGCTCAGTTGTGTCCGACTCTTTGGGACCCCATGAACCGAAGCACGCCAGGCCTCCCTGTCCATCACCAACTCCCGGAGTCCACCCAAACCCACGTCCATTGTGTCGGTGACGCCATCCAACCATCTCATCCTCTGTCATCCCCTTCTCCTCCTGCCCTCAATCTTTCCCAGCATCAGGGTCTTTTCAAATGAGTCAGCTCTTCACATCAGGTGGTCAAAGTATTGGAGTTTCAGCTTCAGCATCAGTCCTTCCAATGAACACCCAGGACTGATTGCCGTTAGGATGGACTGGTTGGATCTCCTTGCAGTCCAAGGGACTCTCAAGGGTCTTCACCAACACCACAGTTCAAAAGCATCAATTCTTCTGTGCTCAGCTTTCTTCACAGTCCAACTCTCACATCCATACATGACCACTGGAAAAACCATAGCCTTGACTAGATGGACCTTTGTTCGCAAAGTAATGTCTCTGCTTTTTAATATGCTGTCTAGGTTGGTCATAACTTTCCCTCCAAGGAGTAAGTGTCTTTTAATTTAATGGCTGCAATCACCATGTGCAGTGATTTTGGAGCCCCCCAAAATAAAGTCAGCCACTGTTTTCACTGTTTCCCCATCTATTTGCCATGAAGTGATGCCCCCTCTCAGGACTACTCAGTTCTGAGACAGTGAGGGACTCACGTGCAAGTATAACTCTAACAGGCGCACATCCCACACCCCAGCCACCTTCCCCACTGAGTTTTCATACTCTGGGCCAGTGTTCCCCTTCTCCAAGAACCCTAAGGCTAGGTACCAGGCGATGGTCCCTGTGCCTCACAGCCTAATGAAATGATTTAAACCAGTAAATTCTAAGCATGTTTTCCCTGTCTTGCCTATTCCTTCTTGCAGAAACCAAACTAAAAGTTCTTGCCCACATGTTCTGCTTGCTCCCTCTGCCTTCTGGCCAACGCTGGTGCTTTTTCACGAAGCCCTTGGTGTGGCATTCCCCCCGCCTTTTGGGATCTGTGATTATAACTATCTTTTCAATGGCAATCATCTCCTGATGTGTTGGCTTCACCATATCTGAGTAACAAAACCTATATTTCTAAGTAAATAGCTCTCTGAACCCTAATAAAACATTACAAGTCCCTGATTTACATTTAGGTCTCTATAAAACCTCTGAAAGGTGAAGTTCTTCTTTTGAGCCCAAATGAAGATTTTTTTATAGGTAATTTGGAAACTATCTATAAAAATTATGTTATGAGATATAATTCAAAAAACCCTTTTAAAATGTATAATTCATGGATTTTATATAGTTGTTAATTGTGCAACCATCACTACTAATTTCAGAACACTTCATAACTCTAAACAGAAATCCTGTGCCTATTTCCTCTCCCCACCAGCCCATGGCTACCACTACTCACTTCCTATAAGTAGTAAGTAATATTCTAGACATTTTGTTTAAATGAAATAATATCATACAGTGTGGCCTTTTTGTAAGTGGCTTTGTTCACTTACACGATGTTTCAAAGTTTATCCACGTAGCATATGTTAGTATTTTACTCCTTTTTACTGCCATATAATATTCCAGTGAATAGGTATACCAAATTGTTTATCTATTCATCAGTTGATGAACATTTAGGTTGTTTCCACTTTGGGGCTATAATAAATAATTTTGCTACAAACATTCACGTACAAATTTTGTGTGGACATGTTTTCAATTTTCTTGAGTTTTATAAACTTGAACTAGAAATGTTTGATCACCTGGTGACCAAATGTTCTTTTTTAAAAATGAGAGATATCATGAACACCCTCTGCATGACAGTTAGTTCCTATAAATTTGTCTTTCAAGGGAAGCTTCAATCAGACAACAGAATCCTCTAGTCCCCAACAACTCATACTAAGGCTGGTGATATGACTGCCATGCAGCAGAAAAGTCAGACATGAATAACATCCTGAGAATGTGTCATGTGACAGTCACAGGGCATCCTCTTTATCAATGTCACTCTGTTTCTTTGCCTATAATAACAATCATAGAAATAGCTAAAATTTACTGATCTATTATTCAATTATTCAAGGTTAGCTTATTATTAACATTGTTAGCTGTTATGATTATTATTGATCATTAGATATAGAAAGGGACTGGAAATAAGAGAGACTAAAAATAAAGACCTGGATGCCCCAAGAAGAGCTCTTATTTTCAGTAAGTCCTAGTTCAGTTCAAAACAGTTGCTCAGTTGTGTCTGACTCACTGCGAACCCATGGACTACTGCATGCCAGACCTTCCTATCCATCACCAACTACCAGAGCTTGCTGAAACTCATGTACATCAAGTCAGTGATGCCATCCAACCATCTCATCTTCTGTCGTCCCCTTCTCCTTTTGCCTTCAATCTTTCCCAGCATCAGGGTTTTTCCAATGAGTCAGTTCTTCCAATGAGGTGGCCAAAGAATTGGAGCTTCAGCTTTAGCATCGTCCTTCCAATGATATTCAGGAATGATTTCCTGTAGAAGTGACGGGTTTGATCACCTTGAAGTCCAAGGGACTCTCAAGTCTTCTCCAACACCACATTTCAAAAGCATCAATTCTTCAATGTTCAGCTTTCTTTATGGTCCAACTCTCACATCCATACATGACTACTGGAAAAACCATAGCTTTGACTAGATGGATCTTTGCTGACAAAGTAATGTCTCAGGTTTTTAATACGCTGTCTAGGTTGGTCATAGCTTTTCTTCCAAAGGGCAAGCGCCTTTTAATTTCATGGCTGTAGTCACCATCTGCAGAGATTTTGGAGCCTAGAAAAATGAAGTCTATCACTGTTTCCTCACTTTCTTGCCATGAAGTGATGGGACTGGATGCCATGATCTTCATTTTTTGAATGCTGAGTTTTAAGCCAGCTTTTTCACTTTCTTCTTTCACTTTCATCAAGAGCTTTTTTAGTTCCTCTTTGCTTTCTGCCATAAGCATGGTGTCATCTGCATATCTGAGATGACAGATATTTCTCCTAGCAATCTCAATTCCAGCTTGTGTTGCATCCAGCCCAGCATTTTGCATGATGCACTATCCATGTAAGTTAAATAAGCAGGGTGGCAATATACAGCCTTCATGTACTCCTTTCCAAACTTGGAACCAGTTTGCTTTCCACGCCAGGTTCTAACTGTTGCTTCTTGACCTATACACAGATTTCTCAGGAGGGAGGTAAGGTGGTCTGGTACTCCCATCTCTTGAAGAGTTTTCCAAAGTTCATTGTGATCCACAGAGTCAAAGGCTTTAGCTTAGTCAATGAAGCAAAAGTAGATGTTTTTCTGGGATTTTCTTGCTTTTTCTATGATCCAACAGATGTTGGCAATTTGATCTCCGGTTCCTCTGCCTTTTCTAAATCCAGCTTGAACATCTACAAGTTCTTGGTTCATGTACTGTTGAAGCCTAGCTTGGAGAATTTTGAGCATTACATTGCTAGCATGTGAGATAAGTGCAACTGTGCGATAGTTTGAATATTCTTTGACATTTCCTTTCTTTGGGATTGGAATGAAAACTTGCCTTTTCTAGTCCTGTGCCACTGCTGAGTTTTCCAAATTCGGTGGCATATGGAGGACAGCACTTTCACAGCATCATCTTTTAGGATATGAAATAGCTCAGCTGGAATTCCATCACCTCCACTAGCTTTGTTCATAGTGATGCTTTCTAAGGCCCACTTGACCTCACACTCTGGCTCTAGGTGAGTGATCATACAATCATGGTTATCTGGGTCACTAAGAACCTTTTCCTATAGTTCTGTGTATTCTTATCACCCCTTCTTAATATCTTATATTTCTGTTAGGTCCATACCATTTCTGTCTTTTATTGTGCCCATCTCTGCATGAAGATGCTTCCCTAATAGTTCAATTGGTAAAGAATCCACCTGCAATGCAGGAGACTCCAGTTCAATTCCTGGGTGGGGAAGACCCGCTGGAGAAGGGATAGGCTACCCACTCCATTATTCTGGCCTGGAGAATTCCATGGACTGTATAGTCCATAGGGTTGCAAAGAGTCGGACACAACAGAGCGATTTTCACTTTCACTTTGCGTGAAATGTTCCCCTGTTAACTCTAATATTCTTGAGTCAAATATTCTAAGTCAGAGTTGTATCACTCATCTCCACTAGCTCTATTTGCAGTGATGCTTTTTAAGGCTCAGTGGACTTCCCAGTCCAGGATGTCTGACTCTAGGTGAGTGATCACACCATCGTGGTTATCTGGGTCATGAAGATCTTTTTTGTATAGTTCTCCTGTGTATTCTTGACATCTCTTCTTAATATCTTCTGCTTCTGTTAGATCCATACTGTTTCTGTCCTTGATTGTGCCCATCATTGCATGAAATGTTCCCTTAGTATCTCTAATTTACTTGAAGAGATCTCTAGTCTTTCCCATTCTATTGTTTTCCTTTATTTCTTTGCATTGATCACTGAGGAAGGCTTTCTTATCTCTTCTGGCTTTTCTTTGAAATTCTGCATTCAAATGGGTGTATCTTTCCTTTTCTCCTTTGCCTTTACCTTCTCTTCTTTTCTCAGCTATTTGTAAGGCCTCCTCAAACATTTTGCTTTTTTGCAAAACCAGTGATGGTTTTAATCACTGCCTCCTATACAGTTATATGAACCTCTGTCCATCATTCTTCAGGCACTCTGTCTATCACATCTAATTCCTTGAAACTATTTGTCACTTCCACTGTATAATCATAAGGAATTTGATTTAGTTCATACCTAAATGGTCTAGTGGCTTTCCCTACTTTCTTCAGTTTCAGTCTGAATTTTGCAACAAGGAGTTCATGATCTCAGCCACAGACAGCTCCTGGTCCTGTGTTTGCTGACTGTATAGAGTTTCTCCATATTCGGCTGCAAAGAATATAATCAATCTGATTTTGGTGTTGGCCATCTGGTGATGTCCATGTGTAGAGTCTTCTCTTGTGTTGTTGGAAGAGGGTGTTTTGTATGACCAGTGTGTTCTCTTGACCAAACTGTTAGCCTTTGCCCTACTGCATTTTGTACTCCAAGGCCAAACTTGCCTGTTACTCCGGATATCTAACTACCTGCTTTTGCATTCCAGTCCCCTATGATGAAAAGGACTTCTTTTTTTGATACTAGTTCTAGAAGGTATTGAAGGTCTTCATAGAACTGTTCAACTTCAACTTCTTTGGCATTAGTGGTTGAGGCATAGACTTGGATTACTGTGATACTGAATGGTTTGCCTTGGAAATGAACAGAAATCATCCTGTCATTTTTGAGACTGCATCCAAGTACTGCATTTCAGACTCTTTGGTTGACTATGAGGGCTACTCCATTTCTTCCCCCCAGTGACAGATATAATGGTCACCTGAACTAAATTCACCCATCTGGTCCATTTTAATTCTCTGATTCCTAAAATGTCTTGCCTTGTCCTGTTTGACCACTTCCAATTTACCCTGATTCATGGACCTAACATTCCAGGTTCCTATGCAATATTGACCTTTATAGCATCGGACTTTATTTCCATCACCAGTCACATCCACAGCTGGGTATTGTTTTTGCTTTGGCTCCATCTCTTCATTCTTTCTGGAGTTATTTCTCCATTGTTCTCCAGTAGCATATTGGGCACTTACTGACCTGAGGAGTTCATCTTTCAGTGTCCTATCTTTTTGCCTTTTCATACTATTCATGAGGTTCTTTAGGTAGGAATACTGAAGTGGTTTGCCATTCCCTTCTCCAGGTAGTTCTAGACTAACTGTCATTTCCAGGAAGTTAAGAGAGGGGCAGAGAGTGACTACAGTGAAAAAGAACTATGTGGCAAACTCATGCACTTTTACACAGACATTTGACGCACAAGTTTTGCAGATTTGTCTATATATTTCTTTAAACAAGAATAATTAAAATAGTGATCCCCATATATACACTGATGCCTATGATCTTCAAGGAAAGGTTAAATTTATCTTTACTATGTGTTACTGAAATAAATTACTCATGATAAGGACACAGAAAAATTATAGAAAAATACTTGAAAAACAGATTTATGTCCTTCAAAGAACAAGTTTTAGTTACTATGGACCTTCCCTGATGTGGAATTCAGACAGTATTGACTAAATCAGATAAGAAATAATTGCTTGGGTGAGCAAGCAAGCACCCTACTTTTCCAAGATACATAAAACAGTGTTATGAGGTATTCTTATGTGACTTCCTCATACTACAAAACTCACTAGGAAAAGGTAGCGCTCTTGTGCTGATGTGTTCCGAGCAGCTAGTTTGAGGATCTGTCCATCTTTTATTAATTCATTTGAAGGATTTACAATGTCTTCTTCTTCTCCCAACATTTCATAAATCTCTAAGAGTTTCTTTAGGTTTTCCTAGGAAATTAAAACAAACACAGAAAGATCAAATATAAGGAGGTTTCACCTTAATGCCTTTAATCAATGACTGCAGCTAAAATATACACAATTCAGAAAGGATTGGAACTAAGCATAAACTTAAGTATAAAGATCAGTTAAGAGCAAATTAAAACCTGGGAGAAGAGGGAAGAGCATAATCACAGACAGTCCTAAACATTTTATAAACAATATTTTTTGTTCACTTGTCTCAATTCATTTTGGTCCAAAACTGTAGATAATATTAGACTACATTATTAACAATTATCTAACTAAAAGATTCCCATTTCCTCTGAAAACTACTTACCATTTTTCTTATTGCACTATTAGAATGGCTTGCTGCTGTAGATATAATTTCAAGTGATTCTAAACAGGAAAAAAGAAAAGTAAATATATTCTGTCCTTACTATATTACTAGATAGCTGAGTAATATATAGTTTAATAAGGAATCTGAGAGCAAAGACACACAGTAAAAGCAAGGGCAATTTCCATTTACAAACTGGATACTTCCAAAGTTCATTTTTAAGCAGATGATTTGGAATTTGAAAGGTACTTAGTCATAAAAAGTCATATATAGTGACTAGGGAGAAGGCAAAGGCAACCCACTCCAGTATTCTTGCCTGGAAAATCCCATGGACAGAGGGGCCTGGTAGGCTGCAGTCCATGGGGTCGCTAAAAGTCAGACACCACGGAGAGACTTCACGTTCACTTTTCCCTTTCATGCATTGGAGAAGGAAATGGCAACCCACTCCAGTGTTCTTGCCTGGGGAATCCCAGGGACGGGGGAGCCTGGCGGGCTGCCGTCTATGGGGTTGCACGGAGTCAGACATGACTGAAGCAACTTAGCAGCAGCAGCAGCTTAGTGACTAGACTCACAGGTACATTTAATTCATTAGGAATCTTCAAAATAGTAAACATCGTGACAATAGCTTGTTACAAGGCACTTTGTCAGGGGTGTTCACATATATTATGTCAATTCATTTTTATGCAACCCTGAATGGAAAATACATTAGCTTAATTTGGCAGGTGAAAGAAGTAGAGAGTGATGTTACTTGGGTAGGGTCACAAATTATGATACTGAAGGGCTACATTTGAACCTAAGTCTTCTGACTCAAAAGTTCTACATTTCAGCAGTAGTAAGTATTTAACTAATTTTACAAGTAAATTAACCAAGAAACATAATCAGTTTTCTCTGGGAAAACACACTCACAGTTCTAATCTAGGTGAGAGAGAATTTTCTGATGCCAATGTCGATGGAAGGTTTTGTTGCTAAGGCAGGTGGTAGTGACAGATGGGAATGGGGAAGGTAGGATCTTTGAATTGGTCAAGGTAGGAGCTTTAGGACTACTGGTGAAGACAGGTTGAAGGTGGAAGCTGAGGCTTCCTGCTGGGTTAACCTGAGGGAATGTTCTCAATCCTCCATCATGTCCTGCTCTCCTCCTTTCTTTTCTATCTTATGAATACTGGTTGGGTTAATTCTGGTATCACAACAACCTCATCATTCTGAACCAACTTTTCTGTCTTCTTTGTTCTACTGCTGAAAAAAATGCACTTTTGCTGCTTTCCCCTCTACTTTTAGGTTTCTAAAAGTATTTTTGTGTTTCCTTAGAATGTTAGTATAAGCACTAATGGGAAATCAAAGAGTAATAAAATACCCTATTATGTTGCTGATTCTCATTTTGGAAAGGGGGGAGGTGGAGTGGGGACCACCAGCCCCTACCCTTCTCACCACACAGTTTTTTTTCCTATTTTAAAATTTTTATTTATTTAATTATTTTTTGGCTGCCCTGGGTCTTTGTTTTTGTGTGTAGGCTTTCTCTAGTGCAGTAATCAGGGGCTACTCTTTGTTGTGATGTATGGGTTTCTCACTTCTGTGGCGTCTCTTGTTGTGGAACATGAGCTCTATGGTGCACGGGCTTTAAGTAGTTGTGGCTCACAGGCTCCACAGTTGTGGTGCATAGCCTTAGTTGTTCTGCAGCATGTGGAATCCTCCCAGAAGAGAGATCAAAACTGTATCCCCTGCATTGGCAGTGAATTCTTAACTACTGGACCATCAGATAATTCCGACTTTCTCACTTTTGACATAAGTACCTCAGCAGAAGTCAAAGTCTTTGAATACAGATGAAAAGGAATTTTTATTTATATTTTAGAGAACTATCCTGATTTGGGCAACTCAGTACATTCCATATAGGATCCAAGGTAGAGGGAGACAAGTTAAGATGGGCTGGGGCTACTGCCCAAGAGACTAGTCTGAGCAGTAGCAATAGTAATCCAACTTCCAATCCTACCGCTAGTTCTGCTGGTTTTAGTAGCAGTTGTAGTACATGTTGATTACCAACCCAAGTTAAACTTTCATTTTACACAGTTAATTGATTTTTTCAAAAGTACACAAGAAAACAAATATCTTATTGAAACACTTAGGTCCTAAAAAGTCTTTCATTATGACCTAATAAAAAAAAAAAGATAATGAGTAGAACAGGAATTAAGTTTTCTTAGGGAAAATGCTGACACTAAACAGCATTATTTTCTCTTCTATCTTAGTAAAAGGTGGAGAGAAATCACTTTGCTTAGGCTATTTTTAAATAGTAAATGTCATCTTAGTTTTCTTGGTATATATCTACCCCCCTAATTAACCAGCAGCACTAGTAATTCCGAATGGTTTTCTTCTTCCTGTGAGAAGGTAATTGTGTATTGCTATTCCAGATGTCTCTAAGACTACAGTTTTATATTTCAGAGTTAATCACTAATGTGAAACCAGCATGAGAAATGTGATTTGCATTGCTCTAAGCCTATGATTTGGGCTAAAAAGTGCTTGCCTAATTGAGGTGTTGATAACAATTTCCAGTGAAGTTATTTTCTGGCACCAATATTTTACTAAAGTGGCTTCTACTTCACTTTGAAATCACAAGGCTACTTGGCCACTAAATTATCCCATAATGGAAGGGGGGATTTACTTTTAGCATCATTCCAGTCCGGAGAATCAGGGGGCAATTTCCTTAGGTAGTCCTTAAGGAGCATCTCATACCGGGGAATGCGCTGAACAGGTTCTAGCATGTGATGCTGCAAAGTCAAGCTCCCACAGATCTTCTGTTTCTGTAATGAGAAAGGTTTTTAAAGAAAGATTTAAAAATTAGGTTAGCCAGTCTAAAAACTCAAGGTAATACAGAACTTTCACTAAGGGCAGCATTTCTCTACAAAGTGTGGCCTGCCCAACACCTGCCTTAGATACATTCTTGGGATGCTATTAAAAATGGAAATCCTAAACCCCACTCCAAACTATGAAACCACAGTTTTGAGGCCACAGCCTGAGCATATGTATTTAAGAATATCCCCAATTTTTTCCATTAAAGTCTGAGGACCACCAATCTACTCAGAAAAAAAAAAAAATCAAGCAGAATTTTAAGCAAGAAAATTCCAGACTGACAGCATCTACTTTCACTGGTCATTACAAGAAACCCTTGTTTCACTTGTCAGGTCACACTATCAAATCATAACTCCAGAGATTTTCAAAAGAAGCATCTATTTAAAGAGGTTCACTAAGTAACTATATTAAATGACTATGGATTCAGCAGAAACTATCCCATAATAAGGCTACTATAAATGTCATTTCCTTTGAACTGAAAAGACTCCACATGGAGAAGGGTGACAATAAAATTTTAATTTTTCATTACGTCATGGCATTCTTTTCCATTAGAAACCAAACTCTGAATAGATTTCCTTTGGCAAAATTGAGTCTATAGAACATGCTTTCAGTAAGCAATTAATGTGGAAGGGGAGAAAAAAGATTACTTGAAAAATAAGATGTGTTCCTCTTCATATTAAACAAAGCAGAAACCCCTTAATATATTTACTGATGACCATGACCAGGGCACTGCAGGGTAAAAAATGTGTCAATATTAAGATAAGACATGATATTTGCATCCAAAGGAAACAAGAAACTAAAATGTAATCTGGTGTAATAATGTCAAGCTGGGTTTAGATTTACTTTATCTAATGCAGGTTTTCAGGCAGGGGAATGATATCATTAGATATGACATCTATTAAGATTAATCTACTGCAAGGTGGCTTTGGGAACATGTAGGGAAACTAGTTTGAAAGTTATTGTAAACCAGGAAAAAAAGTAAAAACAGCCTGAAATTAGCATGGAAGCTGAGAGTGAATGGCTCTCCTTAATAACCTGTAAGATACAATTATTATAAGTTTAGTTATCCCATTTGACTTTCTCCAGCAAGCCTAGGGGACACACACACACATACGCGTACACATATATATCTTCAGGAAAATATTACTGATCCCCAAATTTTACGTAAGGAAACTGGTCCAGAAAAGTTAGGGGAGTTTTCTAAGGTCAAGTGACTATAAGTGGCAGATTAGAATCCTAACTAGCTTAGCTGATTCTCAATCTACCATTCCTTTCACAACTCCATCCTTTCCTTATAATGAGGAGAAGACAGATATTGTTGATTCAGAGTTTTAATATTTGATGAAACAATAATAATAATCATTATCACCATCACCATATTGAGCACTTACATGCAACAAGCTCCATGTTAAGTCCCTTGAATATATTGTTTAATGAACACATACAGAGAATGAGGAAAAATAAATCAAAGATAAAGTACCGTGATCAAATTCTGGTGAATAAAAGAATATTGGTGCTGTGTAATAAATCAAATCATATAATCACAAAGGTCACGAAGTATAAATGTTATGTGGAAAAAATGTTTGAAAGCTAAAGACGGGAATTGAACATGTTGACTTTGTATTGATGACAAGATGCTCATACAGAATTGTGAAGCCAGCACTCAGAATTTTTTAACTAGAGTATAGGCATGAAGGACTAAATTAGAAATAATGACCTTTTAAGCAGATAGTGACTTATATGCAGAGTACATTATGCAAAATGCTGGGCTGGATGAAGCACAAATTGGAATCAAGATTTCCGGGAGAAACATCAATCACCTCAGATATGCAGACGACATCACCTTTATGGCAGAAAACAAGGAGGAACTAAACAGACTCTCGATTAAAGTGAAAGAAGACAGTGAAAAGGCTGGCTTAAAAGTCAAAACTCAAAAAATTAAGATCATGGCATCTGGTCCCATCACTTCATGGCAAATAAATGAGGAAACAGCGGAAACAGTGACAGACTTAATCTTCTTTGGGCTCCAAAATCTCTGCAGATGGTGACTGCAATCATGAAATTAAAAGACGTTTGCTCCTTAGAAGAAAAGCTATGACCAACCTACACAGCATATTAAAAAGCTGAGACATTACTTTGCTGACAAAGGTCCATCCATCTACTCAAACCTACAGTTTTTCCAGTAGTCATGTATGGATGTGAGAGTTGGACCGTAAGGAAAGCTGAGCACGAAAGAATTGATGCTTTTGACCTGTGGTGTTGGAGAAGAGTCTTGAGAGTCCCTTGGACTGCAAGGAGATCCAAGCAGTCAATCCTAAAGGAACTCAACCCGGAATATTCATTGGAAGGACTGATGCTGAAGCTGAACCTCCAATACTTTGGCCACCTGATGCGAAGAGCTGACTAAATGGAAAAGACCCTGATGCTGGGGAAAATTGAAGGCAGGAGGAAAAGGGGATGACAGAGGATGAGATGGTTGGGTGGCATCACTTGGACATGAGTTTGAGCAAGCTCCGGGAGTTGGTGATGGACAGGGAAGCCTGGCATGCTGCAGTTCATGATGTTGCAAAGAGTCAGACACAACTGAGAGACTGAACTGAACTGACCCTATAAGCATCTGTATGACATTATGGTTAAAGGCTTGAGAAGCTATGACGTCACTGAGAGAGTGGAAAGAAAGATTATGCAGGGCAAAAAACCTCATATTCTGCCCACATTTCAATATTAGCAAAAGGAGCTAGTGAAAGGATCAAAGAAAGACCCAGTGTTCAGAGAGATAGGTGACTGCTTAATCATGAGAGAAAAGAGACAATAAAGAAAAGGGCAGGACTTTTGGCTATGACTGAGTATAAGAATGCTGGCAAAATCACCCCTTTAAAAAGCAACTTTAAAGCTGGATAAAACTTAACAACAACAATCATTTCAGTACTTTGGAAACTGACCAAAAGCATGTAACGATCTGAAAATTTTACTTTGTTTTTTAAACTGCTGAACTTTGGGTAAGAACAGTAAAAATCTGTGGTCTTCTGGCCTGCGTGTGTTAGTCGCTCAGTCATGTCCAACTGGTTGCAACCTCATGGACTGTAGACCTTCAGGCTCTTTCATCCATGAAATTTTTCCAGGCAAGAATACTGGAGTGGGTTGCCATTTCTTTCTCCAGGAGATCTTACCAACCCAGGAATCAAAACAGGGTCTCCCACATTGCAGGCAGACGCTTCTGTCTGAGCCACCAGGGAAGCTCTGACCTGAGGCTTCTGGCCTGAGGCTGCACCTATTCTATCAGCTCAGTCAGTAAAGGTTTTCCCAGGGTGGGACAGGCTGTGAGGACCGGCAGTTTCTCTGCTGAAACTGAAGAGGGCTCATTTGATTTACAGTGATAAACACAGCACACACCCAGCAATACTGTCAGTGAACAGGATGAAAAGGCAAAAAGATAGGACACTGAAAGATGAACTCCCCAGTTCGGTAGGTGCCCAAAACGCTACTGGAGATCAGTGGAGAAATAACTCCAGAAAGAATTAAGAGATGGAGCCAAAGCAAAAACAACACCCAGCTGTGGATGTGACTGGTGAAAGAAGCAAAGGCTGATGCTGTAAAGAGCAATACTGCATAGGAACCTGGAATATTAGGTCCATGAATCAAGGTAAATTGGAAGTGGTCAAGCAGGAGATGACAAGAGTGAACATCAACATCTTAGGAATCAGCAAGATGGCAAGAGTGAACATCGACACTTTAGGAATCAGCAAACTAAAATGGACTGGAATGGGTGAATTTAACTCAGATGACCATTACATCTACTACTGTGGGCAAGAATCCCTTAGAAGAAATGGAGTAGCCCTCATAATCAACAAGAGAGTCTGAAATGCAGTACTTGGATGCAATCTCAAAAATGACAGAATGATCTCTGTTCGTTTCCAAGGCAAACCATTCAATATCACAGTAATACAAGTCTATGCCCCGACCACTAATGCTGAAGAAGCTGAAGTTGAACAGTTCTATGAAGACCTATAAGACCTTCTAGAACTAACACCCAAAAAAGATGTCCTTTTCATTATAGGGGACTGGAATGCAAAAGTAGGGAATCGAGAGATACCTGGAGTAACAGGCAAATTTGGCCTTGGAGTACAGAATGAAACAGGACAAAGACTAATAGAGTTCTGCCAAGAGAATGCACTAGCCATAGCAAACACCCTCTTCCAACAACACAAGAGATGATTCTACACATGGACATCACCAAATGGCCAACACCGAAATCAAACTGATTATATTCTTTGCAGCCAAAGATGGAGAAGCTCTATACAGTCAGCAAAAACAAGACTGGGAGCTGACTGTGGCTCAGATCATGAACTCCTTATTGCCAAATTCAAATTTAAATTGAAGAAAGTAGAGAAAACCACTAGACCATTCAGGGATAACCTAAATCAAATCCCTTACGATTATACAGTGGAAGTGAGAAATAGATTCAAGGGATTAGATCTGATAGACAGTGCCTGGAGAACTATGGACGGAGTTTCGTGACATTGTACAGGAGACAGGAATCGAGACCATCCCCAAGAAGAAGAAATGCAAAAAAGCAAAATGTTGTCTGAGGAGGCCTTACAATTGGCTATGAAAAGAAGAGAAGGGAAAAGCAAAGGAGAAAAGGAAAGATATACCCATTTGAATGCAGAGTTCCAAAGAATAGCAAGGAGAGATAAGAAAGCCTTCCTCAGTGATCAATGCAAAGAAACAGAGGAAAACAATAGCATGGGAAAGACTAGCGATCTCTTCAAGAAAATTAGAGATATCAAAGGAATATTTCATACAAAGATGGGCACAATAAAGGAGAGAAATGGTACGGACCTAAGACAAGCAGAAAATATTAAGAAGAGGTGGCAAGAATACACAGAAGAACTGTACAAAAAGATCTTCATGACCCAGATAATCATGATGGTATGTTCACTCACCTAGAGCCAGGCAACCTGGAATGTGAAGTCAAATGGGCCTTAGGAAGCATCACTACAAACAAAGCTAGCGGAGGTGATGGAATTTCAGTTGAGCTATTTCAAATCCTAAAAGATGCTGCTCTGAAAGTGCTGCACTCAATATGCCAGTAAATTTGGAAAACTCAGCAGTGGCCACAGGACTGGAAAAGGTCAGTTTTCATTCCAATCCCAAAGAAAGGAAATGTCAAAGAATGCTCAAACTACCACATAATTGCACTCATCTCACACGCTAGCCAAGTAATGCTCAAAATTCTCCAAGCCAGGCTTCAACAGTACATGAATAATGAACTTCCAGATGTTCAAGCTGGATTTAGAAAAGGCAGAGGAACCAGAGATCAGATTGCCAACATCCGCTGGATCATCAAAAAAGCAAGAGAGTTCCAGAAAAACATCTATTTTTGCTTTATTTCCTATGTCAAAGCCTTTGACTGTGTGGATCACAATAAACTGTGGAAAATTCTGAAACAGATGGGAATATCAGACCACCTGACCTGCCTCTTGAGAAATCTGTATGCAGGTCAGGAAACAACAGTTAGAACTGGACATGGAACAACAGATTGGTTCCAAGTTTGGAAAGGAGTATGTCAAGGCTGTATATTGTCACCAGCTTATTTATCTTATATGCAGAGAACATCATGAGAAATGTTAGGCTGGAAGAAGCACAAGCTAGAATCAAGATTGCCAGCAGAAAAATCAGTCACCTCAGATATGCAGATGACACCACCCTTATGGCCGAAAGTGAAGAAGACCTAAAGAGCCTCTTGATGAAATTGAAACAGGACAGTGAAAAAGCTGGCTTAAAACTCAACATTCAGAAAACTAAGATCATGGAATCTGGTCCCATCGCTTCAGGGCAAATAGATGGTTAAACAGTGACAGACTTTATTTATTTGGGCCGCTCCAAAATCACTGCAGATGATGACTACAGCCATGGAATTAAAAGCTGCTTATTCCTTGGGAGAAAAGCTATGACCAACCTAGACAGCATATTAAAAAGCAGAGACATTACTTTGCCAACAAAGTCTGTCTAGTCAACGCTATGGTTTTTCCAGTAGTCATGTATGGATTGTAAGAGTTGGACTATAAAGAAAGCTGAGCGCTGAAGAATTGATGCTTTTGAACTATGGTGTTGGAGAAGACTCTTTAGAGTCCCTTGGACAGCAAGGAGATCCAACCGGTCCATCCTAAAGGAGATCAGTCCTGAATTTTCATTGGAAGGACTTATGCTGAAGCTGAAACTGCAATACTCTGGCTACCTGATGGGAAGAACTGACTCACTGGAAAAGACCATGATGCTGGGAAAGATTGAAGGCAGGAGGAGAAGGCGACGACAGAGGATGAGATGGTAGGATGCATCACCAACTCAATGGACATGAGTTTGGGTAAACTCTGGGAGTTGGTGATGGACAGGGAAGCCAGGCGTGCTGTAGTCCACGCAGTTGCAAAGAGGCAGACATGACTGAACTGAACTGAACTAATTCTGATATTTCATTGTCAGTGTAAAGAAGTGGAACAGATTTTTGCATGTTAATCTTGTATCTTGCTATGTTGCTGAATTTGTTTATCAGTCCTAGTAGTTTCTGTGTGTAGTCTTTAGAGTTTTCTATATATAGTATCATGTCATATGCTTACAATGACAACTTTACTTCTTCTTCCAATTTGGATAACTTTTCTTTTTCTTCTCTGATTGCTGTGGCTAAGACTTCCATTATTATGTTGAAGAGAAGTGCTGAGAGTGGGCATCACTGTCTTGTTCCAGATTTTAGCAGGAAGGTTTTCAAGCTTTTCCCTGTTAAGTATTATGCTGGTTGAGGTCTGTCATAACTTTTATGTTGAGATATGTTCCCTCAAAGGGCTTCCCTGATAGCTCAGTTGGTAAAGAATCTGCCTACAATGCAGGAGACAGTGGTCTGATTCCTGGGCTGGGAAGATTTGCTGGAGAAGGGATAGGCTACCCACCCCAGTATTCCTGGCCTTCCCTTATGGCTCAGCTGGTAAAGAATTCACCTGCAATGAGGGAGACCTGGGTTCGATCCCTGGGTTAGCAAGATCTCCCGGAGAAGGGAAAGGCTACCCATTCCAGTATACTGGCCTGGAGAATCCCATGGACTATATAGCTCATGGGGTCGCAAAGAGTCGGACATCCCTGGGCAACTTTCACTTTCACTTCATGTTCCCTCAATACCCATTTTGGTAAGAATTTGTATCATGAATGGATGTTGCATTTTATCAAATGCTTTTTCTGCATCTATTGAGATTATCATGTGGTTTCTGTTTTTCCTTTTCTTAATATTGTATATCACATTTATTTGTATATAGATACTTTTAATATTCTAACTTCTTTAAGATGTAAAATTATACAAAACAGTAATCATATCACTGTATTAATGGGTTTTAAACACAGGTAAAGTATATCCATGTAAGACAAAAGAAGGCAGTCAAGAATACACACCCAAATAATCTTAGGTGATCTAAGAAATCCTTTTCAATATTTAAACTTAAGCAAAGAAGTTATCAACAGTCTTGACTAAAGAATCAAATAGAAAGTACTATGGTATTATTAAAATGTATTATTCAGGTTTGATGAAATTTTAAGCCACATATATGAGATGACCAATTCCCCCCACCCCCAAGGAACAAAACAGAATATAGTTGATCCTCGCATATGGGTTTGTACTGTGCAGGTCCACTTATACACACGTTGTTTTTGTCCCCCCCAGTAAATATGTACTACAGTACTACATAATCCATGGTTGGTTGAATCCATGGATGCATAACAATGGATATGAAGGGCTGGCCATAAAACTATACTGGGATTTTCAAACAGTGGGGGATCAGTGATCCTAACCCCTGTGTTGTCCAAGGGTTAGCTGTAATTATGTTTCCAAAATGTCATGGTTCATAGCATTCTTTATATTCATTCCAACATCTCAACCTCTGAAAGCAAGAGTCACACAGAGCTGGATGGAAACTTACTTTGTAAATTTATGTGGACCCTGATAAAATCAGAGTCTCCTTGCCTTAAAAATAAATGGAGAATTTACTGTTCAGTATATAGCATGAGCCCAATAAATATTTTAACTTTGCAGAGATAATTTTTGCATAATTTAGAATAGAATTTGGCTAGAAGTCTAAATCTAAAATTTAGATCTAGAAAACCTTAGAATTTGTACAGAAAAATTAATTTATAACCTTGAACAAAAGAGTTCTATTTACCTGAATTTCTTCAACTACTGATTTGAACTGGGGAATACGCTCTGTCATGTTTTTAACCAATTCCATTGCGTTATCAAATCCCTTCACATATTCTCCATACATCTTAAGGAATGGTGCCAATTTCTGAAGGATGTCACCAATTCTAGGGGTAGTTTCCCTGTATAAAACATAAAAGCAAGTTATTAAGATTTCTTATAGAATGAGTGAATTAAGAGGACTCCAAATGAAGTAATCACTTTTTTTTTCATTTCTCTTTATTAGTTGGAGGCTAATTGAAGTAATCACTTTTCATACACACATCCTGTGCTTTTATCAGATCCACGTTGCTGTGAAACTGACAGAATGAAACAAACACTTCTTAAAAAAGAGTTAGGAATGACACAGTAAAGAGAGATGTTATGGAATTCTTGATGTTCCAGATAATCCCTAATACCTTGTTTCCACTAATCAAACTATAGCTTGGAAAGAAGAGCTAAAATGTTTTCAACTAAAGCCAAAAAATGTACTACAAGGTCTTTCAGTGATCTTTAAGATAAAAATTTTGCATAAATGTTGCCTTAGATATATTGTTTGTTATCTACTCCTCTTACCATTCTTGCATTCTTTTCTCCAGCTCTGGCAATAGGAATTTACTATGGAAGGCATTTATTGATGAAATATTAGAAAAGATTTTATTCACCAGCTCTGCTGAAAATGAACCTCGATTTGCTTCTTCCAATAGTTTGCAATAAAATACCTGAATAAGAGAATAAAGCAAATATTACTTCAAATTTATTGGTTAACCATCTAGCATTGTGCTAAGGCACACAGTGGGCTCTTAATAACTTTTTGTTGAATAAATGTAAAAGTTCATGATTCAAGAAATCAATCACTTTTGAAATGTAGAAATGAGCATATGCTTTGATAGAGAAAGACCAGAAATTAGAATTAGGAAACTAATTCTAACCTAGGCTGTGCCTCTATCTACTAATCTCTTCTGTTCCAGAGAAATTTCCAATCGAGGTTAATGGTGAAACAGGAAGAAAGGGGCCGGGAACAACTTCTGAAAGAATGACATAGCCCAAGAACACAATGTAAACCAATTAGAATCAAATGAGTCCAAGATGACAGACAAGCCAACTTCAACTAGGCTTTGATCCTCAATCAGCAAGCTAAATGACACCCTCAGAGGCGCCACGACAGTCCCAAGGCACTATCAAAAGACCAAAAAGTGGGTGGTGGCCCAATTCCTAGAAATTTCCACCCCTTCCCCAAAATAGTTGGAATAATCTTTCCATTCATTAGCCTATGAAGTTACCCAGCTCATAAAAACTGATTATGCCGCATTTTTGGGCCACAACACTTGCCTTCTGTGATGGCCCACACTCTGTCTGTGGAGTGTGTTTCTCTCTGAATAAATCCACTTTTTATCTATCACTTTGTCTCTCACTGAATTCTTTCTGCGATGAGACATCGAGAACCTGAGCTTCATTACTGTAGGTTTTAGGTGAATGTCAAGTCCCAGCCATGTGGGTTAGAGTCCTAAGCAGAGTTTTGGCCAGGCTTGAGTCCTGGAACATGGGTTGAAGTTCAAATCTGAGAAAAATGGTTTCAATAGGATTTACCCTTCCTATCCATAGGCAGAGTTAAGAGATGTGGAAAATGATATATATGCACAATAATTGTATTTTCCACTCCTCTTTATATTTTGAATGACTTTTATGTATTACATGTTGCCCTTTATTATAATTTATTGGCATAAATCTCATCTTCCCTATTTAAACTGTACACTCTTTGGGGACAGAGAACACTGTGAATTAGTTCTCATAGCATGACAGGCACTTAATAAAAAGGCAGTCCACATATGAACAAAAGAGTATTTTGGTTCTCAGATGTTTTCCTGCTTTACAAAGTAATAATGTATGGTAACTTAAAACTCAGAAATGAGCATAAAAAAATCTTTTCTTGTACATAATAACAGGTATTTTAAAGACAGTAAAAATAGTTTTGCAGTCTTAGCTCTACGCCAGTAGGGCTACTATACCTCTTAATTGCCATTCTGTTAAATGTAGGCAGAAGGAAGTCTGTTTTTTCATAATGTCCAGATGGTTGTTTATTTTCTAAATTCACCTCTATTGCATTTTCTTGGGAGGCAAAAAGAATACAAAATTATGTCCTTAGAGACTCCAATAGGATATTTTACCAATTAAGACTCTAAATTCTAAAAGGTCGGCCAATGTCACTAACAAGATACTATGGCTGGAAAAAAGAAAGAAAAAAAAGTGCAACCTGATAAGAGGAAAAAGCACATTTCCACTAGAAGAATATCTAAAAGTTTCAGGTTTGTAATCTCCATTAGAAGGGACATTATTTCAAAGGTACAAATCAACATAAATTGATTGATTTATGGAGAAATTCCTTGGAAAGTGAGTATTTGAGTCACAAACTCATTACTTTGGAGAACACAAGTCTTAATCAGGCCCCTTCAGGCTCACCCTAACAGGCAACATAGCTTAGTCCAGGGACTCCTGATGAGGAGGCATGCCCAGGGTGACCTGTTTCCACAAAGTTCCATCTTCCAATTGCTACAGTGGGACAAGCCTTCTTGAAAGTAACACTCAAACATAATACTCATTTTCTCTTCTAATAAGAGGAGTCTGTATCTGCAATCTACCAATTATCTTGATCTTTTATCAATGTAACAGGATTAAGGGGCCATTGTGTTGAACAGTTATTCTTAATGATGCATTTTAAAACTTTTTTTGCGATGTATACTTGAGATGATTCACAAGCCTCTACCATGATAAAAGTACAAAATGTTATTCACATATTCAACAACTGTTAACACCAGGCACTGTTTTTAACTTTTCATGCAAGGCTGAACAAGTGAAATCTCAAATTTCCATCTGGTCCTATGACTGTAGGCAATTCCAATCACTCTCAATGGCTGAACAGCAAGTGAGACAAGAATCAGTGATGTATTCATGCCAGTACCAGAATCTCCTATTTAGTAACATGGTCTTCAAGATCACAATAAAGGGTCAAAAAACAGAGTAGGGTTTAGGTTTGAAAGACACAGATGAAGACCCATAAGAGAGTCTTTCAATCTGTTTTCTATGAATTATGAAACCTTTATACCTAATTAATTCACTGACAAAGTTGAAAATGTTAGCAGTTTCCTTGAGGAAACAGCCAGAAATAGGCAAGTCCTTCTTGCAGTTTCTAAAACACTTTAATTAATAAGTTAAAGTGATGTATAATGACAAAAATAAAGTAATTCTGAAAGAGAATATATTACCTGATCTAAGAGATCAAGTCGGCTGACATAAGCTCTTTCTGTAAGCAAAAGTTCATTGGCTATTTTGTGAAGTTTTTGCTCATCAGTCTCCTAAAAACAGAAGAGAAATTCACATATTAGTAAAGAAAGCTTGGATGGTATTTCTAAAGTAATAAACATTATCAAATGGTTTCATCAAAAGTTTTCTTAAGCTTCTCACATACCCAATTTCCTTAAGTCATCGAGGAACATCCAACCAGAAATGAACAAAACTAGACATCAGCGATCTGCTAGATTTAACCTATGACAACTTCTTTAGGTTATAACTTCTCTGATCTCTGTATCAATTAACAGTATCATCCATCTTTTCCCTGAAACATCTTTTATTTTTTTTATTTCCCAGGTACTACACTTTCCTCATTTCCCCTCTACCTCTTTCAGGCTACTCTTTGCACATGCTTGAATCACTTTATTAGCTCGATGCACAGAACTTTTTAGCTTAAAATTTCTTTTTAATTATAGAAAATTTCAATCTTATATAGAACTAGAGAAAACAGTAAAGCAAATTCCCATGTGTCCATCATCAAGATCCAACATCAACGCATTGTTAATGGTCTTTCATCTATGCTGCTACCCATCTCCCCTCTACCTATGTTATTTTTAATTAAATCCATACTTTATTATTTCCTCAGTTTACGTCTATTTAACTCTTAAATATCTTTGTATAACCTTACTAGTGCCATGAGGATAGGAACATTTTCCCCTTGTTAACTGATCCATCTCTTGTGTCTACTACAGTGTTTCAATAAAAACACTGGCATTCAATAAAATATCACTGAATGAATGATGAACAGCAGTCACACATGCCTAAATATTGCTGGACATTTATTACTGCTTTGACATGTTGTAAATCTAAGACCTCATTACCTTTTCTGTAAAATCTCCATCCTACCACCATCCTTGGACCTTACCAACCCAGCAGTGGTTCTATCCCTTTCTAGTCAGCTGACTTAAATTACTTTAAGCTTAGTTCCCTATCACAAAATCCAGTCAGCCACCAACTCCTATTCATAATATTCTGTCTTTAGCATCATCTTTTAAGTTCTCATCACTAGTACCCTGTTTGCTCATACCTTATCTCAAGCCCAGGCCAATCAACAGTTGTCCAATTATTTGATTCCATTATTTTGGTGGCTCTAACCCACTTTGAGGGCTTCCCTGGTGGCTCAGAGGTTAAAGCATCTGTCTGCAATGCAGGAGACCTGGGTTCAATCCCTGGGTCGGGAAGATCCCCTGGAGAAGGAAATGGCAATCCACTCCAGTATTCTTGCCTGGTGAATCCCATGGACGGAGAAGCCTGGTAGGCTACAGTCGACGGGGTCGCAAAGAGTCGGACACAACTGAGCAACTTCACTTTCACTTAACCCACCTTGAATACTACTGTATAAGGAATCCTTCTAAAACTCTGCTCTGCTCACCTAATTCTAATTCTAATAGGAAAGGGAAAAAAAGTCTCCAACAGTCCTCTTCTCACTAACAGGATAAAATCTAGGCTCTGTGTACCATTCAGAGTTGTTTCTACCTACTTACTTTTCTGAAATACTCTTTTCATTCTAGGAGAGTATGAATATAATGAGTTTAGTAAAAACTTTAGTACCAAAGCAGACCAAAGTATACTTTAAGCCAGTGTCTAATGTGTATAAAGGCTACATTTTGAACTCTGTATAAAATGCTATGAAATTGTGTAAATATTTCATGGTATTAAACATATACGACATCTACTTTATGCTTTATATGCAATGTATATTCTAATGTGAAAAGTTACCATGTTGCTTCTTACATTACCACTGAATTGAGATATTTTTATGTGAGTCTTTAGGATAAAGTGACATAATGCTGTTTAAATAATTTGTGGTCTCAGAAACACTGAAATAGGAACTACATAGCAATCAAATTCCACAATTTGTCAAGATTTTGGTTTAACTTAATAAATTCAGAGTAAAGTACTAGCATTGTTGCTTGCCTGCCTGGCATCCCTCCCTTCCCCTTATCTCTTAATGGTATCCAGATTTGGTTGGTGTGTCTATCCCAGTACTGTAATCTTTCCGTTGCGGAAACTGACCTTATCCACAGATGAAAAAGGAGCCCTGAATGGTGTCGCTATCAACGGTATACAGCAATTGGTTTAGGAGCCAACGTGACATGAGACAATATGCAATGGCAGCTTTGGAAAAGAAGGCTCCCTACCCTTAACGAAGAAACAAAGAAAAAGAGATCTGTTTGCTGCTCCATGTAGATGAGGGCATGTGCAGGCTTAAGTGCTAAAAAGCAGTCATCTCATAACCACAGAAATGAAGCCAATAAACTTCCTTATTATTTAAGGAGGCTGAGAAAAACATCTACTTCTGCCTTATTGACTACGCCAAAACCTTTGACTGTGTGGATCACAACAAACTGTGGAAAATTCTTAAAAAGATGGGAATATCAGACCACCTGACCTGCCTCCTGAGAAATCTGTATGCAGGTCAAGAAAAGTAACAGTTAGAACTGGACATGGAACAACGGACTGGTTTCAAACTGGGAAAGGAGTATGTCAAATCTGTATACTGTCACCCTGCTTATTTAAGTTATATGCAGAGTACATCATGAGAAATGCCAGGGTGGATGAAGCACAAGCTGGAATCACAATTGCCAGGGAAATACCAATAACTTCAGATATGCAGATGATACCACCCTTATGGCAGAAAGAGAAGAGGAACTAAAGAGTCTCTTGATGAAAGTGAAACAGGAGAGTGAAAAAGCTGGCTTAGAACTCAACATTCATTGCTTCTTGGCCTTTTGGCTAAGATCAAGTGTAGAACTCAACATTATAAAAACTAAGATCATGGCATCCGGTCCCATCAATTCATGGCAAACAGATGGGGAAACAATGGAAACAGTGACAGACTTTATTTTCTTGGAATCCAAAATCACTGAAAATGGTGACTGCAACCATTAAATTAAAAGACACTTGCTCCTTGGAAGAAAAGCTATGACAAATTAAAAATCAGACATTACTTTGCCAACAAAGGTCCACCTAGTCAAAGCTATGGTTTTTCCAGTAGTCATGTAGGATGTGACAGCTGCACTATAAAGAAAGCTGAAGAACTGATGCTTCTGAACTGTGGTGTTGGAGAAGACTCTTGAGAGTCCCTTGGACTGCAAGGAGATCCACTCAGTCCATCCTAAAGGAAATCAGTCCTGAATATTCATTGGAAGGACTGATGCTGAAACTGAAGCTCCAACACTTTGGCCACCTGATGAGAAGAACTGACTCACTGGAAAAGACCCTGATGCTGGGAAAGATTGAAGGCATGAGGAGAAGGGGACGACAGAGGATGAGATGGTTAGATGGCATCACTGACTCAATGGACATGAATTTGAGCAAGCTCTGGGAGTTGGTGATGGACAGGGAAGCCTGGCACGCTGCAGTCCATGAGGTCACAAAGAGTTGGACACAACTGAGTGACTGAACCGACTGACTGATGAGTAGTACTGCTGTTACTGGTAGCATCCTGATCAATATAAAAAACTTAAAATACTAAAAAACATATGCAGTATATTCCATGAAACAAACTTTCAAGGAACTTTTAGATGATCATTATTTATAGAGAAGAAAAAGCCATATGACCCAGCAATCCCACTTCTGGGCATACACACTGAGGAAACCAGATCTGAAAGAGACACGTGCACCCCAATGTTCATCACAGCACTGTTTATAATAGCCAGGACATGGAAGCAACCTAGATGCCCATCAGCAGATGAATGGATAAGGAAGCTGTGGTACATATACACCATGGAATATTACTCAGCCATTAAAAAGAATTCATTTGAATCAGTTCTAATGAGATGGATGAAACTGGAGCCCCCTTATACAGAGTGAAGTAAGCCAGAAAGATAAAGAACATTACAGCATACTAACACATATATATGGAATTTAGAAAGATGGTAACGATAACCCTATATGCAAAACGGAAAAAGAGACACAGAAATACAGAACAGACTTTTGAACTCTGTGGGAGAATGTGAGGGTGGGATATTTCAAAAGAACAGCATGTATACTATTTATGGTGAAACAGATCACCAGCCCAGGTGGGATGAATGAGACAAGTGCTCGGGCCTGGTGCACTGGGAAGACCCAGAGGAATCGGGTGGAGAGGGAGGTGGGAGGGGGGATTGGGATGGGGAATACGTGTAAATCTATGGCTGATTCATATCAATGTATGACAAAAAAATAAATAAATAAATAAAAATTTAAAAATAAATAAATTAAAAAAAAATACCTAATGAACTAAAAATGTTACTTACAAAGCTATAAGTATAATAAGTAAATACATAAGAAATCTACTGATTCAGAATAAGTTATATCTTGTTTCACATACAGGAAATACTGACCTGCATGAACACTACAGCTAATTGTTTCAGGTTTTAAGCCAGATTTACTGGGATAAAATTACAAATAAGTGAATAGTTCTAGGAGTTTTGACAAAGGCTTACAATCATGTTACTACCACCCTATTGAAACTCTTCTTAGGTATCTGTAGTCAATCACATTCCTCTTCTACCACTAACTCCTAGTAATGCTGATCTGGTTTGTTCCAGAAAGACATGTAAATGGAATCACAAAGTATGTATGTGTCTTTTGCGTCTTGCTTCTTTCACTTATCAAAAAGCATTTGAGATACATCCAAGTTGTTATTAGTATTAGCAGTCCATTCTTTTCCAGCCCTTCATTTTATTCTTATAGTGGTGATATCTCTTTGACCCACCATGTTCTTTTCTATCTTCTAATGCTAAGATTTCTAACAGAAATCTTTAAAGAAAACAACCCAGCAGAATTTGTGCTATGATAAAATAATACATTTTATGAGTCAGAGAATTCACTAAACAACAGATTATACTGTCTACTACTGCTATGCGATGAGGTCACCCCTGAGGAAGAAGAGGAAGTGGAATAGGAAGCTTATAAGAAAAAGTCTTTTGTTGACTGCAAATTATACTTTAGCTGATTGTGGCAAATTGTGGGCATTCTGGTCATATTTTGCAAAATCCAAGGGAATGCCAGCAGTTATTTATAAAAACTATACTCCTTCCACACAGATGGTCTTCTATCATTAGGTCCCTGACCTTGCCAAAGCCAACACAAAGATAAGCAAAAGTAAACTTGCTAACAAATGGTTTAATCACTCATATATAAGGTTTGTGAAAAGTTACAAGGGACTTTATGGTGAAAGTGAGGACATCACAGAGTTATGAAGAATTTTTTAGGTTAATCACAACAATAATGTTGATAATATCACCATAATAAGAATAGCTAACAATTATTTACTTATTGATTGTTATGTGTGGGATTCCCTGGTAGATGGTCAAGAATCTGCCTGCAATGTGGGAGACCCAGGTTTGATCCCTGGGTTGGGAAGATCCCCTGGAATAGGAAATGGGGCAGACTGTTACAAGCACTTTACACAGACTGACTGGTCCTTACAACAAGTCTATAAAATGGGCACCAATATTATCCCTATGTTGTATGTAGTATACATATACAACAAAATTCCAGAGCTTAAAAAAAAAACAAGACTCAAAAGAGGCCAGGAAACTCGCCCAAGGTTACACAGGTCTAAATCAGATTTTATTTATATAGCAGAGTATGTGATTTTGAGTAACTATTAGTAAATGGTTGGCTTTCACTCTAATCTTCTTTGCAACAAAAACTGAGACTATTACTTGCCTACAAGTGAACAGACTAATAAAATACTAACTATCCATTTAAAAATGGAATGAGCATTTTAATTTATATACTAGTTATTTTTCCAACATAAATTTTACTTAAAGCAGACTTCTAAGCATTTTAGTAATAATTATCAGGTATAATAATTTCAGTCACATTTGATGTAATAATATGATGGCTTCCAAATTTTAAAAAATTGGTTTAGTTCCTGAAACTTGCTTACATTTCAGAAACATATATATTTCAGTACATTTAGGGAGAAGTATATGATCTCTCTGTATCCACAGGACTCTATTACTCTATCAGACTTACGCTTAAATAATAAACCAAGGAGTTTTAGAACTGTTGGTACATTGGGGCTGTAGCCTGATATTTTTTTAAATAGCCCTTTACTAAGAAGTCATTTGTTTTTGTAATTCTTGGGAAAACAATAATGGTTACACAATACTGACTGGATGAGTAATCTCATTTGGTTCTTTTGGAACTGAATACACAGGCCTGACTTTACAAAATAAGTATAAATATGCCATTTGAAAAGTATCTTACGTTTGATATACCTCTATAAAGGGATTATTTTTAAATTCCATTTTTACTTGTAAATATATACTGTATTAAAAGCTGATTTTCAGAGTATTTCCTTGAACAAAAATACACCAGAGTATAATTAAACTATCAGAACTGAAAAAGTAAGATACACTTCCCTTACAATAAAAGACTATACAATTTATTTTGCCCTACTTCTCTCTGCTTAATACATTCCTAGGCTATTATTGTGTACCTTTAAACCTCCAATAATCTTTTCACAGAGACCTGCTCCTTTTCACTAGGGTTAGGGTCAGCCCAGTTATTAGTCAATGTACCCGCTGGCACATTGCAGTGTCAATTCTATCTCCTTTGCAGATGTCACCAACTCCTGCAGCTCTTTTCAGACCTTTTGGCATGACTCTTCCATATGGCAGGAACTGGGACAAGGAGCAGCTCACAGAGTTCACTCACTGGATAGGCTGAAAATGCTTGTGTGGAGCCAGCAATTCACTCTTCTGAATATTGGTGCCATACTCCCTGTCACATGCTTCAAAACTACCAAGAAAGGGGGTAGATATTTTGAAAAAAATTTTGGAAATGCCAATGAGCAACTGTTTCCTGAAAGATTCCTTAAGGGTAGAATCTTAACTTATTTAAAAATGAATCAGATATTGACATTATGCTTTATAATTCTTCAATAAATGTTCTCATGTCACTTTATTTTAAGCAGCTTTTTTCCTAAAAACACTGAATCAAACCTACTAAAAGTTCTTATAGCCTTCTTCATATATATATTTATAACATACTAAATATGTTATATATAAAACTATATATATATAAAATAAATTATCAGGTTTTATAGAATGGATGTTTCTTGCTCGTGGGGAATTTCTATCCAAATCTGTCGTCAGTTAACTATACTCTTCAGTTTAGCAATAAGGAGTTTATGATCTGAGCTAGTAACTGACTGAAGTGAAGTGGAAGTAGCTCAGTTGTGTCCTACTCTTTGCGAACCCAGTTCTCCTGCATTGCAGGAAGATTCTTTACCAGCTGAGCCACAAGGGAAGCCTTGTAAGTGACTGAGTTAAATTCAATTCAGGTTTGTGAAAACAAAGTTCTTATTCTGCTGCCACCTTATAAATAAGAGAACTTCCCCTGGATCTAGGGAAGAAGAAAATGAGAAGGTATGGGAATAAAACACAGATTTTGTATTTTAATAAGATCATATAATAATGCCATAAGTAAGGTCACATGGTCTCAGGGTCAGGAAGAAATGTATTACTAGGTACACATTATAAGAAAAAGAGAACAACCACTATAACATGTAGGCATTATACCTTTCCCTGCCTCATAATATAGTCTCACAAGCATAAATAGTCTGTTACTTTAACATGATCCTTCAGGAAGTTTTGGGAGCAAAAGCCAAGCCTAATTGAGACCAGCACCAATACTTTCCCAGTCTACATTCTCAACACTGTTTATCAAATTTGAAAGTAAGAGCTTTAAACCTGAAGGTTTAAATTACATCTTTTTGATAGAGGTTGCAGAGGAGAGAGGAACAGAGCCTGAACCGAGGAGGACAATTTGGTTACCTGCACAAGATCAGACAGAAAATGACAACGAGAGGGAAACTTTGCTCTTATACACAATTTCATATACATTATTAGACTAAGGTGTCCTTTGGGTTTAGCAGAAATTTAAGATCAAACATCAAGAAAATATAATATATACTCAGAATCAATAACTGAATTAACCTATCCCAAGCCAAGGCAGAATATCACAGTAACTAGGTCACATGATATTTCTGATGACAGTACAGCCTTGTACATATTAGTGTTTTACATGGTAATAATCTATGATGTTCAGGCAGGACAAACAAACAAAACATAAAAAACCTAAGTTAATGGGCAAGAGGCATGCAAACTTATCTGTGTATCCTGTAAGGAGTACCTCAGTTTAAAGAAGAACTAAGAGTGAGGTGCTGGGATCTTCAGCAGGCACAATATGCTGAATGTCTATCAAGGGACATCTCAGATCATGAGTCTATTCATTTAGATTTACAAATAAGGAAACGGGATTTTTATTTTTTGTTTTATTTAACAAACGTACAGCTCACATTGTTTCAAGGCACTGTTCTCTATACTTTACAACTATTAGAAGATCTACACCTTGTAAAAATGTTAAGAAGTATGTAATATTACCTCCATTTTATAGATGAGGCAACCTGAGGTACACAGAGGTTTAAGGTGACCTGCTCAAGGTCACATAGCTGGTAAGTAGCTGAGCTGGAATTCAAACTGAGAAAGTCTGGTTCTTGAGCCTGTCTTCCTGTTGCTCTGTTTTGCTTTTGTTTTTTTAAGCCACATACAACAACCGCTGTTTTTCCAAGTTCTGACCTTTCTATTTCTTACAACCACACTAAACTGAATCTTTGCGCACACTGTGGCCTCCAAGCACCTGACTTTCCCAAATCTCCTGATTCACATTAACATTCTGTTAAACCCAATCCCTGATTCTGTTGTCCCGCTGCTCTTCGCTCTGCTGCAAGGCCAATCCCACTTCAAGTTAGCTTTCTCTTTCTTGAGTTCCAGGCCACTCAGCAAGCTGGAGAGACTGCTGACTGGTCCCACCACCTTGGACCTGAGTCCTCAGAGTCTTGGTCACAAGGCACCACAAAAGCTGATCTCTCCACTGTCTTCAAACTCAAAGTCCCATTCTTTGAAGATATTCCACTGGCCTTTACGGCAGGGGGTACCAACCGCCGGTCTACAGACTGCTGCTGGTCCATGGCCTGTTAGGAACCAGGCTGCACAGCAGGAGATGAGCGCCAGGTGAAATCTAAACCACCTAACCCTACCCCCGCCCATGGAAAAATTGTCTTCCATGAAATCGGTCCCTGGTACCAAAAAGGTTGGGGTTCAAACTGACACACCCAGCACCAAGCGTCTACGGGCTGTGTCTGAGAACCTCACTCACTTACTCGGTGAGCTCCAGACTGCCTGACTTCTCCATTTCCGCTAACAACAGGTAATTCATCCTCCCAGCCATGCTCCAGACCTTGGCTTTATCTTTGAGCTCTCCTTTCCCTCATGGTGCCTTAAATAATGGTCATTTATCTTGATCAGCTCAACTGCTAGTTTGAATTTACGCAGTGCCTTGCCCATGGGTTATGTGCAATATAGATTCACTGTATTTAATCTGAATAGCCAGATTTACTGAGCTACTTAGCTATAATGTCCCAGTAAAGGCCTAGGTCTCCAGGTTAACTCCTAATTCCACATTTTAAATGATGACAGTCCTTGCAAGTTCACCAGTTCCAGCCCCTCATCCTCTGCCCTCTGAAGCCCAGTGATTCTCATAATAGAATCCTTCTTTCTCCTCTTGGAAAAATCACTATGTCCCCCTTTTGATTATGCTTGTACTCTTCAGGGCTCAGTGCCTGGCCTTCTTCTGCTTCCTACACATTCTATTTTGGCAATATTAATCACTTGCTTACAAACATCCTCTTACATTACTACCCTCTTTCCTGAGCTCCAGATCTTTATTTCACTTGCCTAATATCTTCCAATGGATGTCTTGTAGGTGCCACAAGTTGAGTAGTACAAAAGAAGTCTAATTAACAGTTCTACTCCCTCCCCTCATTCCAAACACAATCACTTTCCTTCTTGTCTGTCATCTCAACCAGGTTAGGAAACCAGGACCTGTAGAATTTAGTACTAACATGCCCTAAGGTTACACAGCTGGGAAGTAATGGGGCTGGGATCTGAACTCATCTCTTTTAATTCTAAAGCTTTAGAATCCTAAAGCTTTAATTCTACAGCTTTCATCCCTAACCAATAATCCATAATGTCTCCAGAATATTCCATTTTTGTTTTAGATATCTTTACCTGGACTTGCAATGTGTTGTGTTAGTTGCTCAGTGGTGTCCAACTCTTTGGGACCCAGGGACTGTAGCCCGGCATGTTCCTCTATCCACGGGACTCACCATGCAAGAATACTGGAGTAGGCTGCCATTTCCTTCTCCAGGACATTGCAAAAGTCCTTTAAATTCATTATGTCTATAAAGTCAATTAATTTTCTTGCCCCCAAATATGTTGTTCTTTCTATTCCTTTATAGTTCAGTAAATGGTACACCATCTCATCTGCCACTTCATTGGATGAAGCTACAGGGAATGAACATGACTCATTCCCTATATCCAGTCATGCAGTTCTCAAAAAATCTCTCTTCCTTGTCCCTAACCCTCCGCTTCATCCAGGACCTTTTCCTTTCACACCTGGAATACAACAGTTGCTTACTAACCATGTACCCTGCTCCATCTGTTTTTCCTTTCATCTGAGTCATTTTTCTAAAACCCACAGATGTACAATCATGTCACTTCCACGCTTTAATTAAATGTCTCTTAGACCAGCTAGTATTAGGCTTATGGAAAGCTTGAAATAACATGGGAAAATACCTATCCTACAAAACAGGATGCAGGATGACCATATATTATGCTATTGGAATTTTTTTTTCAAATCAGCTGAGAAAAATACGCTAGATATCAAAACACCTCAATAAATGCAAATAAGTTAGATATCAAAACACGTTTCTCTAGGTGGTAGAACTATGAGTGATTTTGTATTCCTCTCTCTTTTTTTTCCTTTAGCCATGGACTTTATCGTTTGAATATTAACAACTATTATTCTATACGCACATTTTAATTTCTTACAAAACTCTACATTCCACATTGCTAGATCTCTTCATGCTCCATTTTATGCCACATTTTCATGAAAAGGTATTTCCCTGAATCATAATCTGCCTGATTGTGGGTTTGTTGTTATGGTTGTTGTGGTGTAGTCGCTAAGTTGTAACCCCATGGATCATAGATCCCCAGGCCCTTTTGTCCATGGGGTTCTCTAGGCAAGAATACTGGAGTGGGTTGCCATTTCCTTCTCCAGGGGATTTTGTTTTCTCAATGCTTTACTGCATTTTCTTGATTTTCTATGAGGATTATTAATTTTTATTCAGACTTTAAAAAAATCTTCAAAAAAAAAAGTCTCCAGTGCTTTCAGGGGGAAAAAATACAACGTAGGCACACAAACCCACTGCAATTTATCCTTAGCTTATATTTTCTTGTTAAGTCTATCCTTCTATCCCAACACTCGTTTCACTAGCCCTTCTGGCCTCTAATATGAGGCCAGAAAAATCCCTAGACACAGCAACTACCCTCCTGTTTCTACTCTCAGCCCTGTGCTCAGCCTAGAGGCACTCCTCTTCCCTACCCCCCTGTTCCCTTCTATTTTGGACCACCAGCACCTCCCACTGCTCCTTCAAGTCCAATCATGCTAGCAGCCTTCCCCTCACCAGCTATCCTCCAGGCGCGGCTGTTTTCTCATAGTGTTTCCTAAGCCCTTATTGTACCACATCGTGGTGATTTACTCATGTCTCTCTCCCCTCAGCAGACTGAGACTTTGTGGAAAGGGCCTGCCTTATTCACTTCTGTCTCCAGGACCTAGAAAAGTAAGTCCTGCATACTGAATATTTAAAGTGAACAATAGTAGACATATGTTTTTTTTCCAGGTATAGGCTCTCTGAAGTTCACTTTTTCTCATTTCTTTCTTAGAACTTTCCAACATACTGTTTAGTCACCACAATGTAAACAAGTTTCTGAGATTCCCATCAGTTCTAAATGAATAATGAAAATCTATCCACAAGACTTTTATGAACTATCCACATCGTTAGTGGGGAAACTTGTCCATTATCCTATGTGCCATTTTTAAATGCCTACGACTTTAGTTGGAACCTTCATTATAATACTAGCAACAATGAAATATTGATTAGTAAAGCTGGATAATTTGTTTGTGCTGCCTTTCATTTTCTTGGAATTAAAAGCTGATTGAGCAAAAGAAGAAATATAGGAGTAATTTTCTACTTGTCTTCAAATCTAACAAGACCACAAAAGCTGTCTCTTCATATTTCAAGATGTAAACCAAAAGAAATTTAAAGTTTTATTGGGGAATGGGGATAAATTGGGAGACTGGGGTTGACATATATACACTACTATATATAAAATAGATAACTAACATAAACCTACAGTATGGCATAGGGAACTCTACTCAATACTTCGTAATGACCTAAATATGGGAACAGAACCTAAAGAAGAATAGATATATGGATATGTATAATTGATTCACTTTGGGGTACAGCAGAAACCAACACAACACTGTAAATCAATTATACTCTAATAAAAATTAATTTAAAATAAAAATAAAGCTTGATTATAAAAGAACTTGTAGTCCATAAGAAATGGATAACCTATGTAAGCATGTTTTAACTCTCAGAAAACTCTGATAACTCATATTACACTCTATGAATTAATCAACAATTTTAAGAATTACAATTAAACTTAGAAGAAACTGAAGGAAAAATAGGAAAAGGGAATTAACTTGGATTACACCACTGGTTTTCTGTTTGCAATTTACTTCTGAATATGATTCTCTATCATATTTCTTCCCCCAGGAGATAATTATCTTAATTTTTGAGTATGTTCAAAAGTTATAAATCCTCAAGGTTTATAAAAAAAGTAGTAAAATGGCAATTAAAAAACAGGAAATAAATATGTAAGTTTTTTAAAAATTCGTATTTATATAAATCTCCACATTCTTGATACCATCTTCATCTACTCATCCACTTCATTATATGATTTCTTTCATCTTTGGTGGAAGAAGAGACTAATATTAGATCTATTATTTATATGAACGTTAATCTTAAAAAGTACACATCTTTACACTTATATTTGGCTTGCTGTATGAAATACTGTCACCCTGCTTATTTCACTTACATGCAGAGTACATCACGCAAAATGCTGGGCTGCAGGAAGTAGAAGTTGGAATCAAGATTGCTGGGAGAAACATCAATCACGTCAGATACGCAGATGACACCACCCTTATGGCAGAAAGTGAAGAAGAACTAAAGATCCTCTTGATGAAAGTGAAAGAGGAGAGTGAAAAAAGCTGGCTTCAAACTCAATATTCAAAAAAGAAAGATCATGGCATCTGGTCCCATCAATTCATGGCAAACAGATGGGGAAACAATGGAAACAGTGACAGACTTTATTTTCTTGGGCTCCAAAATCACTGCAGGTGGTGACTGCAGCCATAAAATTAAAAGACGCTTGCTCCTTGGAAGAAACACTATGACTAACCTAGACAGCATTTTGAAAAGCAGAGACATTACTTTACCAACACAGGTCCATCTAATCAAAGCTATGGTTTTTCCATAGCTTTGTTATGTATGGATGTGAGAGCTAGACTGTAAAGAAAGGTGAGCACAGAAGAATTGACGCTTTTGAACTGTGGTGCTGGAGAAGACTCTTGAGAGTCCCTTGGATAGCAAGGAGATCTACCCAGGCCATCCTAAAGGAAATCAGTCCTCAATACTCATTGGAAGGACTGATGCTGAAGCTGAAACTCCAATACTTTGGCCATCTGATGCGAAGAACTGACTCATTGGAAAAGACCCTGACGCTGGGAAAGGTTGAAGGCAGGAGAAGGAGACGACAGAGGATGAGATGGTTGGATGGCATCACTGACTCGATGGACATGAGTTTGAGCAAGCTCCGGGAGTTGGTGATGGACAGGGAAGCCTGGTGTGCTGCAGTCCATGGGGTTGTAGAGTCAGATATGACTGAAACAACTTATTAGCATCAGGAACGAACACAACCTTGTAAAGCAACTATGTGCTTAGTTGCTCAGTCATGTCTGACTCTTTATGACCCCATGGGCTGTAGCCTGACAGTCTCCTCTGTCCATAGGGATTCTCCAGGCAAGAATACTGGAGTGGCTTGCCATGCCCTTCTCCAGGAAAGCAACAATACTTCAATTAAAAAAAAAACAAACATTTCCTGGTTCCAATTGTTTGGTCCACAATATACTACTAACCAAAAAATTTTTTAATTTATTTTTAAAATTGTAGTAAAATATGAGAGCCCCTTGGACTGCAAGGAGATCCAACCAGTCCATCCTAAAGCGATCAGTCCTGGGTGTTCAATGAAAGGACTGATGCTGAAGCTGAAACTCCAATACTTTGGCCACCTCGTGTGAAGAGCTGACTCATTGGAAAAGACCCTGATGCTGGGAGGGACTGGGGGCAGGAGGAGAAGGGGATGACAGAAGATGAGATGGCTGGATGGCATCACCGACTCGATGGACATGAGTTTGAGTAAACTCCGGGAGTTGGTGATGGACAGGGAGGCCTGGCGTGCTGCGATTCATGGGGTCGCAAAGAGTCGGACACGACTGAGCGACTGAACTGAACTGAACTGAACACTTAACATAAAATGTATCCTCCTAACACTGCTAACATTTATCTTTGCATTTTGGAACAAGGAAAGGCAATGTAACAAGCATTAGAGCAACAAAGGAGAGCATATTGTCACCATGTAGAAATTAAATCCTAATAGTCCTTTTTAGATGGGGGACTCATGTAGTGTTTGAATCAATAGCTCTGAAGAGAAAATTTAATTTTTCTTCCTTCATATAGCATGTGCCAACTGTTGCTTAAATGCCCATTAGGAGAAAGACCAGATGTACATGTTTCACTAATGTAATAGGAAGCCCAATTAAGTCTCTCCCAAACCATGCAAGACACATCTATGAAAATGTATACATAATAATACATGACAGGGGGAAAAAAAGTAGTACCCAGCAACCACAGACATCATCACCAATTAAAATATTTCCCTTAATAAAAACAGTTCTTGCTGTTTTACTGATACTTGCTGGTGGCATCATCCCAACTGTAAAATGACAGATAGGAGTCTTGAGTTCTTTGGTTCTAAAATTCTCTTCTGTTCAAAGTAATTTAAGCACAGAGACACTAAAATCTACTACTATACTGAGATGTAAAGAGATTCACTTTGTATGGTCCTGTTTATTTAATGTTTCAGATATTGTTGCCAAGGATGACTCACTTTCTCCCACCCACTTCCTTATTTAAACTTTCTTTGCTTCAGAGTCAGCATTTAAAATTAAACCTCTGGCACTTTGCCCATATGTGATATTTTTCAGGGTCACTGTGAATTGAACTATAAGACAGATTTCACTTTAAAGTTCTGAACACATCAACCAATCATTTTTACTCTAATATTTTAGTATCAGTCTTTTTGAATTTTTGCCTATGGTAGCGCCACTTAAGACACAGTATCATAAAAAAAAATTCTAAACAGATTTAGAACTTGGATTTGTTATTTACAAATTTTCCTATAATTGTCCAATTTTCAATTCTCAACTCTCCTACCTGGATTATTATTTATAATCAAAAAGACAGACTAAACAATGGAAACCCTTTTTTCCTTGTCTTCAGAATTATAAACAACTCACCACTCCAGGGAACTCTATAATAATGCTTATATTGCATCTCTGATTCAAGAAATTCCAAATGGAATTGGAATTTCAAATTCTAAATTTTCAATGTGTAAAAGTCATCCTTATTGATCTTCCCAAAACACTAAATTGGCACAAATAAAGAATACAAATGCAGTGGTCTTGTTACTGAAGTGGTATAAAAGTTTCTGCTGTCGCACAGGTAGGTTATGAATATTATTTCATCAGCAAATCAGCCCTTTATTAGCTTAGAAATGCCATTCAGGTGGCTTATCAAACTGCTGCTCTGTTCAGAAAGGAAATGAACTTCTAGTTTGCCACAGTCTCACCTCTCCTTAGCCCATCACTCATGGCTGCTGCATTCACTGACATTTACTGCAATTAGGCATTTATGCTTGGGACTTCTTGAGTCAGGACACAATATTGGCCTGAGTGTCAAAGCACAAGGCGTCTGGGCTTTTACTGTGAGTCTGGAACATCATTTAAGCTTCCCGGGACTATTTTTTCTCCTATAAATGAACTACTGAACTAAGATGATTTTCAGGATTAAATAATTTCCTGTTACTCAGGAAACATAGGGATGCAGCCCTATGTTTATTATTAGGGATGCCCATATGTTGATGGGGAGCAATTTTTGATGTAAATATAAACACTATGTTTGTGATTTTCCTATATCAAAGTCTTTACACTGTTCTGAATCTTGAAATCATAATAGAGAGATCAACAGAAATTATATAGAAGAAAAAGTAAAGTGTCTCCTCACAGAGTAGGGAAAACATGCATCAGCAGCTAGAGCTCGAAAACTGCTGAACTGGTGGTGAGGGTGATCAGACTTCTTCAACACATAAGTGCTATAAAATAGAGTTCCAAGCGTAGTGGAATAGTTAGTGCTTCCTCCTACTTATGCTTTACCTTCATCTCATGGTGCTGGTCCAGCTGTTCCAGTTCTAGGGGGCTTTCTTCACTTTCCCTCTCTTGTACCTTGGCTTCTGTATCTGTCCTTTCTTCTTCCAGGAGGAGCACAGGGCTGGCATGTAAAGTCCTGCAGCTACTGTCAGAAGGATCTTCATGACAGTTATTTGTTGTGGGTGATGCCGGGCCTGTGGCTGTTTCTTGTTTTTCTCCATTCATTAAGTTTGTATCGGGCAAGGGTTCAGAAGTTTGAATAGGAGTATCTGGGCTAAGAGTGGCCACTCTGTCCTCCTCACATTCCGCCTGGTTTTGTGCTGCTACCATACCATTTGCCACACAAGTCTGTTCACCCTGAGATTGATCTGTACCATTTCCCTGCTTCTGTGGTGAGTGCTGGGAGAGGAGTTTCTGCTGAGGTGTGGCTGTCAATCCATGCCTTCCTGGGGTTCTAGGAGCATTTAGGTTCACAGCAGAATCTTTTTTCAAATCGCTGTAATTTGATAAAGCACTAAAAGATAAAACACAAAGGAAGTATGAAAATGCTGGCATGGACAAGTTCTAGAATAAAAACAAATTTACTCCATTTGTTTAGGGATATTTAGTGAAGATATCCATCCCCGTTGGTTTTAGAAACTTAGATAAAAACTGGTAGAGTAGCTCTCAGTTGTTCAGGATGTTATCTACACTCAAACATTTAAATAAAGACAATAAGTCTGAGCTTTACCTATAGGTTTGGAAACATTTCCTTGGGTTGTTTATTAACATAGTTAATTAGTAAAGACTTAGATGTGAGGAATATATTTAATAAGGCCACCTTATCCCAAGATTTTTACTTTCTTAACATTTTATAGACAAGTATAGTCAGCCCTCAATTTATGAACAGGTTAGAAACCAAAGATTATCTGTCTCTGGAAAGCAGACACATTTCTCAAAAACCTTACTGCATGTGTTGCCACAGCATCCTAACTGGTCTTTCTGCTTCCACAGAGATCCCCTCCAGCCCCACGTAGGCCACAGAGCTCAAACTCTGGGTGAGGGCTTCCCCGAACACTTGAAGGTAAATCTGGCATCTTAATCATGACCTACAAGATTCTCTATCCTCTAGCCCCTACTAGCTCTGGCCTCATTAAATTCTGTTCTCGCCTCACTCACTGTGTTCTTGTCATATTAGTCACTTTGCTGTTCCCATACCCAATAAGCAAATGTGCATATCTAAGTTGGAATTCTCTCTGCCCAGGACAGTCTTCCCCAAGTCAGTAGTGTGGTTTACTTCTTCCCATCATTCATGTTTCGGCTCAGATGTCACCTCAAAGAGGCTTAAGTTTAACTGCCAGTATACAGAAATGCTTCTGTGGAAATACTAATATAGTACTTTTTTTAAAAAGGTTATTAAAGTACTCTTTAATACATATCTGACAACATATCTTTGTGAGGGTGGATTTTTCTTCTTATATGTCAATGAAAACAAATATTCCAATAGACTGAATACAGAAGCAGATATGAGAATCTACCTGTCTTCCCTTAAGCCATGCATTGAAGAGATTTACAATAAACAATATGACAATGCCAATAATCATTTTTGTTTTGGAAAATATAATTATTTCATTAAGATCGCTATTTTATTTATTTTTTTTCTTTTTCTTTTTTTTTCTTTCTTTATTTATTTTTTTTATTAGTTGGAGGCTAATTACTTCACAACATTTCAGTGGGTTTTGTCATACATTGATATGAATCAGCCATAGTAAGATCGCTATTTTAAGTCAGGGGCAAATTGCTACAACACTGTTAACACTAACCTCCAAATACAAATTGGATACACAATAAGCAATCTCTAACACTTGCTCTATACCATGTCTTCCTTCAAAAGTTGCACTTAAGATTTTTGATATGTTGCTTGATTCTGGACAAGATGCCTAGGTTTGTCTGAATTTGGTAGTTTCCGGCTGCTTTTTCAAATCGGTAAGATTATGTCATTGGTCATTATCATCAAGTGGAAAGAGACCTCTCTCCAATGTGGCTATGTTAGGCAGAATAATGGCCCACTTAACATGTCCATGTCCTAATCCCAGAACCTGTGAACTTGACATGGCAAATGGGATTTGGAAAAGTAATTCAGGTTACAGATCTTGAAATGGGGAGATTATTCAGGGTTATTTGGGTGGCCCCAATCAAACCACGTGAGTTCCTAAGAGCTGAGGATTTTCCTTGCTATGGCTAGAGAGATGCAATGACAGAATAAAGGTTATAGAGATATGGTTTAAGAAGGACCTGACTTGCCATGGTTGGCACTGAAGATGGAGGGAAGAGACCATGCTGTAAAAGGCAGGTTCTAGAAGCTAGAAAAGGCAAGAAAGTGGATTCTTCCCTAGAACCTGCAGAAACAACTAGAGTCCTGCTGACACCTTGATTTTAGTCCAGTGAGACACTTGTGTCAGACAAACAGAAGAAAAAGATAATAAATTTGTCTTGTTCTAAGCTTATTTAATGTATGGTAATGTGTTACAGGAGCAACAGAAGACTAATACAGTGGTAATGCCATTTCTCATCCACAATTGCTTAAGAGAGATTTAGCATAAAGTTAATAGAAAGTTTCAGCTTCAAGTACTTTTGCCTGCATAAGACATTAAACCTAATTTTATATTGGTAATTTGTTCTTTCTGCTGCTACTAAGTCGGTTCAGTCGTGTCCGACCCTGTGCGATCCCATAGACAGCAGCCCACCAGGCTCCCCCGTCCCTGGGATTCTCCACGCAAGAACACTGGAGTGGGTTGCCATCTCCTTCTCCAATGCATGAAAGTGAAAAGTGAAAGTGAAGTCGATTTGTTGTGTCCGACTCTTAGCGACCCCATGGACTGCAGCCTACCAGGCTCCTCCGTCCATTGGAGTTTCCAGGCAAGAGTACTGGAGTGGGGTGTCATTGCCTTCTCCTAATATAGTACTTTAATCTAGGATTCCAGGAAGGAAAAATATAAAACTCTGGACTTCAGTCTTGAAGAGATTCTTATGACCTAATAAGAAAAAATTAAAACAGACCAAAACTCTGTGACGGGACAAAATGTACCCATCTTGTTCTCTGCTTTAGCACAGCACTTGGTATGTGACAGTGCTCAATAAAAAGTGGAGGAACAACAGAATAACTAATTGTGATGATGATCATAACAGCAATTCAATAATACCAACTAACATTTATTAAGTGCCAGAAACTACATTAAGCCCTTTACATAGATTATCTTGTTCTATATCATAAATAATTCCAAAGAAGGGACCCCACAATACAGACTTAAGAAACCTAGATAACATGGCCAATGTAATGTGGCTAATAAATGGTAAGAAAGCAGTCAGAGAAGACAAAAAACACAGTGAAGTTTATTATCACAAGAAGGGAAGGAAAAATTTGGTAGGGGAAAATGTCTTATAAAAGTCAGAGGTTGTCCACAGACTTAGAAAACAAACCTATGGTTGCTGGGGGAAAGGGATAGTTAGGGACTTTGGGAAGGTCATGTACACACTGCTATATTTAAAATGGATAACCAACAAAGACGTATAGTACAGCACATGAAACTCTGCTCAATGTTATGTACCAGCCTAGATGGGAGTAGGGTTTGGGGGAGAGTGGATACATGTATATATATGGCTGAGGTACTTTGCTGTTCATGTGAAACTATCACAACATTGCTCATTGGCTATACCACAACATGAAATATTTTTGGTGTTTAAAAAAAAAAAGTTGGAGGTTGCTAGTGTAAGTAAATGTGACACCCTCCACCACTGATGTCTGCCTTCTAGGAGTGTATTCCTTAGGCCTAATTGAAAATGCTGGTTTAAAACTAAACATTCAAAAACCTGAGATCACGTGATCCGGTCCCATCACTTCATGGCAAACAGATGGGGAAACAATGGAAACTGAGAGACTTTATTTTCTTGGGCTCCAAAATCACTGCAAATGGTGACTGCAGCCATGAAATCAAAAGATGCTTGCTCCTTGGAAGAAAAGCTATGACAAACCTAGACAGCGTGTTAAAAAGCAGAGACATTACTTTGTCAACAAAGGTCTGTATAGTCGAAGCTATGATTTTTCCAATAGTCATGTACAGATATGAGAGTTGGACCATAAAAAAGGCTGAGTGCAAAAGGATTGATGCTTTTGAACTGTGGTGTTGGAGAAGACTCTTGAGAGTCCCTTGGACTGCAAGGAGATCAAACCAGTCAACCCTAAAGGAAATCAGTCCTGAATATTTGTTGGAAGGACTGATGCTGAAGCTACAATACTTTGGTCACCTGATGCGAAGAGCCGACTCATTAGAATAGGCCCTGACACTGGGAAGGATTGAAGGCAGGAGGAGAAGGGGACGACAGAGGACGAGATGGTGGGATGGCATCACCAACTCAATGGACATGAGTTTGAACAAGCTCCGGGAGCTGGTGACAGACAGGGAAGCCTGGCGTGCTGCAGTCCATGGGGTCACAAAGAGTCAGAGACACAACTGATCAACAACAAATTTCTCCAAAAGCCCTTCAAGATATGAATCAAACTGTCCTTTACCTGGACACATTAGTGTCCAGCAACACAGTGGAAAGATCCTCAGAAGATCCTCTGAACCAAACTCTGGACTTAACTTAGGATTTTTGGAAAGGACTGTTGTGAACAAGCAGCAAGAACCTCCTGTAATAAGTGACATCCAGAGGGTATGCATGGGAAAATCAGGTAGGATAAGGTGGGGAGGGAAGCCACACTACAAGTACACGAACCTCACTCAACAAGAAATAAAAACTTCCCGTTCAAGTCCTATAGACACAACGCAACAGAAATCCATTCAGATACTTTCCAGGGCCTGTTCCTATGGGTAGTACTTCATTAAAAACATATAATTTTTTTTGTACTGGCAGTGGATTTCTGCCACAAGTACATCCCTTTACCAGATTGGCCCAAATGCTCACATTACAGCCTACCTGCTCTTAGAACAATTTTGCTTAAAATGTCATACATTATACCACATCTTTCCTTAGAGCCAACCTTCAAGCTTTTCATCAAAAAAAAAAGGCTTTGAATCTATTAACTGTAAGAGAAAACTGACTTGGAAGAATATATTGAAAAAATAACTGATATGGAAAAACTGTACTTTTTGTGTATGGAGAGAAATAACACTGGGTTACCAAAACAGTGAGGAGTATTGACCCATTTGGGGCTTCCCAAAGTTATACCCAAATCTGAGGATACAGGCTCTGGCATGTAATATGAATTGGGGTCAGGGCCCATCCCCTCTCTTTTTATTATTAAATCACTGGACATGGACCTGGGAATCCGCAAACATGAGGCACATCACTTTGTGCTACAGAATCAACTTGCCACAGAAAACAATCTTTTCTAGTAAAGATTACTATAATTTAAGATAGCAAAGGTATTAAAAATCCTACATCAGAGAGTGAAATGTTGAAATTTAAATATTATGACAAGTTTCCATAATTGATCAAGAGTGAAAAAATGAAGACAGGCTTCTGAACTACTTTTCTCCAGAATTTGTTATTAAATATAGTCTCACAAATGAGGGACATTACAGTTTTGCATTTGGTCACAATTTCTAGAAGATGTTGAAAGTATTTCCAAGCTATGATTCACTGCATAAATAAAAATATGTCCTGCAAATAAAAAATGAAATCATCTAATGGATAACCGTTCCCAAATATTACACTAGAATAAATGGAAATATTTGGCTTCATGAATGAAAGTGAAGTTACATATATTGTTTAATTATATATAGAGTTTTGGTGACATACAATAAAATCCTTCTGATAAATTTTAAAAAAATTCTATTTAAGTCAGTGGTGGGAATTCTAAGAAAAAAACAACTGAGGATCATATAAGTAGAAAAGTAACTTATGTGAGTTTGTTTTTATCTTTTCAATATATACATTTCAGCTACTTTTTTTAAACAGAGCTAAAGAATAAAAAATTATATCTAATAAATAGAAACAGAGATTTAACATAAATTTTGCTACTGCCAGTATGTCTTCACAAACCTAGAACAGTATAGGTGTATGGGGCGAGGGAAAACAGACTGAATGGATACAGATCTATACGAAATAAAATGGAAAGAAAAGATGGAACAGGCCCACAGAAGTTCATTCAAGCATATGAAATGAGAGACAGATATAACTTCCTGCCCTTCCAACCCAGATAGCCAGTGACCAATGGAATGACCGCCCACAAGAAGCAACAACGCATGGAGTGACGCACACAGACAGAGGAAGCAAGGTGTGCGCAGTGCTGAGTGATGAGAAGGCTGGGGCAGAGGGCCCTGCACGCAAAAAAACATGATAAGTGACAATTCACATAGAGAAGACTGTTGTTCAATCGTTAAGTTGCGTTCGACTCTTTGCAAACACATGGATTACAGCATGCCAGGCTCCTCTGTCCCCTTCATGGATCACAGCTTTGTTATGGCTAAGGGGCTTGTGTAACTCAATGAAGCTAGGAGCCATGCCATACAGGGCGACCCAAGACAGACAGGTCATAGTGAAGAATTCTGACAATTTACATTGGAGAAGGAAATGGCAAACCACTTCAGTATTCTTGTCTGGAAAACCCCATGGACAGTATGAAAAGACAAAAAGGGCAAGATCAGCATTTTAAAAATCCACTCTTTCTAAAGGCCTACCACACCTAATGGAATAAAAAACTGTATTTTTTATTTTTAAATCTACATCTCTATCATACATTTTTTTCAAAAATCAGCTTTAGTCTCCCCTCAGCCTTCTCCCATTTTAAGTTAGCTCTTACCTGCCTCCTTCAAAGCGACTGATGAGATCTGATACCTTACTGGGCTTTTCCTTTGAGACACAAGCAGAGGCAGGTTTAACTTCCTCCATCCTTGGTTTTGCACTAGATAAAGCTTTATGCCTAGGAGTTTGGTGAATATTGGTTGAAGGTAAATTCTGCAGGTGTAGTGGCTTTGGAGGCACTGTAGAAAAAGAATTCATAGAATTCAGTATTTCACTGATATTTGTTCCTAAGCAAAAAATCCTAGTGTTCTTGCTGAAAAAATCTTTACCATTACCAAATTTTTGTTAAGAGATCCAACAAATTTGGGCTGAACCTTAACCAAGAGACCTTTATCTATCTTGGACACTTGTTCTGTGTCCTGTAGAAGTCCGATATCCAAGATTCAAGAGGTTCTTTTAATTTTAAGTGATTTTAAAATATGGCTTTAGTAAACATCTATGGATCTACATATGACTAAGGCATTCCAAACTCTACTAGAGATGACATAGAAATTTTTTATCTAAACAGAGAAAGGAAAGTACTAAATTTGAAACTAATTCCTAGAGATACATCGCTTGCTATAAAAAAGATTTTCTAATAATGAGTGATAAAAGATATACTAAAATCCAGAGGTAGTAGGTGAGACATAAAGCCAACAAAAAAGCCAACAAATAAACATTAATATAATGTTGCATTACTTAAGCATCTTCTCAGTTAACAAACGCACTGTATCTCATTTGATCTTAGATAAATTTTTTGCTTTACAGACCTCTGAGATAGATCATTATTTGCCTCCTATGTCTATGAAGACTTAGAGAGCTTAAGCGATTACTGGCCTGGGGTAACAAGGCTGATCAGATTTTATAACTGGTACCCAGACTCTAGCTTTTTCCATTATTAGCACTGCTTCTCATCATAAATCTGCAAAAGGTGGTTACAGAACTTAGACTGCTACATTAATAGTTGTCTAGCATTAATATACCACATATAATCTGCTTACTAATAAGTCTTCCACTCAATTAACAGAATATGAACAGATCATTTCCAAAATACTAAAATCTACGGGTTTTCTCTAATAGGTCAGAAATTCTGTATGTGAGAAAACATAATATGCTATAAATGCTTAATTATTACAAGAATTACTTCAATTTTGAAAACCAGTACAGTATCCTTTTTCTCTTCAATTAACATTTTGGGTAAAATAATATATAATTATACATGTTTCAATAAATCAAACAGAATCATCTCCATTTTTTTTTTTTTAATCCTTTTCCGAACTTCCTGAAAACGGGTGGAGAATCATGTCTTCTTCTAACTATATGACCCTTTTCCTGGAGCTGGTTACCCTGGTTTTCAGTAATCTTATCTCTTTTATAAACTCAGCAAGCTGACAGTTGTCTGATGCTTACTGGCCTAGATTTCATCATTTCTGTTTCAGTAATCAATTCTTACAGAGAGGAGGGAAAACATATATATAACACAATGTGCTATAGGTATAACAATCTACCTCTTTCTCCATCAACACAAACAAGAAAAAAATTCCAATGAAAAAAATGACATGCTTCTTTTTATGAAAATGATACCATTTTCTAAGATATAATAATATTTGGGGGTGGAAAGAATAGTATAGTAACCATTGAGAAGGAAGGGGCTTAAACAAGTGTGATATTTGTTCATTTAAAGGAAAATTTTTCTGTGTAGAACAAATATATACCAAAATAGTAAACCAGGACAATATTCCACCTCCCCACCAAACAGTTTTAACATTAGTAATAATTTCAGTATTCCTAAATAGAATATGCAAAGGAGGAAGTGAATGTGTTCTTTATCATTCTGTGTCTAAAGAATTATAAAATAACTCTTTCATCTATGGTTTACTCGGTGAACATACCTTCTTTGATACTTGCTGTTCAGTTGCTAACTCGTGTCTGAATCTTTGTGATCCCATGAACGGCAGTATGCTAGGCTTCCCTGTCTTTCACTATCTCCCAGAGTAAGCTCAAACTCATGTCCATTGAGTCGGTGATGACATCCAATCATCTCAACCTCTGCCGCCTACTTCTTCTCTTGTCCTCAATCTTTCCCAGCATCAGGGTGTCTTCCAATGAGTCAGCTCTTCACATCAGGTGGCCAAAATATTAGAGCTTCAGCATCAGACTTTTCAAGGAATATTCAAGGTTGAATTACTTTAGGGTTGACTGGTTTGATCTCCTTTCTCTCTAAGGGACTCTCAAGAGTCTTCGCCAGCACCACAATTCGAATGCATCAATTTTTCAGGGCTCAGCCTTCTTCATGGTCCAATTCTCATATTCATAAGTGACTACTAGAAAAACCATAGCTTTGACTGTAGAGCGATGTCTCTGCTTTTCAACACACTGTCTAGGTTTGTCATAGCTTTTCTTCCAAGGAGCAAGCATCTTTTATTTTTGTGGCTGCAGTCACCATCTGCAGTGACTTTGGAGCCCAAGAAAAGAAAATCTGTCACTGTTTCCATTTTCCCCCCATCTGTTTGTCATGAAGTGATGGAATCAGATGCAATGATCTTCATTTTTTTAATGTTTAGTTTTAAGCCCGCTTTTTCACTTTCCTCTTTCAACTTCATCAAGAGGCTGTTTAGTTCATCTTTACTTTCTGCCATCAGAGTGGTATCATCTTCATATCTGAGGTTATTGATATTTCTCTGGGAATCATGATCCCAGCTTGTAAGTCTTCCGGCCCGGCTTTTTGGATGATGTACTCTGCATTTAAGTTAAATAAGCAGGGTAACAATACATAGCCTTGTCCTATTGTATATTTCCTGATTTTGAACCAGTCCATTTTTCCATGTCTGGTTCTAACTATTCCTTCTTGTCCTGTATACAGGTTTCTCAGGAGACAGCTAAGGTAGTCTGATATTCCTACCTCTTAAGGATTTTCCACAGTTCATTGTGATCTACACAGTCATAAGCTTTAAGTAGTCAATAAAATAGTAGTAGATATTTTTTGGAATTCCTTTGCTTTTTCTATGAACCAACAGACATTGGCAATTTGATCTCTGGTTCCTCTGCCTTTTCTAAATCTAGCTTGTAAATCTGGATGTTGTTGGTTCATGTACTATTAAAGCCTAGCTTGAAGGATTTTGAGCATTATTTTGCTAGCATGTGAAATGAGCTCAATTGTATGCAAGTTTTATATAACTAACAACTCACATAATAGGTTAAGCAATGTTTGGAGAGATCAGTAGTCTAGTCAAGGACATGGCAATGACATGTTAACTTTGAGGTCTCTCACTGATGATAAGCAAAATGGGCTCCACTAGAGTTAATTGTACAGATACTAAATAGAACAAAAAATTTTTAATTATTAAAAATTTCCAAATATGCAAAATAATTAGAGAATGAAAAAGTATTTGCCACTCTCAACTGAAAGAAAAATATGCAACAGAAAAGTTGTGAGTTAAGTTTTATTCAGGGACCTTACTGAGGACTATAGCAAGGAGACAGCCTCTCAGATAGATCTGAAGAACTGCTCCAAAGAGTTAAGGAAGGGGCCAAGATAAATATGAGCTTTTTTTGCTGGGAAAAACATGTAGTCAAGCACAAAAAGATTACTACTAATCGCAAAGAGTTGGACACAACTGAGTGACTGAACTGAACTGAACTGAATCACAAAGAATGAAAGATATCTTAAGCTAATGACTTTAATGCTTTTCTTTGTAGGGAAGATTCAAGGATCTGGAGTCACTGAAATTTTTCCTTAGACAGGTATCTTACTATCTAGGGGATGGCATATCCAAAGCAAAGAATGCTCCCTGTTTTTCTCTATCACAAATTTTCCTCCGGGAACACATTTAGTGGGATATTAGCTTGATCCCTGTAGAACTGGAATGGAAGGTAACATTTTTTTTTTTTCCTTTACACCAGTTTAAATTTGCAGATTACCAGTAGGTTTCTATTACTCTTATTTTACTTACTATGAAAAACAGCTGGCTATATATTAATGCATTATAAATTTGTAACATACGTTAAGAATGAAGCATTATACATAGAATGCTTTAGAAGCAGATGAAATGAATCACTCAATTGAGTAAATCAAATTATTTACTTAAATTATTGAAACAATAATGTGACTTTAAAAGATGAAAAATTTTTAAACATTAAGGTTTAATGTTTGAGAAGGGACAGTATGTGGGCTTTATCAAAATAATTAACTATGGAGAATGCTGTGGATCAAAGTTCCTAAGGGAAAAAGTATGACTATCTTTAATTGCTAAGGAAATTCTTTTGAGTTATGTCTAGTATAGCAGAAAATAGGCCAATATTAGAAGTGGTGAACAAGAAAGACTTAGTAATTGGGGTTGCTCAGTAATTTGATTTACTAGTAGGACTGGTATGAAGAGAATAAACCATTGTTTCCCAAGGCCTTAGGGTATTTTCTGAGGCAAAACAACCTCTAACTATATTACAACATAATCACTACTAATAAAAGCTGTAAATATTCTCTCCTTTTAAAAACCACCATAATAAATTGCAGCCATGATATTATCAGCACTTCACATGACAAACAAATACAATTTAATTGGTGTGTGTGTGCACTCAGATGCGCCCAACTCATTGCTACCCTATAGACTGTAGCCTGCCAGGCTCCTCTGTCCATGCGATTTTCAGGCAAGAATACTGGAGTGGGTTGCCATTTCCTCCTCCAGGGGATTTCCAACCCAGGGATCGAACCTGTATCTCCTGCATCGGCAGGCAGATTCTTTACCACTGAGCCACCTGGGAAGTCCAAGATTTAATTATGAGCTATTTTTAGGATCTAGATCACAGTTTGTCACACTAATGCTATTTCAGGTCAGATCATTCTTTGTTAGTAGGGGGTGGAAAAGGCTGACCTGTGCATTGTAAAATGTTGAGCAGCATCCCTAGCCTCTACGTACTAGATGCCAGTAGCAAATCCCAAATGTGGCAAGCAAAACAAAACGTCTCCAGATAATACCAGTGAGTGCTAGGGTGGGTGCCACAGGCCTGCAGAATTATCTCCAGTTGAGAATTACTGATCTAGAATAAGAGTCTTCAACTGAAGTAAAATTATATAATGGCTCTTGAAGCCTTAGCAGCAGCATCATGCATAATTTATAAAGAATTTGCCAGGACGTGGGCATAAGGGTATCAGTGTGATAATCCCTAGTCTGAGCGGGAAGTCCCCACTGGTATCACCTTCATTTCTCAACCAACGTCAGTCACCCAAATGTTCTTAAGGATTTGGAGAAACTAAAAGTGGCTTCTCTCTGCTAAAGGGTGGGAAATACTATCAATCAGTCAAGTCAATAAGTAGTGATCTATTTGGCAGCTGATCTGACAATATCAAGATATAGCCTCATTTCAGGACACTGGTCTCTATATACGGGCTTCCTAGGTGGCCCAGTGGTAAAAACTCTGCCACCAATGCAGGCGACTCGGGAGACGCTGGGTCAGTCTCTGGGTAGGGAAGACCCCCTGAAGGAGGAAATGGTAAACGACTCCGGTATTCTTGCCTGGAAAATCCCATGGACAGAGAAGCCTGGTGGTTGCAGTCCATCGAGTCATAAAGAGTTGGTTCGGACATGACTGAGTGACATAGCACAACAGTCTGTACATGGAACACATTCTAAGTTTTAAACAGAGAACAGCAGAAACAAAGTAACATGGTGATAGAGCAAGATTCACTCAGTGAGGATTACTGAAGGCCTGCGACACTGTGTGTGAGATACAGGGAATACGGTAGTATACAAAGCAGAAAAAAAAACAAACATGGACGAGCTAAAAAGTAGACCAGTCTGTAATGAATGAGAAAAATCAAAGAAGAGATGATTAAATGTGAGATTTAAGGGGTGATAGAGGAGCTAAAAGTTTAGCTGGGGCAGGGAGGGGGTCAGGAAAGGGCCAAACAACGAGACTATTTTGGAAAAAAGTATACTCTATGTTGTTTATTTTATATCTGGAAATACTCCGTTGTTATGCAAAAAAAAAAAATATATATATATAAATTCATATTCAAGATAGAAAGTAATCACATATGTTTAACTAGCAACACACAGACTTCAACAGAACTACAAGCAGCAAGTTGGTGCTTTCTCCCTAAAGAGCAGGGTTATTTTGGCACACAGCAGCTCAGAAAGAACACGGCTATAATTTATCTCAATGAACTAAAAACAATGAAGTGATGCAATACATCTTTCCAAAACATTCTTTATCAATAATGAAATTCTTGCTTTTCATCTGGGGAATTACATAAAATTGAATTGCATTTATTTCTTATATTTTTTACTTTGAGGTCACCTTACAACTAATGAGCAAGGTGGAATTTTGTATTGTGCAAATAAAATGGCTTTAATCATGATCAGAAAAATTTCTATTTTCATATTCAAAATGTTATAGAGGAATATGGTCAAAGATTGAGGTTATAAACTCATCAATGAGTTATTCACTTGAATTTCCAATTATCTGACCTTGTTTGACAGCCATCATACCATCTCATACCATCTCATACATCTCATACCATCACCAATATAACTAGTAGTAAGAACAATAAGAAAAATAGCCTGTGATTGGGAAGACTCCATTCTAACCTCCCTTTAAAGATCTCTTTCAGAAAAATTTAAAACATAAGAACAAGAAAAGAGACCAAAGAAAATACAAATAATCCAAACAGAAATTGATTTTTTCAAAGTATAGTGATTCTGAAAATGCCTAGTGTTGTTTCCTGATTGAATGTTCAGCATTTTATATAAATGAAAATACGTTTGAAACAAACTACACTTTAAGCCAGTGTAGCATAGTTTTGTGTATACTTCAAAAGACCTTGCTCTCAATCATCAAATCAAAATTATAATTTTGGGCTTTTTAAAGTTAATTACCATTTACTAAAAATTTACTTATAAAATGAAATGGTTACTGAGCAAAGCATTTAGAGATTTTCATCACTAAAAATTTTCCCCTCGTTGGACACTCAATTCCTGGATGAAGGGACTCAATTTTTGTGGATGACTTTACCAAGAAGCCTGAAAAGCCCCACTTCCTTCATATTATAAAATCACATTCTAGCTAAGTATATTAAAGCACTGTTTTAGAATGATCTGTTTCACAGACCCTCTCACATTTATAAAGTCATGACAACTTTGACAGTACTTCTAAGTACATATTAATTTGTTACATATTTATTATGCAAATAGTAAGTTAGACTCTGTAGTATGTCAAGCATAGTACATGAAGAGGTCACATTTCCATTAAGGGGACATATAAACAATTTATGAAAAAGCCATAATAGGGAAATATAGACGGTATTTTCAGAGTAGAAACCCTGCCTGACTTTTCTCCTGAAAAAACAAATGCACCCAGTTCCTCAATTTATAGCTTAAAACTCTTTCTGAGTGATCATCATTCCTTTGTGTCACTTTCTTCAATGAACAAAGCACCTAACTTGATAAAAAAAAAAAAAACCCCAACAGCATACCTTGTGGCTTTGGACTTGCAGCTAAGTGTTTTGCTGGCGTTTCCCCATTTATTCCCTGAGCCTCTTCATCAGATGCATTCTGATCAATCAGTGCGGTTGTGCTGCTTTTCAAGCAGAGTGGAACTATGGTGATCTTTGGACAGATACTGCTGCCTGGGAGAGTTCAAGAAGAAAAGACAGGTAAATAATGATGTGGAGCATAACTACGTCTTATGCTTTAATTTCTTCTGACCCCATAAAATAAAAACAGTCACAGTTACAAGACTATGCACTAAGCACTGAAATACTTTTCCCATGTGTGCTGGCCCTGACAGTTTTCCTGAGAAAGATCTCTTTCCATGTGCTTGAGAAACCTTATAACATATGCTGACAAGAGATTGCTGACTTCTACTACTACTACAACACACACACACTCTCTCTCTCTCTCTCACACTCACTCTTTCTCTCTCTCATCCCTTTCCTTGCAGGGACACAGACAGGACAGAACATAGCTGCTATGATGCAGGCGAAGGAGAGGACCAAAGGGCCCAGCACGAATCTGCTAAGAGTTCCTTTCCAAGATCCCTTCAGTTGCCAGTCAAGTGGCTCAAAAGAACAAAGCAGGAAACCACGAACATGACAGTTGACTTGAAGACTCTAGAAGAATGGTTTGAGCTCTTTCAGCCATCTTGGACCCTGTGGAGGCCTGCTGGGAACAGGACTTCTAAAACGACAAATATGTCTGGAAGGCTGTGGTCCAAGGCCATTCTTGCTGGCTATAAACGGGGTCTACGGAACCAAAGGGAACACACTGCTCTCCTGAAAATTGAAGGTATATATGCTCGAGATGAAACTGAATTCTATCTAGGCAAGAGATGTGCTTATGTGTACAAAGCAAAGAACAACACAGTAACTCCTGGGGGGAAACCTAACAGAACCAGAGTAATCTGGGGAAAGATAACTCAAGCTCATGGAAACAGCGGCATGGCTCGTGCCAAATTCCGAAGCAACCTTCCTAAGGCCGTTGGACACAGAATCCGTGTGATGCTGTACCCCTTGAGGATTTAAACTTCTTGAAAATAAATAAAAGTGTGGATTTGTCCTGTTGTGCTTTTGTTTAAAAAAAAAAAAAAAAAGAATGGCTTGATTACAAATGAAGAAATACATACACACACACCACGTCCCTCGTCTCACTAACATACTCAGGATTCAAATCAATGTTATCAATACCTATGTTTTCAAAAAATGATGAGATTATGTAGGTAACACTCATATTTAGTTACAACTCAAAATCTTTAATACACTGCAATGCTTTAAATACTGGAATGCATCACGAGACACAGAGAACAGATCAATTCTCAGTTCAATTTCTGATGAAGTTAAATACTGAATTTCAGAGACTTTTAAAGAAATCATATGCCAGTGTTTTTATACACATATTAAGTTTTCCCTCCTTCCAGCTGGCACAGTGGTATTAACAACAGACTGAACCTGTTTAGGAGAAAATAAAAATATGTATGCCATTTAAGAAACTATAATCTAAGAAAGTTTATTTTCACAGAATCCAAATACCTAAAATGAGATCTATTAAAGATAAAAGGCCTTAATTATTACTCAAAACAAGAAAAACTAATAAAACCTAACAACTTCCTACTGAGTAAAAAAATTCCCTTTTACTTCAACTGATTATTGAGTAATACTGACTAAAAACTATAATACTGCTTTATTTTCTGGGTACACCTTAAAATGTATCTAGGTAAAACAAGTTTTATAAGATTTAATAGTTACAAGTATTGTTTGAGAAGTTATTAGAGAGCAAATGCTAAAACACAGAGTTTCATCAGGCACCCTTCTGCTAAAATGGACTGCCATCTAAATAAAGCATTGTTTAGCCAAACATAACAAAGGCCATGAATGCAAGGTTTAAGGAACATTATGTGACAGCATATTGGTAAAATTATAAACAAAGAAATAAAAGCTAAGTCTTCAAATATATGACCTTATCTACCTTCTTAGAAAAACCAATTTAGTAGTCAAAGTATATCTGGAAAAACCCACAGTGTACCATCCAGCCACTTAGTCTTTTAGGGGCATTAGAATTTTTGTTCCACAAATATCCCAAGAATGGCTTAGTATCTGAAAGACTACCTGCTGGGGTCTAGTGAAGGATGGCCTTAGGGCAGAAACAGTGAAAATCCACAACCTAACTACAAATCAGAGGCAGAAACTGCAACCTAACAGTAAAATGAGACACTGTGAAAGCAAGAATACAACTTTAGAGATGATTTGTGGCAACAAAACAATAAAAGGGGGCCAGCTGGAGGGGGTAAATGAGAAAATAAATTAAACTGAATCTTGAAAAAATAGACCACCACTGCTACCTATTAAAAGATGAAGCTACTTTAATAACTAACCTATTTAGAAACAAAACATGTCTTGAATAAATAATTTTTAACTGAAACTAGGCACTTAATTTCTGGATAGCAAACTTGTATGATCTGATGGGTTTACAAGATCCCATTTATTCATCTCAGATGAATGCAGTAAGAGATCAACTACAAACCTATTTTCTTTTAAATCCATTCAAGTCATGATTACAAATCTTTTGCCAGTGATAGTAAATCTATAGCCAGAAACTTCATTATAGATCATTATTTAAAGGCCATCTCAGACTTCAACCATTATCACAAGGTATGAAAATATAGTGAAAGATGCAGAAAACACATACTTAAAAGGTGTTTTGTTTTTTTTTTAAAGAAAGACAAATATGCAACAGAGACCATGCAAAGTTCAAAATCTTATTATTTATTATCTGGTCCTTTACAGGAAAATTTGTTGACCATGGTCTAGGTCAAACACATCATGGTAAAGGAAGTGTGACTAAAATTAAGCAGCACCATTTCATTAAACACTTCATCTTCTAACATTTGGATATTAGCAGCACGAGGAATATTTCTTTTTGCTTGTTTATGACTGACTCAGCCTACTCACATTTGGAGACAGTCCTTATTTGGGTACCAGTTGCATAACAGGGACTTGAAACCAAAATTGTAACCAGATGGTCTACCCATTCAAGAACTTTTATTATTAACAATAGAGGCTTTCAGATTCCAATCAACAAAGAACCAGGAGAGGTGATTAAACAGGTATCTTCGGCACAGATACAACATTATGTTAGCATGGGGAGTGGGGTCCTAACCATTTTTGCATTCCTCTGTCTCATGCTTACTGGGTCATATCTCCTGTAAGAAATGTCTAGACATATGTAACTGCAAGGTATCATCAGATATCCTTAGTTAATCCAGCCTCATCTGTGACCGCATAAACCTCCCTGTTCTAACTGGAAAGGTTCCCACTGTGGCTTAATTTTCATTTATTGTCTTCTGCATGATACTTGTGAGTGGCAGACAATCTCTCTGACTGGTTAGGGTGACTTTGTCTCCTATTTGCAAAACTTTGTGCTGGGTTGTTGTATTTTACCAACTTACTGTTGAATGGATCTTCCACAAATTAAGGTTGGATTTACTTCAAAGCAAAGTCCACTCACTTCCTGATTCTTCAGGCATAACTTCTTATCATTGGGTCCATGACATCAGATCACTCTTTATGGCTTTATTATAGCCTTGTCTATACTGCCTCACACAACCAAAACATCTCTTCCAACTGGGCCAATTCTCTAGCCTAGAAGATCTTCATGGACTGACCACCTCTCAGGACAAGAGGATCTCTTAACTTACAAGCACAGAGTAGTTTTCTAAGGAAGACAATCTTCCTAGGATTATATTGCCCAGAAGGAAAGAGATACTTAAAAAAGAAAAAGAAAAACAAAAACAGAAATAAAAAACCCTTTATTCTGAAATAGCCTTAGATTTACAGAAGAGTTGCACTCAGGCTCTTAGGTTAGCATCTTATATAACTATGGGATGTTAAACAACTAAGAATTTAATATTGGTACAATACTAAACCACAGATTTCATTCAGACTTCACCATTTTTCCACTAACAGCTTTTTCTGTCACAGCTTCCAAACCAAGATATCATGTTGCATTTAGTTCTCCAATCTGTGAGAGTTACTCAGTCTTCGCTTGTTTTTCATTTCCTTGGCACTTTTGAAGAGTGCTGGTAGGTATTTTGTAGAGTGGCCCTCAAATTCTTTTCTCATGAGTAGGTGGGGTTTACAGGTTTGGGGAAAGAACATTCTAGAGGTGATTTACCCATCTCACTATATCACTGCATGATATTAACATGATTAGCACACATGTGGTGCTAAATTTGGTCACTGAGTAAGGTAGTTCAAGGTAGGCGATAGATGGGCTCCAGGCTGGACATTTACAATCAGTCAGCCTCTCTTTGCCTTTCCTGAGATAAGAGATAGGTGGGCTGCAGTTGAGGTATTACAACCAGCCCCCCATTTGCTCTAGGAAATGGAAGTAACAACAGAAACCAGGTAAATAGCTAGTCTTATCTCTTGTTAACACCTTAAGGCAATAATCATTGCAAGGACAAAGACAGGCAAAGATTCTTCTGAGTAAAAGTTAAGATAGACACTATACATGTTCAGAAAGGCTCCTTGAAGTCAAAAGTCAAAGGATGATTCCAGGCTATAATGAGTCTTGCTCCTCCCAGAAGCCTTCACTTCAAGATCCATCTTGACTGTGTGCGCATCCCAGGGCAGGGTCCCAGGAAGGTCAGGTGTGGAAAAAGAAATCAGATAACTGGTTTGAAGGAAGACTAAGGTCAGTTAGTTTTAAGACAGACCCGGAAGAACAGCCTTTATATAAATGACTTAACACCACTCTTTATAATGTTCCTCCTCACTAGAGGGGAGGATGCCCACATCCTTTTTCTCCAGTAGGAAATTTCTGCCTTGCTTCTATCTCAACTAAACAAATGTTTCTCTATGTGCTCTCCCACTTGTTGTTCTGCTATGTCTTTAATAATAAACTTTGTACCTGGTATTTACAGTTTCTGCCTCTGTGATAAACGCATTTTTCACTGGAGGTAAAGATCCAGGAAAAATTATCTTCCAGCCCTTGCTGATTTGGTGGCTAGGACTCCAAGTTTTCATCCAGGGTACCCAGGTTCAATTCCTGGGCAGGAATGATGCTGCCTTGCTGAGATCAGTATCTGCCAAGTTTATCCACAGGAAAATGTTCTAATTATTATAAGACATTTTTCAATAGTCTTCTCCTATCATCCCTTCAAGACTCTCCATTTGTCTCACAGATTCTGGATATGGGTCATATCTCCCATGTGCTGTTTAAAATGCCTAGACTAAGACATCAATTGCACTTAAAAAACAAAAACAAAAACAAAAAAACCAGTCATTAAGGTTATAAAACTCACAGCTTACAACTCATTTGCCAAGGGTTAACAAATCTATAGCAAGTAAATTTATTTCAGAAAACTACTTTAGTTTCCCAAACTTGAAGATCTCAATAACAAAATCCATACCCACGCCCACCCTGCCTTGCCAAGTAATTATTAAATCACAAAAGAGAAGAATTTTCTTCTTGTTGGAGAAGAAAATATATGGACAGTTTCAAGATATTTCCTTGGACCTAGAAAATCGAAACCTAGGAATCCAATCTACAGAAAAAATTTTGTGTGTGTAAAAGCATATGTACATGGATAATCAATGCAACATTATGCAACATACACAGCTGTGAAGAACAAAAATAAGCCTGGGAAAATCTTCAAGGTGTTATTAAATAAAAGACAAAAAAACTAGAAAAGTATGTATAATATAATCCAATTTAAAAAAAGATACATACAAACATGTATAAATGTACTGAAAGGAATGGAAGGTAATATGACAAAGGGGTAGGGTGAGAGAACAAACGAGAACTTGTATGTTTTGCTGTCCATAGAGCAATATCATTAAAATCATTTATAACAAAAATATACTTCTATAAAAAAGAAAATCTATGAAAGTTGCCAAGTAAATGTACTACAAATAATTTTGAAAAGAATACCCTTTATATGTCATAGCTCAGTTGGAAAAGAATCCTCCTGCAATGCAGGAGACTCCAGTTCGATTCCTGGTTCGGGAAGAACCACTGGAGAAGGGATAGGCTACCCACTTCAGTATTCTTGGGCCTTCCTTGTGACTCAGCTGGTAAAGAATCCGCCTGCAATGTGTGAGACCTGGGTTCGATCCTTGGGTTGGGAAGATCCCCTGGAAAAGGGAAAGGCTACCCACTCCAGTATTCTGGCCTGGAGAGTTCCATGGACTTTTTTTTAGTCCATGGGGTCACAAAGAGTCTGACATGACTGAGTGACTTTCACTTCACTAACTCATGGGTGCACACATATGTTCATAGCAGCATTATTCATAATAGCTAAGCTGTGGAGGCAAACCAAGTATCTGTTGACAGATGAATGGATAAATAAAAAATGTGGAATATATATACAATCAAATATTATTCAGCCTGAAAATGAAGGAAATTCTGATACATGCTACAGAATGGGTGGCCTTGAAGCCATTATGCTAAGTGAAACATGTCAGCTGAAAAACACAAATACCTTATGATTCCATTTATATGAGTTACAAAGAGTAGACAAAACTGGGGACAGCAATTAGAGTAGTGGTGCCAGGGACTAGAGGGATGGAAGAACAAAGTTACTATTTTACAAAATTTACAAAATATTTACAAAATATTACTCAGCCATTAAAAAGAATTCATTTGAATCAGTTCTAATGAGATGGATGAGCCCATTATACAGAGTGAAGTAAGCCAGAAAGATAAAGACCAATACAGTATACTAACGCATATATATGGAATTTAGAAAAATGGTAACGATAACCCTATATGCAAAATAGAAAAAGAGACACAGATGTACAGAACAGACTTTTGGACTCTGTGGGAGAAGGCGAGGGTGGGATGTTCAGAGAGAACAGCATCGAAACATGTATATTATCAAGGGTGAAACAGATCACCAGCCCAGGTTGGATGCATGAGACAAGTGCTCGGGGCCAGTGCACTGGGAAGACCCAGAGGGATCGGGCAGAGAGGGAGGTGGGAGTGGGGATCGGGATGGGGAATACACGTAAATCCATGTCTGATTCATGTCAATGTATGGCAAAAACCACTATTGTATTGTAAAGTAATTAGCCTCCAACTAATAAAAATAAATGGAAAAAAAAAGAAAAAAAAAGTTAAGTTTTATAAAATCAAAAAGAGTTCTGTGGATGGATGGTTGTCACAGCACTACAACAATGGAATGTACTTAACGCTAGTGAGGGCTTCCCTGGGGACGCTGTGGTAAAGAACCCACCTGCCAGTGCAGGAGCCCAGGGTTCAGTCCCTGGGTGGGAAGATCTCCTGGAGAAGGAATGGCAACCCACTCCAGTGTTCCTGCCTAGGAAATCTCATGGACAGGGAGCCTGGCAGCCTACAGTCCAGGGGTCACAAAAGAGTTGGATATGACTTAGTAAATTACAACAATGCCAATGAACTATACACTTAAAATAGGTAAGATGTTAAATTTTTAATTATGCATTTAAATAAAAAACCAAAAGAGCATATTTCTTGCTTAGTAAAGAAAAAAATAAAGAAATATTAATACATTCAACTGCCTACTTAGCATCTCCACTAGTATGTCTAAGAACTAATTAACACTTGACACATCCAAATCTGACTCTGTTATCTCCCAACTCTCACTCAAAATAAACTGCCTTTACCATCTTCTCCATCTCAGTAAATGGCAACCTCATCTGTGCTTAGGGCTAAAAGCTTGGAAGTATTCTAAAGTCCTCTTGTTTCCTCTCGCGCTCTATATCCTAGTGAAAGTCGCTCAGTTGTGTCTGACTCTTTGTGACCCCATGAACTATATAGTCCATAGAGTTTTCCAGGCCAGAACACTGGAGTGGGTAGCCTTGCCCTTCTCCAGGGAATCTTCCTAACCCAGGGATCGAACCCAGGTCTCCTGCATTGCAGGCGGATTCTTTACCAGCTTAGCCACAAGGGAAGCCCAACAATACTGGAGAGGGTAGCCTATCCCTTCTCCAATGGATCTTCCCGACCCAGGAATCAAACCAGGGTCTCTTGCATTGGCAGGCGGATTCCTTAGCAACTGGGCTATCAGGGAAGCCCAAAAGGGGATGTAACCACCAGGAAATTGTTGACTCTACCATCTACCGTTACCACCTGCGCAGCTACTATTCTGGCCTAAATCACCACAGTCTTTGACTGGATTACAAGCCCTCCATCTGGTCTCCCTGCACCCACCCTGTTCTCAGTGTGTGTGTCCTTAGTCGCTCAGTCGTGTCTAACTCTTTGTGACTCCATGGACTATAGCCGGCCTGGCTCCTCTGTCCACTGCATTTTCAGGCAAGAATACTGGAGTGGGTTGCCATTTCCTCCACCAGGAGATCTTCCCAACCTAGGGATTGAACCTGCGTCTCCTGTAGCTCTTGCATTGCAGGTAGATTCTGTACCTCTGAGCCATTGGGAAAAGTACTGTACTCAGCACATGTTTTCAAAAATGCCAGACAGTCCCTTTTAAAACCCAACGCAGATCACGTCATTCCTGTGCTTAAAATTCTTCAACAGCTCCACATTTCACTCACAGTTTAACAACTGAACTGTTGATTGCAGCTGACAGGCTTTACATGATCTGGTCTTTAGTCCCCTTAAAAACGACCTCATTGCCTAACACTGCCCCCTTGCTCACTAAACTATAGTCATACTGGTGCCCTGCTATTCCTCCAACAGGAAAAGCATGCTTTACAGGCATTGGTCTAGCTGTTTTCTGCTGCAATGCTCTTCCCCCAGATGACTGCTTTCTCTTCATATCTTGGCTCAAATTGCATCTGGTCAACATGGGCTACCCTGACCACTCTTATCTAGTATACCTGCTACTCAAAGTTATAGCAGTTATACTTAACTGTTATAATATATAGTTATCAGTTTAGTTCAGTTGCTGAATTGTGTACAACTCTTTGCAACCCCATGGACTGCAGCACGACAGGCTTCCCTGTCCATCACCAACTCCCGGAGCTTGCTCAAACTCATGTCCATTGAGTCGGTGATGCCATCCAACCATCTCATCTTCTGTCATCCCCTTCTCCTCCTGCCTTCAATCTTTCCCAGCATCAGGTTTTTTTTTCCCAAGGAGTCAGTTCTTTGCATAAGGTGGCCAAAGTATTGGAGTTTCAGCTTCAGCATCAGTCCTTCCAAAGAATATTCAGGACTGATTCCTTTAAAATGGACTGGTTAGATCTCCATGCAGGCCAAGGGACTCTAAAGAGTTTTCTCCAACACCACAGTTCAAAAGCATCAATTCTTTGGTGCTCAGTTTTCTTTATATTCCAACTCTCACATCTGTACATGACCACTGGAAAAACCATAGCTTTGACTAGAAGGACTTTGTTGGCAAAGTAATGTTTCTGCTTTTTAATATGCTGTCTAGGTTGGTCATAGCTTTTCTTCCAAGGAGCAAGTGTCTTTTAATTTCATGGCTGCAGTCACCATCTGCAGTGATTTTGGAGCCCAAAAAATAGTTTGTCACTGTTTCCATTATTTCCCCACCTATTTGCCGTGAAGTGATGGGACCAGATGCCATGATCTTAGTTTTGTGAATGCTGAGTTTTAAGCCAGCTTTTTCACTCTCCTCTTTCACTTTCACCAAGAGGCTCTTAAGTTCTTCACTTTCTGCATAAGGGTGGTGTTATCTGCATATCTGAGGTGATTGATATTTCTCTGGGCAATCTTGACTCCAGTTTGTGCTTCATCCAGGCCAGCATTTTGCATGATATTCCCTGCATATAAGTTTAATAAGCAGGGTGACTATTGAGTCTTGATGTACTCCTTTTCCTATTTGGAACCAGTCTGTTGTTCCATGTCTAGTTCTAACTGTTGCTTCTTGACCTGCATACAGATTTCTCAGGAGGGTATTCACATCTCTTGAAGAATTTTCTGGGGTTTGTTGTGATCTGCATAGTCAAAGCCTTTGGTGTAGTCAATAATGCAAAAGTAGACGTTTTGATGAAATTCTCTTGCTTTTTCTATGATCTAAAGTATGTTGACAATTTGATCTCTGGTTCCTCTGCCCTTTCTAAATCTAACTTGAACATCTGGAAGTTCTCTGTTCATGTACTGTAGAAGCCTCGTTTGGAGAATTTTGAGCATTACTTTGCTAGCATGTCAGATGAATGAAATTGTATAGTAGTAGTTTGACCATTCTTTGGCATTTCGTTTCTTTGGGACTGGAATGAATGCTGACCTTTTCCAGTCCTGTGGTCTCTGCTGAGTTTTCCAATTTTGCTGGCATATTGAGTGCAGCACTTTCACAGCATCATCTCATTGTTTTACTCTTTCTCTTTGCTATGATCACTGAGGAAGGCTTTCTTATCTCTCTGTGCTATTTTTTGGAAATCTGTGTTCAAATAGGTATATCTTTCCTTTTCTCCTTTGCCTTTTGCTTCTCTTCTTTTCTCAGCTATTTGTAAGGCCTCCTCAGACAACCATTTTGCCTTGTTGCATTTCTTTTTCTTGGGGATGGTCTTGATCACTGCCTCCTGTACGGTGTCATGAACCTCCGTCCATAGCTCTTCAGGCACTCTGTCTACCAGATCTAATCCCTTGAATCTGTTTGTCACTTCTGCTGTATAATTGTAAGGGATTTGATTTAGGTCATACCTGAATGGTCTAGTGGTTTTGCTTACTTTCTTCAATTTAAGTCTGAATTTGGCAATAGGCAGTTTCTGATCTGAGCCACAGTCAGCTCCCGGTCTTGTTTTTGCTGACTATATAGAGCTTCTCCATCTTTAGCTGCAAAGAATATAATCAATCTGATTTCAGTATTGATGACCATGTGCAGAGTGTTCTCTTGTGTTGTTAGAGGGTGTTTGCTATCACTAGTGCGACCTCTTGAGAAAACTCTGTTAGACTTTGCTCTGCTTCATTTTGTGCTCCAAGGCCAAATTTGCCAGTTACACCAGGTATCTCTTGACTTCCTACTTTTGCATTCCAGTCCCCTATAATGAAAAAGACATCTTTTTTGGTGTTAGTTCTAGAACGTCTTGTAGGTCTTCATAGAACTGCTCAACTTTAGCTTCTTCGGCATTAGTGGTTAGGGCATAGACTTGAATTACTGTGATAATGAATGGTTTGCCATTCAATATATAGTTAGAGTTAACTGGTATAATAAATATATTATATATATAGTGAGCTGCTATATATAATATATATAGTTAACTGCTGTAAGATATAGTTAACTGTTATAACTGCTTTACACATTTTACCCCCTCCCATAGTACTCATCACCTTCTAACAAACTGCATTATTTATTTTGTTGTCTCTCTCCCCTGGTTAGAATGTAAGCCCTGGGAACATCTCATGAATATCACCTGCCAAATTAAGTAGATGCTCAGTAACTAATTGTTGAAGGAATAAATTCTAGACACTTTAGGCAAGTTTCTCTTCATCTGCTTTCATTTTCATTTTCTATTTCATGAAAAGTGTTTTCTAAATTCCAACAATAAGGAAAGATGGAGCTGCTTGAGAATTCAATCTACACAAAATTTCAAACATTTCCCTTCTGAGGTGAAATTTAAACATTCCAAGTTATTTATATACAAATTCTAAATATCTAGGGGGAAAAAAGGAGAAGGCAATGGCACCCCACTCCAGTACTCTTGCCTGGAAAATCCTGTGGATGGAGGAGCCTGGTAGGCTGCAGTCCATGGGGTCGCTAAGAGTCGGACATGACGAAGCAACTTCTTTCACTTTTCACTTTGACTCATTGGAGAAGGAAATGGCAGCCCACTCCAGTGTTCTTGCCTGGAGAATCCCAGGGACGGGGGAGCCTGGTGGGCTGATGTCTATGGGGTTGCACAGAGTCGGACAACGACTGAAGTGACATAGCAGCAGTAGCAGGGGGAAAAAAAATCTTTAGCCAATTCATCTTCCTCAACCCAGGAGATTTCTAAACATCTGGAATTGTGGAACTATCTAGATGTTTGATTAAAAAAAAAAAAAAAATGTAGCAGCAAAAAGTCCCAGCAATGGACTGAAATATTTTCTGTAGTTTTATTTACATTTATTAGACCAACTAAAATGCACTACAGCTACCAGTGTTTCTGACTCAGCATCGATACTACCTAAAACTATAGAACAGTACAGAGTTAAACTGTTAGGAAAAGTAGATTGCTTCAGATCTTTGAAGTTCAAAAGTAATATGAACTTAAAATAAGCCTTGAAGGTAGGTAACTGTAGATATTTCTTATTTTTAAAGGTTTCACTGTGTGGGGAAATTAACAAGATGGCACCAGTCAAGCTCTCTCAACCCATGCTCTCAAGCCCCTCTCACCCCATGTTCTGTAAACAATGACGTTACACGGTTATGTATGGCTGAGATCACTTACAGAACTGTGCATGCGTGTCATGAGGTACTCGCTTGGTTACGGGCTACGTTTTGCAGTACGCCTGTAAGAACATCACCCTCGAAGCCCTGGCTGCTACTGCATCAGTCTACACTGGAGTGACATCATGGTTACGTCATATGAGGTTATGTTATGGCTACTTATGTTGTGGCTGCTGCTACAGATGCTGCATCAGCCAGAAGAGAGGCTGTGTTATGGCTGCCATGCCAGCCGGGAGAGAATATTCATGTCTGTAGTTCCTATGGCCCCTCAAGTCTCCTTCCAGCCTCTTACCTCGAGCCTTGTCTACCCTGAGTTCAGCAAATAGTGTGGACAGTGTGAACAGCAAGACATCTGGTGTAACAAATAGGATCAGCAACACACACTGCTTTATGCTACAAATAAAACATGTATAAAGTAACTGTTACTACTGTATCTAAGGCAAATCCAACAACATGTGTAATGAGATAAAATAAATGCAGCCTCTGAAAACACAAAAATAATTTGTTTTCAAAACTAGTAACAGTTTATTTTCCTGAAACATGTTTCATAATTCTATTAAAATTTTTGCTACTCAAAAGTAATGGAAAGGTTAATAAAATTTCTAAAGACTGCTATAGAGACTAATCCTTTCAAAGTTAATATTTTATTAGATGAACTGAAACACAACTCACTAAGACTGAGCTCCAGTTCTGATGGAAGTTTTGAGCTTATAGATGAGGCCCACAATCATAGTACCTGTTATGTATATGTACATATGCTGTGGCTACTGTTCAGTCACTCAGTCATATCCAACTCTGCAATTCCACGGACTGTAGCCTGCCAGGTTTCTCTGGCCACGGCACTTCCCAGGCAAGAATACTGGAGTGGCTTGCCATTTCCTTTTCCAGGGGATCTTCCCAAACCAGGGATCCAACTCGCATCTCCTGCATTGCCAAGTGAATTCCTTACTACTGAGCCACCTGGAAAGCCCAATACAGCAGACTGCATATAACACTATAATTCAATCAGGAGTTCTAGGGGTCTGAATCCCTGATCCCCACTTTCAGAGTGATCAATTTGTTAGGTGCCATGAATCCCCACACAGAAAGTGCTGAAAATCACATTCCACCATGCCTTCTGGTTGGTGCTGGGACTGCTTGATCAGTGTGTTCTGTTGTGCCTTGGTATAGAGTGATTTTGGGTAGAGACCAAACTTCCTCTGCATCATCCTGAGTGGGGAAGGGAGCTGGAGGCAGTTCTTCCACCCCCAACCATACACTGATGGAGGTTCTCCTTTTGGCCATAGTTAACAAAGAATGTTGGTCAAGATTACAGAAAAACTCTTGCTATTTAAAGCACAAAAAAATTACTCTGTGTCTACAGCCATGACCAAAGCGGAAGGTGAGAGTAAAGACAAACCACAATCAATAACATGTTGTTCTTTTTGCCTACTTGCAAAGGGCAGTTCTAGTTGACACCATCTGAGCTGGAGGAGGTTCATAGCCTGCTGTGCTTTATCGGATAAACTGCTGCCAATTTATTTGTTGTTCAGTGGCTAGGTTATGTTTTACTCTTTGGGACCCCATGGACTGCAGCATGCCAGGCTGCCCTGTCCTTCACTATCTCCCAGAGTTAGCTCAAATTCATGTTCATTGATTCCATGATGTTATCCAATTTATAACACCACCCATTTTTTGGTTCCTTCTTCCTTATAACCAAGTGGAAGAAACTGAGCCCTAGATTTATCAAAACATCCTGTATTACTAGTGTACTGACAATGAGAAAGATCCCCTGAGAAGCTGTCCAACCTCATCAAATAAGTGCTGAGTTTTGAAGTCATCATACTTTTGCCAGAGCCTAAGGTTTATAACAGTTTTAAGTTTTGAAACTGATGAAAAAACCATGAAAGACCTCTAAGTATATTAATGTGCAGATGGGCCTGCTAACTGGTATTAGATTTCCCCATAGGATCATCTGTATAAGCTCAGATGCTGCACACATGTGCACCCAGGCAGCTTTCCTTGATCCCCAGAAGCATAACACAGGGCTGTTTCTGGGCCAGTTGTACTAGTTCCACAGCTAGTTTACTAAACACCCCTTGGGCTTTCTAGGTGCCTCTAATGGTAAAGAACCTACCTGCCAACTCAGGAGACATGAGATGGGCGTTCAATCCCTGGATCAGGAAGATCCTTTGAAGGAGGGCATGATAACCCACTCTAGTATTCATGGCTGGAGAATCCCATGGACAGAGGAGCCTAGAAGACTAGAGTCCATTGGGTTGCAAAGAGTCAGACACAACTGAGGCAACTTAGCACACATGCAAACACACCTTTCCAGCAATTTAAACATTCTTCAGGGTACCTCTGTCATACAACTCTCATTTGCCTAGGTTCAAATCCTGGCTTTACCATTTAATAGTTGGGTGACTGAGTTACTTAAATTTCCTGATCTGTAAATGAGAATTCATAGGATTTACAGCAGTATCCCTCTTATAAGGTTGCTGTGAAAATTATGATTTAATTCTAGTGAAAGTACTAGAGCAGTAGCTAGCACATGATAATTGCTATATAACTATTTGCTATTAGTCTTATAACCCATATAATACTCAGTGCTGTATAACTGTCAGGGTGGTGGATCAGGGGACCAGATCTTTACTCTCTTCTCGCTCTAATCTCTTAAGGCCCTTCCCTTTTGCCTCCTCCTATGCCTGCCATTCTCCTTATATTTACCCTTACCAAGGCCTGAATTTTGATTTACCAGCACTTGCTCATGCTTGCTTACTGGCAGCTGCCATTTGCTTCAGTGTCTCTGCTACTTTCAGGGATTCCCTATAGGTCATTTTGGATTCTGACCAGTTAATGACCCTTTTGTAAATTAATACAATAATGAATTATTTACAAATAAGTGGCCTGGCACATTAAACATGATAACAGTATTAGTAAGGACAATGTGATATCTGACTTTTTTTTTGGCTGCCCCATGAGGCTTGTGAATTCTTAGTTTCCTGACCAGGCATTGAACCTCGGCAGTCAAAGTGCAGAGTCTTAACCACTGGACTGCAGGGAATTCCTTGAGCCTGACATTTGATGCAGAGTAGAATTTGCTGTGAAGGAAGGAAAAGTGAAGTCGCTCAGTCGTGTCCAACTCTTTGTGACCCCTGGACTGTAGCCTACCAAGCTCCTCCATCCAAGGAATTTTCCAAGCAAGAGTACTGGAGTAGGTTGCCATTTCCTTCTCCAGAGGATCTTCCCAACCCAAGGATCGAACCCAGGTCTCCTGCATAGCAGGCAGATGCTTTACCGTCTGAGCCACCAGGGAAGCCTGAATTTGCTGTAGATTGTTTTAATCCCAATTTAATGATTATTCTTCACCTTTTACCATGATTATAAATACATATCCTGGATTCCATAACTTTTTTCATTTTTCCTCCATTTTACATTATTCACATTCACTAGTTTTTAACAATCATTTTCTGAAAAGCACCTTTAACTGCCCTTAATCCCTTAAATTCAGTATTTAATAGCTCTCATCTTTATGCCTTCAAAGTACAAACTACTTTTATAAGCTCTGAGAATATCCAATGGTCAACTGCAAAATAAGTAACAAAACCTTCTACTTTATTCTTTTTTCCTTTGGTTCCTAAGTGATAACTCCCTAATTAAAAGTGTCAGGTACTCTGCTAATTACTGGGGACAGGAGGACAAGTAAGACATAATATTACCCTTGGCTAATTCTGAAAGAGATATGTGCAGTCCCACAGGTGTCAGTCCCTTTGCCCCCATCCCTTTGCTAACTGCCATCAGGAGGCAACTGGACCATTTACCCTATCAGCAATGGCAGAGGATGAAAAGGAGAGAATTAGTAAGGGACTGACTTAAGAAGGGAGGGACAGAGAGGAGGAAAGGATAACATTTACTTAGGCTCCTGACTAACTGTCAGGGAAACAGTGTCTTTCACTTTAAGAGTGCAAGAAGACTAGAGTTCTGCGTGCAATATTATAGGAGTCTGTGAGACTGTGCAGGAAGAACAGTCTGCCCTGTTCACTCATTAGGTTTGGTCAATCTTAACACTCTACCTGCCTCATTTTCCAATCTCATTGTTAAACTTTTCAGATATATCCCCTCTGAAATTTTCTTTAAAATATCATTTCAATGCTTGTTAAGATAAGGGGGAAAAGTCTATTTGCCCCATGCAAGGTCAGTTAAAAGAGATTCTGACCCGTTTTGTTTTTTTTTTTTTTTTTGGTCCCAGTAATTATGGGTTAATCCCTTGTCTTTCTTCAGAAGGGCTGATTTCCTTAATTTTATCAATAACAATAACAAATATCAGTCAAGGGATTAGGCTGGAGGGAGAGAAAATGCACTTAAGAGCAGGGCCAAGTTTCTGGGTGCTTGTGGGTTCCTTCAGGACTCCACAGGGCTCACAGAAGTCCATTCAAGAGCCCAGGTGAAAAGTAACAGCAGTCTTCACAGGAGGTGTCACATGTCCTAGGACAACTTTCATCAAAGTGTGTCCTGGGAACAAGATCTCTCAATTCCCCCCTCTACCACTCCACCATAACCAACCAACTAATCATGATTCTACGAGAAATATTTGTGACTTGCCAAATTTGACAGTTTTATCTTGCAGACTCATGATACCAATAGGCATAGTGAGGCATCAAGAGCCCTACAGTAAAAAATGAAAACAAAAACCTGTTTAACTTTGAACCCAGTATATGTCCAGGAAACATTTTTACCATTTATTGCAAGTTAAAATCCCGTGGTGCTTAGAACACATTTTGGGACAAGTTTCCCCAGGAACTCCTCCCGTTCTAACAACTATTGCTCAGGCTACTTCCCATACTTTCCTAACTCCACTGCTCCTGACTTCCTGATAATCCTTTTGGCTGCCCACATGACCATAACTCTCAAATTATGAACTGAAACTCCAGCCTGGCCTTGGCTTTTAGACATGACCCTCCTGTCCCCAGCTTCAATGCTGCACAATCCCACAATGTGCTGACCACAAAAGCAGCACTAGGGGCAGATCCAGGATGCTCGAGTCCTGCACATGGAGTCTAAAACTGGAGAAGCCGTCAGCTTTAAACAAAATGAGATTAAATGACACTGTGTAATTCTGCCAGTCTGGTTCTACTTCCTTGCCATTCTCTCCATCTCTCTTCCTCTCACCTGCGAAATCCCACAGCCTAGCAGACAAATACATACAGTTTAGTAGACACTTAGTTCAATCCCTGGGTTGGGAAGATCCCCTGAAGAAGGAAATGGCAAGCCACTCCAGTAGTTTTGCCTGGGAAATCCCATGGACAGAGGAGCCTGGAGGGCTACAGTTCCATGGATTGGCAAAAGAGTTGGATACAACTTAGCAACTAAACAACAAGGCATTTTAGTGTCCATGACAAAGATGAGTCAACTGAGGTGGTGTTAAGTGACTAGGTTGGTGACAGATGTCATATCTACCTATAGTTTGTAAGTACCTTCTGGGCAGGGAGTCTAGCTGATAATTCTTTGGTTTTCACTCAGCAAGTAACAAAGTGATTACATCTGTTATAGTATAGCTATTTGCCATGACTCCATGCCTCTATTTTAGCGAATACTGTGCAGCCAGGAGCTTCCAAATACCCAAGACATTAAAAAAAAAAAAAAATACTAGTATGCAAGAGTGAGAATCTTATTTGGAGTCACTAAACGGAGACAGACTCCCAGATTTCCCTTTTCCCAGCTTTGAACCGCCTCCTTACTTGTTCTTCAGTCTTTCGATTTCTGTTATCTTTCCTCTAGGATAGGTCTCTCTAGGAGACTCTTAGATAGTCCCTCTGGAAACCAACAGAGGCCCTTAGGCTCACTCCATGCCAGTCTAGTCTTCTTTAGCTTTCGGCTACACAGCTGTCGCTTCTGCTAAACCTGACCCAGGCCTCCTCAACGAGGCACTTCCACATATGTCATACCATGTGAAAAGCAGTCTTCACCTTCAGCATCCATAAAACGTATGTAGGACAGATATCTGCATATTATGGTTGAAGAAAGTAAGGTTGGTAAATAGTGGTAAATCCAAGAGTCACACCAGGGTTTTTGATTCCAAGGTCAGTCCACTACAACTGATGGCCCTGTTGTCAGGCTTGTTTGCATTTTGCACTGGAAATAAGTTCATGATCTGGAGCTGTATTTCCAGTATTTCTGGGGCTATGAGGACTCATTAGTGTTCCCTCTGCTTAGCCAAAGATTCCATTAACCACATACAAGCACTACAGTGATCTTAAATCCAAATGAAGTGAAATATTGATCTGAGAAACTAAACATACCTTTTAAATTGTTAATGACCCCCTATTTGTCACAAGACCAAGTTTAAGAAGTATTTTGAGTTTTTAAACAAAGTCTTGGTATCTACTATAAGAAATTAAGATCATAATAAATGACCTCAGGGAATCAGGTCTCTATTCCATTCAAAAATTCTACTAAATCCAGCAATCATAACTTGCTACAGACTTCAAAGGACTAAAGTGTATTTCTTCTTCATAACTGGAATACAGGCCAACATTTTTCCCTACCTGAAGACTGATTATAACTGTGGGTTGGAAGTAAAAGATAAAAAGTTAAGAGTTAATACAGTTTTACTGGAATACAGTCACACTCCTTCTTGTGTATACCGTCTATGATGCTTTTTTGCTAGGTTGACAGTTAAGTATCTATAACAGAAATCATATGGCCTGCAAAGTCTAAAATATTTATGATCTGGCCCTTTACAGAAAAGGTTTGCAGACCTTGACCTAAATAATCAAGGCAACAAACCATAAATTAGTACTATAAATGTTATGATATTATATGATATTATAACACTATTATTGATATTATAACACTACTGTTATGATACAACACTATTATTATTATAGCACTATGTTATAATACATTCATACTATAATTTTCAGAATTAATCTTGGTTCCGTCCCCAGCTAGCAATGGGATCCCAGGCAAGGAAAAACCACTAGGTTTCAGGGAACTCACTGGTGGCACAATTGATCTAGCACATTTAGGGTTACAGATGACCCTGGGATATATTTGGTAAATTAACAATGTTACAAGGTATAATCTTTGGTTTGTTATTGGTTTAAATCCCACATGCCCAGCATCCTTGTAATTCAGTTGCAGGTGCCTTCCCATTTTTCACAAAAACTATCTTCCCCAGGAATCTACTGCATGTGAATTAATAAGCCAACAGGTCATGCTTTTTGGTCAGTGCTGCTCAACCATGAATCACCATGGAGCTTTAGAAAAGAAAACTATAATACCTTGGCTGAATCCCAAGCCAATGAAATCACAAACTCTAGGGGTTGGCACCCAGGAATAAGTGTGTTTTAAAGATTCCGAAGTGATTCCTATGTGTAGCCAAGGTTGAGAACCACCATTCCTGTTGTCCTCGTAACAGGCTTGGATCAAATTAGTATATTCAGTGGAAGTTGTATGAAATAAATTTCATAATTTTAAGCTGTTGAGCTGAAGTTCCACCAAAGTTATATCACAAAATGTGGATTCCATGAAGACTGTGAAATTTTAATAGAACTGGTTTAGGCTTGCAGCATCAACTGACTCTTGTGTAAGTCACAGCCAATGCTTCTGTGTTGAGCGTGAGGCCTTCTTCAACATCTGGTTGATAAAGATTATCTGATTTTCGAACCCAGTACTGAAAAAAAAAAAAGACACCTGCTGCATTTACATGAAAAGCTACCTTGAGAATCCAGAAGAAGATTATTTCTGGCTGATGGAAAGTATGGCAAACTTTGCTATGGAAGAAGAGACTTCTGAAAATAATAAAATTAAAAATTTTTTTGACTTCATAAACTCTGAAGAAATAAAAACAGATGTAAGAAATGAACCTGAAGGGCAAAAGATGGCTTTTCTCCTAAGAGCTATAGCCAACTCATTTATTCAAGATGTCTGGTTTATAAGTTAACCAGAATCTTGGCTTTTCCTCTTCCTTTTTACCTACTGCCAAACTATTTTCCATTTATTCACAATAAATTTATCTGCGGTCCAGAGAGAAGACAAAAATCAAACTGGCCAAAATGTTTCATAAGGTTTGACAAGGATGTTGCTAAAACCAAACAGAATTGTTTTTCACAATGTCAATTACAGCAACCAAGACTGGACTACTATTTCTCTACACAAAGGGAAAAAAATACATCCTTTTCATAAGCAAATCCTTCCTGACCTAGTTTGATTTTCATTCATTTTGTATCTGCTTTTCTGATTTATTCTTCTGAACTTGATTTCTCTAAACCTGGTTTCCAGCACCCAAAACATTCTAGCCTAATGCTCTCTGAAAACTAAGCTCAGAAATTTTTACTGCTCTAGTGCTTATTGCTCAGGCACAGATCACAGGTAGATGCAGACTTTGATTATTGACAGTTTTTCTAAAAAATCTGACAAGATAGGTGGTTTTCCAAAAAGGGCACAGTGACAATCTGTGATCTCAACTTTTTTTTATCTTGCTACCCTTTTAAGACAAATATTAACATAAATATCATTTGACTAGAATGTTAATGCTTCACAGCTTATGTAGATATTTGCTTTCCTTACTCCTGGCTGTGTAATCAGACCAGCAGGCCTCATATTTTTCCCCTGGCTACATTTCCAGACCAGGAGCACAACAGTATTGCGTGTTTAGCTTCTAACACTGTGGGGGATTGTTCCAAGTCATACAAAACTTAAAGAGCAAATACTGATATAGCTTATCTTTTATTTCTTATATGTATTTTTTGGTTGATAGAGGAAGGAAGTAGGGAAGAAACATACTCCAATTTATCAAATATAACCATTTCTCTAATTCTGAATTTTAAAACTGCACTACATAAGTCATATTTAGTTATGTCTAACACGATTGCTCCTACAAAGAAAAAGTTTATTCACTCAATGATGAAACCAATCTTATTACGCTCTTGTTTAAAATTCTATAATAGTACTGAAAGATCTGTAGGAAAAACTCCATTGTTTCCAAACAGGACCCTTTATCATCAGACATAAGCCTGTAAAAGGCTTCATAACTGCCTACTCACAGTCATGCACCCCTAATGTTCTAACCACATTCTGATCTTCTCCATTCCTATAACACACTATACTTCTTTTCAAGTCTGTATGATTTTGCATATTGGTTCCCTTAGCTCAACAGTCTATCTTTAAACACGTTAATCTAGTTTCAATGTCACCATTTTTGAGGAAATTTCCTTGAGTCAGAAAAACAGTCAGTTGCCCCTCCTTTTCTATTCTCCACACACACTTTTTTTACCTGTACTATGACACCTGTCATGCACAATCACTGCTTTCACTGGTTTTCTACCCTTTCAAGTAGTTTAACAACAACTGTTGAAGAGGAAGCATTTCCAGATTGCTACATTTTATTCTATCTCCTTTCTTTTCCTATCATTTTCCTAACAGGAGAATTTCAAAGAGCTAGATGTCTTAAACAGAGGACAGGAAAAAAAGGAAAACAAAAAAGGGAAGGGAGCACACCCTTGGAACTTAGCAAAATACCTTAAATAGTTTCTCTTCATCTTGCCACAATTTTCTTCATGCAAACTATTCTCTGAATTTCTTAGTCTCAAGAAAAGAGAGATGGAGTGCTTTCCATTTTTAAAGGAGTACTCAGGCTGCTGGGCAGAGAACAGAGTTCAAGAGGTTAATAATCCAAGGAAAAGTTGAGCATGACTTGAACCAGAGGAGTAGCAATGAAGGCATTAACACATGGTCAGTTTGATATCTTTCAAAGCAGGACTGATTGACAGATTGGATTGACAGACTGGGGAGAGGAAAAAAAGATTCAAGAAGACTAGTTTTAGGCCTGAGCATAGGAAGTAATGGTTACTACATAATGACATGGAGATGACCAGGCTACAAAGGTTTAGGGGTTTTTTTATGAGAAGAAAGAGAGTCTTTCCCCAGGCTAAGTTTTAATAACCACCATGCAGAATGACCAACTTCGATGACTAACATTATTTTTCTTCTCAGAGGCACTTTTCTGTGGCCTGCTTCAAGATATGACTTAAAAACTACAGATCTTGGGTCAATCAGCAGAGGAAAAACCCTTAGAAGGGTCTGATCTGAATAGGGTTTAACAGGGACTGCGGGAAGGAATAAATTAGAGAATGTATTTAAATCAGAGTGAAGACCTTCAAAAATATATTTCAGGCCAATAAAAATTAGCTTTGTGGGGCTTCCCTGGTGGTCCAGTGGTGAAGACTCTCTGCTCCCCACGCAGGGGGTCCAGGTTCAATCCCTGATCAGGGAACTAGATCCCGCATGTCACAAGTAAGACCCAGCACAGAAAACCAAAAATAAATGTTTTTTAAAAAAACTAGCTTCCTGGACTTCCCTGCTGGCTCAGTGGTAAAGTGTCCACCTGCCAACGTGGAAGACACGGGTTCCACCCCTGATCCAGGAAGAACCCACATGCCACGGAGCAACTAAGTCCATGCACCACAACTACTGAGTCTGTGTTCTTAGAGCCCAGGAGCCGCAACTACCGAGCCTGTACGCTGCAACCGAAGCCTGCACACCCAAGAGCCATTGCTCCACAAGAGAAGCCACCACAGTGAGAAACCTGCACACGGCAACTAAAGAGTAGCCCCTGCTCTTCACAACCAGAGAAAAGCCCGTGGAGCAACAAAGACCCAGAACAGTCAAAGTAAAATTAAAAAAAAAAAAAAAATTTTTTTAATTAGCTTTGATTTTATATATATATCAAATACCACAGAGTAAAAAAAGACTAACAGAGCGATAAGCACCTAGGAAAAATACTTTTTATTTTATGAGTGAGTGGTATTCCAGTGTCTAAGGAAAACTGTTCAGGTTTAAATCTTGCCTTTCTTAATTTTAAACAAATTTTTATATTTATTATGTTACAATTATATATCTTTGAATCCATGTAAACACACAATACTGTCATTCCATGAGTCCCCACTTTATGTTAAGTGATCTTTATATTAAGCAGAAACAGGACATGATATTGGAAACTTCACCATCTGCACCTTCTTCAGCCAGCTTTCCTCCCCACAGTCTAAAACGTGGCCATACCAAACTACTTATGGGTCACATAACAAGAGAGACCTTGTGGTTTCTCATCCCGGCAACTTTGCACATTTTGCCTTTCCCTTCTCCGGGGGATCTTCCAACCCAGGGATTGAACCCACGTCTCCTGCATTGGAGGCGGATTCTTTACCAGCTGAGCCACAAGGGAAGCCCTCCTGCCTAGAATCCTCTAAATATGCCTTCCCCCATATTTCCCCATTTCATGAAGTTGACTTCGTAATTCCCTAAACCTCAGCATTACTGATACATCCCTAAATCACAAAACTGCATTCTCGTGTGCTCCCACAGCCCATTATGCACACAGTCCTATTTTCCCATCTTGTATTTTTTTGTGTGTATGTTTGGTGGTCCATTTGCTCCAAGAGAGCACAGATCATCACTTGTTTGCTTCCTTATGTATCCCCACTGCTTACCAATGAGCCCGGCACATTGAATACCTATTAATATGAAAGTACTTCGGGGATTTTTGTATTGACTATGCCAAAGCCTTTGACTATGTGGATCACAGAAAACTATGAAAAATTCTTAAAGAGATGGGAATACCAGACCACCTTATCTGCCTCCTGAGCAATCTGTATGCAGGTCAAGAAGCAACAGTTAGAACTGGACATGGAACAACAGACTGGTTCCAAACTGGGAAAGGAGTACATCAAGGCTGTATATTGTCACACTGCTTATCTAACTTATATGCAGAGTACATCATGTGAAATGCCAGGCTGGATGAAAAAAAAGCTGGAATCAAGACTGCCAGGAGAAACATCAATAACCTCAGATATGCAGATGACACCACCCTTATGCAGAAAGCGAAGAGGAACTAAAGAGCCTAGTGATGAAAGTGAAAGAGAGTGAAAAAGCTGGCTTCAAATTCAACATTAAAAAAACGAAGATCATGGCATCTGGTCCCATCACTTGATGGAAAACAGTTGGGGAAACAATGGAAACAGTGACTGACTTTATTTTCTTGGGCTCCAAAATCTCTGCAGATAGTGACTGCAGCCATGAAATTAGAAGGCACTTGACTTGCTCCTTGGAAGAAACACTATGACCAACCTAGACAGCATATTAAAAAGCAGAGACATTACTTTGCTGACAAAGGGCCATCTAGTCAAAGCTATGGTTTTTCCAGTAGTCATTTGTGGATGTGAAAGTTTGACTATAAAGAAAGTTGAGTGCTGAAGAACTGATGCTTTTAAACTGTGGTATTGGAGAAGATTCTTGAGAGTCCTTTGGATTGCAAGGAGATCAAATCAGTCAATTCTAAAGGAAATCAGTTCTGAATATTCATTGGAAGGAATGATGCTGAAGCTGAAACTCCAATACTTTGGCCACCTGATGCGAAGAACTGACTCACTGGAAAAGACCCTGATGCTGGGAAAGATTGAAGGCATGAGGAGAAGGGGACGACAGAGGATGAGATGGTTGGACGGTATCACTGACTCGATGGATATGAGTTTTGAGCAAGCTCCAGGAGATGGTGATGGACAGGCATGCCTGTCGTGCTGCAGGCCCGTGGGGTCACAAAGAGTCAGACACGACTGAGCGATTGAACCGAACTGAATTTTGGGGATGGTAGGACAATAGATGATTTTGTCTCTCAACTTTCCAAACTTTCTGCACACTTGTTATACAATCTTCATAATAAAAAGACTTTAAATCCCTTTCTTAAAAATGACCCCACCAATTGAAATTACCACCAATTTCAGATCACAGTGACTTGAACCTGGTTGAATTTGATAATTAGAATAACTAATACAGTCCTTTATTTCAGTGCTTGAACTAACATAGTCTTTTCTGAAACAGCTAAAAGCAAAACAAACGAAAATCTCCCTCAAGAAGAGATAGATACTCATATAAACTGAGAAACAGAGTGAAAGTACAGTCAGCTGTCCGTATCCTAGAACACAGACCCTCTGGATCCTGGGTGCTGATTATACTATGCCATTTGATATAAGGGACTTGCGTATCCCTGGATTTTGGTATTTGCAGGAAGTCCCTTGCAGATACCTAGGGACTACTGTACCTCACTAAATCTATGCCAGCCTATCTGTAGACTGGATTTTAGGGAGTTCTAAGTGGGGTAGAGAATTTATTTTTAATCCTAGTCTTTTCTGAGCTGGTTATATTAATATTACTCCAGGAGATGTTGGAATTATAACATAATTATATATTCTGTATATTAATATTCTGCATATAATTATATATATTCTATATATATAGTAACATAATTACATATAGAAATGTAATTATAATTTCATATTCTGGGATTATAATACCCAGAATATGAGAAATATCTGCTACAACTAAATACATCAGAAAATTGTATATTTGATTGTTAAAAATGTTTTACATTAGTTAAGTCCATTTGCTCTATTAGCAGTAAGCATCAAACTCAAAACATTCTCCCTCTCCCCCGAAACTCTCCTCACAAGTATATGTTGAATAAAAGATGAATATAGGTTCCATGTGGCTTGCCTGGTGGCTCAGATGATAAAAGAATCCATCTGCAATGCAGGAGATCCAGATTTGATCCCTGGGTTGGCAGGATCCCTCGGAGAAGGGCATGACCGCCCACTCCAGCATTCCTGCCTGGAGAATTCCAAGAACAGAAGAGCCCAGCAAGGCAACATCCATGAGGTCACAAACAGTCAGACACTGAGCAACCAACACTTTTACTTTCATACATTCCATAAGAAAATTGAAGGTATTTTTCTGATGTCTGTCTTAAACTCAAATGTGTCCAAGTTCCTAGCTCTTGAAGAGCCCAACACTCCTCTTTAACACATAAGTTCTCATTCTGCATAAAAGCAAAAAGTTCACTTTCTCCCTACGTTTTGCAGTCTTCCTGGGGAAACTTCCTCAAACCCTCCCTGGTTGTTGCTTGTTGCTTCAAACTCCTGACCCAGTAGCATAAGGGCTAAGAGGATGGGCTATAGCATGAAATTCTGATTTGCCTCCTGGTTCCATCACATGTTAGCCATCACTAACATTTCTCAACCTGCCTAAGCATCATTTTCCTTGTTTATAAAACAGATATAATCACAATGCCAGTCTCATATAGTGCTGCTATGGGGATTAAAGAAATGAGAAGTACACTGCTAGACATATGACAAGCAACACCTACACAGAATGTCTATTATGCTTTGTTAATTGCTTCTTAACATTGTAAACTACTTCTCAAAAGGTCTCTTGGTGTCCCCATATTAATTTTCTAAAAAGCATGGATACAGCCACCTCCTCTAATTCTCCCAGTTTCTGCTGAAGACTAGGAAATAACAAAGAGAAATTACAATTAAAAAACAAGCAAACAAAAAAGGATGAGGAGGACACAAGATAAAATATTAGCTGGCTTCTTTTCGCTTACTGATTAAGCCATCTTGCTCCTTAGCCCTGGCAGGCTGCCAAGCTTGTAGAACACATCTTAGTAGCATATTTGGGGAAACAGAGGGAGGAGCAAGGAAAGCTCATGCTTTCCCAGTACTTACTGCCCCAAACTGCTGCTTTTTGTGAATTAAAATTTGTTAACATAGAGGAAGTAGTTTGAAAGTGAGAGACAGACCATTAAATGGTAGAAATATCAGTTACTGAGACATAGAGAGAAGACAACAAATTGTGTTATTTAGTAAGTGCTTTTTCTCCCTAATGTTAGATCTTGGCTATGTTTCTGAGCCAACTCCCTTCCCACTCCCCTCAAACCGTTTCCCTACTACCGCCACCTCAGAATTGTAGCCTTACCCTTACAAAACAAAAAAGCCTGTCACAACATTAAGCGGTTCTGTTCAAACTCTTTGGGTCCCCACATAGAGCTTTGGGCCCCCACACTGCCAGAAGTCCCAGTTCTATATCCCCCAACCTACACACCAAATCTGACCCTTATTAAGAGTCTCAGACTTTGACTCCAATCTCCATTTTTTTTAAAATTTATTTAATTGGAGGATAACTGCTTTACAATATTGTGTTTGTTTCTGCCATATATTAACATGAATATAATAGCCATAGGTATATGTATGTTCCCTCCCTCTTGAACTTCCCTCCCACCTTCTACCCCATCCAACCCTTCTGGATTGTCACAGAGCACCAGCTTTGAGCTCCCTGTATATTACAGCAAACTTCCATTGGCTATCTAATTTTACATATGGTAACGTATATGTTCCAATGCTACTCTCTCAATTCATCCCACCCTGTCCAAAACTCTTTCTCTATGTCTGCATCTCCACTGCTGCCCTACAGATGAGTTCATCAGTACCATCTTTCTAGATTCCATACATATGCATTAATATATGATATTTGTCTTTTTCTTTTAACAGACTTCACTCTGCATAATAGGCTCTTAGGTTCATCCGCCTCATTACAACTTTCTGACTTCACTCTGTATAATACACTCTAAGGTCATCTACCTCATTAGTTCCTTTTAATGGCTGGCTAATATTCCAAACCTCTTTATCTATTCATCTGTCTGTTTATATCTAGGTTGTTTCCATGTCCTGGCTATTATAAATAGTGCTGGAATGAACACTAGGGTACAAGTTTAAATCTTAATCTTGAATTACAATTTAATTTACATATAGTTTGAATGAAAACCAAGTTATCATCCCTGCAAAGACTGACAAATACTCCCCATTGAGTCACTCTTCATGTTCCATTTTTCTCTTCAGTTTTCATGTGAGTTTGTCTATAAGCAAAAGTTTTTAAAAAGGAAAGTAAAATATGGGACTTTTCCTACAGTTGTACTGCTTACTGTTAACTTGATTAAAGTTATTTGATTTAAAAAAAAGAAAAAAAAGAAAAAGGAAAGTTTCTTCAAGTCATTAAAAAAAGATAAAACTTTTAGAAATAATATGTACACTAAATGCACATATTCAAATTTTTTCTTGAACAACTTAATAGCAATAAAACAACCAGTGGTGTTGGCAGGAAGTGCTACATTACTGTCCTTTCAGTTTACAAACCATAAAAGGAACTTCTAAAACCCACACTATAGTGGCCCCTCACTATAAGGAGTTGTCCATTAGAGCAGAAAATTCGAGTAGCACTTCTCTCCAATGATCCTTGGCTATTTGAAGGTGTAAAGAGAAGAAACAGATGTTGCATCAGAGAAAGAGAGAATTCACTAACCGAGAAAGGAAATACTTCCCCTTTGCTGCTTTTTAAACAAATTTCATGTTTAGAGTGTAATGGTAAACCATGTGGAGATCACAAAAACTTTAAACTTTATGCAAGAAGAGTAGAACGCCTGCAAAGGAACTGAGGCTTCTTCCTGGATAATGGAGGGAGCCAAGGCAGACGTGAAGTGGGTTACTCAATCTCTAGCAACTACTAGAACCCAGGAAAAGAGCCAGCCAAGACTGTGCAGCTGCAGGAGGGAGCCTCAGCTTCCTGGCTGCAGAACTGTGACCAGCCCCACCCTTGGACTTCCATACTCAGGGCAACTCCCACCCCTCGCCCCCGCCACCCCCCAAAGCCTAAAGAAGGAAAGAGTGACACTGCGAGGAAAAGAATCCTGATAAACTATGAAGACTACCTGTTTTAAGGTTCAGTTCATTTTATTTAACAGTGTAGACAGCAGTGTAGACATTCCTCAGGAAGGTTAACAGATGCACGCAGAGAGTGGGAAAACAGCATCACAGAATTAAACCCATCTCAGTTTTAAAAAAATATTTTTAGCAGAAATTTCCTGTCACATGATTACATTTCTACCACAGAGAGTTTCATTCCTCTTTGAAAGAATCAATTTTTCATTAATACACTCCAGAATATTGGAAGAGAAAAACGATGGCTTAATACCACTAACAACAACAAAAATGCATCCATGCCTGTCTCTATTTGCTATCTCATATTGAAAAGCAGGTAATATTCACTCTTCTGAACTTTGCTAAAACAAGAAGACTGGGATGGTGGATGATTTGTTTGCTTGAACAGAACAGTATTCTGTGCAGTAGTACTTGAAAATGTTTAGTAGCAAATATTTCTTAGCTTTGTTCACACCAGAAATGAAAGAAAAAAAGAGAAAACTGGTTTTCTTTCTCTGCATTCTCCCGTCAGTGACTAAATTTTCAGATTTCTAATGTTAGTAAGAATGAGTCAGAGAAACAGAACTATTAAACTTGTATTTTGCTAACCCAGAAACAGCCTCCTGGAAGAAGCAGAAACCATAAATAGAGTACATATTTGAATGTTAAAGTTGAAAAATAATGTGAACCTTATTCTTAACTTAAACCAAACTGCAACTTTCATGCCCTTTAAGCATGCTATTGTAAAATGACCCACATAAATTGGGGGGAGAAAAAAAAAAGAGAGAAAAGATACACTAGAAAATGAAACTACTTACCGTCATCAGTGGACATCATTTCATATATACTGAAAATTAGTCTACTTTGGTTTGATAAGAAAATATTTGGCTTTACTCTTTTAAAGTTCATGTGATAAAACCTCACTCCTGGCTCTAAAGCCTCTCGCAGCCACAGGTCAGCTGGGAGCTCTGATGATGCACTCTTACTTCAGGACCTTCTCAGACCTCACTGCTCACAGACAACCTCATGCATAATATGCCACTCCTCCCCAGAGGAGGGTTGCTATAGTGTTTTTCAAGAGACCAAGTATATGAGGATGGAGAGATGTCTGTTTATTACAGTAAACAACAATGAAAGCTCATGGAAGCATCAAATGTACTAGAAATACACTTGGGAATAGGACAGTTTATAAACTGACTAATTCCTTAACTATTAGTAATGCTCTAAAAAAGCCAACATGAAAACAGTTTGTTTCCACTTGAACTGGGTCCATACTCTGGACCAAAGAGGTTTACAGATTCAGGATTCACAGGCTTAAGACGTTAAAATGTCATTTTGAAAGATCTCAAATGCTATTTTGCCACTGAAGACTTTCTATTTTAGCACAGTTTACGACCTTGATGCAGGGTGAGTAACTACTACTCATAAATTTCTTAAGGAAACCAAGTTTTATGTGATTTCAGAGCACTGTTTACTTATTTTTATATATCTTTATAAGTTTTTATCATTTATCAGTACTTTCAAAATTTCTCATAGCCCTGAAAAATCAGAAAGTGTCAATTAAAATATGTATAAAATCACAATGAAGTAACAGGCTATAGACCTCACTCTCACAGTTGAAAGCAGCATTTCCAAACCCCTCCTTAGTGTGTCCAGATGCGGTGGTTCTCACACACCAGATCATCTGGATGGAATTTTAAAACACACACTGCCTGATCCTATCTCAGGAGTTGAATTCAACCCCATAATCTGCACTTCTAACAAGCTCCCAGGTGATGCTGACACTGTTGGTCTGGGACTACACTACAGGAATCACAGTTGGAGAACCACTGGGGCAGAGACTTGATACTCAATGGCAGCCTAAAGCTCTGACTCAATTGCACCTGCTTAGGAAATGCTTAATATCAGGGCAGGTAGGAAACACTCAAGGTGTGGTATGAGGGAACTATGTATTACACACTCAGATAAGGCTCATCAGGAAGTAGACTTATCAACTTAATTTTTAACAAAAGAAATCTGCATATTAGGCATGAATAGACAATTACAACATGGAGAAAAGGAGTCAAAAGAGAAGAAACCTGCTTGCCTTTTATGTCCTTCACAAACTTCACCTGTCTGTTTAAAATTCACTGTGTCAGGAAAACTCTTTATTTTTTGACTCCAAAGACCACTTAGCCTTGGCAAATTTCAGTAATGCAAAAATCAGAATGTTTCCCTGTCATAAAATGCACCAATTTTGTGCTTGCTGAATTTTGATAGCCACATTTAAACTATAATCTTAGGTTTGGTTTTCAAACAAACACCTTTTCGGTTTTTATACCTAACATTTACTTTGTGCCTGGTGCTCTGGTAAGCACCTTCCATGCAGCATTTCATTAAATCCTCACTGTGAGGTAATAATAATTTGTCAATATTTTACAAAAGAGAATGCTCTTCTGCAAAAGGGATAAATAATATAGGTAAGGTATGGAGTAAAAATTACCATTCTGCAGAAGAGAAACCTAGGTTTAACAGGTTAAAAATCTTGGCCAGTAACACTAGTAAAATAATAACCTCTAAGAAATTCAATTCTCTTTTGCACAATAAAGATATAATAAAATTCATGTTTGAATCTATACCGTAAAAACCACAATATGATTTGCAGCTAGGAAGTGATAATTACAGTTTTAAACAAAATATCATTGACTCTTATTGTTCACAATGGATAATCTGAAATTATATTCAGCATCCACCACAAACTAGCGACTAAATTTAAGCTACTCACTAGTAGCCATGGCAGTTTCTTATAAAGTTAAACCAGCACTTCCATATGACCCAGCAATGACACTCCTAGGTACTTACCCAAGTGAAACGAATACTTACATTCACAGAAACTTGCAAATGAAAAATTTTAATTTATTTATTTTAATTGGAGGATAATTACTTTACAATATTATGATGGTTTTTCCCATATATCAATGTGAATCGGCAACACGTATGTACATGAATGTTTACAGAGGCTTTATTCATAACCACCAAAAGCTGGAAAATACACAATTGACCTTCAATCAGTGAAGAGATAAGCAAACTGTGGTAAATCTGTCTTTAGTTCAATAAATGAACTAAGGACACTTGCATGTGCGTTAGAAGGAAGCCAACTTAAAACACTAGAGGACTTCCCCGGTGGCACTGTGAATAAGAATCCCTTGCCAATACAGAAGACATGGGTTCAATCCCTGGTCCACAAGATTTCACAAGCCACAGAGCAACTAAACCCGTGGGTCATAACTACTGAGCCCGTGCTCTAGAACCCAAGAGCCACAACTACCAAGCCCATGTGCTGCAACTACTGAAGCCCAGGTGCCTTGAGTCTATGTTCCACAACAAGAGAAGCCTCCACAATGAGAAGCCCACACACCACAACTTAGAGTAAGCCCTGCTCACCCACAACTAGAGAAAGACCATAGGCAGCAACAGAGACCCAGTGAAGCCAAAAATAATAAATAAATGCCACACATTTAAGATTCCATATGACATTCTGGAAAAGGCAAGCACAGTTCAGTTCGGTCACTCAGTCGTGTCCGACTCTTTGCGACCCCATGGACTGCAGCATGCCAGGCCTCCCTGTCCATCACCAACTCCCGGACATTACCCAAACTCATGTCCATTGAGTCGGTGATGCCATCCAACCATCTCGTCCTCTGCCATCCCCTTCTCCTCCCGCCCTCAATCTTTCCCAGCATCAGGGTCTTTTCCAATGAGTCAGTTCTTCGCATCAGGTGGCCAAAGTACTGAAGCACACAGAGACAAAAACTAGATCCAAGGTTGCAGGAGGGTGGAGGAACTGATTGAGTACAAAAGGGTACAACAGAATCGTCAAAGGTGATGGGAATGTTTCATATCTGCACTGTTGTGCTGGTTAAATGACTGTATGCATTGTCAAAACTCAGAACTGTACCCTGAAGAGGGTAATTTTACTGTATATAAATTATCCAATAATTTAAAAAAATAAAGATTTTTGGTATTATCTATTGCCTTTCTTGTCATCAATAGTAGAGATAGTTACTGGTTCATTGTATTTGTTTCCTGTGATTTTTTAAAAAAATATTGAAAAATTGAAAAGTGACCTAATTAGCTCCGCACACAATGTCCATTTGTGAACATGAAGTTTATAACAATATATTTAAAAGGATCTTTCAAATTACTGTTTGTTAGTTAATTAGTAAGATTATTTGTCATTGACATCAGTCTTGAAAAATATCTAAAGTCCATGCTAACCAACTCAGTTATTCACTTTAGTTATGTATTAAAGACTCTGAAGCAACAAAGACTTAGTGGGCTGACACCCTGCTATCATGCTTCTCCTCCTTGTAGAGTGGTTATTTCTTCACAAATTCTGTTGAGTAAGGAAGTCAGAAAGTTCTCCCAGTCACAAGGTATTTCATAACCACTTGCTTTATCACTATATTAAACTTAGTTTACCTTTTATTAAAGCCTGCTAGTATTTTCAAGAGCTTACCATTTCTAATGTAAATGACCTAAAACAAAAATTTTACCATGTAACCTGTGCTTCCTGAATTGAAATTTACTAATTTATAATGTCTAACAGAAATTCTAGACATGGACGGTGGTGACAGTGGTAAAACACTGTGAATGTACTAATGCTAGAGAACTGTACACTTAAAAATGGCTAAAATGGTAAACTGTATGTTGTGTATATTTTATGTACACACATATGCTGTTCCTCAGTCTACTTGTTCATGTTCTCTACTGCCTGTACTGCTTCTCTGCATTCTTTCCTTTCTTCAGTGTCTACCTTGGACAACCTATTCAGTCAAGGGCTCCAACTCCTCCACTAAAACATCTAATTCCAGTACCAACCTTTCTTAAACATTCTCCTTCACTGGAGAAGGGAAGCTTAAACTTTATCTTGAGGGATGAAGATTTCATTAGGCACCAAAGAGAGGGAAAGGATCTTATTTCAAGTTCTAAAGTGAGGAAACACGTAGCAGATTCACAAATTTCACTGTGGCTTGCAGAAGTATTTCTCACTTGTCAGCTGATATCCTCAATGGCTGCCTACTGCATTGAGAATGAAATCCTAACTCCTTATAAGGCCTCAAGGCACTGGCCCTTGCTTACCTTTCTAGTCTCATCTCTTGCCACTCTGTTTTCAAAGTATGCTCCCAAACCATGTTCCATCAATCATGGGTTTTGAGAAGGAAGTTAAGAAAAATGTTTTCTCTTCATAAATTTCCACAGAAACCGACTTTTTTTTTTCCCAACTTTGAAATAGCCATGCAGTTTCCAGAAAAGGCTCCTCTGAGGCTTTAAGAAAATAAAACTTGGGCTTTGCCCTGGCCAGGTCAGATAAAGGGTAAATAAAATACAGCCAGTTACTTGCTACTAACGTGGGAGTAAAGAGAGAGAGAGCTTTCATTTCTCTTTTATTTTAATTTATTTTTTAATTGAAGGATAATTGCTTTACAGAATTTCGTTGTTTTCTGTTGAACCTCAACATGAATCAGCCATAGGTATACATATATCCCCTCCCTTTTGACCCTCCCTCTCATCTCCCTTCCCATCCCACCCCTCTAGGTTGATACAGAGTTTCCTGAGCCATACAGCATACTCTCTTTTTGACCAAGATTTAAGTACTGTCTTCCTTTCCCGAAGACTCTAATGCACTACTTACTGGGGTAACAGCTGTTGCTTAGGCCTTCGGTGTTGGCCCAAATATTCCTAAAGGACAAACTCAATGTAAAGAAAAAATAAATATAACCCTAAATATAACCAGTATCTTATCTTCCACTCTACTTATTATTCCTTCCCTTTTACCCCACGATAATATGGCACAATTAAAACATGCAGTTTAATTTCTGATGCAATCTCAGAAGTGTACAGTAAGTCCCCTACATACAACGAGTTCCATTCCGGGAGCACATTGTTAAGTCCAAGATTTGTTCATTAAGTCCAACAAAATTAGCTCAGGTACCCAAATAACACAATTGGCTACATACTACTGTACTGTACTAGGTTTATAGTAGTTTTCACACAAATAATATATTAAAAAAACAAATACATAAAAATAAAGAAAACATAAAACATTTTCAATCTTACCATACAGTACCTTGAAAAGTACAGTAGTACCAGCTACATCACCATTGCTTTTAAGCTTGCTTCCAGACATCCCGGGCCTCAAATAAAGACACTTCACTACTGTTCTCTATATAAGCACTTTTAAGTCCACAGAAGCACGACCACTTGCAGAGGGTTCATGCAGGAGATGATGTGCGCCAGACACATGAACTAACAAGGCATTAAACAGGCAAGCGCATGTCTGCATCTTTGAAAGTTTGCAACTTGAAAGTTTGTATGTAAGGGACCTTCTGTATTACAGGAATAAAGAAAACTCCAAAGAAAGAAAGAAAAATTTACATTTAGATTTCAATAAGCTTTTCAATAACTTTTCTAAGTTACTGTCTTGGTGGCAGAAAAGAAGACCAAGGAGAAAAAGGCAACTTATCATTTTAATTAAAAAAAAATTTTAAGGTCCATTTCCATCATATGGGCCTTAACTGATGAATTGGTACTTGATAAATTACAAATGTACTTGTTGAAATTTTTAAATTATTATTCTAGCAATCTATATATTGTGAACTTTACAAATAATGCTCAAACAGATTTTAAGTATTATACTAAGAACTAAAAAATATCCATATAGTCTTTTAGGCACAATAGTTTGAACATTAATGACTAGTAGAACTCAAGATAAATTACTTTATAATGGTCAACAAGCCACTATTAAGGGAGCATGGAGTATGTTTACCTTTGACATAAGGTAACAGGGATGAGTGTATTCAGCATCCATGCAGACAATGAAAATGGGTAAGCATACAGGTTTAAAACAGTATGAATTAGCTGTATGGCAAATTAGAGAATAATTTTTTAAATTTAAATTTTAAAATTCAAAAAACCATTGTGTGAGTCAAAGAAAACTTGGAGCCATCGATTTGAGGTCCCTTTTAAAACTGTTTAACCCATTTATTAATAATTACAAAGAAATACTGAGTCCTTACATGGGATTCAATACAGTTCATTGCTAAGAACTTAGGAATCTTTTTTAGAAAGTGCTGATCATCACTTTTCTGGAATCTCATTTTTCTTTAGCCACACTACCCTTTTCAATTCCTGTGACCTTAAGGTTTTCACATATGACTAATCTCACTATCTTCTGGATTTCCTTTGAGCATTTATAACTTCTCAGCATTTGTCATCCCTACTACTGCCAAAGCTTCTGGAAAGCAAGGACCATAAGTGTCTCATTCACTATTATGGGTCCTATGGATGTTGCATCAAACATAATAAAACTTCACTAAATGGTCTCTTCTAAGAAGTCAAAGAGAGAGCAGACAAACAAAATGGTGACTGAATATATGAATACTATAAAACAAAAACAACTTAAAATAGGATAAGGTAAAGATAAAATGGCTTCCCAGGTGGCTCAATGGTAAAGAATCCACCTGCCAATGCAGGAGATGTGAGTTCAATCCCTGGGCCAGGAAGATCCCCTGGAGAAGTAAAAGGCAACCCACTCTGCTCTTCTTGCCCAGAAAGATCCCATGGACAGAGGAGCACGGTGGGCTACAATCCATGAGGTCGAAAAAGAGTCAAAAACGACTTAGCAACCAAACAACAACAAAGATAGAATACCGTTTTAAAAAAACAATGTGATTCAATCTGCTTTGTTTTTTAGAAATATCTTGGTTAAATATTTCATGATACAGACATTTGAAAGAGTGGAACTAAGTCAATTTACTTCTGTACATGGTTTTAATGATTGCCATAGCTGAGATTTGCTATTCTACAGGGAAGAAGTATATCTCTGGCTACACTTACAAAATCATGATATATATTTCTCAATCTTATCTACCAATTATGGAAAGGATTTCCTTGAAATTCTTCTAGTAAACGTCCATCTTCCTAGATGTCTTGAAAGCTGTTGCATTTTTTCTTTAATTTGGTCTAATATCTTAAAACTACTTACAAAAAATTTAAAGAAGATTTTTAAAAAGACCTGAATTTACTACATACTACTATATATGATATAGATATTAAGAACCTACTGTATAGCATAAGGAACTCTACTCAATACTCTGGAATGGCCTATATGGGAAAAGGATACACAAAAAAAAAAAGAAAAAAAGAGAGAGTAGATAGATGTATATGAGTCACTGATTCACTTTGCTGTATACCTGAAACAAAGACAACATTGTAAATCAAGTATGCTCCAAAAAAACTGAAAACCATACTTAAGTTTGGGTGTAAGAGGGTGTTGTATTTTCTTAACACTTAAAAGGAAAAGATATATGTCATTTTTGGTGGTAAAATGACAGTAATGGAAACATTTCCAATCATTTAAAAAACTTTCTGTCCATAGAGCACTTTTTCTCTGCTGACTGCAGTTACTTTCTCACTGATTCAAATATCACCTTTACCTGAAAAAGGAACGTATTTATTTCTTCAAATATATCTACTAGATAAGAACCTGCAAAATACACGCTGTGTCTACTTCTCTCCTTTTAAAAATAACTTTATTTCTGGCGGGCTGCGTCTTTGCTGCTCTGCAGGCTTCCCTCTAGCTGAGACAAGCGGGAGCTGCTCCAGTTGTGCTGTGCGGGCTTCTCATTGAAAAGGCTTCTCTTGTTGCAGAGCACGGGCTCTAGGAATGCAGGCTTCAGTAGTTGCGGTACATGGGCTCAGTAGTTGCATCTTCACAGCTCTAGAACACTTCAAGAGTTGTGGCATATGGGCTTAGCTGCTCCCTTGCGTGTGGGATCTTCCTGGATCAGGGATCGAACCCATTTCTCCTACATTGGCAAAGGGATTCCTTACCACTAAGCCACAAGGGAAGTCCCCTTGGCTACCTCTCTTTACATCAAGGGCTAGTAAACAGGGAACATTTGTGTTTTTTGTTAAAAGAAAAAGACACTGTCTTTGGTTTGACAACTCATTTAAGTACTATGCCATGCATAAAACTTAACATTCAAAAAAACTAAGTTCATGGCATCTGATACCATCACTTAATGGCAAATAGATGGGAAAACAATGGAAACAGTGAAAGACTTTATTTTATTGGGCTCCAAAATCACTGCAGATGGTGACTGCAGCCATGAAATTAAAAGATGTTTGCTCCTTGGAAGAAAAGTTAAGACTAACCCAGACAGCATGTTAAAAAGTGAGACATTACTTTGCTGACAAAGGTCCGTATAGTCAAAGCTATCGTTTTGCCAGTAGTCATGTACAGATATGAGAGTTGGACCATAAAAAAGGCTGAATGCCAAAGAATTGATGCTTCTGAACTGCGGTGTTGGGAAGGACTTTTGAGAGTCCCTTGGACTGCAAGGAGATCCAGCCAGTCAATCCTAAAGGAAATCAACCCTGAATATTCATCGGAAGGACTGATGCTAAAGCTGAAGCTCCAGTACTTTGGCCACTTTATGTGAAGAGTCGACTCATTAGAAAAGACCCAGATGCTGGAAAAGACTGAAGGCAGGAGGAGAAGGGGATGAAACAGGACGAGATAGTTGGATGGCATCACCAACTCAGTGAACATGAGTTTAAGCAAGCTGCAGGAGATGGTAAAGGACAGGGAAGCCTGGCATGCTGCGGTCCATAGGGTCACAAAGAAATCAGACACGACTGAGTGACTGAACAACAACATACAACTTACAAATCTCTGGGTGGTACAAAAGATGTTTGTACCTAACATGTCAGGGCAGAAAGCAGGCAAGTAAACTTGCCACTGCCTACCTCCCACTTCTCCCTCAGAATTCCTCACCTGTACCTGAAATACTAGGTGTATTCAACACATAAACTGAATGAAAGTGCATGAGTAAGTCTAGCATCACTGACTTAATGGACATGAATCTGAGCAAACTCCAGGAGACAGTGAAGGACAGAGGAGCTTGGTGTGCTATAGTTCATGGGGTCACAAAGAGTCAGATACAACTTGGTGAGCAACCAATAAAAAGTGCTTTTTTGTCCAACCCCTTAGGCAAAATGTTCCAAGTTCTAGGATCTGCTTCCTACACTACAATGATTCATTTTTTGTACCCTCAGGGCACAAAATGGTTTCATAGATAATTGCTTTTGAGAAGAAAATTTCTAGAAGACAGGAAGTTTTTCACAGGGATGTTAAATACATTTCATCTAATAACTCTTCAATCTTCAGGTTATTCCTGAAATTAAGTCATAATGTTGACATAAATGTACTGTATCAATGTTAAAATAATGACTTCCCTGGTGGGCCAGTGGTTAAGAATTTACCTGCAAATACAGGGGAAATAGGTTGGATGCCTGTTCCAGGAAAATCCTACATGCCACGGAGCAACTAAGCTGCACCGCAACTGCTGAGCTCACATTCTATAAACTGAGAGCTGCAACTCCTGAAGCCCATATGCTCCAGAGCTCTGCAATATGAGAAGCCATCGCAATGAGATGCTCGCTCACCACAAAGAAGAGTAGGCCCTGCTTGCTACAACTAGAGAACCCGCACACAGCAACGAAGACCCAGTACAGCCAAAAATAAATTTAAAAAAAGAGAGCAAAAGGGCTTTCAGAGGTCAAACAGCTGTATTAAGAAAAAAAAAAGGAAATACACTAATTTGGAAAATAAAAATCTCCAGAACAATTTTAACCTGAATTTTTCCAAAATTTTAATCACATTCTCTACATCAGTCTAGATATGAAGACTACCCCACTTATAGTTTGATTCTAAGGATAACAATTATGATAATGAAAAATTAAGAAAATTCCATGATTCCATTTTCATCTAAAGGTTACTGTGGATAATATTGGTAAAGAGATATTTGAAACAGAATGCCATCATAATAAAAGATAAAAATTTAAATAATACAATTTTTTTTACCCTGAGTTAAATGCTTTTAAATTATAAGATCCATCCTAAAGAAATTGTTATCTCAAGTACTGGAGTGGCGAACGGCCGAGAGGAGATATCCCACGTCCAAGGTCAGGAGCAGAGGCCATGAGGAGATACCCCACGTCCAAGGTAAGGAGCAGTGGCTGCCCTTTTCTGGAGAAGCTGTGAAGAGATACCCCACGTGCAAGGTAAGAGAAACCCCAGTAAGACCGTAGGCGCTCAGAGAGGGCATCAGAGGGCAGACACACTGAAACCACGATCACAGAAAACTTGCCAATCTGATCACAAGGACCACAGCCTTGTCTAACTCAATGAAACGAAGCCATGCTGTGTAGAGCCACCCAAGATGGCTAGGTCTTGGTGGAGAGTTCTGACAAAATGTGGTCCACTACAAAAGGGAATGGCAAGCCACTTCAGTATTCTTGCCTTGAGAACCCCATGAACAGTATGAAAAGGCAAAAGGACAGGACACTGAAAGATGAACTCCCCAGGTTAGTAGGTGTCCAATACGCTACTGGAGATCAGTGGAGAAATAACTCCAGAAAGGATGAAAGGACAGAGGCAAAGCAAAAACAACACCCAGTTGTGGATATGACTGGTGATAGAAGCAAGGTCTGATGTTGCAATGAGCAATACTGCATAGGAACCTGGAAGCTAGGTCCATGAATCAAGGTAAATTGGAAGTGGTCAAACAGGAGATGGCAAGAGTGAACGTTGACATTTTAGAAATCAGTGAACTAAAATGGACTGGAATGGGTGAATTTAACTCATATATCCATTATATCTACTACTGTGGGCAAGAATCCCTTAGAAGAAATGGGGTAGCCATCATAGTCAACCAAAGAGTCCAAAATGCAGTACTTGGATGCAACCTCAAAAACCAGAGAATGGTCTCTGTTCGCTTCCAAGTCAAACCATTCAATATCACGGTAATCCAAGTCTATGTCTTGAACAGAAATGCTGAATAAGCTGAAGTTGAACAGTTCTATGAAGACCTACAAGACCTCTTAGAACTAACACCCAAAAAAGATGTCATTTTCATTATACGGAACTGGAATGCAAAAGTAGGAAGTCAGGAAATACCTGGAATTAACAGGCAAATTTGGCTTTGGAATACAGAATGAAGCAAGACAAAGGCTAATAGAGTTTTGCCAAGAAAACGCACTGGTCATAGCAAACATCATCTTCCAACAACACAAGAGAAGACTCTACACATGGACAGCACCATATGGCCATCACCGAAATCATATTGATTATATTCTTTTCAGTCAAAGATGGAGAAGCTCTATACAGTCACCAAAAACAAGACGAGGAGCTGACTGTGGCTCAGATCATGAATTCCTTATTGCCAAATTGAGACCGAAATTGAAGAAAGTGGGGAAAACCACTAGACCATTCAGGTATGACCTAAATCAAATCCCTTACAATTATACAGTAGAAGTGAGAAATAGATATAAGGGACTAGATCTGATAGAGTGCATGATGAACTATGGATGGAGGTTCGTGACAACCCCGAAGAAAAAAACATGGAAAAAAGCAAAATGGCTATCTGAGGAGGCCTTATAAATAGCTGTGAAAAGAAGAGAAGCAAAAGGCAAAGAAGAAAAGGCAAGATATACCCATTTGAACGCAGAGTTCCAAAGAATAGCAAGGAGAGATAAGAAACCCTTCCTCAATGACCCGTGCAAAGAAATAGAGGAACATAGTAGAATGGGAAAGACTACAGATCTCTTCAAGAAAATTAGAGATACCAAGGGAACATTTCATGCAAAGATGGGCTCAATAAAGGACAGAAATGGTATGGACCTAACAGAAGCAGAAGATATTAAGAAGAGGTGGGATGAATACACAGAAGAATTGTACAAAGATCTTCACAACCCAGATAATCACGATGGTGTGATCACTCACCTAGAGCCAGACATCCTAGAATGTGAATTCAAGTGGGCCTTAAGAAGCATCACTACAAACAAAGCTAGTGGAGGTGATGGAATTCCAGTTGAGCTATTTCAAATCCTAAAAGATGATGCTGTGACAGTGCTGTACTCAATATGCCAGAAAATTTAGAAAATTCAGCAGTGGCCACAGAACTGGAAAAGGTCAGTTTTCATTCCAATCCCAAAGAAAGGCAATGCCAAAGAATGCTCAACCTACCACACAATTGCACTCATGTCACACGCTAGCCAAGTAATACTCAAAATTCTCCAAGCCAGGCTTCAGCAATACGTAAACTGTGAACTTTCAGATGTTTGAGCAGGTTTTACAAAAGGCAGAGGAACTAGAGATCAAATTGAGAACATCCGCTAGATCATCGAAAAAGTAAGAGAGTTTCAGAAAAACATTTATTTCTGCTTTATTGACTATGCCAAAGCCTTTGACTGTGTGGATCACAATAAACTGTGGAAAATTCTGAAAGAGATGGGAATACCAGGTGGTCACCTGACCTACCTCTTGAGAAACCTGTATGCAGGTCAGGAAGCAACAGTTAGAACTGGACATGGAACAACAGACTAGTTCCAAATAGGAAAAGGAGTACGTCAAGGCTGTATATTGCAACTTATATGTGGAGTACATCATGAGAAATGTTGGGCTGGATGAAGCACAAGCTGGAATCAAGATTGCTGGGATAAATATCAATAACCTCAGATATCTAGATGACACCACCCTTATAACAGAAAGTGAAGAAATACTAAAGAGCCTCTTGAGGAAAGTGAAAGAGGAGAGTGAAAAAGTTGGTTTAGAGCTCAACATTCAGAGAACTAAGATTATGGCATCTGGTCCCATCATTTCATGGCAAATAGATGGGGAAACAGTGGAAACAGTGGCAGACTTTATTTTTTTAGGCTCCAAAATCACTGCAGATGGTGATTGCAGCCATGAAATTTTTTTTTCCATTTATTTTTATTAGTTGGAGGCTAATTACTTTACAGTATTGTAGTGGTTATTGTCATACATTGACATGAATCAGCCATGGATTTACATGTATTCCCCATCCCGATCCCCCCTCCCACCTCCCTCTCTGCCCGATCCCTCTGGGTCTTCCCAGTGCACCAGGCTCGAGCACTTGTCTCATGCATCCAACCTGGGCTGGTGATCTGTTTCACCATAAATAGTATACTTGTTTCAATGCTGTTCTCTCTGAACATCCCACCCTCGCCTTCTCCCACAGAGTCCAAAAGTCTGTTCTGTACATCTGTGTCTCTTTTTCTATTTTGCATATAGGGTTATTGTTACCATCTTTTTAAATTCCTGAAATATGCATTAGTATACTGTATTGGTCTTTATCTTTCTGGCTTACTTCACTCTGTATAATGGGCACCAGTTTCATCCATCTCATTAGAACTGATTCAAATGAAATCTTTTTAATGGCTGAGTAATATTCCATAGCGTGTATGTACCACAGCTTCCTTATTCATTTGTCTGCTGATGGGCATCTAGGTTGCTTCCATGTCCTGGCTATTATAAACAGTGCTGCGATGAACACTGGGGTACATGTGTCTCTTTCAGATCTGGTTTCCTCGGTGTGTATGCCCAGGAGTGGGAGCCATGAAATTAAAAGACGCTTACTCCTTGGAGGGAAAGTTATGACCAACCTAGACAGCATATTCAAAAGCAGAGACATTACTTTGCCAACAAAGGTCCATCTAGTCAAGGCTGTGGTTTTTCTAGTAGTCACGTATGGATGTGAGAGTTGGACTGGAAAGAAAGCCCAGCACCAAAAAAAAAAAGAAAGAAAAAAAAGAAAGCCGAGCACCGAAGAATTGATGCTTTTGAACTGTGGTGTTTAATAAGACTCTGGAGGGTCCCTAGGACAGCAAGGAGATCCAACCAATCCACCTTAAAGAAGATCAGTCCTGGGTGTTCATTGGAAGGACTGATGTTGAAGCTGAAACTCCAATACTTTGGCCACCTCGTGTGAAGAGCTGACTCATTGGAAAAGACCCTGATGCTGGGAAAGATTGAGGGCAGGAGGAGAAGGGGACAACAGAGGGTGAGATGGTTGGATGGCATCACTGAATCAATGGACATGAGTTTGGGTAAACTCTGGGAGTTGGTGATGGACCGGCAGGCCTGGCGTGTTGCAGTCCATGGGGTCACAAAGAGTCGGACACGACTGAGTGACTGAACTGAACTGAAAGTGAAACAGGCATTGAGAAGGCAAAATAGTAATGCATATCAAATACCAGAAAACTTCACATTATCTACCTTTCCCATTTGGGGTGAGTATCCTAAACAAAGTATACACATAAAAATGACTGTATAATGTTATTTGGAAAAGAAGGAAATTAGAAAAAACCTAATAGCTTAATAATTATTTTTATAAATATAGTCCTTCCCCCAAGATAAGGTCAGCTCAGAGTACTTTGGGGCCACACAATATGTGTTTATTTGAATGAATTAATAAAAAAGCTTTATTAAGCATTTAAGTAATTTTTGGGCTACTCACTAAAAAATACTGACTTGAACTTGTCCAATATAAATTAGGGTAATTTCCAGGCCCCTCATAGTATTATATAATAAAGGTCCCAATATTATGTCACAGATCTGTATTCATTAGATAAATTATCATCTCAAATTAAAGTGATAAGTTTCCTATTATTTTTTTCATTTAAATAATGGATTAAAGTTTTGGTATACCTAAAACTTTCTACTAGAATTGTCTAATAACTCTCCTGGAATTTCAAATGAAATTTTTTTCTATTAAGATAAACATTATTATATTTTAAATGTAAGAGTTCATACTAAAATATCACTTTATAGTTTACATAATTTGTAGTTATGGCATGCATCAATGTAAGCAAGCATATATGCTTACAATAGATTACCTTTATTAACCAGGATGGCATCTAAAAAATCTTGCAATATTATGTGCAAGGTAATGGTAAAAATCCTTCAAGCTAGGCTTCAACAGTATGTGAACTGAGAACTTCCAGATGTACAAGCTGGATTTATAAAAGGCAGAGGAACCAGAGATCAAATTGCCAATGTCCACTGGATCATAGAAAAAGCAAGAAAATTCCAGAAAAATCATCTACTGCTTCACTGACTACAGTAAAGCCTTTGACTGTGTGGATCACAACGAAGTATGGAAAATTCTTAAAGGGATGGGAATACCAAACCACCGTACCTGCCTCCTGAGAAACCTGCATGCAGGTCAAGAAGCAACAGTCAGAACCAGACATAGAACAATGGACTGGTTCCAAACCAGGAAAGGAGTACGTCAAGGCTGTATATTGTCACCCTGTTTACTTAACTTATGCAGACTGCATGAGTGCTCAGTCGCTTTAGTCTTGTCCAACTCTTTGTGACCCTATGGGCTGTAGCCTTTCAAGCACCTCTGTCCATGGGAGTCTCCAGGCAAGGATACTGGAGGGGGTTGCCATGCCCTCTTCAAGGGGATCTTTCCCACCTAGGAATCGAACCTTCATCTCTTCATTGCAGGCAGATTCTTTATGGCTGAGCCACTGAGGAAGCCCTATATGCACAGTACCCAATGTGAAATGTCAGGCTGGATGAATCACAAACTGGAATCAAGATTGCTGGGAGAAATATCATCAACCTTGGATATGCAGATACCATTCTAATGGCAGAAAGTGAAGAGGAATTAAAGAGTCATTTCCTCTTCCAGGGACTCTTCCCAAACCAGTGATCAAACCTACATCTCCTGTGTCTCCTGCATTGCAGGTGGATTCTTCACCCACTGGGTCACCTGGGATGTATCTATACAAAACTTTTTTTCTTCAGGTATTAGGCATTTGTATTTCTTCCTTTATTAAATATCTGTTCATGTTCCTAGATAACTATTTAAGATCTTCTTAAACACAGGAGTCATTTATTCTCTCCCTTTATCTCTTTGGAATCTTGTTTCTACACCACTGCTATCATAACATTTGTTATATTTTTCTGTCTAGGTTAATGCAATGGCTTTCTAATTGAAACTGAGCATAATAGCTAAGATTATAGGAGTGAAGTAGAACATATCAAGGTTTTAATCCCAGTTCATCATTTAATTATTAGTGAACTTGAAAATAGTATGTATCTAACAGGAACATTTATCCTTATTCAATAAGGATAAATTCCAGTTATTTCAAATGTTTAATAAAGGTTAAATGAGATGATAAATGTATTCTGCATGGTCAGACATATAGAAAACACAAGAAATTGGTACTGCAGTTACAGCAGTTGTATCGTAAGTGCATTTAAACTGGCTTGAACTGAACTATATATGTTTTGCAAATATAAAACACCTCTATCAGAAAGCACACAAACACAGGCGCAATAGTTAAAGGCAACAATGCTCATGGTTTCTGTTGCGGGAGTCAGACTGAGAGATCATGAGCCTGCTGCTCCCTCTTACTGCATACAGCATGACCCCTAAGTACAAAAGGAATTATTTCATCTGGTGCCCAAGCAAAACAGCAGCAATCTATTCCAACCCTAGGGGAAAAAAAAAACACATGCTGGACTGGACTTAACGAGAGAGTTGATCTCCAAAGTTATGCCCTCCTAAAGGAATTCTCAAGGACTTTTTGGACTCTATGTGAGTTTTACTTAATGTGCTGACTTTAAAATCTAAATATCAAGAATAAATATGACAATTATGTTGTGGTGGTAATGACAGCATAAGAAAAATCCTGCCTGGTATGGATGAAGATGAAGATGAGAAAAGGAAGAACTCAGCCTGCCTTGGAAGTAGTTCACTCCAATGTTTTCATCATTTTAACTATCAGTTATCTTTTTAGATGACAAAACTGAAGATTTATTCCTCAGATGTTTAAAACTATTCAAAGGTTCCTCATTCTTTATAGGATACAGTAAAAACTTCTATGCAAACCAAGCTTTCCATTCTCAAATCCTGTCCTACCTTACTTAGCTCAAATTCTACACTCAGCTACCAGCACACCTCCCTGCATTTGCTGCCGCAGACTAGGATTCCAAGCCCATGCTACCTGTACAGTCAACCACCTGTTCCTCTGTCTCCCACACCGGTCCTGCACTGTGTCACCAATCATATTGAATGCAACTGACAGGTTAACAGATTGTTAGTCGAGTACCAGGTGAGCACAGACCTGTGAGAACATGTCTAATCATGTTCTTTATGCAGAATCTAGCAAGGGCAGGTGGATGTGCAAAAAGTCTTCTTTTGGAAGTGATGAATACATTTATGGCATAGATTGCAGTGATGGTTTCACACGTGTACACGTGCACAGGTGCTAAGTCACTTCAGTTGTGTTTGACTCTTTGTGACCCAATGGACTGCAGCCTGCCAGGCTCCTCTGTCCATGGGACTCTCCAGGCAATGGTACTGGAGTGGGTTGTCATACCCTTCTCCAGGAGATCTTCCCAACCCAGGGGTCGAACTAATGTCTCTTACATCACCTGCACTCAGGTGGGTTCTTTGTCTCTAGTGCCACCTGGGAAGCCCCTTATAAGTGTATACTTATCTTCAAAGCTCTTGAAGTTACACACATTAAGTATGTACAGCTTTTTGTATGTCAATTATGCCTCAATAAAGTGAGTTTTTTAAAGCATTTGTTAAAATAAATGAATGTGAGGGATGAGAGAGGGAGTGGAAGAGATCAAAGAAAAATTATCCTATAGAGAGAAGGCTAATAGTACTCCCAGGTTCTCACTGCCAACCATAGAAAATTATTTTAATATTCATGGGATTATTACTGAAGCCCCTCAGAGAACCGAATGGTTTTTTAATATTAACTCTTTTAATATCCACAATAACTCCAGAAGTTCTAAAAAATGGGGAGACTGGTTTAAGTAACTTGCCTAGAGACCTCCAGAGTAGACAGTATGTGAGATGGGGCTAATGTAGGTCTGCTTGTGCTCTTAGCCCTGAAGTAGACACTACTTCCCATGCTATCCCATTAAATTCTGACTTTGGAAAAGAGCATATAGTCAACATTAAGTCCTGAAAGAAAAGACAAGTGGTATGGTTTTGCAGCACCAGGTGAACAAGGAATGGTCCTTATGACAGGCTTTCCTCAATTTCCACGGGAATAAAGTGGGGATAACAACACATTCCTAGCTTTCCTGGATCAACCTGGTGGCTTATCATTTGTGACTCAGCTTATATGAGATCTCCCCTAATTTCTTGATAACTCAACATAAAATTTTGCCCTAAAATCCCCTAACACATTACATTTTGTCTTCACATACTCATCACTATTCAAAATTACACTGTTCATTTATTTTTTTTAACTGTGTATTATCTGTCTCCCTCTCTATTACATAAGTTCACCAACGAACCTGACCATTGTGTTCCATGCCCTGTCCTCCACACCTGCAACATTGCCCAGCACAGAGTAAACGTTCAATAAATATGTGATAAATGAATGATAACAGTAACACAGCCAAAGAAGCAATGTCTCAGTGGACAGTAGGGGGGTCCTGAACAAGGTGAAGCAGGTGGGTGGGGTAAGCACAACAGAGCAAAAGGAGGCCAGATAAGCAAACAGGTTTTATGTCTCCACCAATGTCCACAGAAGAAAGTGCATTAACTCGGAACAGAAATATACTAACCAGGTGACAACTGTGCCTTAGAATGGAATGGTATTTGTCCTTCAGGCTGTCCTTCCTCAGTGCTCCACCCCCACCCACTCTGGGCTCCAAAATCACCAAGCAACATCCTGATCATGATTTTACGACTATAAACACAGATACAAGGGCAAGAATCTGCAAACTAAGAAATACAAACATCTAGTTGACCTGGCAGCTACTTTTTTTTTTTTAACCTTTAGGCATTTACAAAAATATATATTTCTTATGACCTTGATTATTAAGGGAATTATCTTTCAAAGTTACCCCTCTTTGGGCACATTGAAAATTGTATCTGTGAGACTTTAGGGTGATACCCCAATGTTCTGTTCCTCATGAAGGTAACAATGTAGGAAGTAAGTTGGCTTTGCCCGTATCTTTGTACTCAATACGCGATAGTCAACATTAGCTGTTTTTGCAACTCAAATTCTGTGACCCTGGACAGGCTGCTTAAATCTTACGGGCCTCAGATTCTTCTGACTGATCCAATCTTTAAATTATGTGAAAATAAACATCTAGCAATGTATAATAGGGATCTAAAAATTCTAAAAGATTTCATCTGCTTGCCTTATGGAAATACATCTTGCCTCGTAATTCATGAATCTGGGGTCAGGGCCAGGAAATTGGCAAAAATTTAAAAACAACACAGGAATTAAGCAGACAGGGAAGAAGGAAAGAACTACTTACAGGGGAAGTCGGTAACTCAACACCTTTATTACAAAAGAATAATGCAGCCCCCATAGATTAGGGTTATCTGTAAAACCATGGAAGTTTCTTCAGATAAGGTATCCCTAGATACTCCCGTACAACTCCATCAAGTCATCACTGGGCTTTAAGTGGCGACAACTGTACGAGAAAGGCATGAGTACATTACACAGAGCTGTTCCAAGGATCTGCTTCTGCCTACGGAGACCCATGCACTGCCAATGTAGAGAAAGTTTGCCTTTTTATTTTACAGAAGCATAGAAGCAGTTATAAAAACAGAAGAAATATCTCAGAAGAAACTGATGATAATCAAATATATGGCACACTCACAGGAAGAAAAATCCTGCCAAACACAACCACCTTTGAGTTTACATCTCACCCAAAATGTGCACATTTTATAGGCATCACACCCTGTAGCTCTATATCTAACACAGCAATGCAAAACTGTACTGAGCACAATGTTAACAACTCATTCTAAGCACTTCTTGAAACCATGGCAATATGGAATTGTGGGAGAGGGCAAAAGAAGGGCAATTTTCAGTACATCTATTTTAAAAAGTCACATTTTTATGCAAATGGCTTCAATATTACCAGGAACATGACAACAAAGCAGCACCAGCGATGACAGCATGAGCAGGTTCTTCTTCCCTTCAAATCCCTAGGGCTCCATTGTCTGTCCAAGGGCCAAATGGACCATCATGGCCAAGACCAGTTAACAGCAAAAATGGATTATACATCAGTATCTCAAAACCAAAAGACAGAGTCAATTTAGAAGTGAGACTGAATGTGGTAATAAGAAAAATGTAAGAATTTAACTGATGTTTATGAGCTCTTTGGTCTACTTGTTGAAATAGTTGTGAGGCAGCCTCCCAGCATAAAGTGTCAAAGAGGCAGAAAGACTTGACTGTACTGCACTAGTGGTGGACTGAGATGCTGTCTACTCAGGTTGCTATGGATCTGAATCACTCCAGGTACTTTATTCAGTTTCCAATGTTTTATCTATATAATAATACCTTTATAAGAAATAACTCTGAATAAGGGTTGTTTTGCATATTTACAGGACATTTATATTTATATTTCATATTTATACATTTATAATACATATTTACATCTATATTTACAGGATAAAGGACAGAAATGGTATGTACCTAACAGAAGCAGAAGATATTAAGAGGCGGCAAGAATACACAAAAGAACTGTACAAAAAAGATCTTCACGACCCAGATAATCACGATGGTATGATCACTCACCTAGAGACAGACATCCTAGAATGTGAAGTCAAGTGGGCCTTGGAAAGCATCACTACCAACAAACATAGTGGAGGTGATGGAATTCCAGCTGAATGATTTGAAATCCTGAAAGATGATGCTGTGAAAGAACTGCACTCAATATGCCAGCAAATTTGGAAAACTCAGCAGCGGCCACAGGACTGGAAAAGATCAGTTTTCATTCCAATCCCAAAGAAAGGCAATGCCCAAGAATGCTCAAACTATTGCACAACTGCACTCATCTCACATGCTAGTGAAGTAATGCTCAAATTTCTCCAAGTCAGGCTTCAGCAATACGTGAACCATGAACTTCCAGACGTTCAAACTGGTTTCAGAAAAGGCAGAGGAACCAGAGATCAAATTGCCAACATCTGCTGGATCATCGAAAAAGCAAGAGAGTTCCAGAAAAACATCTATTTCTGCTTTATTGACTATGCCAAAGCCTTTGACTGTGTGGATCACAATAAACTGTGGAAAATTCTGAAAGAGATGGGAATACCAGGTGGTCACCTGACCTGCCTCTTGAGAAACCTGTATGCAGGTCAGGAAGCAGCAGTTGGAACTGGACATGGAACAACAGACTGGTTCCAAGTAGGAAAAGGAGTACACCAAGGCTGTATATTGTCACCCTGCTTATTTAACTTATATGCAGAGTACATCATGAGAAATGTTGGGCTGGATGAAGCACAAGCTGGAATCAAGACTGCCGGGAGAAATATCAATAACCTCAGAAATGGAGATGACACCACCCTTATGGGAGAAAGTGAAAAGGAACTAAAAAGCCTCTTGAAAAAAGTGAAAGAGGAGAGTGAAAAAGTTGGCTTACAGCTCAACATTCAGAAAACTAAGATCATGGCATCTGGTCCCATCACTTCATGGCAGATAGATGGGGAAACAGTGGAAACAATGTCAGACTATTTGGGGGGGCTCCAAAATCACTGCAGATGGTGACTGCAGCCATTAAATTAAGACGCTTACTCCTTGGAAGGAAAGTTATGACCAACCGAGACAGCATATTAAAAAGCAGACATTACTTTCCCAACAATGGTCCGTCTAGTCAAGGCTATGGTTTTTCCAGTGGTCATGTATGGATGTGAGAGTTGGACTGTGAAGAAAAATGAGTGCTGAAAAATTGAGGCTTTTGAATTGTGGTGTTGGAGAAGACTCGTGAGGGTCCCTTGGACTGCAAGGAGATCCAATCAGTCCATTCTAAAGTAGATCAGTCCTGGGTGTTCACTGGAAGAACTGATGTTGAAGCTGAAACTCCAATACTTTGGCCACCTGATGCAAAGAGTTGACTCATTGGAAAAGACCCTGATGCTGGGAAGGATTGGGGGCAGAAGGAGAAGGGGACGACAGAGGATGAGATGGCTGGATGGCATCACTAACTCAATGGACATGAGTTTGGGTAAACTCCGGGAGTTGGTGATGGACAGGGAGGCCTGGCATGCTGCAATTCATGGGGTCGCAAAGAGTCGGACACAACTGAGTGACTGAACTGAACTGAACTGAATGTTAAATCTTCCATTTAGTAAAATCTTAAGTTGTATTGAAGGAGACTGAAAAGCCTCATGCCATTGAGAAGTTGGAAGAAAGGTCAGAAAGCACTGAATCTAGCACCTCCCTCCACCTTCAGAGACAAGGAGAGTGAGAACCAGGAAGCAATGCTTCACAGCTGACCTGAATTTTTCAACTTGTTTCCACAAGACTGTGGACATGGTGGTAGGTGTCACCACCGACAATGTTTGTGAATGGAAGTGAACATCTCACCACGAGCAATACCAGATCCAAAAGCCACATTCCCTTAAGGGAACTACACATCATGGGACTGTGCACTCCTGTCCCCCAGGCACCCTACTAGGAATCACAAGTGTCAGGGACTATCCCACTGCCCACTCCTCTTCACCAATTTTAGAAAGTATAACCCTGGGCTTCTTGTCAGTGGCTGATGGACCAAAGTTTTTCAACAGTTTTTGAATACCCTGTGGCTTTATTGTTTATTACTCAGAAAAATTTAGCCAAGAAACATATTAATAAACATGTTTATAAGTGAAAACAAATAAATGCCTGCCAATACCTATAAATGCTGGGATACATTCTGCATAAATACCCCTTAAAAAAAAAAACACAATCTTACAACTTTAACTCAGTAACAATCATAATAGTAAGGAAATTCAAGAATACTTAGGGAACTTGAGAAGTGTACTGATTTGTCCAGTTCACTTCCACTGCTTGAACAATCACATCCCAGGCATGCAGAATACTTTAGTACTTCATACCCATTCACTCACAGGCCTTTTCAGGTTTCTAAGATACAAGGTAATTAAGGTAACACAAACAGCCTAAATGCACATGCTTTTAAATTATCTCATTTCCTCTCAAAACTTATATTGCTTATGAACAACTATTTTCATGAGTGAAAATTTCATCCAAATAATACAACAGTCACTTACAATTTTTTACAGATGCTGCTAAGGAAATTTTCAGGCAGATACATGTCTATTGTTAGTGAAAAAGATGCTTTATAGAGGTAGTATGTACCTGATCTGATTTTGCATATTAAAAAACTCGAGAATAATAAGAATAATACAATGTAAATAGCCCAGTAAGCACAAAAGAAGGTAAGAATTTTAACTACAATAAGTCAACAACAATAAATACCAAGAACCCATAATTAGCAGTCAGGCTTGAAAACCTGAAGTAAGAACATGAGTCCTTGACCAGTACAAGGTTATCTAATTTTATTCTACAATCAGAAAAAGAAAATCAAAGTAAGGCCTGTTAGCAATGACCTGTTCTAGCTCTCTGGGCAGCCACTGACCCACTGACATGAACGTCCAAGATGACAGCAGAACAGCACAATTACAGGAACTAAAGCTGCATTAGCAAATCCTCTCTTTGCAACCCCTTCCCATATCAAATAAAAATGGCAGACCCAGCTAGACGCACATATCCCTGGCACTATGGTTTAAATGACAGGAAAACTTACACAAAAGAAGTATCCAGAGTATAGACAGCACTCTTTTGTTTTTCACTTTTATGTTTTAGGGCACAGTTTTGGGGAAGGGTATATACAATGCTGCCTTACAAAGGATATAGAAGTCCCTTGTTTGAGCTACCAACCTCTTAGCCACACAGAAAAATGTCAGTCATCCATTTGTTAGCACCAAAATCTCCTTCTACTGCTTACAATATGCACCACACATTTTAAGGGGCTGTTCAAACAGAAAAACAAAGGAAGCCCTTGAAATAGAAGCGGATCTTCCAAGCTTTGCCCTTTCTTTTATCACTATGCCTATATGCCTGCTGGTAAAGCACTGTCACATTGTTTCCACATGCTCAAGCCCTTGAAACTTGTGCAAAAGCATTGCAAAATTAACTGCATAAACATCACATTACAAAACATGAGCTAGTAATGTTAAGCCAGTCACATGGGCCAGAATAATGATGAATAAAATCATAACCTACAAATGTCCCTGACCTGAGACATTTTCGTATTTGAAGAAGACATTGAACACGTTGTGGCCATGGGTGTATTTCAAGAAGAGTATTGGTACAATTCGCTCTGAGAAAACATTTAAAATTACTGTCTTTTTGCCACTTTCAGAAGTCATAATACAATTTTGACTAAATTTTTAAAGATTAAAAAATAATTATTTCATTTTTTCAACATCAACATGTAACTGTACAGGTATAACTGGGCTGCTTAAAATCAATACAACAGAAGTGTGTAATGCTGGAGGCTCCTTCCAGAAGAGCTTACAGCTCCCTTTCCTGGAACCACATGGAGATAATGCCCCACACCAAACGTAGTACAAACGGGATACACAGTACTAGAATTACTTACCTTATAAAAGCAGAATTTATTCCTCTTGGTTAGTAGTCACAAATGGTTAAGAAGTAAAACTCCCTTCATCTGTTCTTCTAGTGAGCCAAATCTAGCTCCCATTAACCCAGTCCATTGCAGATAATTCCACACTGCACACGCTCCCAGTTCCCACCCCAGCAAGGATAATCACATTCCGACGGGGAGTGAACAGATGGTGGATTCCATGGTAACCAGCCCTCCTAAGGCGATTGGTAGAATTGTGTGACTACTGCTTATTGGGTAACAATCGCTGTCTTTGTGCTCCAGCCATGCAAATCCTAACGGAAGGAACATATAGCCACTCACATGTGCAGGGGCTTGCCTAGCAGGTGTTTGGCTATTTAAACAAGGCAATGCAGGCCAATTAAAAGCTGTCCTGCAAATCTACCCTTGGAGGTACAAAGCGCTAACATGCCAGATAGTGTCCACTGCTCATTCACAGAAAAAGGTCACATGAGGCTTAACTTAACAAACAGAAAATAAAACTTGAAAGTAAACTTGAAAATTCAAGATAACGCATTCCAGAAATCTAAGCTGTATCAGCAAGTCCTTTCTGTTGATTTACAATCCACATCAGAAGTGAAATTGGTTTTGTATTTAGACTTTTTAAAATAAAATTTTCAAATTTGTAAAACTTAGCTTGAAAATAAGTTTTCAAAATCAACTGTCCTATAAATATACACATATTAATTTTTTAAACATATGAATTCATTTTTACTGTTTTTGTTTTCTGGGGGGAGAGGGAGAGGCTACTGAACTTAACATTCTCATTAGGACCTTATCCAGTTATATGACTGAAATCTCTTGGTTATGTACTCTCTATGGGCTTTAATTTGTTTCTGCATCCATGAAAGTTCAATGCCAATTCAGCAGGAAAAGAGCTTTCCCTGAATTCATGGTATTCAAGGAATCAGAGAATATGTCCTTGGAAGAGCAAAATGACTGAAAACCAAATATATACCACATTAAAACCAACTACTGGAGATAATGTATAAATGTAAAACAGACAAATTCTGGGCACTCAAAATAAATCCAACAGAAATAAATTTTTCAAAGGCAAGGAAAAGAAATAATTAGAATAGGCCTAAAGCAAAAACTAAACAACAACTGTAAGCTGTGACTAGATTTTTACATCTTAATTACCTCCTTACTTTACAGTTAGCCACTATCTTAAATTCAGGACCTCTTTTCTTGGAATGAACAGAAGTGAGACACAAATGTTGAAAGGAAAAAGACAAAATTATTATTTGCAGATTGTATTGCTGGGGGAAAAATAAAAGAGATTATTTATATCACCCGAAATTTAATGATGTGGCTAAATATATTAAAGTAATTCCTTTATAAGGCAAAAACATCAGAACATTAATAAACTGAAATTTACTAACAACATCAACAAATAGTGTATTGGGTTGGCCAACAAGTTTATTCTGGTTTTTCTGTGACATCTTACAATACTTTGGAATAATACTATCAAGAACTGTGTATCAACTATTTGGGGGACAAAGAATGAACTATCAGAAGAAATATTAATTAAAGAAAACTAAATGGAGAAAAATAATGCATTGCTGAATACAAAGATCCATTTTAAAGATGCCAATTCTTTTCAAATTACCAGTCTTTTAGTAAATTTATATATAAATATATATGTAATACATATACATATTCTTCTAATAAAATGTCCAGCATACTTTACAAAATAAATTTAACAAAGTGACCCTAAAGTTTATCTGGATTTTTAGAAAATGAAAACACCAATGAAATTCTATGAGAGGAGTAGGAATGGGTAAAATAACTGTACCAAGTTTTTAAAATACAATAAATATATAGCTATCTCCCAAATTTGTAATTCCAGGATAAACCTCTTTTTCCAAGAATTGCAGACTTCTACATCTAACTATCTGTTGAACATCTCTGCCTGAATGTTTAATAAAAATCTCGAACATAACATCCCAAAACTTAACTCCTGATTTCTCCCCCAAATCGGCTCCTCCTGCATCCTTCCTTGTTTTTAGAAACAGCAACTCCACTCTTCCAGTCACTAAAGCTGAATGCCTGAGAACCCATCTTTGACTTTTCTCTTTCTTTGACATCTTCACATCCAACCTGACAGCTCATGATGTGGGCTATTTCTTCCAATATGGCCACTTCTTACCACCTCCACCACTTCCACCTCATCGAAGCCATACCATCTCTCACCTAGATTCCTTAATAATTTCCTAATTAAACTCTTTACTTCCACTTTGACTTGTACAGGATATAAAACCTAAGCAGATAATGCAAATTCTCTTCTCAAAACTTTCCCTTGCACTGAGGATAAATGTTGCATTCTGTATAAAGATTTAAAAGCCCTTAATAACCTGCACCTCACGCCATCACCATCACTTGATTCCTCTCCCACAACCCTCTCTTGTCTTCCATGAGGCTCTCTAAACAGAATCTCACATTCTGTCCTCTTCTCAGCACTTTTTCAGTAACTTGGACAGTGACAATGTTTACCACAGGCCAGAGTTCTCTTCACGTATCTCCACTTACAAACCGAGAGCCCCTCAAAGCTAGGGACTTTTCCACTCTGAGTTCTGTGCTGCTGCCGCCAAGCAAAGGTCCTTATACATAGTATTTATTGAATCTGCTGAATGAATAACAGCTTGCTGAAAAATTTTTTATTCTACAGCAAATTTTGAGGAAACAAGAATCTAATAATAGATGAATGGTTACGCAAATTGGAATATACTCACCTAGATAGAATATCATGCAGTTATTAAAAATATGGTCACAAGGACTATGGGGCATAAGGGAAATGTCAACTGGTATACTAATAATGATATTCTATTTGCTGAGTCCCTAGTCTGTGCTAGGAACTATAATTAGCATTTATAAATATTTTATTTGAATCTCACAGGGATTATGAAGTAGGTATTACTATCATCATTTTTTAGTTATGGAAACTGAGACTCAGAAACTAAGTTCTTTGCTCTATATCTCATTGCTGAGACTAGAATCTCAAGTGAGACCAAAGCTTCGGTTTGATCATTATACCACACTACCTCCTGGAAGTACAGGGGAAAAAAATACATAACTGAGTATTTGCCATGAACAATGGCAATAAAAAATGAAAGATTCTTAGAAACCAAAGCCTAAGCCTACCTATCTCAAAATTATAAGAGCAGTTGTGAAGAAGAGATTTTACTGATATTTTCCTTTCTCTATTTTCCAAAAATCTTAATGTCATAAATGATAATTTTCTAAAAGTAATATTTATTCTTCCGACACATATTTTTCAAAGTTTACCCCACTATATTCTTGGGTGGATCAACTATTAAGACAATAGGAAAAAAAAAAAAACCAAAAATGAATCTGGCTCACCACTTCTAGGAAACTGATTCTGAGGGAATCACTCAGAAAGAAAGAAAGAAAGAAAGAAAAAGAGAGAGAGAGAGATCTAAGAAAAGCAAGTAAGCAGTAGTGTCCTTTTCAGCTCCAAGTTCACCTCTGGCTGTTCTGACATTGTCTCCACAATAGCACCTTAAGCCACACTGCTCAGAGTCTAATAATAGGGTCCTCATACTTAAGCTGTAGGGCACGTGACAGAGAGTCAATAATCCCCATAAAGGTTCTCAAGATATAAAGTTGTTGGGAGCAGAGAAGCCTGATATCTTCTTCAAATACTGGGCAGTTGGCAATGTTGCCTACAAGCTGTTACAGTAGTTACTGTGTCAGCTAAGCAGTGATCAAATAACCCTGGGAGTACTATTCTATCTCCCTTCACTGCTGAATCTGCACACAGACACATATTTTTGTAAGGAAGTTTTCAAGTCCTTAGCTTTTGTAAAGCTCAATAATAGAACCGCTGTTTAGAAATTAAGAAACCTGGACGCTAGTCCCTGCTTAGCCACTGGTATGACATGGCAAGCCACTGCCCTCTCTGGCCCTGGGTATTCCAATTGCAGAATGAGAGAGCTGAGTTAGATCATCTTCAAAGAGACCATTCTAAAATAATGAGAATGAATGGTGGAAGGAGGGTTCCTCCTCATTCTTACTAATTTCAGTGGAAAAGGAGAAAAAAGCACTAAAAGGGCAAGAACAAATGCTTATTTTCCAGAATGAAATGGCATAGTAAAAGTTTCTGGGTTCAACCCTTGGGTGTGGTAAGACTGAAAGCTCTGAGCAGCGGGTATTACCAAAGTACCAGGTGAGATGGCAACTGTACCCGTACAAAGATGCCCCATGTAGGTACCCTGCCACCAGTTCTGCTCTCGCCACACTTTCTTCTCCTTGCTGAAACTGCTTTTTGACAAGTAGCTTATATTATATGGTGACTGGATATTGTTAGTGTTTTGTCTGTGAATATTAAACAGACTCAAATTATTCCCAGTGTGTTCACAAGTTAGTTTCATTGTGTTACAAACTCAAATTATTGTCTAAAAATATAGAATTTTGTATTTTTGCTTAACATTCTATGTAAAATTTTATTTAACTGTTTTTCTCTTTTGCAACAAGTTCTTTAAAGATTTAGAGCAAAAATACACATTTGTAAGGTACAAAGTACCTCACAAGCCAAAAAAAAGAACACTGAAATAAAAGGAACTTCTCTGTCCAGTTTGTAAGGTCTTATAACAATGATGGAGTAAGAAATTCTCTGGTGGTTCAATGGTTAGGACTCAACACTTTCACTGCTATAGTCCAGGTTCATTCCCTGGTGGGGAACTAATAGCTATTAGCTGCACTGCATGGCCAAAACCAAAACAAAACAGGACTCCCCTGGTGGTCCAGTAGCTAAGAATCCACCTACCAATGCTGGGGACATGGGTTCAATCCCTGCTCCAGGAAGATTCCACGTGCCTTGGGGGGACTAAGCCTGTGTGCCACAACTACTGAGCCCGTGCACCCTAGAGCCTGTGCTCTGCAATAAGAAGCCACTGCAAAGAGAAGCCCAGGCACTGCAGCTAGAGAGTAGTCCCCACTCGCCACAAGAGAAAGTCTGCACGCAGCAACGAAGACCCAGCACAGTCAGAAACAAATAAACACAAACTTTTTTAAAGCAAGACTGTCTTTAAAAACAACAACAAAGGAAAAACAATGATGGAGAAATAATCTAGCCTGATTTGATGAAAGCATTTTCTTTTAATTGCCCATCATTCCTTTGATATGGTTAGCATAGCAGCAGTACTGTACTTTCTAGGACCTGTCCAGCTACCATACTGCAAAGAACAAAGTGTTGAGGGTAAGTCTACATTAGGGACTTTCAGAGTGCCAGCCCTTTTTTCATCAAACTCCAACCATCAGGACTCTAATCCAATTCTACCAATGCCCCAGGGATATTTTTTATTAAAATTAAAAGGATATTATATCTCAGCCAAATGAGAATAATGGGATCCAATTCTTCACATCATTAGATTACTGCTATCTTCTTTAGGGTAAAATTCCCTGTCTTTTCATATATTTAATATTGATTCTAAAACAGAGGTGGGAGGAAAGTATACAAATATCTGGGTCCTAGTCTGTTACCTTCCACATTCATCCTTACCCACATTCTTTCAGTAAGTGATGCATCTAAATTGGAATCTAGGTGTTTTAATTATTTTATCTTTCTTTGTCTAAGAAACTTTCTGAAATATATGCAAGGGAAGACTCTCTATGCTGAGTATATATATATAAAATATGTTTAGTCACTGAATCATGTCCAACCCTTTTGCAACCTTATGGATCGTAGCCCACCAGGCTCCTCCATCCATGGGATTTTCCAGATGTGAATACCGGAATGGTTTGCCATTTCCTTCTCCGGGAACATAATATATATGCTAAATATTAATATTAATTATATTAGGGACTATATTTTTTCAAATATGTGTGACAAGTGGGAAAAGGATTAAGAACAAGGAATATTCTATAAACAAGACTTATTGAGCATCTACAATTTGCAAAAGTTCTAACCTAAACTCTGAACACACAAAAAAAGGAGACACTGATTTCCTTCTCTTGATGAGTTTTTAATATGTTCAAAAAACAAAGACTTTCACCTCTTCGGGAGATGAGGGTTAGAAAGGCACTTACAACTGGGATAGATGTCTAGCACTTGCTGTTCAGTCACTCCATTGACTGTCACTGAGCTCATAAAATCAATTCTTTCTAACCTAGCTACTTTTTTTTACCCTAAATCCAAACCGCAGAAAGAGAAAAGTAGCCTACTTTTGTGGGCAAGGACTAAAGTGTATCCAATTGTGAACATCTGCAGGCTGTGTGAGTGGCAGAGGTATTGTATGTGGGATGAGTGGTGTGTGTGTGTGATATAGGAGTGTGCACAGATGGGTGAGAAAGGTGTGTGGGCAGGGGGGAAGTAAAAGGGTATTTGGGAAAGCTTCTTAATCTGATCTATAAATTATACCTAAAAACTTGGATTTTTTTCTGGGGTAACCAGAGGATAACCACTTGAATAAGGGGCAAATCAAGGTTAGTTAATGCTGTAAACACAGATTCGCAATCTGAGCAAGGCAGGGTGTACTTACAAATATTCTTGCTCTACAAGTTATCAGTGGAACGACTTCTCAGCTACAACCTCTGAGCTTTGAGGCTTTCATCTAAGAAACAGGCATAATATTTGGTACCCCCCTCTCAAGAAGATCAATGAGATCACAAAGGTGAACCCTCTTGGAATACATAGAAAATTATATAATTGTAAGAAGTTTTAAACATGTTTAAAAGGGCAGGGAGGGAGGGAGACACAACTGTCTGCTCTGAGCCAAGAATAGCAAAGGATGACTTCCTGTCATGAGAAGAAAAAAAAAAAACAAACACTGAAGTCTCTTCCAAAAAACGAAAACCCTCAAAACCCAAAATAAAACAAAAAGCTCTTGGTTCCATCCATATTCTTCTCAAGCTGTCTAATCTCATCCTTTTTCTTATTTACACTTCTCAAAAATTGGGAAGCCCAGGTCACTGCCTCCATTTCCTCACCTTCCCGTTAGCCCACCTGTCTGACTAACACAGACCTGATCCTGCTTCCACAAAGGCCAGTGGGCCACTACAATCAGCAGCCTACCCCTCCTACACCATACTTCTCTGGGAGCATCTGACAGTGGTGACCGCATTTTCAATTTTTACATTCTTTCCTCCTGGACGCCTTCACAACTAACTCTCCTGCTTCTTTAGGACTCTCTCCAGTAAACGCCTTTCTTCTTTGCTTTAATCAGCAACTCTTCTCCCTCCTCTATCACATCCAATCAATCAGGGCTGTCCAATAAATACTTACTGAATAAACATTCATAAAACACATCACCAGTAAATATGTTTAGATATTATACAGCAATTAGTTGGCAAAACATGAAGTTGCTAGTTCAAACACGGAACCCCAGGGAATGAATAGAAGGCTTTTGATCTTTATAAAAAGAAAACAAGCCAAATAATACCTTACTGAGCATACAGTTGGAAGAGAGTAAAAGTAAAGGCCTTGTTACCTTCCCTCATAAGCTGAAAGTTGTATAGGAATTTAAATACTTTCATGCCAAGTTCTTCAAGTCCCTTGCACTTGCAGTTCCCTCTGCTCCGTATGTTTTATCCAATTTTCCTCGTGCTTCCACAACACACTTCATGCAAATCTGCACTTTGATGCCACTTTCTCAGGTGGGCCTTTCTTTCCTCACAATCCCATTTTTGTCGCTTTCTATTAGTCCTAGCACCTTGGTCTTTGGTATTTAATAGCACTTATCACTGTGCAACATTATATTAAACATTTCTTTCTCACTTTTTTTATTTTTGGCTCTTAACCTATTTTTTAATGGACAAAAGTCTCAATTGGGAACTTCACGAAAGGTCTCCAATAAGCATATAAAAATTATTAATCAGAGACATGCAAATTAAAATCACAAAATAATACCGCTAGATACCTGCCACATGGCTAAAATTGTTTTAGATAAAGTACTGGCTAGGAAGGGGAACTAGAATATTCACACACTAAAACCACTATGGAAAACCTTTAGGCAACATCTCCTAAAGCTGAACATATGCACTTGCAATAATTCCACTAAATGATGTACAATGATGTGCATAGAAACTTTCATCATAGTAGTTGATGTCCATTAACAGCAAAATGGAAATAAAATATTATTCACAATAAAAAAAAACCTATTGCTACAATATGCAATGGATAGGTCACAAGCTTTGGAAGCATAATCTTGGATTTGAATTCCAGGTAATACTATAATGCTGCTATAACACTGAATATGTTGATAAGGGTTATAACCTTACTGAGTCTGCTTTCTCCACTGGAAAATTAAGATCGTATCACCATTCTTACAAGCTTATTCTGAGCATAAGAAATAATGTGCATACAATACAAAGTACTGTGTCTAATAGGTATTCAATAAACAGTAAGTCTAGGATTCAGGAGATACAATTATACCACTCAGGATCAATTACCAATCCTTCTTATACATAAACTTTCTTCCGGTAAAATAAAGATGATGTTTCCCCTGACCTGCCAAACAAATCTGTAGCACTGCTGTTACCAACTCAGTCATCATGAAAACTATACAAGGATCAGATTACAGCATTTTATTATTCAGCTACTTTACGGACCAATTGCAGCTGTTGGCCCTAATGCCACAGGATCAAATGAGTTGGGAAGATGAAAACAAATGGGTAGGAGAAGTGCCAAGAAGTATATAAACAGCTGGACAGGAGTCCAGTTGGTTCAGTTACAAAGCTGATTTTGAGGATGCTGTGAACGCTGTATGCACACTCTGAAGAAGCATATGCAGGTTGGGATGGCTAAAAAAAAAAAAAAAAAAATGCAGGCAAAAAAAAAAAACAACCCCTTGAACTACTGTGGCTTTCCGCCTAGTTCTGAGTCTCCTTTGGTCTTCTAGATAAATCTATTCATACTTTCCATTAGAGAATAAAAACTACAAGTCTGAAAATAAATCCTATTTTGACTTCTTTTTAATATAAAATATATGTATCTATATTTGCCTGGTGGCTCAGAGGGTAAAGCATCTGCACATATATATGTATCTATATATATAAAACCTGGTATTTAATAGCAAAAAAATCCTAAATTTTAAAGTTACAATAAAAATTAGGAGAAATGACTATTTCTAAGTGTAATAGATGTTCACTAAAATTTTACTCATTTATGAAGAAAAGTCGGGTATTTTATGCATGTTAAGTAGCCTTCAGTCATGTCCGACTCTGTGAGATCCTATGGACTGCAGCCTGCCAGGCTCCTCTGTCCATGGGATTCTCCGGGTAAGAATACTGGAGTGGATTGCTATGCCCTCCTCCAGGGCATCTTTCTGACCCAGGGACTGAACCCACATCTCTTACTCTCCTGCACGGCCAGGCAGGTTCTTTACCACTAGTGTCACCTGGGAAGCCCTGTGTTAACTTATATTACCATCTAAACTAGCAAGATGGATGCAGAAGCAGTATAAAGAAAAAATAAACCCCCTATAATCTGGAAATCAAATATTCCAATCCAAAACAATTACTTGAAGAAAAACACTCCAAACTTTCATATTTTGATTGTATATTCATATTACTCTTGTTATTTATATTCTATTAAAATTTATCATCATGCCTATAAAGTTTTAAGTAGAAGACACATTAAAGAACATTACGTTACTCTGTTACTTTAAGTTACTCTAAATTCAGTTCTATTCATTCCACAAGGTAGGTCAGTACTCCATGCTGGTGCAAGTCTGTGACATAGGGGCCTCTACACAATGGGAATGAAAAACAACAAGCTTTTTCTTTCTCTGTGGCTGAATTATTGGGAGAAGCTCAGGCCAGGCCATTTCTAAGCTAGTGAAACAAGGAAAAACCAAAGGCTTTGGCTGAAGTCTTATAAATCCGTGTTTTTCCTGGCACTAGTATTTTCATAGCCCAAGTGTTCTATGCATAGATTTAGTTTTCCATGCACATGAAGCTTGTGGCATAAAAGAACCTGCTTTGGTTAAGGAAGTTCTCTTTCAGTGTTCACCAATGATCATCTATTTGCAAATATTCTATAAATCCCAGTCCACGAAGAAAGCAATGTCATCCACATTTGAAAAATAGCTAGCACACAGGCTGCCTGACGCACAGAAGTAAAAGTTTTTTAAATGTGTGATTCATAAGTTTAAACAAACATGGAATCCAACACATTTGCTTAAAATCCTAATTCAATGCTTGTCCTTAAGTTCTAAGTGGTCTAAGGACCACTGGTGGTCCAGTGGTTAAGAATCTGTCTGCCAATGCAGAGCACTCAGGTTTGATCCCTCATCTGGGAAGATCCCACATGCAGCAGGGCAACTAAGCCCAAGCACCACAACTACTGAAGCCCATGTACCTAGAGCCTGTGCTCTGCAACAATTGAAACCACCGTAACAAGAAGCCTGTTTAACGCAACTAAGGAGTAGACTCCACTCGCCACAACTAGAGAAAGTCCATGACATGCACAGCAACAAAGATCTAGCACAGCCAAAAATAATACATTAAAAAACCAAATACTAAAAAAAAAAAAAAAAACCAAATAAATTAATTAAAAAACAACTCTAAGGTACAGCATTATTAATGTCTTAAATCAGGAATACAAATACAATGGGAGGGGACTTCCTCAGTGGTCCAACGATAAAGAATTCACCTTCCAATGCAAGGCACACAGCTTTGATCCCGATGGGGAAACTAAGATCCCACATGCCCGGGGAAAACTATGCCCATGAACCGCTACTAGAGAAGGCTGAACACCACAACGAAGACCCAAGACAGAGATAAATAAATAAATAAAATTAAGAAAAAACAAATACAATGGGATTTTTCCCCCAAGTCATCTTGCAAAGATAGTCTTTAAAAAATGGTAATGTTCTCTGATTTATAGTCCAAAATCTCTAAAGATGTTAAATATCCAACAATAGAGTACATGCTAACTAAAGTACTCCTTTTTAACAGAATATCATACAGCTGTTGAATTTTTACTAAGAAGTTTTGTAATGTGAAATATTTAATGTTACTTGGAAAGGGGAAAGAATGATTTTTAAAAATCCACGTAAATTATGACCTCAGTTTTACCAAACAACAGATACAAAAGGGAAGAACACATCAAAATGTTATCAGTAGTCACACCCAAATGCTTATTTTCCTTCTCCTTATTACAAATAAAAAATATGTTTTAAAATATTTTTTTTCTGAATAAAACATTCACTTAACATGGTTTTTCAGTTAAACAGAAAAGACCCTGAGAACATTAAAGCCACAATGCTAGGAGGATCTAGGCAAGTCAACTAGACTTTGGAGACCAATAAATCATAGGTAATTTAAAGAAATCCTTAACCTTGATGCATTACCAATGCACCTTGCTGATGTTTTAGAAGTAGAGAGAATTTTATCCTCAAATAATTGATGACTGAGAGAATATTAAATGCATAAATAAATTCTAAGAAACCTGCTGAAGTGTAGCTTTTACATATTAGAAATGGAAGGAGTAGAAATAGAAAATAGAAATAGGAGGAATGAGGCTACAATAAAGACTCAGCTAAGACAGGGCAACACTGATCGCACTTAGCACAGTTCACTTTCACTGCTCTCAGAGAACACTGCTGTGCTGCAAATCCACAGGAAGAAGTGTCATTACCTCAAGTAACTGTTCTTGGGCCATGAAAATAAGAAAAACTGTACCTCTGGGTTAAAATCACAGCATGAAGCCATTCTAAACAAGAGGCAGGATAATTTTTCAATAATGATACAAATTACTTATAATTTGGTAGTAAACAAAGAGATAAATACCAATTACTTTATCTACTCATATACTTTGCATACTCAAAAAGTTCAAATGTTTTTAAACTAAAATATTTTAAAAATAGAAACTGTAAAAACAATACTCACAGCCCCCCATAAAGAATTCCTTTCAAATAACATCCAGCAGTGCCTTTTTTTTTCTTCTGATTAATCATTCTTAATTCCTGCTTGTGGAGGGACTATCGGGATCTACAGTTTGTGGGTAAAATCGATAGGTATTCTGCATTTAGACACCAGTCACGCACACATCTTCTGCTCGACAGGGTAACGAACTAACTAGGGGAAGTGCAGAGCTATGTTTCACAACTCCTTCCACCACCGAGGCAGCCTCAAAGAACTACGCAAGTAATGAATTTCAAAATTCCACAAGGTATTTCAAAATGTAGTGAGAGAACTCTAGAACGCTGAGGCAAAATGGGAAGGATGGGGCCAACTACATGTGATTTAATTGCAGTTATAGTCTTTAAATTTACAAACTATCCTTGAGAACTAGGTCTTAAAGAATTTCAGAATTTTTTTTCATGGTCATAAGAAAAAAAGGATCATAAGAAATGCTGAATAGCAAAACCATGTCCATCTCCCCCAAAACAAGTCTTTTATCTCTTCCTAGGTTACTAGCAATCCCAAATGACTTCATTGAAAAAAAAAAAATTAGAATTTTAAACAAGAGGCACCAATGAGCAAATTTCCCATCCTTGTCATGCTTATAAGATAAAACTACTAATCAAAATTAATGTTTTAGGTAATGTATACCACAGACTTCTCAAAACATCTAAGGTTTATCATCACATGTATTTAACATTTACATAGTGACATTAATTTCCCTTTCATGTGATATTTAGATGGTATAGTCAGAATCAAACTACAATAATCTAGGCTCAGAACAACTTTATAACATCACTTCTTCAAATTATTGTGTTTCTGAAAGAATTGAAAATCATGTACTACCTTAAAGTACTTGACAGTATTTGAGGAAATTTTGATAGGTAGAATAAAACAAAACATGGAGAAAACTACTTGGAGAAACACACACTAAAATTACAAACCCTTAGAAATTTAGAAATCCTACCTTTGTACGGATAAGAAAACTGAGATCAAAAGTATTAAGGCCAGATATAGACATATTGATATTAAAGAGACAAGATATATACATTTCAGACATTCTGATAGGCTTTTTTCAGTTCAATTTCCATGGCATTTTATTTCTAAATTAGGTCTTTCTTAAACATGCTTTCGCGGGGTGGTAGTTTTGAGAGTTAATAACTGGCCTGCAACAATCCCTTACTGTCAATGAATGTTGTTATTGCAAGCTTTCATTGCAAGCTCTGAAAGCTTATTTCTATGAAATGAAAGGTATAATAATGAGACATGGCACGTTCATATGGTGTGAAGAAGTATCCAATGGCTAACACTTTCCAAATTTCACCAACCTGTGCCAGCACCCCCACCCAGGTCAGTTGAGGGCTGAGAGTGTCCTCTGCAGAGTCAGGGCAGGTTTTGCACAGGAAGTGTTGGTGTATGTGTTCAGGCATAAGTGATGAAGTCAAATAAGGATGTCAGCATTTCTGGTTCCTTCTCTCTAGCTCAGAAGAGCACAGCAGGAAACTTCAAACTGACCACATGCCAGTGAACTACTGGCTGAAACTGGACCTGTTCTGCCCTGCTACAGTGTACCAGGGCTGGAAGTATCCAAATAAGTATGCTGGCTCTGGTTCTTGATGTCTTCTTTTTCAACATTTTAGCAGTTTGGCAGGCAAAGAAAAAGAAAAATTATGGAATATTTTCTGATTATTTGACATTGTACATTGTAGATTTTTAATATCTTTATAATTAGCTAAACTTTTTCATTGTTTATTCAGATATTATGTGAATATAGCTCTAGAAATCTGTTACAGGGATTGTACTGAAATAAAATTTCATACATATGTGCTTTCTTTCCCCTTAGTTTTCTGTTTATACTTTGATCTGCCAGTTTTTATAAAAATAGATTTATACCTCTTGACTTTAAATCAAGTGATTTTAATTAATTCATTCATATAATAAATTGAGAACAACTTTAAGAATCATAGTATCAACCAATTTGTTATAAAGCTAAAATTAGTAACCCCCTCAAAAAAGAAAAAAACCATTATTACGTGGCTAAAAATAAGTCTTCATAAAAAAAAAGGGCAAAGCTATTTATCTGCTCTTAACACCACAATCATTCCATTCCATGTCTTGGTAAAATTAATATTATCATTAGTAATTACACCTGTGTATTATTTTGCATCCTTCTCATAACAACCCTAACAAAAAGGCATTAATTAACCCCACTGTATTAGGTGATGAAATTATATGGCAGAGCTGAAATTCAAACCTTGGACTTTTTAACTTCAAAACCTGAACTTGATTCCTGGGTCAGAAAGATCCCCTGGAGAAGCGATTGGCAACCCACTCCAATTACTCTTGCCTGGAAAATCCCATGGACAGAGGAGCCTGGTGGGCTACAGTCCATGGGGTCGCACAGAGCTGGATACAACTGAAGCAACTTAGCATTCAAGAGGCTCTTTAGTTCCTCTTTGCTTTCTGCCATTAGAGTGGTATCATCTGCATATCTGAGGTTGTTGATATTTCTCCCAGTAATCTTCATGTCAGTTCATGATTCACCCAGTATGGCATGCACCCCAATGTTCATTGCAGCACTCTTTGCAACAGCTAAGACATGGAAGCAACCTAAATGTCCATCAACAGAGGAATGGATAAAGATGTGGCACACATATACAATGGAATATTACTCATCCATTTAAAAGAATGAAATAATATCACTTGCAGCAACACTGATGGACCTAGAGACTGTCATGAGTGAAATAAGTTGACAGAGAAGCAAAAATATCGTATGATATCCCTTATACGTGCAATCTAAAAAGAAATGATACAAATGAACTTATCTACAAAACAGAAATAGACTCACAAACTTAGAGAATAAACTTATGGTTCCTAGGGAGAAGGATGAGAGGAAGAGTTATTAGAGTTTTGGATCGGCATGAGATGATGCTGTATTTTAAGCAAAAAACCAATAAGGATTATCTGTATAGCATATATTTTAATAAACATGCCATATTTTAAATAAATAACCAACAAGGACTTTTCGTATAGTGTAGGGAACCCTGCTCAATGTTATGTGGCAGCCTGGATGGGAGGGAAGTTTGGGGGAGAATGGTACATGAATATGTATGGCGATGTCCCTTTGCTGTCCACCTGAAACTATCACAACATTGTTAATTGGCTAAACTCTAATACAAAATAAAAAGTTGAAAAAAAAAAATATGATCTCTAAAATGCACACTGCCTGCCATTCTCCCAAAGTTTTCCCCAAATTTCTAACTTCAGAAAGAATAAGAAAAACTTTTACCCCTGTGTCCCTCAAACTCAAAGCTTAAAAATGTTCATGTCTGGTAAAGTAAACTTCCTCTTTTTACTTCATGTAACTCTTCCCATTACTAAACTCCTCAAAACTTTGTATCTAATCTACTTATAAAGTGAAGCATTTTATACCTACCTTAAAACATTAGAATCATTCTAGAATAACTTATCCTATAGTCCAGCAGAGCAACAGTCAGTTTTCATTTTGCTCATTAGTTATGAGAAAGAGAAGAGTCACTTCCTCAAGGTCACTTTGAGCCAGAAATAGAATTCTGGTTTAAGGTCTGGTCACTAAATCACGCTTCCTCTGCAACAGTGAGCCACCATTGGTAAACTGGTCACCAAGTGACAGAAAATAACAAAAGATATGGGATACTTAAAATACTTTTTCTGTTGATGCTTATTTCCCCTACCTGTCCAGCCCTTCTATTTTGGCCATTGCCAATATATTCTATACTGTAGTATGAAAAGAAACCACAACTGTCTTGGCAGATAAAGGAAAACAATCTATTCCTATTTCAAACATGAAGCAAATGTTTCATTTCCCTTTCTTATTAAAGTATGGGATATAACCTCAAAAACTGATAGCTTTTAAAAGTGTCATATTAAATCTACCTTTTTCTTTTTAAATTTTACTGGTACATACTATTTTTTTTTACCTATAAACTTAAGATAGTTTACTAAGAAATGTGTAGATGTTCACATGTATGGCACCTGGCATCACTGTTTTGTCTAAAGCAGTAGTACCAACTGAACTTTCTGTTATTGATGGAAATGTTTTATATTTGTGTTATAGTATAAAGTAGCTATATGAGATTTGAAACATGACTTGTATGATCAAGTAATGTGTGATCAAGGAACTAAAATCTTATTTTAGCTAATTTTAGTTTTAAAAGCAATCTGTGGCTAGTGGACACACAGTTCTAAAGCTTGGGTGTATGTGTGTGTATTTTTTTTAACAAAATATATAAAGCTTATAACTTTTATTTTGAAGTAATTATTGACTCACAGGAAGTTACAAAAATAGTACAAAGAGACCTAATTTCCCCTAATCATTATGTCATACAATATACCTATAGTACAATATCAAAACCAGGAAACTGACATTTGTACAATGTGTATGTTCAGTTCTATGCCATTTTATCACTTGTATAGACTTGTGTAACCTCTACTACAATGAAGATACTGAACAATTTCCATCATTATGAAGAGCTCCCTCATGCCACCCCTTTATAGGGTGAACATAAGGAGAACACCCTTCTCCCTACCTTCTCTAACCCCTGGTAGCCACTAATCTATTCTACATAACATGCTGTCGTTTACAGAATGCACTGTTAAGTGGAATCGCACAGTATGTGACTTTTTGAGACTGGCTTTTTTTCACTTAGCATAATACCCTTTGAGCTCCATTCAACTTCTTATATGCATCAAGAGAATGTTCCTTTTTACTTCTTTGTTGAATTCCATACTGTGGATATTCCATAGTTAACTTAGCCATTCATGTTAATGAACATGAGGATATTCACAGTTTGGACTATTACAATAAATAAAACTATGAACATCTTGCACAGGTTTTAGTGTAGATCTAAGTCCTCATTTCTCTGCAATAAATGTTCCAAAGTGCAGATGCTAGATTATACGATGAGTGTCCACATGTGCTTATTTTCACTCATCATCTGTGGATTTTTTTTTTTAATGTTGTTTGCCCATTTTCTAATTAGATTGTTTGGGTTGTTTTACTGTTGAGTTTTGAGAGTTCTTTACATATTTTAGAGAGGATCCTTTGTCAAATATAGGGCTTCAAAATATTTTTCCAGTCTACAGCTTCTCTCATCACCCTTTTAACAGACAAAAGTTTTAAATTTTGATGAAATTTCATCAATCCTTTCTTTTACTAGTCATGCTTTTGGGTCACGTGACTAATAACTTAAAAAAAATTCTTTATTGAAGTACAGTTGATTTATAACGTGTTAGTTTCAGGTATACAGCAAAGTAATCAGTTATATATATATATATATATATATCTCCACCCTTTTCTAGACTGTTTTCCCATACAGGCCATTACAGAGTATTGAGTAGAGTTCCCTGTGCTATACAATAGGTTCTTACAAGTTATCAATCTTATATACAGTAGTGTATATATATTGATCCCAATCTCCCAATTTATCCCTCCCCGTCCATCCCTTGATAACTGTAAGCTTGTTTTCTACATCTGGGACTCTAATACTGTTTTGTAAATAAGTTCATTTATACCTTTTTTAAGAATCCACATATAAGCACGATCATATATGTTTGTCTTTCTGTGTCTTACTTCACTCAGTATGACAATCTCTAGTATCATTCATGTTGCTTCAAATGGCATTATCTTGATTTTTTTTATGGCTGAGTAATATTCCATTGCATATATGTACCAAATCTTCTTTATCCATTTCTTTGTTGATGAACATTTAGGCTGTGTCTATGTCCTGGCTATTGTAAACAGTGCTGCAATAAACATTGGGGTGCATTTATCTTTTTGAATTATGGTTTTCTCTGGGTATATACTGCTAATAACTTTTTACCAAACCCAGGTCCTGAAGATTTTCTCCTATGTTGTCTTTTTAAATTTTTACAGTTTTTTATGTTTTACATTTAAATTGATTATCTATTTTGAATTAATTTAGAGTCATAGTATAAGGTTTAGTTTTTTTGTTTTTGTCTATACCTATCCAACTACTCAAGCATCATTTGCTGAAAAGACAAACTATATTACTTTTGAAACTTTGTCAAAAATCAGCTGGCTGTACCTGTATGGGGCTATTTCTAAGTTCTCTATTCTGTTGCATTAATCTACTTGTCCCTCTGGCAACCACAGAGTTGATTACTATAGCCACATAATGTTTTAAAATTAGATCAAGTAATTTTCTCAACATTACTCTTCTTTATCTAAACTGTTTTGGGTATTCTGGTCACTTTGTCTTCCCGTGTAAATTTCAGAATAACCTTATTCATACCTACACAAATTCTCTGAGAGTCTTGGGAAAAATTGTTAAACCTGTATATTAATTTGGGAGATCATCATCTTTACGATACTGAGAGTCTTCCAGACCATGAACACAGTATATGTCTCTCCATTTATATAGACCATTGATTTCATCAGCAGCAATTTATAGATTTCCTGGGTATATCTTTTAAAAGCAAGTCAAATGATGAACTAGAAACAGTTTGTAAATGCTACCAAAATAAAAAGTGGTAGTCCAAGTAAATTTTAGGAGTCAAAATAATTTTGGCTAACAGAGTTAAAAATCAAGAGTAACACAAATATAACAAATAAATCCACTGCGGGAATAAGTATATTTGGCTGAAAGACTGGCTTTATATAATTTACAAAGAAATGAAAGGGCACAACATGGTATTTTGCAATTAAAACAATAAAAAGAGTAGACTAGAGGCATAAAACAGATATAAAATATCCTCCAATAACATGCAGCACTGTCTTCCTTTTTTTGGATTATTATATTTATTCTATGAATCATCATACCTGTGTATTATGTATGCAAAAACTGTATAAGATGAAGGCTCTAAATTATATAATTTCAAAGTCTCTTCCAAGTCCTACATTAAATTATTTTATTTTTTTGAAGAGTTCGTGGTTGAAAAGGCTTTATGAATTTTGCTATATAGGTATCTTTGGAGTGCAGGTCAAGTGGAAAAAATAATTCTATTGAATATAAGTGTATGTAACCATTTGGAAAATTTACTAAAGCTATGGGGGAAAGAGATACAAGAAATCTGAAGGCGATTAAAATTATCTAGCCCAGAAATGAGTATTCTGTGAAAATACCTGGAAGGTAATCAGGAACTTATGTACCTATACAAAGGAAATAGAGAACAATTTTTAAATACATACAAAAATACATTAACAATTGAGTTAAAAAATAGTGAGATTACCGTAGGTGTATAAACCCTGAAATAAATAAGGTCTTATTTAATGATGAATAAACTATAGTTGTGAAGGTGGAAGAGTACAAAAATAACTCAGCGACCTTCCTACCTACCTCCCATCAACATTCTACCAGTGTCTAACCCAAGCCTTTGGAAATCGACATCCAGCTTTCAAAGTTGACTGAGAAGGAAGAATTTGAAGACTTGAGACTAAGGAACAAATGACCATGAGCACTTCCTATTCACCTGTAAGTCCCTAGAATGTTTTATTGGTTCACAGACACACTAACTGCTTGGTGAATTGATAGGTACTAAGGTACTAGGATAACACAAAACAAATGGTAAGTTACTTTGTAGAGAAACAGAAGATAATACTTCCTAAAATCGAAGAGCATAGGTAACATTTTCTAAACTGCTGGTAATGGTATCATCCCAAAGAAGTTTGACACTGCATGAAGAGTGTCAAGAAGAAGCTAGAAGGATTCCTCATACAGAACCATAAATACATATATAATAATCATCTCATCCACAATACACATTCACTCCTAAATATGTCATTCTACCAGACTTTGTAGGGTATGAGGAGAATAAAGAAGAAAAACATCAACAGATGAACCAGGAAGAGAGAGGAAAAAAAGGAAGCAAATTGCTAGTCACACTTGATAACTACTGGGGAAGAGTAAAACCAAAAGCAAGTTAGGGAAACCAGTGCTGCCTCAAACATTTTTATATACAATTAAAGAAAACATGCTCAAATTATTTCAGTATTTAACAACTTCTCAGTGTTATCAAGATAACATATAACCAAACTCAAAAGTATGAAATCAAAGCTAAGAATAGGAATTAAAGCTCAAAGATTTAATTTACCAGTTAGAATCTATGAGGGAAAAAGTTGGCTTAAAACTCAACACTCAGAAAACTAAGATCATGGCATCCGGTCCCATCACTTCATGGCAAATAGATGAGGAAACAATGAAAACAGTGACAGGCTTTATTTTCTTGGACTCCAAAATCACTGAAGATGGTGACTGCAGCCATGAAATGAAAACACACTTGATCCTTAGAAGAAAAGCTATGACCAACTTAGACAGCATATTAAAAAATAGAAACATTACTTTGCCTACAAAGGTCCATCTAGTCAAAGCTATAGTTTTTCCAGTAGTCATGTATGATGTGAGAGATGGACCATAAAGAAGGCTGAGTGCTGAAGAATTGATGCTTTTGAATTGTGGCGTTGGAGAAGACTCTTGAGAGTCCCTTGGACTGCAAGGAGATCAAACCAGTTAATCCTAAAGGAAATCAGTTTGAATATTCTTTGAAAGGACTAATGCTGAAGCTGAAGCTTCAATATTTCAGTCACCTGATGCGAAGAACTGACTCATTGGAAAAGACCCTGATGCTGGGAAAGATTGAGGGCAGGAGGAGAAGGGGGCAACAGAGTATGAGATGATTGGATAGTATCACTGACATGTATTTGAGCAAACTCCAGGAGATAGTGAAGGACAGGGAAGCCTGGCATGCTTCAGTCCATGGGGCTGCAAAGGTCAAACACAACTGAGCAACTGAACAACAACAAAAGCGTATGAATTTTAAAGCTATAAGATATAATTAAACTCTTTAAAATCACTATTATAATAGAACATTAATTTAGATTTTTTTTATAGCCCAAAATTGGATTGTATGCATGTGCTCAGTCACTCAGCTGTGTCTGACTCTTTGCGACCCCGTGGACTGTAGCCTGCCAGGCTCCTCTGTCCATGGAATTTTCCAGGCAAGAATACTGGAGTGGGTTGCCATTTCCTATTCCAGGGTTGTCATTTCCTACTCTTTCCGACCTAAGGAGTGAATGCCTATCTCTTGCGTCTCCTGCATTGGCAGGCAGATTCTTTACCACTGTGCCACCTAGGGGAAAATTTACTAATGTAAGTCTTTAACAACTTCAGTAAGTGATTTTACTAGTCTGCATTAGCTAACCTAAAGGATGATTTGGGTGAATAAGCAAAAGGTAGTGCAGCTTCTGCTACCATCATCTGTTTTGTCTTCTCTTGCCAATATGGAAAGAGCTGCACACAAAAGTTCCAAACGAAAGAACCTTGGGATCCTTTCACTCTATTACTTACCCTCTGCTTTACCACAATCACTTTAACAAAGCATCCAGAGTCCACCTTTCACTGTACACAATCTTAAACAGCACCTACTCCCTATTTTAAGAAGAGGAATCTCTGGAATGAGACTATTTCTCTCCATCTGTTAACATATAGGACAACCTTTACTAAAAATAAACAGACCAGTGTTAAAACCAAATAAGATACATAAGTGCATTCAGACATCCTTGTCACATACAAATCTGCATACCAGGAGTGCTTGAGAATATTATCCTGTTGATGAGAAATTTAAAAATTAATTTTACCCCCAAGATGACTTTTGCCCACCAAATTATAACATTTAAAATTGACAGATATCAAAATGCTTTTTATATATAAAAGTTTTCTTTTAACCTTCTTCCAGAGCTTACAATCTTACTTCAAAGAACAAACAATTACTTTTTACTATCTCATAACTCGAGCCAAGAGTGCCTCTTCAGTACTATTAAAAAAAAAAAAAAAAAACCCAACAGTAGAGTCATGATAGCTAAAATTCTGTCACTACTCCCACCAACAATCCACCAATAGGTGGGGTCTATTTTGCCACCTCCTTGCTTCTGGGTTGGGCCTATGACTGTCCAAAGGAAAAAGGCAGAAATGATATTGTACTAATTCTGGGCTAAATCTTAAGAGGCCTGGCAACTTCTCCTTCCTTCCTTTTAGAGTCCAGCTGCCATGCTATGAGCAGGTCCAAACAGCAACAGGAATGAGAAAGGCCCACAGAGAAAAGAAGAAAGGCCCAGATAACGGGACCTACTTGCCACTTGAAAGTGAGCTATCCTGAAAGTAACTCCTAAAAGCTCTAATCAAGCTGCCTCTGCTGATAGCATACGACCTTGAGATAAGGTAAGCTGTCCTTATAAAAACCCTGCCAAATCCCAAACTTGTGAGTAGAAAAGCCATTACTGTCTTAAACCACTAAATTTGGAGGTTGATCTGTTATATATCAATAGATAGATAACTGAAAGAAAATTTGGTACCAGAAGTGGGGTTCTACTGCAACAAAAACCTAAAATGTGTACCAGCTTTGGATCCAAGTGATGGGCAGAAGCTGGAAGAGTTTTGAGGAGACTGCTAATAAAGATTTGAAAAAGTGAAGAAATGTTACTGATGCCTAAAGAAAAGGGACCCAAGTTATGTACTGTGAAAACAATCAGCAAATCAATGCAAGCAGTGATGTGGAAGGTGGAAATGGTACCTAATGAGCTCATGATCTGCCTAAGTAAAATTCAAGGAAGAATGCTGAAAGTATCAACTGGCTCATTTTAACTGCTTCTGTAGTGAGAAAAACTAAAAAAGGAACTGTCTGGTTCCTTTTCAAACAGAATTTAGAGGAAATATAAAGGCGTCGCATTTGGCGGGTTCAAAAACAAAACCATTGCTCATTTCAGCATCTTAGCAAAAACTAAGCTCAAAGTAAGAAATGGTTCAGGGCAAAGATCAAATCCTGCACTGCCAGTACAATGTGGCCTTGAGGATGTGACTGTATGATCCTTTGTTGATCCCTCATAAAGATTTTAGGTTCCTCATAGACTTTTTCCTTTAAACCAGTGATTCTAATATTCCATGTACACACTTCTAGGTACTCATGTCCTTGTAGAGACTCTTCCCACATTGACTCTGGACAGAGCCCATTACTGCTTTAGACCACTTAGAATAGGGCAGAAATCATGCAGTACCAATTGTGGGCCCAGATCTTATTTGGCTCGGCAACACCTATTTCTTCCATTTTGGAACCCAGACACCACAGGTGACCTAAGCAGCCATGGGTCCCAGCTGAGCTCCTACCCAAACCTCAGAGGACTATAGCCATTCCAGTAGCCAGCTGACAGGACATGAAAACAAAATTGCCTGGTCAACCCACTGAATCACAAGATAACAAACTGCTGCTTTAAGCTACTGAGTTTTGGAGTGGTTTATTACACTTCAATAATAACCAAAACACGGGTTTCTTTCAGTGGTATATTAAATGTCACTTCTCTCTAATCATAAAAGGCTAGATAATTATGAAGAAATGCAGCGAAAACTTTTTGTTCTAAAAATTTAATGTCCAACATGGACAGACCTAGAGGTTATCATGCTAAGTGAAACAAGCCAAAGACAAATATCATATGATATCTCATATGTAGAATCTAACAACAACAACAACAAAAAGATACAAATGAACTTATATACAAAACAGAAATATACGCACAGACGTGGAAAACAAACTTATGGTTAGCAAAGGGGAAAGAAGGGGAGGATAAATTAGGAACTTGGGATTAACGTATACCACTACTATATATAAAATAGATAACCAACAAGGACCTACCACATAGCACAGGAAACTATACTCAATATTTTGCAATAACCTATGAGGGAAACAAATCTGAAAAAGAATATTATTGTGTTGGCCAAAAAGTTCATTTGGGTTTTTCCAATAAGATGTTACGAAAACCCTGAAAGAACTTTTGGCCAACCCAATATACATATAATGTATAACACAACATTTTAAATAAACAATACTCCAATTAAAAAATGTATATATTATACCTAGGGTCAATTTAACAGTTATTTAAACAAATAAAACATACCTTCTAAGTCTAAGAAAAAATTTTTTTAGAGTCTATTTACGGACAGATCTTAGAGTCTGTCACTAATAAGGACAAAAACTTTAGCGTTTCCATTCAGTAGAAAACAATAAGCACCTATACATTAGGGAGGACTAGACAGGGAAGGAGATCTTAGCAAGGCATACGAGGGGTACACACAAAATTGAGGAAAGGCCCTGCTTATCAGGTAAATTCCAATAGGAATTCGGAAATCAGCAGGGGAAAATACACAGACACCAAACAATCTGTGGTAACAGCCAAGGAATTCTCAAGGCACAGTCACAAGAGTGAAGGTGGCAGGTCTTCCAAAGCCTGCTGTGATAGCAGACAGCAAGATTTTTACCATCAGTATCTCCAATGAGAAACTACAAGCTCTGCTTTCTCCTGTGCTGATGCCACGGCTGCCCTCTGCTTAGCTCCTTTGGACTTAAAGGGCCCTCAAACATCTGAGCCATCACCCCGATTCCAGTCCATCCTGTGGATGACTATGATGGCATACAGGGAGGTTGGAGACTTTCTGCATCTTGAGAACAGGAACAATAAAGGTAAATTCTTCAAAAGATGGTAGTATTATTATTTTAAGTTTCATAGAACAGTGCTTAGAAGAGTTCTAGTCACATAGTAAACTCTCAACATCCAACACTATCAATAAATTACATTTGGTAAATTTGTTCAATTACGAGTGCATCTACCCTAAAAACAATAACTTTCAAGGAAAAAAAAAATTAAAAGAGTATCAACTCAGAAGCCTATTAATAGGGAACTCGTTTAACAAACTGTAGTACAGCTATAAAGCTATAAATACTATGCTGCCTTAAATGAGATAATTAAAAAAAAAGGAAGAGGATTTTAAAAGATTTGATGTGGAAAATTTCTAATATAAGTGAAAAACCAAATTGAAAAAAATATATAACTCCACTTTAAAAATAAGTATATATTGTTATATATGCATAGAAAAGAATTTCTTAGAGTCATCAGACTAAACAGCACAATTTGGATTGGGATTTCCCTTTCAGTCACTGCTATAACATCTGAGATTTTTTAAATTTATTTTAACAGCAAGCACAAATGACTCTTACAATCAAAAAAACATTAAAATAAAGACACACAGATTCTTCTGAAAACAAAGCATGTTTTTACCTGAATTAGTTCACGAGTTTTCAGTGCTTATTCTTCTTTGCACACAAGCAGCTCAGGTCTGTTTTTAGAACAGTGTCAGGAGCTGCTTGCTATATATGAGCTGTTTCCTGTATCGGGCAGCTATTTTTAATTAATGAATATTTTGTTGTAAGAGTTCATGGGAAGATAACAACACTACCATTGCTGCAAGTGAAACTAAAGAAAGGCTTATTCTGCAAACTAAAATGAAAGATTTAAGTCATAAAAAAGTACTCCATGTTAAAAAGTATTAAGGTACACAGCAGTTAATGTTAAGCACTTTATTTCCACTGTGATATTGAGATAAACTGGATCATTTAAAAATTCCTGAAGGAGTAGACAGCATATTAAAAAGCAGGAACATTACTTTGCCAACAAAGGTCCATCTAGTCAAAGCTATGGTTTTTCCAGTAGTCATGTACAGATGTGAGAGCTGGACCATAAAGAGAGCTAAGCGCCAAAGAACTGATGCTTCGGAACTGTGGTGTTGGAGAAGACTCTTGAGAGTCCCTAGGACTGCAAGGAGATCCAACCAGTCCATCCTAAAGGAAATCAACCCTGAACATTCATTGGAAGGACTGATGCTAGAGCTGAAGCTCCAATACTTTGACCACCTGATGCAAAGAATTGACTCAAAGGAAAAGACCCTGATGCTGGGAAAGACTGAAGGCAGGAGAAGGGGACTACAGAGGATTAGATGTTGGATGGCATCACCAACTCGATTGACATGAGTTTGAGCAAGCTCCAGGAGTTGGTGATGGACAGGCAAGACTGATGTGTTGTAGTCCATGGCGTCGCAAAGAATCAGACACGACTGAGCGACTGAACTGAACTGAACTGAAAGAGTAGATATAATTCTATTTATTTAACGTCTCCTAAAAAATGATAAGATCTGGTTAGAGCTTCCCTGGTAGCTCAGTTGGGAAAGAATCCACCTGCAATGCAGGAAACCCCAGTTCGATTCCTGGATCAGGAAGATCCCTTGGAGAAGGGTTAGGTTACCCACAGGGATTCAAATGTGAGCTGTGGAAAAATCAGACGTTAAGAGAAAAGAGAATGAACACAGAAACAGAATAAGATTTCTTCCAAACAAAATATTTATTAAGCAACTATGTACAAAATGCTGTCCCAAACTGACTAGAGAATTAAAACTGTGGTTACTCTGTCAGAATGAACAGCAACATAATCACTGCATCCGTTTTATTTTCTTCCAAGATTTATGAGATAAAATGGCTCAAAAGGTAGCTGCTATGTAAAGAAATTATATTTTTCATCTGTCCAATCCCATGCTCGAACAGCATCACAAGGAGTCCTCGGGAGGGTCAGTAGCAGTTGACAGTAGGCGGGAATGCAATGGCTGATTAACAGAGCCAGAATTCCCAGGTCCCGCCCTAGATGCTCTCCCACAGAATGAAAATGGGATTTTCCTGTAGACCTAAGAGAAGGTTCTAAGAAGGCCTCACTGCACTGGGGATGATTATGTGCAGTCCAGTCACAAAAAGAAAGGTTTATTGTTCTCTTGCCAACCTATAACCCTCACAACAGGTGGCAATCCACCCAATTATGCTAACCTCTACCCACACCCTCTACACTCACCACTTCCCTAAATTCCTTGCATTTGTAAACTGCTTCACAATTTTTAAGTGCTCTCTCATCCATTAATTTGATTTAACAGGTTATAAGATATCTACCTAATGTGTTTAGTTAAAACTGAATTTGAAAGGAGTTCTAAGGATGGAACAGAGCTCCCAACATCCTCTAAGGAGGCCTTGCTTTAGCACATTCCATGGCAGGGGTGAGGGAGTTAATTCTATGTATCAACATGGAGGGTGTTTTGGAAAAGAGAAATTTTAAATCAGTGAACTCCATGTAAGCAGACTGCCTTTCATAATGTGGGTGGGCCTCATCCATTCAGTTGACAGCCTGCATAGAGTGAAAAGACTGGCCTCCCTGAGCAAAAAAGAATTCTTCAGCAGCCTGTCTATGGATTTCATCTGAACCACTGGCTTTCCTGGGTCTCTGACTGCTGACCTTTGGACTGAAGCTGCACCACCAGCTCTTCTGGGTCTCAAGTCTGCCAGGTCTCAAGTGTGCCAACCCATGCTGTGGACTTGGACTTGCCAGCCTTCATAAACACGTGAGCCAATTTCTTACAATACATATATATGTACACATACAATCTATTGGTTCTGTTTCTCTGGAGATTCCTAACTAATACAGGGAGTCCCACAGTTTAATAACTACACAGGAAGGATCACTCAGTGAGGGACAAGTGGCCTCTCCTAACTGGGGGATGCCTGACCTCTCTCCCTACCATGGTGCTCTCCAGCAAACAATACTGTTTGAGGATGCATGAATATGCCTGGGATAGATACACACCTTGTTACTGCTTACTTTTTAGATACCTAGGAAGAGAAATGAGTCCTGAAAATGGTCCACACTCTGCTCAAAGTTTAAAATCACAAATATAAAAATCACAAAATTAGCTAGATAAGCCTCAGCAATGCCTGCTGAGGTCACTGTGGAAAGGAGAGTAGAAGAAAAAAAGTAAAGCTGACAGTATTGGAAGCACAATGACCTTTGATTCAGGGCATCACACACATTATTCTCTATTACAGATAACTGAATTATTCATGTCTGCCTCATAATATCTCAATTGTAATAATATCATAATATCTCAAATACCTCCCTTGATAGTTATGGAAATTTTCTACCCAGTTCTTTTAAAATCTTCATCAAAAAAAAAAAAGTCAAAAAAAAAAAAATAAAATCTTCATCAACATTTAGCATGGGTCATCTGCTTAACTAGACAAAGGCACCACCTTGTGGTTATGCTTCACCCTAAACTCCCCATCCTCCAGAGGCTGTCTAGTCTGGACATCCCCCCCACCCCACATGCAGCAGCACCACAAAGGAGCCCTTTACCTCACTCCTCTCATCTACAACAGAGCTACTTGTACTTCTTGAGCGACACTTCTGGCCCCTCCCACTCACCTTCCCATTAAGGTAGTGCCTACACTGACAATTTCAATATTTGTACTCACTTTTCCTTCATCAAATCAATGGTTTGAAGTATTTTTGCACATAAACTTTTACAAAATATACTCTCTTCCACTTTCTATTGTCTTTACCCCCTCGTCTTTACCTCCGCTATACAATTTATCCTTCACCATGGCCAATACATCTCTCCAGCTTTAATAGCCTACACAAAATAGAGTTGTAGATAGAATAGATATTACCACACAATTTAGAGATGAGAAAATGGGCAAAAAGAGATGAAATAACTTGTGCAAGTTCAAATTTTAAATTAATGGTAATCAGGACCCATTTTCTATGACCTGTTAGTTGAATGTCTATTAAATAGAATGGTGATATAACAGTTATTATATAGCTCCTAAGATGGCAGAGAAGGACATGCGCTCATCTTCTCCTGCAAGAACACCAAAACTGCAACTAGCCACTGATTAACTATCAACAGGAAAATAGTGGATCCCACCAAAAAAAGATATCCCACGTCCAACAGCAAAGGAGAAGTCCCAACAAGATGGTAGAAGAGGAAAAATCGAATTTAGAATCAAACCTCATACCCACTAGAGACGTGCAAATAAAACTTTGTGCGCAACAGGTCCTACAAAAAGGTGCAGTGAGCCCCACAAGACACTGAGCCAAACTTGCCTCTGAGTGTGTGAGTATCTCCTGCAGAAGTGCGGGTCAGCAGGGGCCTACTACGGGGCAAGGGGCACTGAAGACAACAGTCCTGGAATGCAGGCATACCACCGTGAGTCCTTTTGAAGGACATCGCCATTACCACCATTACCGAGGCCAGACTACAGGGAGGGCATATACGTCCAACCATCACCAGAAAATCGGATTAAGAATTTACTGAGCTTGGTATTTTCTAGGCCCCCTACAGTATTATATACCAACAGTCCCAATATTATGTCATAAATCTATATTCATTAGATAAATCATCACATCTTGGAAGTCAAGAGATACCTGGAGTAACAGGCAAATTTGTCCTTGGAGTACAAAATGAAGCAGGGCACAGGCTAACAGAGGTTTGCCAAGAGAATGCCCTGGTCATAGCACACACCCTCTTCCAACAACACAAGAGACGACTTTACACATGGACATTATCCGATGGCCAATACCTAAATCGGACTGATTATATTCTTTGTAGTCAGAGATGGAGAGAAGTTCTCGATTCAGTTCAGTTCAGTCACTCAGTTGTGTCCAACTCTTTGCGACCCCATGAACATCAATACACCAGGATTCCCTGGCCATCATCAACTGCCGAAGCTTACTCAAACTCATATCCCTAGAATCAATGATGCCATCCAACCATCTGATCCTCTATCACATCCTTCTCCTCCTGACTTCAATCTTTCCCAGTATCAGGGTCTTTTCCAATGAGTCAGTTTTTTCCATCAGGTGGCCAAAGTACTGGAGTTTCAGGTTCAGCATCAGTCCTTCCAACGAATAATCAGGACTGATTTCCTTTAGGAATGATTGGTTGGATCTCCTTCCTGTCCAAGGTCTCTCAAAAGAATTCTCCAACACCACTATTCAAAACCATCAATTCTTTGGTGCTCAGCTTTCTTTATAGTCCAACTCTCATATCCATACATGACTACTGGAAAAATCGTAGCTTTGACTAGATGGTCCTTTGTCAGCAAAGCAATCTCTCTGGTTTTTAATATGCTGTCTAGGTGGTCATCGCTTTTCTTCCAAGGAACAAGCATCTTTTAATTTCATGGCTGCAATTACCATCTGCAGTGATTTTGGAGGGCCCCAAAATAGTCTGTCACAGTTTCCATTGTTTCCCCATCTATTTGCCATGAAGTGATGGGATGAGATGCCATAATCTTAGTTTTCTGAATGTTGAGTTTTAAGACAACCTTTTCACTCTCCTCTTTCACTTTCAAGAGCTCTTTAGTTCTTCTTTGCTTTCTGCCCTATGGGTGGTATCATCTGCATATCTGAGGTTATTGATATTTCTCGCGGCAATCTTGATTTCAGCTTGTGCTTCATCTACCCGGCATTTCGCATGATGTACTCTGCATATAAGTTAAGCAGGGTGACAATACAAGCCGTGACGTACTCCTTTCCTGATGTAGAACCAGTCTGTTGTTCCATGTTCGGTTCTAACTGTTGCTTCTTGACCTGCATACAGATTTCTCAGGAGGTAGGTAAAGTGGTCTGGTATTCCCATCTCTTGAAGAATTTTCCAGTTTGTTGTGATCCACACAGTCAAAGGCTTTAGAGTACTCAATAAAGCAGAAGTAGAAGTTTTCCTGGAACTCTCCTGCTTTTTCGATGATCCAACGGATGCAGCTAATTTGATCTCTGGTTCCTCTGCCTTTTCTAAATCCAGCTTGAACATCTGGAAGTTCACGGTTCAGGTACTGTTGAAGCCTGGCTTGGAGAATTTTGAGCATTATTTAGCTAGCATGTGAGATCAGTGCAATTGTGCGGTAGTTTCAGCATTTTTTGGTATTGCCTTTCTTTGGGATTGGAATGAAAACTGACCTTTTCCAGCCCTGTGTCCACTTCTGAGTTTTCCAAATTTGCTGGCATATTGACTGCAGCACTTTCACAGCATCATATTTTAGGATCTGAAATAGCTCAATTGGAATTTCATCACCTCCACTTACTTTGCTCCTATTGATGCTTCCTAAGGCCCACTTGACTTCGTACTCTAGGATGTCTGGCTCTACATGAGTGATCACACCATCGTAGTTATCTGGGTTATGAAGATCTTTTTTGAATAGTTCTGTGTATTCATGCCATCTCTTATTATCTTCTGTTTCTGTTAGGTCCATACCATTTCTGTCCTTTATTGTGCCCATCATTGCATGAAATGTTCCCTTGGTATCTCTAATTTTCTTGAAGAGATTTCTAGTCTTTCCCATTCTGTGTTTTCCTCTATTTCTTTGCACTGATCACTGAAGAAGACTTTCTTATCTCTACTTGCTATTCTTTGGAACTCTGCATTCAAATGGGTATATCTTTCCTTTTCTCCTTTACTTTTCACGTCTTTTCTTTTCTCAGCTATCTGTAAGGCCTCCTCAGACAACCATTTTGCCTTTTTGCACTGGCAGCTCGGAGTCTCAACCACTGAACCACCAGGGAAGTCCCCATTTTGCCTTTTTGCATTTCCTTTTCTTGGGGATGGTCTTGATCACCACCTCCTGTACAGTGTTACCAACCTACATCCGTAGTTCTTCAGGAACTCTGTCTATCAGATCTAATCCCTTGAATCTATTTGTCACTTCCACTGTATAATCGCAATGGATTTGATTTAGGTCATATCTGCATGGTCGAGTGGTTTTCCCTGCTTTCTTCAATTTAAGTCTGAATTTGGCAACAAGGATTTCATGATCTGAGCGATAGTCAGCTCCTGGTCTTGTGTTTGCTGACTGTATAGAGCTTCTCCATCTTTGGCTGCAAAGGATATAATCAATCTGATTTTGGTGTTGACCATCTGCTGATGTCCATGTGTACAGACTTCTCTTGTGTTGTTGAAGAGGGTGTTTGCTATGATTGGTGCATTCTATTGGCAAAACTGTTATCCTTCACTCTGCTTCATTTTGTATTCCAAGGCCAAATTTGCCTGTTATTCCAGGTATCTCTTGACTTCCTACTTTTGCATTCTAGTCCCCTATAATGAAAATGACATCTTTTTTGGGTGTTAGTTCTATAAGGTCTTGTAGGTCTTCATAGAACCATTCCACTTCAGCTTCTTCAGCATTACTCGTTGGGGTCTAGACTTGGATTACTGTGATACTGAATGGTTTGCCTTGGAAATGAACAGAGATCATTCTGTTATTTTTGAGATTGCATACAAGTACTGCATTTTGGGCTCTTTTGTTGACTATGATGGCTACTCCATTTCTTCTAAGGGATTCTTGCCCACAGTAGTTGATATAATACTGAGTTAAATTCACCCATTCCAGTCCATATAAGTTTACTAATTCCTAAGATGTCGATGTTCACTCTTGCCATCTCCTGTTTGATCATTTCCAATTTGCCTTGATTCATGGACCTAAAATTTCAGGTTTTTATGCAATATTGCTCTTTACAGCATCAGACTTTATTTCCCTCACCAGTCACATCCATAACTGGGTGTTGTTTTTGCTTTCGGTCCCTCTCTTCATTCTTTCTGGAGTTATTTCTCCACTGATCTCCATTGGCATATTGGGCACCTACCGACTTGGGGAGTTCATCTTTCAGTGTCCTTTTTGTCTTTTCAGACTGTTCATGTGGTTCTCAAGGCAAGAATACTGAAGTGGTTTGTCATTCCCTTTTCCAGTGGACCCTGTTTTGTTAGAACTATCCACCAAGACCCGTCCATCTTGGGTGGCGCTACATGGCATAGCTCATAGTTTCATTGAGTTAGACAAGTCTGTGGTCCATAGAAAAACTCTATACATCAGCATAAACAAGACCAGGAGCTGACTGTGGCTCAGATTATGAATTTTTTATGGCAAAATTCAGACTTAAATTGAAGAAAATAGGGAAAACCACTCGACCATGCAGGTATGATCTAAATCAAATCCATTACGATTATATAGTGGAAGTGACAAATAAATTCAAGGGATTAGATCTGATAGACAGAGTGCCTGAAGAACTATGGATGGAGGTTGGTAACACTGTACAGGAGGTGGTGATCAAGACCATCCCCAAGAAAAAGAAATGCAAAAAGGCAAAATGGTTGTCTGAGGAGGCCTTACAGATAGCTGAGAAAAGAAAAAAGACGCAAAAGGTAAAGGAGAAAAGGAAAGATATGCCCATCTGAAAGCAGAGTTCTAAAGAATAGCAAGGAAAGATAAGAAAGCCTTCCTAAGTGATCAATGTGAAGAAATAGAGGAAAACAATAGAATGGGAAAGACTAGAGATCTCTTCAAGAAAATTAGAGATACCAAGGGAATATTTCATGCAAAGATGGGCACAATCAAGGACAGAAACGGTATGGATCTAACAGAAGCAGAGATATTAAAAAGAGATGGCAAGAATACACAGGAGAACTAAACAAAAAAGATCTTCATAACCCAGATAACCATGATGGTGTGATCACTCACCTAGAGTCAGATATCCTGGACTGGGAAGTCCATTGAGCCTTAAAAAGCATCACTACAAATAGAGCTAGTGGAGGTGAGTGATGGAACTCTGACTTAGCTATTTCAAATCCTAAAAGATGACACTGTGAAAGCGGTGCACTCAATACGCCAGCAAATTTGGAAAACTCAGCATTGGCCACAGGACTGGAAAAGGTCAGTTTGCATTCCAATCACAAAGAAAGCCAATGCCAAAGAATGTTCAAACTACCACACAATTGTACTCATTTCACACATTAGCAAGGTAATGCTCAAGATCTCCAAGCTAGGATTCAACAGTACATGAAGCAGAACTTCTAAATGTCCGAGCAGAATTTAGAAAAGGCAGAGAAACCACAGATCAAATTGCCAACATCTGTTGGATTACAGAAAACGCAAGAGAATTCCAGAACATGTACTTCTACGTCACTGACTATGCTAAAGTGTTTGACAGTGTGGATCACTACCAACTATGGAAATTTCTTAAAGAGATGGGAATACCAGACCTCCTTACCTGCCTCCTAAGAATTATGTATGCAGATCAAGAAGCAACTGTTAGAACTGGACATGGAACAATGGGCTGGTTCAAAAGTGGGAAAGGAGTACATCAAGGCTGTATACTGTCACCATGCTTATTTTATGCAGAATACATCATGTGAAAAGCCAGGCTGGATGAAGCACAAGCTGGAATCAAGACTGCGGGGAGAAGTATCAATAACCTCATATATGCAGATGATACCACCCTTATGGTAAAAAGCAAAGAGGAACTGAAGAGTCTCTTGATGAAGATGAAAGAAGAGAGTGAAAAAGCTGGCTTAAAACTCAACATTCAAAAAATTAAGATCAGGGCATCCTGACCCATAACTTCACAGCAAATAGATGAGGCAACAATGAACACAGTGACAGACTTTATTTTCTTGGGCTCCAATATCTCTGCACATAGTGACTACAGCCATGAAATTAAAAAAGACTTGCTCCTTGGAAGAAAAGCAATAACCAACCTAGACAGCTAATTAAAAAGCAGAAACATTACTTTGCCTACAAAGGTCCATCTAGTCAAAGCTATGGTTTTTCCAGTAGTCGTGTATGGATGTGAGAATTGGACTGTAAAGAAGGTTGAGCACTGAAGAATTGATGCTTTTGAACTGTGGTGTTGGAGAAGACTCTTGAGAGTCCCTTGGACTGCAAGGAGTTCCAACCAATCCATCCTAAAGGAAATCAGTCCTGAATATTTATTGGGAAGGAATGATGCTGAAGTTGACACTCCAATACTTTGGCCACCTGATGCAAGGAGCTGACTCATTAGAAAATACCCTGATGGTGGGAAAGACTGAAAGCAGCAGGACAAAGTTACTACAGTGGATGAGATCGTTGGATGGCATCACCAAGTCAATGGAGGTGAGTTTGAAGAAGCTCTGGGAGATGATGAAGGAGTAGGAAGACTGACATGCAACAGTCCTTTAGTGCTGCAGTCAAAGAGTCGGGCAGGACTAAGCGAGTGAACAATAACAATAAGAGTTATAAAAGGCACAGGCTCTCAAGTCAGAGTATACTTGCTCTGTGTGCTGTGTGCTTAGTTGCTCAGTCGTGCCCAACACCTTGGAACCCCATGGACTGCAGCCCACAATCTCCTCTGTCCATCAGGATTCTGCAGGCAAGAATACTGGAGTAGGTTGCCATGCGCTCCTCCAGGGGATCTTCCCAATCGAGGGATTGAACCTAGGTCTCCAGCATTGCAGGTGGATTCTTTACCATCTCAGCCACCTGCTTGATCACTTACAAATCAATATTAAGCTAAACTATTAGTGGTTAGGTTTCTTTACCTATAAAATTTGAAACAATGGTATTACCCTCACATGAGTTTTAAAATTTCATGAGATAAAATGGTTAATAAAACAGTTTGAACACTGCATAGCACACTGGGTACTCTCAATACACTTTATCCACCTTATTACTATTTATGAGCTTCCCAATGGGTATAAAATATTAATGCCCTCCTCACCTTGTCCTTCTTTTTCTGTAAGTTTTTATTATCATATTTTTTAATTGAAGGGTAATTGCTTTACAGAATTTTGTTTTCTGTCAAACCTCAACATGAATCAGCCATAAGTATACATATATATCCTCCCTCTTGAACTTCCCACCTCCCTCCCCATCCCAGTGTCCTTTTTCTTTAATCTTTTGTAGAATCATGAATTTCAGCTGGATGAGACCAAACATATAAAAACCAAAGTTAATTCATTGTTTATTGACATAACATGTTTCACTGGGTCACATGCAAAATTTAAGTGCTATAAAAGAAACGGGGCAGAAAAGAAAATCGTATTAAAGAATATTTCTACCTGTTACTGGCTATATGAAATAGCTGGTAAGTGCAGAACTTTACTTAACCTTTCCCTCCCTCATGGGATTACTCCGTTGCCTCGTTGCCTCATGTGATTACGCTGTTGAAAATGACAAAATAGTCTTGACAAGGCTATACTCTAAACCCAAGCAAAAGATACATTGTGAATTATGAGGTCTTCTTCCTCTACCATTTTCAACCTTGGGCCTTTACTCAAAACACTCAGTTACTCTGTCCAAATAGATTAATGCATCTGCAAAGAAGTCAGCCGATTGTCAGAAGATCCGAGCTCTTACTTAAACTCTCACACCAGCTTTTCAAATTTTAGTGTTGCCAACAATATCTCCACCACATGCCCCCTCTACTTCAGAGGTTTTCAGAAAAAAAACAGGAAAGATGACAAACCAAAAAACATGGGTATTTACCACAGGCTTCCAGCTTTGTTTACAAAGAGGAAAAAAATGTATTTGTGGGGACTGCATCAACATTCCTCCAAATTAAAGGCATCTTAAATATCTGAAGTACAAAGTTGAGAAGAATGGTTATTTACCTTTAAACAATGATAGTTGAATGATACTTTCTTATGCTTTATACTCTTTTTAAGACTCCCCCCGCCCCAACACACACACACAATGTGGATCATTTTTAAAGTTTTCTTTGTATTTGTTACAATATTGCTTCTGCTTTATGTTTTGGTTTTGGGGCTGCAAGGCATGTAAGATCTTATTAGCTCTTCAACCAAAGATTGAACCCACACCCACTGCATTGGATGTCAAAGTCTTAACCACTGGACCACCAAGGAAGCCCCTCTTGTGCTATATTCTTTGAACTAATTTGTCTTCCAAAGAATTAGTATTTTAAGTAGTATTTAATCCACAAGAAAAGTACTCTCGGTATCAACATTTTAAATTATGAAGGGTTTTGGGATCAAGATTTTTAGTAATAAGACAGGCCTGGGTTGAAGCTCTACTCTCTTCCATAGCTATGTGATTTGAACAAGCTAGCTAAGCTCTTGAATCCTCGGATTTTATTTGCTTGCTTGTTTTTCACTGGTGATGATGGTTTTGAATAAACATGGTAATTTCATCTCTTCTCTCACAGGGTTGGGGGGAACAAATAAGATCACACACCGCAAGTTATGAACAAGAAAACAACACTACTGGCCTATTCTATCTATTGCTGAGGCAGCAATCTGTTCCATTCAACAGTTCACACCTTACAGCACAATAAACTATGTTTAATATCCTGGGATAAACCATAATGGCAAAGAATATTAACAAAATCTATAGATAACTGGGTCACTTTGCGATACAGCAGAAATTAACACAATATTACAAATCAACTATATTTCAAAGAAAACAAAACAGTTGACACCTGAATTTCCAAAGCTACCTCAAGTGGGTCTGTTAGATGATGTGAGTTAACATAAGCCCACTGATCCAAGAGCTGCAAGAAATGAGGTTACAATTGACCCACAAAAGAAATATAGGGTGAGTAAAAGTTTTAGCAAAAACGTTAGCTGTGTCTCACGGTACCTACACTGCATTTTCTTTCTGTTCTCACTGCCTTTAATCATAGGTAGGGCACAGTTAACTGTGAAGTGAGCTGATAGAAAAATGTCAATACTCCTCAGGTACTACTGGAAGCACTTACATGTTCTAAGAGGTATAACCTTCTCATCTTATTTTGAATGTGACCCTGGATTTGCCAATCTGGAAGGACTTTAGTTAAGATGGAAGAAAAAAAAGAATCCCAAAATGAATGTTTTCTCATCTTTCTCTACAGCCTAAGATTTTTCAAACTATGCTCGCATCTTATTAGTGGATCTGATAGAAAATAGTAGAGTATATAAACACACAGAAAGGATTAACTTTTATTTCAGACACAAACACAGATGTATAAGCACACACAGAGTACTGGGTTATAGTTAAAAAGTTTGAAAGCCGCTATTCAGAAGCATAGTGATGGACTGTTCTCCTTCTGAAAATAAGTGGGAAAGTATTATGTATTCAATTTCCACAGTAACACTACTTTGAAAAATCAAAGTTCACTGCTGTGACAAAGAAAAGGAAGACAATTTCTTCTAGAGAAGAAAGTTTTCTTTCCCATTTCAGTATGTTGGTTCCAACCAATCATTAATATGCCCAGATAACTAACATATTTTCAAAACAAAGAAACAAATACGAGGGGCAGCTTCAGAGGGAAAAACATTTTATTTTATTAATTTCAGGTTATATGCCAAGCACACATATAGGCTTCCTCTTTTCATTTTCACAATTCTGTAACTATCACAATGTGGTAACTGCTAGGACTTTATAGTTCTGCATTTTAAGTGACCGTCTAATGAAGGTTGTTTCCTTACTGTCACGGGACTGGCAAGTTAGTCATTACCACTTGTGACCAGCCTACTTTGCGCTGCATAGGGCCCTACTCAGGACTATGGAAAGCCAGAAAGCAGAATCCAAAACATCTTCTATTCTCTATTTTTCCTCATAAATAGGCTTCACTTAAAATAATAGCTTAATTGGCACAAAACTGTAATTCAAAGAGCAAGACCAACCAGTGACTTGCTGTGAAATCTTGGAAAAACCAACTTCTGTGGACATCTATTTGTGTATCTATAGGAATAACAATAACAATGCCTTCCCAGCGTGACGGTAGAGCTCTACAAAGTTTCTAAAAGCTAAGCTTTTATGGTTCACGCTTTTAAGACCATACATGCTAAATACTAACTTCCATCACCAGAAACTTCACTACCAGGGGCAGAATTAAAATCAGTAGTAGAGAGATAAACTCCATGTCTCAAGTTCTTTCCAAATGTGGCACCCCAACTGACCACGCCATATCTCCCATCAGTGAAGTATGGCTGAGCAGGCTTCCTAACCTTACACATCTGCCTAGAATTTTTGCTTCTGTCTTGCCACCTAGTGGCAGCAGGATTCACATGACTATAGCAAATGCAGACTCCTGGTGTTCAAGAGAAAGAAACTGAAAGTCGATCAGTCGTGTCTGACTCTTTGCAACCCCATGGACTATACGGCCCATGGAAATCTCCAGGCCAGAATACTGGAGTGGGTAGCCTTTCCTTTCTCCAGGGCATCTTCCCAACCCAGGGACTGAACCCAAGTCTCTCACATTGCAGGCAGATTCTTTACCAGCTGAGCCACAAGGGAAGCCCAGAGAAAAACAGGTAAGGGCCGTTTCCTGAGCCAACAAACTTTTTCCTCTGTCACCAGGCAGGAGACGCAAACCTGGGAGCTCTCTCTGCTCTCCTCACTGGAATCTGGCCTTCAGATGCCTCCATCTTCCAAAACTTGTCTTCTTTAAGAGAAACTTCATGAGATGAAGTTTTATCAAGAGAAACTTCAAAAGATGAAGTTTTATGAAGAAAAACATCAACCTGAGAAGCCATCAAGCATTTGCAAGCATTTTTTTTTTAATGGTAAAATATATAGATGGGATCCTAAAGAGACTAAAAGACCCATAAAAATAGAAAATGAACTCTTAGAATTTATCCATCTATTAGACTCAAGGCCACAGCTCTGGGGTGTGATGGGGCATTCACAACTTAGCATATAAGAACGGCACCCCAACAACCATTTACATAGGCTCAAGGGCCTTGATGAGACTTGCTACTACTTAATAAATACATCTCTGCATTTACTGTGCAAAACTTGTCAGAACTTCCCCTTATAGCTTTATTTGTATCCAGGGCCTCCTTGCCTTATGCAAAGCTAAGCTCTAGAAATGCTTACTTATTAAAAAAAAAAAAAGGAAAAAAAATCTTCAAACTTTTAACAGAACCCTTTGAATCAGTTCTAGCTTTCTACAGGTCTCAGTTGACTCCCAGTTACCTTCAAAAGAGAAAAGCGTGGTTAGCTTTTTCATGTAGGGCATTTCATTTCCTCAAGTTGCTCCTTCTCCCAAAGAAAGGAAACACAGCAACTATCCCCTTTGCTTCTTTTTAATTAATTGCTTCACTGATAGCTACAAAAGTTTAGAAAGAGAGAGAAGGGAATCTACTCTTAATAAGAATCTACTCAACTATATTTCAACTAAATAAGCCAACTACATTTAGAAAAGAAGAAGAATTGAATATGTGACAGACCCCAAATTAAGCCTTTTGTATATACAGGTTACACTTTTCAAGAAAAAGCAGTGCAACAGTTCAAAAATCAAAGATCAATTCCCTCTGTGTCAGTTACTAGAGGTTTACAACCTTGAAATGTTTGTTATTTATATTCTCTGGAGACTATTTCCGCCTGTGTAAAACGGGGATTACTACATTCTATTTTTACTAAACTTTAAAGCACTGTGCCAGTGAAGTGCTGACTGCATTCTCTCCCTTACTATTCCCAGCTTCTGCTTTCTTAAAGCAATGGGGAAGAGGGTGGGGGTTGTAGAGTCCCATGTATCTTAGCACTTATAAACTGCCTCCAGTCTTTGTTTATTTTTAGAAATATTTGGAATTAAGTTTCATTTAAAATAAAGGTACAGAGCAGCTTCCTCAAACATCAAAAAGAAGGCAAATTTTAGTGCATGGAAGGAGTTCAATAGTATTTCCCTGGGGCTCAAATGGTAAAGAATTTGCCTGCCATGCAGGAGACCTGGGTTCAATCCCTGGGTTGGAAAGATCCCCTGGAGAAGGAAATGGCAACCCACTCCAGTATTCTTGCCTGGAATATTCCATGGACAGAGAAATCTGGCAGGCTACAGTCCATGAGACTGCAGAGAGTCAGACACGATTGAGCAACTAACCAACTATTTTCAGAAGTTCAATGGCATTCATTTTAAAAAGTAAGCAAACCCTGGAAAGAATGTATAAGCAAATAGTGAAAATTACTGACCTTGAATCAGAAAAAGGGAGCGAGTCAAATACAGGAGAAAACAATATAATAACAGCAATTAATTACTGAGCACTTAAAAGTTTTGCATGCACAATGTATTTGACACTCACCAGAAAAGGCCAACTAAGGACCAAGGTGTGACGACTTTTAAGGCTGCCACATTGAAAATAGAGAAGTAAATTCTATACCAATTTTCCTATGACATATGTAATGCTTATTTTTATTAACCACCTACCACTGATATAATGCAGAAACCAAGTCAAATCCATAACTAAAAAAGTTAAAAAAAAAGAAAAAGAAAAAGTCACAGCCCAAAGGAAAGGACAATAGTCACAGGGCAAAGGGCAAAAACCAAACAAAAGAAGCAGTTACTTCCATATTAAAAATACCCAACATTCCTGAAATTACCCCAGGAAGGTTTCTGCTCCCTTTAGAGCATCTTTCAGTGACCTGTGCAAATAGGTGGATTCAGATTCCACTCTGCTAGTTGTATAAATTTACAGCAGATAAATCACCTCACCAAGAAAAAAAAAAAAAAATCAGAAGAACAAGATGGCAGAGGAGTAAATGGACAAAGAATACATCTCTCTCCACAGATACATCAGGAATACACCTTCAGACACAGAAGTACATGCAGAACACCAGTTGAGAGCAGACAGGAGTACCTGACCAGTAGAAAAGAATACATAGAATATAGAACCATGCAAAACTCGGTAGGACAAAGGAACTAGGGGGAAAAACAGGAGTGTTAGTAGGACTGGACCTGCCCTCAGCCAGTGGGGAAACTGAAGCAGGGTCTGATCCCCACATCAGGGCAATTGTCTAAGTCAGAGGAGAAACATTTAAGGCTGCGAGTGAAACAGGTGATCCGTGGCGGCCTAAATGGAATGAGAATCAGACAGTCATTGCTGCAGCCACACATATCCCAGACAGGGACGTAGGTCCCCTGGAAGGTGCAGCAGCTGGGAGTTGGAGTTTAGGGATTGTGGAGCAATCCCAGGGTGAGGGCTGCTGTTGACTGCAGATATACAGACGGAGGGAAACTGAGGGAGGAGACTGTGGTGGAAAGTTTGGCAGCCATGCATAGTGGGTGGAGCCATCACCACAGCCTCTCTCTCCCCACATGCCAGCATCGGCAACTGAACAATAGAGAGGCTGGCCCAACAAACATCTGACGCACTGAACTATAGAGTAGGACCCTGCCCAGGGTGCTCCTTTAAGTGACTGATGTGCCAAACTAAAGAGTATGACCATACCCAGGCGAGCCCCTCTATGTACATGACACGTCAAACAACAGAGAAGGACCCCAGGCAAGGGAGCCCTCTAAGTGCCTGAATGGGCTGAACTGCAGAGAAAGACTGGCCAAAGAGGCCTTCTGATTGCCAGCTACAAGAGGCTCGAAAAAAAGACTCTGATAGGGCCATAACTCCTGCGGTGGAGACAGTCCATGTCCCTGCATACTTGGCACTGCCAGGGTCCCTGCAAGTCAAGCAGCTGTGCCACCTTCAGTTCAACTCTCACTGGGGCAGAGCTGCCACAGGCAAAAAAGTTTTACGTCTATGTGCATATCCGACTCTTTGCAACCCTGTAGACTGTGGCCTGCCAGGCCTCTCTGTCGGGGAGGGGATTCTCCAGGCAAGAATACTGGAGCATATTGGCCAATACAGGTTGCCATACCCTTCTAGAGCACTATAGCTCCTGCTGCCCTAGCCGCCAACCCCCCTGAGTCCCTGGTGCTGCCAGAACCCCTGCGACCCAAGCAGCTGCACCACCTCCACACCTGGCCCTCACAGGGGCAAACCCAAGTCCTCCAGGGCTGCCTCAGGAGCAAACCCCAGTGGACAACCCACATGCAGAGGTGGAAATGAAACCACCATTGAAACCCAGGGGCAGTGTGGCTAAGGAAGAAGACCCAAAGCCATCACACTAGCTGTACAAGCTGCAGATTAAATCCACACGATCAACTAGGCAGACTCTGTGTCTATGGAATATATAAAGGTCATTGAGAGCTCCCACAAAAGAAAACGCACAGAAGAGTTCTGATAGCTGTGGACACTGGAGGCGAGAACACACAGGAGTAGGGCCAGGTTAGAATCTGAGCTGCCCTCACAGCAGGTCCAGAGATCAACACAGTGTTGGGGGGCCTCCTAGGGAGGTGAGGTGGACTGTGACTCCCAGTGAGAGAAAGGACTCTGACAGCAGTGACTCAAGAAAAATATATATTATTCTTACATTTTGACTTGTTCCATAGATTCTTTTGGATTTTTTTGCTATTTTTCTCCCCTCTGTTGTAGTTGTTGATTTTATTGGCAGTATGAAATCTAATTAGACTTTTGAGCTTTTTTTCTTCTCAGTCACATTTTTTATTGTTGTTATAGACCTCTGCCTCTATGTCAGGCTTTTGCAGTTCTCTGGAGTTTTCCTTTTCTTTTTTTCTTTAATTTTAATTTTTTAAACCTATTATTATTTCTACATTTGTTTCTTTGTTTGCTTTTCCTACTGTTCTTTTCCCCTTGCAGTTAATCTTTAATGTATACACATCTTCTTTATCTACCTTTATTTAATGCTGCATATCTATTCTTTGTTTTCTTTCTTTCCTTTCCTCTCAACATATTTGTTAGATTTGTTTTCATTGCTTTATTCCCCACTTGACACCTTGATTTAGTTTTGTTTTCCAGTTTGTGCTTTAGTTAGTTTTGCTCTTAACTGGTAAATATAATATTTGATTTCCTTTGTTTACTGGGTCAATCTACTGTACTTTATTTTTGTTGGACTGTTTTTGACTGTGCTCATGGATGTATATGTATATGTGTATATCCATTATTTAAATTATTAGTTGGCTGATTTTTTGTAACTGCCATTTGTCGGAGGTTCATCTTTGGTTTCTCGTTTTTGGATATTTGTTTTAATCTCACTTAATGCCATAACAAACCACTTTTGGAATCTTTGTTCCTGACCAGACATCAAGCCCTGAGCCTTGAAGTGAGAGCACTGACTCTCTTAGACTATCAGAGAACTAACTGTAGGGAGCATTAAACAGTGAGAACTAACACAAAGGAAACCACCCGAATACAAGACCTGGCATCATCCAACCACCAGTAGCACCCTGTGCAGGACACCTCATTTAAACAACAAACAACAAAAATACAAATCCAATCATCAGCAGACAGGATTACCACCTCATTCAGCCTTGCCCATCAGAGGAAAATCAAACAAACAAAACCTCAGCACAAATCTCACCCTATAGGAAGCTTACACAAAGCATTGGACCAACCTTAGGAGGGCAGAAACCAAAAGGAAGAAAGAATTCAACTTTGAAGCCTGGAAAAAGGAGACCTCAAACACATTAAGTTAAAAAAAATAATAATGAAAGGGCAGAGAAATACTGCAGTAATGAAGGAACAAACTAGAAACACATAAGTCTGAATAAATGAAAAGGAAACAGGCAAACTACCAGAAAAAGAATTCAGAAAAATGATAGTAAAGATGATCAAAAACCTTGAAAACAAAATGGAGAAAATGCAAGAATCAATTAACAAAGAGCTAGAAGAATTAAAGAATAAATATACAAACAACACAATTACTGAAATTAAAAATACTCTAGAAGGAATCAATAGCAGAATATCTGAAGCAGAATGAATCAGTGAGCTGGAAGATAAAATGGTAGAAATAACTTCTGAAGAGCAGAATAAAGTAAAAAGAATGAAAAGAACTGAGGATAATCTCAGAGACCTCTGGGACAATATCAAATGCACCAACATTTGAATTAAAGGGATCCCAGAAGAAGAAGAGAAAAAGAAAAGGTATGAGAAAAAATTTTAAGAGATTATAGTTGAAAATTTCCCCAACATAGAAAAAGAAATAGTCAATCAAGTCCAAGAGGCACAAAGAGTCCCATAAAAGCAGCAAGGGACAAGCCACAAGTAACATACAATGGAAACCGCATACGCTTAACAGCTGATCATTCAGCAGAAACTCCGCAGGCCAGAAAGGGAATGGAAGGATATATTTAAAGTACTGAAAGGTAAAAATCTACAACCAAGATTACTGTACCCAGCAAGGATCTCATTCAAAATTGATGGAGAAATCAAAAGCTTTTCAGACAAGCAAAAGTTAAAGAGAATTCAGTACCACCAAACCAGCTTTACAACAAATGTTAAAGGGATTTATATAGTCAAGAAATAGAAGAGAAGAAAGATCTACAAAATCAACTGAAAAAAATTAAGAAAATGGGAACAGGTACATATATATCAATAATTACTTTAAAAGTTAATGGATTAACTGCTTCAACCAAAAGACACAGACTGGCTGAATGGATACAAAAACAAGACCAATATATATGCTGTCTTAAGAAACCCACTTCAGACCTAAAGACACATATAGACTGAAAGTGAGAGCATGGAAAATATATTCCATGCAAATGGGAAGCAAAAGAAAGCTGGAGTAGCAACCCTCCTATCAGACAAAATAGACCTTAGAATAAAGAAGATTACAAGGGATACGGAAGGACACAACATAATGATCAAGGGACCAATCCAAGAGGAAGACAAAACAATTGTAAATATCTCTGCACCCAACATAGAAGCACCTCAATACATAAGACAACCACTAACAGACATAAAAGAAGAAATTGACAGTAACACAATCATAGTAGGAGACCTTAACACCCCACTCACACCAATGAACAGATCATCCAAACAGAAAATTAAGAAGGAAAAACAAGTCTTAACAGATACATTAGATGAGATGGATCTCATTGATATCTTCAGGACATTCCACCCAAATGCAGAAGAATCACCTACTTCTCAAGAAGACATGGACAGTCTCCAGGACAGACCACATTTTGGGTCACAAATCAAACCTCAGTAAATTTAAGAAAACTGAAATCATATCATCATCTTCCCCAATCACAACTCTATGAGACTAGATATCAATTACAAGAAAAAAACTGTAAAAACCACAAACACTTGGAGATTAAACAACATGTTTCTAAATAACCAACAGGTGACTGAAGAAAGCAAAGGGAAATTTAAAAATTTCTAGAAACAAATGACAATGAAAACACGACAACTCAAAACCTATGGGATGCAGAAAAAGCAACTCTAAGAGGGACGTTTATAGCAATACAATCCTACCTCAAGAAATAAGAAAAACATGGACTAGACAACTTAACTTTACACCTAAAACAACTGGAAAAAGAACAAAAAAATAAAAACAAAAAAAATTAGTAGAAGGAAATAAATCATAAAGATCCCAGCAGAAATAAATCAAATGAAAGAAACAATAGTAAAGATTAATAAAACTAAAAGCTGGTTCTAAACAAAATTGACAAACTTTTTCCAGACTCATCAAGAAAAAAAGGGAGAAGAATCAAAACAACAAAATTAGAAATGAAAAAGGAGAAGCTACAACAGACAATACAAAAATACAAAGGATTATAAGACTACTATGAACAACTAAATGGCAATAAAATGGATAACCTGGAAGAAATGGACCGGTTCCTAGAAAAGTTCAATCTTCCAAGACTGAACCATGAAGGAACAGAAATTATGAACAACCCAATTACAAGCAGTGATATTGAAGCTGTGATCAAAAATCTCCCAAAAAACAAAATCCTAGCACCTGATGACTTCACAGGAGAATTCTATTAAACATTCAGAGAAGAGTTAATGCCTATCATTCTAAAACTCTTTCAAAAAATTGGAGATGAAGGAACACTTCCAAATTCATTCTACAAGGCCACCATCACCCTGATATCAAAACCAGACAAAGACAACATAAAACATGAAAACCACAGGCCAATATCACTGATGAACATAGATGCAAAACTCCGCAACAAAATTTTAGCAAACGGAATTCAGCAACACATCAAAAAGCTCATACACCACGATCAAGTTGCGTTTATTCCTGGAATGCAAGGAGTCTTCAATATATGCAAATCAATCAATGTGATATATAATATTAACAAATTGAAACATAAAAACCATATGATAATCGCAATAGCTGCAGAAAAAGCCTTTAACAAAATTCAGCACTCAATTTAATTCAGTTCACTTCAGTTTGGTCGCTCAGTCATCTCCAACTCTTTGCGACCCCATGAACCGCAGCACGCCAGGCCTCCCTGTCCATCACCAACTCCTGGAGTCCACCCAAACCCATGTCCATCTAGCCATCCAACCATCTCATCCTCTGTTGTCCCCTTCTCCTCCTGCCCTCAATCTTTCCCAGCATCAGGGTCTTTTCAAATGAGTCAGCTCTTCACATCAGGTGGCCAAAGTATTGGAGTTTCAACTTCAACATCAGTCCTTCCAATGAACACCCAGGACTGATCTCCTTTAGGATGGACCCAGGAATAAAACCACCATATGACCCAGCTATCCCACTCCTGGGCATATATACCCTGAGGAAACCAGGGTTGAAAAAGACACATGTATCCCACTGTTCATTGCAGCATTATTTACAATAGCTATAACACGGAAGCAACCTAGATATCCATCAACAGATGAATGGATAAAGCAGTTGTAGTACATATACACAATGGAATATTACTCAGACATAAAAAGGAATGCATTTGAGTCAGTCCTGATGAGGTGGATGAACCTAGAATCTATTATACGGAGCGAAGTGAGTCAGAAAGAGAAAGATAAATATCGTATTCTAACGCACATATGTGGAATCTAGAAAAATGGTACTGAAGAATTTATTTACAGGGCAGCAATGGAGAAACAGACATAGAGAATAGACTTATGGACATGGGGAGAGGGAAGGAGAGGCTGAGATGTATAGAAAGAGTAACATCAAAACCTTCATTACCACATGTAAAATAAGATAGCCAATGGGAATTTGCTGTATGGCTCAGGAAATTCAAACAGGAGCTCTGTATCAACATAGAGGGGTGGGATGGGGAGGGAAGTGGGAGGGAGGTTCAAAAGCGAGGGGATATATGTATACCTATGACTGATTCATGTCAGAAAACAACAAAATTCTGTAATGCAATTATCTTTCAATAAAAAAAAATTTAAAGGAAAAAAAAAAAATCAAAAGAGGGCTTCCTTGGTAGTATAGTGGTTGAGAATCTGCCTGCCAAAGCAGGCGACACGGGTTTGATCCCTGATCCGAGAAGATCCCATGTACCACAGAGCAGCTAAGCCCGCGTGCTGTAGAGCCTCTGCTCTGCAAGAAAGGGAAGTCACTGTGATGAGAAGCCCTAGAAATCACAACTACAGAGAAGACCCTGATCACCACAACTAGAGAAAGGCTATGCACAGCAATGAAGACCCAGTGCAGTTAAATATAAATAAATAAATATTTTTTAAAAATCAAAAGAATCAGAGAAACATAAATAGATGGAAATATTACTATTGCGAAGGAAGTCTTTGTGTGTATGGAACTGTTTTGTATCTCCTAGGGTTTTTTTGTTTTTGTTTTTTTGTTTGTTGTGTTTAGTTGGTTGGTTGGTTGGTTCGGTTTTTTTGGCTGCACCATGGATTGTGGGATCTAAGTTTCCCCACCAGGAATCAAATTCAGGTCCACGGCAATGAAAGTCCAAGTCTTAACCGCTGGGCCATCCGGGGAATCTCTGGAATTATGATTAAACTCATCAAGTAAAAAGCCTCTTAAACATTGTGGCATTTTTCTTCATTGTGTTAGCTTCTATGATTGAAGAAATTTTTTGCAAGCTTTTGTTACAATCCTGAAAATACATGAATCATAAGTGACCATGAAAATCTTTATCTGAAAAGGGCAAAAAAAAGTCAGTAAATGTGTATTTATACCATTTAATTGTATTTAATTGCCTAAAACAGTTTTTCCCACATGATCCTGATTCAAAATATGATAATTTCTCAAGGGTAAAATATTTTTTCCTAAATGAATATTCTATTATCAAACATAAACTTTGAAGAATCAATATCAACTTTGAACGTGATAAATATGATATGGATCCCCAGAGACAGAAATTAATAATACACATCATATATGGATTACGTCTCACCTAATAGCTAGGGTAATAGGATAGGTAGGGTTACTATACATATAACTTCATTAAGAATTCACGAGTAATCCACTGGATAAAATTACTTACTTATATTCTTTAATCTCAGCTAACTGAATTTTCAAATGCCCAGTTATTCAAAAGAAACAATAGGTAGAAAGAATGTGGGTCTTAAAGAGACCTAGGCTGAAATACTGAACACCAAAATTGTGTCCTTAGGCAAGGTATTGAACTTCTTTGAGCCTCAGTTTTGCCATCTATAAAATGGCAGTATCTACTTCATAGGATTACCATTATCATTATAACACATAAAATATGCAAAAGAAACCACATAATCTATAATATGTAGTAGAATTTGAATAGATCCTTCCATGACCTCTTTCCCTTAAGTTTTTCAGCATCTTTCTCTCAACCAGTCATCTCAAATTTTTTTCATCATACAACCAATTAAAACTTTTGACTCCGCACCTGAGGAATGTATATTTATGTTATATTACAAAATATACAAAAATAGAAATTTTAATAAGATGCTAAAGATGACACAAAAGGCGTTTTAAATACTGGCCTCACAGTATTAGTTAATACTATCTCAAGACATGATAAAACTTAACATACTTAACAAGAGAAGGACTTCCCTACTGGTCCAGTGGTAAAGATCCCCTGTCAATGCAGGGGACATGGGTTCAATCCCTAGTTCAGGAAGATTTCACATGCTGCAGGGCAACTAAACCCAAGCACTTCAACTACTAAGACCCCGCTCTGCAGCAAAAGAAAGCCCATGAACAGCAACAAAGATCCAGTTCAGCCAAAAATAAATAATAAATTTAAAAATGTTTAAAAAGCGAGAGCAGATGTAAATTCAGACTTCAAATAATGTTCATGGTAATTTTGCTTGTTTGCTTGCTTTTTGTTCACCTTCTTGTCCTAAATGGTTAGACAGTCTGATTGTTTTTAACATCATAATATGACTCAGTTACTAGAAGAATAAACTGTACTGTTTACGTAATGTTCATGTGTCTTGTATTCTTAGGCTTATCTTCAAATTGTGGTTTCTTTAAGACAGTATTTGAATTTGATATCATGTATCATTTTATGAGAGTTTAGTTAAAGCTAAATATACCCTGTAAGTTCACTAAACCAAATACTTAAAGATTATACTGTTTAGCAAAAAGCAAAAGGAAAGGGCAAAATGGCCTGCCATCTCTCTGAGTCATAGAATTTCCATTTTCCTTTTAGGAAGCCTTCTCTACCACATGGGATATGCCATGTGACAGTGTGACATTCAAATCAGGAAGTCACCATAAACACATAAAACGATTTTTCAACATATATAATAGAAGTTAGTAAGGCTTATTTTTTAAACAATAACCAGAAGTTCTAATATTTTCTCCCAACACCTGGATTGCCTTACAAACCCCCAGTGTATACACAGCTTATACCCACTTGACCTTCAAATCTTAAAACAGCCTCATGACCAATGTCAGCCTCTCCCCTCCTTCAGTCTATCTTCTACACTGCTTACAACTGTTTCTTTCTAAATTATAAAGCATATTGCTACCCACTCCCTCTCAGGAACCTCAATGGCACTACAACTCCTTACAGAGAAAATCCAAACTCTTTAGCATGGTATAAAAAGCCTGTAGCATAAAAAGTCTAGCTCCAAACTCATGTACATCCAGCTTCATCTCTTAGCAATGCTCACACTATGCCTTATTCTGGAGCCCCACCCAAAGGTCAGATGTTTTCCATACATGGTCTCATATACATCCCTTCACTTAGCAAGCAATCATTGCCTACCTGCCATATATGAAGCACTGGGGATGATAAGACCAGTCGCTGCCCTTGAAGGCACCAGTCTCCCAGCACGACAATCAAGTAAATAAAATTACAGCATAAAGTGAAAAGTACTCTGATGGAGATATACAAAGTACGTATTGTGAAAGTCTGGGGTCAGAAACACTTTCCTTCGTGTTGCCAGAGCTACACAGATCTTTACTCAAAATCTGCCAACCCCCACCTTTAGCAGGAGTTAACCTAAATCTTTAAAGCAAAGGAGCCAGAGATTTCTTTTTTAAAAGGAAGCTACAAACAATAACAACAAAAAAAAGCAAAAATGGCTAGAACCAAGAATGTGAGTAACTGACTTCCAACAGACTCTGAGTCTCATTATTTGATTTTACTACCAACAGCCATGACAGTCCATTACAGACCAAGAAAGGTAACGGGTTAGCACTGTACTCCCTCAAAAAGCCCTGACCCTTTCCTGTCAGACTAAAGCATAACGCCTTCCAATCATTAACCTCACTCCACTTCCCTTGTTCTTTACTCTTTAAAATTAAATCCCTCTTCCCTTATTCCTTGTATGATAACTTCTTAATAACCCTTCAAAATGTCAATTTTTACTTCATAAACTGCCCTGGAAAGATGTGGTCTCTTCTTCCCAGAAGCTCCTGTAGCACTTTGTCATGCTGTTATAATACTCACTGCTATTTCATACTGACAACTTTAAAACAAAAGGATCTTCAAGTGTTGGAAAGACTTGGGGAAAAATCTGTAAAATAATAACTTAATGACAATGTAAGAAATAAAATAAGATTAACTATTCAAGAAATATAATTGCTCTTTGGGGGGATTTCCACTTCCAATCTTCAATGGAAGTATAACATACACAGACAAAGGTGCTCATATGCTCAATGGATTTTCACACACTGAACACACTCCAGAAACTTTGCACCCATCCTTAGGTCTTTATGAATCTCAGCAACTATCTGATCATCCACATTTAGACATTATGAGATTGATAATCTAGATTTTAAATATTGAAGCTTCTTTAAAAAATGAGAATGCTTTCTTTTAAATATTAAATTGAAAATTCAAAGGACCGAAAAATTATAGAAGGAAAATATTTTGTAAATAAACATGACAGTTTTAGTCAGTTACATAATTAATACTTTGATTTCTCATACTGATCTAAGATATTTCAAAACAAATATTTAATGCATATGTTTCCTTTTACAAAACTTTATAAGTGTCTTTAAGTGCCTTAAAAATATTTTCTGTAATCCTTATAATAGAAGTATTCAAATATTCTAAAATAACCACAATATATCAACCAAAATGATACTCTCTTTCAAATATCCATCTGCAGGCCAAATTCTTCCTGATGTCTAAATTCTTGAAATTTTGTAATTCTAATGAGTCAATGACTCAAGAGATTTCTGAAAGTACCATCACTCTTGTTTATAATTTCTAACCAATTTCATGAAGTATCAGCAATTTCAGTATATGACCCAACTTCGTCTTCAACCAGCAGAGAAACTTAAGCAAACTTAAACAAATCCCTTAAATAGTAATAAACCTGTTTCATCTGTAAAAATGAAAATTACATAAGTGAACAATAAGCAAGTCCTTCTCAAACAAAAAAGCTGACTTCAAATTCTGCTATACTACCTGTGAACTATTGCTATTAAATCTAGAACAATGAATATAAAGTTAGAAGCCGTATAATAGAGCCCTTGAGCTCACCAGGACCTAGAGACCCCACAGAGATTGAGCCAGAACTGTGTTTAGGGACAGGTCGAAAGCGGCCTGTCGCAGGGGCAGGGGCTCTAGATGCAGTAGACCTGGGTGTGGCATAAGTCCTCTTTGAAGAAGTCGCCATTAACCCCAACGTAGAGCCACCAGAACTTACAGAGCACTGGGGAAACATACTCTTGGGGGCACAAACAAAAGCTTGTGTGCACCGGGACCCAGGAGAAAGGAGCAGTGACCCCACAAGAGACTGACCCAGACTTCCAGTGAGTGTCCAGGAGCCTCTGGCGGAGGTGTGGGTCGGTGGTGGCCTGCTGCAGGGTCGAGAGAATTGGGTGCAGCAGTGCGGGCATGGAACCCAGCATGGGACATTTCGAAGGAGGTCACTGTTATTTTCATTACCTCCACCATACTGTGGCCTCAGATCAAACAACAGTGAGGGAACAAAATCCCACCCAACAACAGAAATTGGATTAAAGCTTTACTGAGCATGGCCCCAAACATCAGAACAAGACCCAGCTTCACCCTTAGTCAGTCTCTCCCATCAGGAAGCTTCCATAAGTCTCTTATCCTTATCCATCAGAGGACAGGCAGAATGCAAATCACAATCACTGACTGTGATTGTGACCAAACTGATCACATAGACCACAGCCTTGTCTAACTCTCAGTGAAACTATGACCCAAGCAGTGAGCGGCCACCCAAGATGGACTCACAGTGGAGACTTCTGACAAAATGTGCTCCATTGGAAAAGGCAATGGCAGATCACTTCAGGATTCTTGCCTTGAGAACCCCATGAACAGTATGAAAAGGCAAAAAGATATGACATTGAAAGATGAACTGCCCAGGTAGGAAGGTGTCAAATATGCCACTGGAGATCAGTGAAGAAATAACTCTAGAAAGAAAGAAGAGAGGGAGCGAAAGCAAAAACAACATCCAGTTGTGGATCTGCCTGGTGATGGAAGTAAAGTCCCATGCTGTAAAGAGCAATACTGCAGAGGCCCTGGATTGTTAGGTCCATGAATTAAGGCAAATTGGAAGTGGTCAAACAGGAGATGGCAAGAGTGAAGATGGACACTTTAGGAATCAATGAACTAAAATGAACTGGAATGGGTGAATTTAACTCAGATGCTCTATATCTACTACTGTGGGCAAGAATCCCTTAGAAGAAATGGAGTAACCATCATAGTCAACAAGACAGTCCAAAATGCAGTACTTGGGTGCAATCTCAAAAACGACAAAATGATCTCTGTACATTTCCAAGGCAAACCTTTCAATATCACGTTAATCCAAGTCTATGCCCCGACCAATAATGCTGAAGAACCTGAAGTTGAAGAGTTCAATGAAGACCTAAAAGACCTTCTAGAACTAACACCCTAAAGGGATGTCCTTTTCATCAGAGGGGACTGGAATGCACTCTTGAAGTCAAGAGATACCTGGAGTAACAGACAAATTTGGCCTTGGAGTACAGAATAAAGGACGGCAAAGGCCAGCAGAGTTTTGCCAAGAGAACACACTGGTCATAGCAAACACCCTCTTCCAACAACACAAGAGAAGACTCTACACACGGACATCATCAGATGGTCAATACCAAAATCAGATTAATTATATTCTTTACAGCCAAAGATGGAGAAGCTCTATACAGTCAGCAAAAACAAGACCAGGAGTTGACTGTGGCTCAGATCATGAACTCCTTATTGCCAAATTCAGACTTTACTTGAAGAAACTGGGGAAAACCACTAGACCAATCAGGTATGACCTAAATCAAATCCCTTACAGTTATACAGTGGAAGTGACAAACAGATTCAAGGGATTAGATCTGATAGAGTTCATGAAGAACCATGGACAGAGGTTCATGACATTGTACAGGAGATGGTGATCAAGACCATTCCCAGGACAAAGAAATGCAACAAGGCAAAATGGTTGTCTGAGAAGGCCTTACAAATAGCTGAGAAAAGAGAAGTGAAAGGCAAAGGAGAAAAGGAAAGATATACCCATGTGAATGCAGAGTTCCAAAGAATAGCAAGGAGAAATAAGAAAGCCTTCCTCAGAGCTCAAAGCAAAGAAATAGAGGAAAACAGTAGAATGGGAAAGACTAGAGATCTCAAAAAAATAGAGATACCTAGGGAACATTTCATGCAAAGATGGGCACAACAGACAGAAATGGTATGGACCTAACAGAAGCAGAAGATATTAAGAAGAGATGGCAAGAATACACAAAACAACCATACAAAAAAGATCTTCATGACCCAGATAACCAGGATGGTGTGATCACTCACCTAGAGCCAGATTTTCTGGAATGTGAAGTCAAGTGGGCCTTGGGAAGCATTACTACGAACAAAGCTAGTGCAGGTGATGGAATTCCAGTTGAGCTATATCAAATCTTAAAAGATGATGCTATGAAAGTGCTGCACTCAATATGTCAGCAAATTTGGAAAACTCAGCAGTGGCCACAGGACTGGAAAAGGTCAGTTTTCATTCCAATCCCAGAGAAAGGCAATGCCAAAGAATGTTCAAACTACCACACAATTGGACTTATCTCCCACGCTAGCAAAGCAATGGTCAAAACTTCTCCAGGTCAGGCTTCAACAGTACATGAACCATGAACTTCCAGATCTTCAAACTGGATTTAGAAAAGGCAAAGAAACCAGAAATCAAATTGTCAACATACATTGGATTATCAAAAAAGCAAGAGAGTTCCAGAAAAACATCTACTTCTGCTTTATTGACTATGTCAAAGCCTCTGACAGTGTGGATCACAACAAACCTGAAAAATTCTTACGGTGATGAGAATACCAGACCGCCTTACTTGCCTATTGAGAAATCTGTATGCAGGTCAAGAAGGAACAGTTAGAACTGGACAGGGAATAACAGACTAGTTCCAAATCAGGAAAGGAGTACATCAAGGCTGTATACTGTCACCCTGCTTATTTAACTTATATGCAGAGTACATCATGCAAAATGCCGAACTAGTTGAAGCACAAGCTGGAATCAAGATTGCCAGGAGAAATATCAATAACCTCAGATATGCAGATACCACCACCCTTATGGTAGAGAGCGAAGAAGAACTAAAAAGCCTCTTGATGGAAGACAATAGTAAAAAAGTTGGCTTAAAACTCAGCATTCAGAAAACTAAGATCATGATTCCAGTTCCAGCACTTCATGGCAAATAGATGAGGAAACAATGGGATAAGTGGCAGGCTTTTATTTTTTGGGCTCCAAAATCGCTGCAAATGGTGACTGCTGCCATGAAATTTTAGACACTTGCTTCTTGGAAGAAAAGCTATGACCAACCTAGAGAGTATATTAAAAAGCAGAGACATTGCTTTGCCAACAAAGTTCTGTCTAGTCAAAGCTATGGTTTTTCCAGTAATCATGTATGGATGTGAGAGTTGGATAATAAAGAAAGCTGAGCACCAAAGATTTGATGCTTTTGAACAGTGCTGATGGAGAAGACTCTTGAGAGTCCTTTGGACAGGAAGGAGACCAAATCAGTCAATCCTAAAGGCAATCAGCTTGAATATTCATTGGAAAGACTGATGCTGAAGCTGAAGCTCCAATATTTTGGCCACCTAACTCAAAGAACAGACTCACTGGAAAAGACTCTGATGTTGGGAAAGATTGAAGGCAGGAGGAGAAGGGGACCACAGAGGATGACATGATTGAATGGCATCACCGACTCAATGGACACAAGTTTGAGTAAGCTCCGGGAGTTGGTGATGGACAGGGAAGCCTGGAGTGCTGCAATCCACGGAGCCACAAAGCTCGGACAGGACTGAGCAACTGAACTGAACTGAAAAGAGCCGTAACCCTACTGTTGATTTTTTGGGTCACCTTAATTGAGTCATTAAATTTCTCTGGGCCTCACTGATAAGTCAGAACACTGGACCATACCACTAGTTGTATTAACTACTGGGTGATGGGAGTACTTGAAATTCATGATGATCTTTTCAGAACATGTTCCTGTGGGATAAAGTATTGATTTACCACAAAAAAATAAGCTGCCTGAATTTTTCTATTAATTTACATTAATTTGTACTAGCACAAATTTCACTTTGAATTCAGTTAGTGTTACCAAGCAAACAAATGATAAATTTTTTTTTAATTAAGCAAAAAAATTTAAATGAAGAAATTCAATTAATTACCTAATAGAAAGGAAAGCAATCTTGTCATTATAAAAGTTAATTATTAATTACTTATTTAATTGCAATAGCAGAAATCCTCACTCCAGAACCTAGAAACAGAGCTAGAGTATGGAAGAATAAGACACTCTCCAAGATTCCTTTCAGCCCTAGGATTCTTGTTTCCATGGAAATTTGTATTCTATCTGTAAATGCTACAAGCTGCTCTGGGCACAAAAAATATATATAATGTTTTTAATAGAGCCTAATAAGTTGACTACTTTTAATGAAATAGCCCATCACACTCATACATAAACAGATACCCACTAAACTCAACCCTTCAGTTTTAGGTCCACAGAAGACATCTTGAAGCTCCCTGAATGCTGTAACAGTGCATATTATTTCACATTAATTTGATAGATGAAACAAAACCATCTTTTTTTGCAAAAGAATCTAGCAACTAGAAGTTAGAAATTTCCTTTAACAATCTGTACACACTTATGGTGTATTGTGATGTATGCTTGTGGCACTGATTAGACAAGTTCCAAAATGAGGACAGTTTTAAGTGGTAAGAAAAGTAACCTAGTTATTGCATTTCCCTATCTTAAAAGGATCATGACACCTTTAGGTGTTATTATTTTGGCTGTATAGTCATGAATTAAGTTAATGGACAAAAATAACCCTAGGTGCACTTCAGCTATAATATAAATATTTCATAATAATTCTCCTCCATGTAACTCTGATTTCTAGTTAAAACGAAACTTACAGTTACCAAAGGGCAATAGTAGGGTAAGAGAGACAAATTAAAAGCATGATATTGACAGATACAAATTCAGTTCCATTCAGTCGCTCAGTCCAACTCTTTGTGACCCCATGGACTGCAACATGCCAGGCTTTCCTGTCTGTCACCAACTCTCGGAGCCTGCTCAAATTCATGTCCATTGAGTCAGTGATGCCATCCAACCATCTCATCCTCCGTGGTCCTTTTATCCTCTTGCCTTCAATCTTTCCCAGCATTAGAGTTTCCAGCATCTTTTTCAATGACTCAGACTTTGCATCAGGTTGCCAAAGTATTGTACAGTCCTTTATTGTATTGTATTGGAAGTCCAGAGTATAGTCCTTCCTATGAAATATTCAGGACTGATTACCTTTAGGAATTGACTGGTTTGATCACCTTGCAGTCCAAGGGACTCTCAAGAGTCTTCTCCAATACCACAGTTCAAAAGCGTCAATTCTTCAGCACTCAGCCTTCTTTATTATGGTCCAACTCTCACACCCATACATGATTACTGGAAAAACCATAGCCTTGACTATATGGACCTTTGTTGGCAAAAGAATGTCTCTGCTTTTTAACACGCTAAGTTGGTAATAGCATTTCTTCTAAGGAGCAAGTGTCTTTTCATTTCATGGCTGCGGTCACCATCGGCAGTGAATTTGGAGCCCAAGAAAATAAAAGTCCGTCACTGTTTTCATCGTATCCCCATCTATTTGCCACGAAGTGATGAGACCGGATGCCATGAGATCATCACGGAATAGCTATTCTGGGGAGTTTGATCATCGCGCCATCAAGAGGGAGTAGAGTTAAGGCTCTGCTGTTGATCAGGAACATCTTGTTTTGTTTCCATGGGGAGAGACGCAGGGGCAAGCAGTGAAGTGGAGCAAAGAGCACGTCTTGCCCCAAGAATGTCTGTCCGACATGCTTACTAGGACAATCGAGAGGGCACAGTTTGCAGCACCCTTGAGTCATGGAGCAGGTTCTGGTCTCTGCTCCACCAGCTTGCAACACCTGCCTTTGCTAAACCCTGCTTGAACATCTAGAAGTTCTTGGTTCATGTATTGTTGAAGCCTAACTTGGAGAATTTTGAGCACTACTTTGCTAGTGCGTGAGATGAGTGCAACAGTGTGGTAGTTTAAACATTCTTTGGCATTGCCTTTCTTTGGGATTGGAATGAAAAGTGACCTTTCCCAGTCAAGCCGCCACTGCTGAGTTTTCCAAATGTGCTGGCCTATTGAGTGCAGTGCTTTCACAGCATCATCTTTTAGGATTTGAAATAGCTCAGCTGGAGTTCCATCACCTCCACTAGCTTTATTCATAGGGACACTTCTAAGGCCCACTTGACTTCATACTCCAGGAGGTCTGGCTCTAGATGTGTGATCACACCACAGTGATTATTTGGGTCATTAAGACCTTTTTTGTATAGTTGTTCTGTGTATTCTTGCCATCTCTTCTTAATATCTTCTGCTTCTGTTAGATCCATACCGTTTCTGTCCTTTGTTGTGCCCATCTTTGCATGAAATGTTCCCCAGGTATTTCTAATTTTCTTGAAGAGATCTCTAGTCTTTCCCACTCTACTGTTTTCCTCTATTTCTTCACATTGATCTTAGGAAGGCTTTCTTATCTCTCCTTGCTGTTCTTTGGAACTCTGCATTCAGATGGATATATCTTTCCTTTTCTCCTTTGCCTTTTACTTCTCTTCTTTTCTCAGCAAATATATTTGTAAGGCCTCCTCAGACAACCATTTTGCCTTGTTGCGTTTCTTCTTCTTGGGGATGGTTTTGATCACCATCTCCTGTACAATGTTACGAACCTCCGTCTATAGTTCTTCAGACACTATTAGATCTAATCCCTTGACCACTATTTGTCACTTCCACTGTATAACTGTAAGGGATTTGATTTAGGTCATACCTGAATGGTCTAGTGGTTTTCCCTACTTTCTTCAAGTAAAGTCTGAATTTGGCAATAAGGAGTTCATGATCTGAGCCACAATCAGCTCCTGGTCTTATTTTTGCTGATTATATATAGTTTCTCCATCTTCGCTGAAAAGAATATAATCAATCTGATTTCGGTATTGGTCATTGACACCATTAATGTCCATGTGTAGAGTTGTCTCTTGTATTGTTTATATAAGCAACAAGGATTTACTGTATAGTTATTTTCACTATCTTGCAATAACCTATAATGGAACATAATCTGAAAAAATAATTAAATCACTGTATTGTACCCTTGAAATTACATTACTAATCAACTACACTTTGATTTTAAAAAATCTAAAAAAAAAAAAAAAAATCAACAATATTGGAATGGAATACTTATTAAAATGACACTATTGGAATTTCCCTGGTGGTCCAGTGGCTAAGTCTCCACATTCCCAATGCAGGGGGCCTGAGTTCAATCCCTGGTCTGGGAACTAGATGGAAGATCCTGAGTGCTGCAATTAAGACCAGGCGCAGTTGCCTGGAGAATCCCCACGGACAGAGGAGTCTGGCAGGCTACAATCCATGGGGTCACAAAGAGTCGGACATGACTGAGCAACTAAGCACAGCACAGCAGTCAAAATAAATAATTCAAAAAGCATAAAATGACACTGTTTTTCTTGATAAAAATTATGGTTTACCTGAAAGTAACTTTCTAAAGACAACATAGAGTACATGGAAAGTAGAGAATAGAAGCCCTGTTTTGCTTTTTAAAATCTAAAGGTTTCCAAATTAATTCCTTCATCGAGTACATGCCTGCTTATTACATAATTCATAACCTAAACCAGTATAACCTACTGGTTCATGTTCTCCCATTTCCATTTTTTTCCCAAATATTACCCAGGCAACACAGAAACAATGAACATTTATTTATTTATTTATTTTAAGGCAAAAGTAGCCCAGCTCATTAGGTGACGGAAGAGCTTTGTGTCTTAAACACAAAAGGGAGGCAAAAATCTCAGATCATTCAAACAAGAAAATGTCAGATTACTTGTTCACAGAAACTTCCATCTTAAACGACCCCATCCCTCTTTGGAAAAAGTAGTGAACTTCTTTAGAACATACAGCACTCTATTTTTCTTAACATTTATCAATTTTTTTAGTATAAGTTTTTATTACCTTGGTTAATTCTTTCTGGATTAAGCACATTTGAACATAAAAGAGCATGCTGAACTTTGCAGGTTTTGGTTGAAACAGATCCAAGTTTAAGTTAATGATAATAACAATATCAATCTCATTAATACGGTTATAAATAAATCCTACCAATGAGTTCCTTTGCCTTCTGAATACCTTTGAGTTTTGAGCAGAACAAATTCTCCTAAAAGTGGTAATTCCAGGAGAACCAAGGGACATTATCCTTTTACTACAATACTCTCAGCCAAGTCACTAAATAGCCTTTATTCAGGTGCCATGAAAACAGGAAAAGCAAGGAAAATAGACGAAAGGATTACTGTTCTTACATTGTCCTCATACAACACATTCACATTCTCTGTTCTCCTGAAGCCAGCAAGTCACATGTCATGAGTACATTTTGATCCCATGCAAAAGTATCTAACTACAATGAGGAAACTGATAAAATGTATCTCCTGAATTTCAACCAATGTTAGACAGCTCTTAATAACAGCTGTAAGAGAACTATATTTGCTAATGTAGGAGAGCTATGATATTTGCTATTTTAAATATAATTAATCAAATGGTATTAAAATCAACACTTAACATAGTACTTTGATGACAGTGATCTGCAAATGGAAAAGTACCTATTCATTAAATTATTAATTCCTTTATTTTCTCAATCACTAGGCTACTGTTCTGGCAGTCACAGTAACTCCTTTTCAGGTAATCACAAAGAGAATGACAAAATCACCAAATCTCTTTCTCCAGGACTCTATCAGCCGTCATCTTATTCATTCCCAGTGTGACTTTACAATTCGGAGGGCAAAAAAATGTCACGCAGGAAAATTCTTAAAATGGCATAGACCGTTGCTTTATTCAGGATCCAGAAACTTTACACTAGATCATGATGCCTCCTAGAGGTCAAGGTACATAAAAACACTTCTACATTCATCATACTGTAACAAACATCACATATCTTAAAATTCAAATCTTGATAATGACCAAATGGAACATAACCTAGCTATTTTATTTTTTTAAGTGATTCTTTTTCTAATCTCTGTATCTCCTTGCATTTAAAAACCTGAAACAGTTAGGGAAAAAATCTACTGCAAGTGATCCAACCCTAAAGAAGGCAATGACATATTCTGTCAATCAAAAAATCAAATACTGGGACTTCCCTAGTGGTTCAGTGGCTAAGACTCTGCACTCTCAATGCAGAGGCCTGAGTTCTATCCCCAGTCCAGGAATTAGATACCACATGCCGCAACTAAAGATTATAGATGAGGCAATGAAAAGATTCACCTGCCACAACTAAGACCCGGTATCACCAAATAAATATTCTTTAAATCAATAATAATAAGTACAAACATTAAAAATGTATACTATATGCAGTTTCAATCATATGCTATATGTTAAATATAATTATCTTCATAGTTCATCTTTAAATATGTAAGGGACTACAATGCTATATTCTTAAAAATGGCAATTTTAGGCATAAAGTCATATGCCTAAAAGTTCTCAGCAAACTTTTCTCTGTATGTATCAATACGATGCCCTATTAAACAAATGCATAAAGCTATTTCTATGAAATTCTTGTTCAAAATATTATTGTAGTAGAGTCTGTAGAACTATGAATAAAACTTAATTCAAGGAAGTCAAGCACAATGTAAACTTCCTCACTTCTTTTTGGCTGCATGCAGCTTCATTGTGTTTGTGTAATAAAAGACTTTGTAAGTGGGAAGTTTCAAGGCATTCACCCAGGACAATTCTGTAGCAGAAATAACCCTGGGGATAAATATGCTCTCCAGCACAAAGAACCATTCTAAGTAGGTCAAAGCACCGGGCAAAGAGTATTTAGATCACCAGAACCTTCATGAAAGACTTTAATACTCTGTTACTTCACCAAGAAAGGAAGAAAACTACAAAGAATCACAAGATACATTGTTAAAAACAAGAACATGGGGGGATTTTTTTTAAGGTAACTATTAAAAGAATTTTTTGAGATTTTAAATTGGAGTCTAGTCAATTTAAGAAATTTATCAGCAAAATATCTGGTCAAAAGCATGATTATAACCTTGTAGAATTAAATAATTTTTTTAAAAAAACTGCTAGGTTAGAGATACAGACCAATAACAATCAAAACTTGTATAAAACAATCATTTGGTATGAATTCAGAGGCTGGAATCTATCACATTGCACTACTTTTAAAACATCAGTGATTTTAAAAGGATTAAAAGGGCTTACAAAAGACTAATGATTAATGAAAGGACAAAATCAAAGATATTATCTATTTAATAACAAAACAGGGTATTTTGTAGAGAAAACTAGAAAAGCAAATTATGCATATATGAAACTCTTAATTTTTCCTGTACTCTCATACCAACATTGAGGCACCTGCCACTGTTTCCCTGTTTCTTCAACAATTTCTGGCTTCCTGGGCACTCTAGATAGTAAGAGGAACCAACTTTAAAAACATTTTTTTCCTCCAAGACTTAACAGAAATGCAAGGCCTTAAAGCTCTCTGAGAAAACATGCTGAATACCTCAACAATGATGGACCCAACATTTCTCATGATGTACTCCGCATATAAGTTGCAATATACAGCCTTGATGTACTCCTTTTCCTCTTTGGAACCAGTCTGTTGTTCCATGTCCAGTTCCAACTGTTGCTTCCTGACCTGCATATAGGTTTCTCAAGAGGCAGGTCAGGTGGTCTGGTATTCCCATCTCTTTCAGAATTTTCCAAAGTTTATTGTGATCCACAGAATCAAAGGCTTTGGCACAGCCAAAAAAGCAGAAATAGGTATTTTTCTGGAACTCTCTTGCTTCTTCGATGATCCAGTGGATGTTGGCAAGTTGATCTCTGGTTCCTCTGCCTTTACTAAAACCAGCTTGAACACCTGGAAGTTCATGGTTCACGTATTGGTGAAGCCTGACTTGGAGAATTTTGAGCATTACTTTACTAGCGTGTGAGATGAATGCAATCATGGGCTCAGGAAAGACTAAAACAGAGAACTGGAACACATCCAAAAGCCAGCCTCACCTCTGTATCTCATTTCATGGACTAGTCTTTCTCCGCTCACAACCTTCTGTTATTCAGTCCCCATGGTTTACCACACAGAGATCCAAGTTTCACATATTAATATGATTTTCTCAGTCCAAGTTCCCTATTCCTAGTGTCGACTAAAAAAGATGCACATGAAAGTTGTGAGTTAAGTTTTATTTGGGGCAAAATGAGGACTGCAGCCCAAGAGACAGCACCTCAGATAGCTGAGAAACTGCTCTAAAGAGGTAGTGAGGGAAGGTTAATATATAAGATTTTGATGAAGGGGAAGTTCAATGCAATCAAGTGCTCATTTTACAAAAGGATTTTTGCTAGTCACAAGGAGCTGATGTCACCATGAAGGGATTTAGTGCTTTTCGAGATATGAGGTGATGCAAGGATTGGGATTACAAAATCAGTTCCTGAAAAATACCTATCTAAAGACCTGTTCTACCAGTTTCCCTGCAGCACAGAGTGCCTCACTCTCCACCCTGAACTCCCTTCAGGCATGCTGAAGGTCAACAGCTGCAGCAGCCCAGGGTTCAATCTCCACAGAGGCAGGTGGCAAATGCTCTTGGCAAGCACCAAGTACTTGTAGTTGACACTAGAAAGACATTCTGACTGACCAAGCTAACGTCTGCCTATTTATGGTCAAATCATCTTTGCCCAATCAAGCAGTGTACCTGAAAGTCCATCTATTTGATGATGACTTCCTCTGGCTTTTATATGTCTGAATATGTTTATTTTTTTAATTTTTAAGAAATATTCATTTGTTACTGGACTGCACCAGGCCTTAGCTCTGCACATAGAACCTTCACTCTTCACTGTGGCACGCAGGATTTTTTAGTTGCAGCCACATGGGGTCTTTTGGTTGTAGCATGCAAACTCTCAGTTGTGACATGTAGGATCTAGTTCCTGGACCAGGGATTGAACAAGGGCCCCCTGCATTGGAAGCATGGAGTCTTAGCCACTGGACCACCAGGGAAGTCCTAGAAAATGTTCAAAATGTCCTTATTTCACTCTTATTTTTGAAAGATATTTTCAATGGGTACAGAAAAATAAGTTAAAAAAACTCTTTCTTTGAGTACTTTAAAGGTGCTGCTCCTTCGTTTTCTTGCTTACATTACTTCAGAGGAGAAATCTGCCACCAAGATCCTTATGTCTATTACTCTACATGTAATAAAGCTTTTAACTCTGACTTCTACTTATTGTAAAAACCCTCAACAAAGTGGACATCAAGGGAATATACTGCAACATAATAAAAGCTATATATGTCAGGCACTTGGCTAACATCACACTCAGCCATGAAAAGCTGAAAGCATTACCTCTAAGATCAGGAACAAGACAAGGATGCCCATTCTCACCATGTTCATTTAACATAGTATTAGAAGTACTAGCCATACTGACAAGAAAAAAAATAAATAAAAGGAATCCAAATTGGAAAGGAAAAAGTGAAACTGTCACTGTTTGTTGATTACATGATGTTATACCTAGAAAATCCTAAAGACATCATCAAAAAAACACTAGGATACATTAATAAAATTGGTTAAGTTACAGGACACAAAATTAATATACATAAACCCATCAAATTTCTATACACTAACAACAAACTATCAGAAAGAGAAATTAAGAAAACAATCCCACTTACAATCACATGAAAAAGAATAAAATACCTAGAAATGAATCTAAGGAAGTAAAAGACCTGTACACTGATGAAAGAAAACTGAAGACAACACAAACAGATGGAAAGATACACTGTCTTCTTAGATTGGGAAAATTATTGTTGAAATGACCATAGTGCCCAAAGCGATCTACAGATCTATGCAATCTTTATCAAAATACCATTTTTAGAAAATACTCTTATCAAAATAGCATTTTTCACAGAACCCACAATGGCAGAAAGCAAAGAGGAACTAAAGAGCCTCTTGATGAGGTGAAAGAGGAGAGTGAAAAAGCTGGCTTAAGATTATGGCATCTGGGGGCTTCCCTGGTGGTCCAGTGGTTGGGAGTCCACCTTCCAATGCAAGGGACACCAGTTCAACCCCTGGCCTGGAAAGAGCCCATATGCCCCAGAGCAGCTGAGCCCATGCACCACAACTACTGAGCCCACATGCCCTAGAGCCCGCACTCTCTAACGGGAAGTCCATGCACCGCAGCCTCTGCTCAGCTCAACTAGAGAAAGTCTGCACAGTGACGAAGACCCAGAGCACCCCATAAATAAATAAATATTAAAAAAAAAAAAAAAGGTCATGGCATCTGGTCCCATCACTTCATGACAAACAGATGGGGGAAAATGGAAACAGTGACCGACTTTATTTTCTTGGGCTCCAAAATCACTGTGGATGGTGACTGCAGCCACAAAATTAAAAGACACTTGCTCCTTGGAAGAAAAACTATGACAAACCTAGATAGTGTATTAAAAAGCAGAGACATCACTTTGCTGACAAAGGTCCATATAGCCAAAGTTATGGTTTTTCCACTAGTCATGTATGGATATGAGAATTGGACCATAAAAAAGGCTGAGTGCTGAAGAATTCATGCTTTCAAAATGTGGTGCTGGAGAAGACTTCTTGCAAGACCCTTGGACAGCAAGGAGATCAAGCCAGTCAACCCTAAAGGAAATCAACCCTCAATATTCACTGTAAGGAATGATGCTGAAGCTGAAGCTCCAATATTGTGGCCACCTGGTGTGAAGAGCCAACTCATTGGAAAAGAGCCCAACTCTTTCCCTGATGCTGGGGAAGACTGAAGGCAGAAGAAGGGATGACAGAGGATGAGATGGTTGGATGATATCACTGACATGGACATGACACCATCAATGTCAACATGGACACTGACATCATCAATGGACATGAGTCTGAGCAAACTCCAGGAGATGAGAAGAACAGGATGGACAGGGAAGTCTGGTGTGCTGCAGTCCATGGGGTTGCAAAAAGTCAGACATAACTTAGTGACTGAACAACACAAAGAAAAAATACTTATAAAATTTGTATGGAAACACAAAAGATATCAAATAACCAAAACAATCTTAAGAAAGAGAAACAAAGCTAGAGGTATCATGCTCCCTGATTTCAAACTATACTACAAAGCTACAGTCATCAAAACAGTATGGTAGTGGCACAAGAATAGACACAGAGGTCAATGGAACAGAATAGTAAGCCCAGATATAAACCCACAGTTATATGGTCAATCGATCTATGATAAAGGAGGCCAGAATATACAATGGGAAAATTTTAGTATCTTCAATAAATGGTTTTCAAACTGGACAGCGACATGCAAAAGAATCAAACCAGACTACTCTCTCACACAATGCACAAAAATAAATTCAAAATAAATTAAAGACTTCCATGTAAGACCTGAAATCATAAAATTTCTAGAAGAAATCAGAGGCAGTTCACTCTTTAACATCAGTCTTAACAGTATTTTTTTGGATATCTCTCCTCAGGTAATGGAAACAAAAGCAAAGTGTGACTGTATCAAATTAAAAAGTTTTTGCATAGAGAAGAAAACTATCAACAAAATGAAAAAGCTGTATATGGAATGGGAAAGGATATTTGCAAATGATATAGCCAACAGTATTATGAATATTTAAAAGAAAGGCAATGCCACAGAATGCTCAAACTACCACACAGTTGCACTCACCTCACACGCTAGTCAAGTAATGCTTAAAATTCTCCAAGCCAGGCTTAACCAATACGTGAACCATGAACTTGCAGATGTTCAAGGTGTTTTTAGAAAAGTCAGAGGAACCAGAGATCAAAGTGCCAACATCTGCTGGATCATTGAAAAAGCACAAGAGAGTTCCAGAAAAACATCTATTTCTGCTTTATTGACTATGCCAAAGCCTTTGACTGTGTGGATAACAAGAAACTGGAAAATTCTGAAAGAGATGGGAATACCAGACCACCTGACCTGCCTCTTGAGAAACCTATATGCAGGTCAGGAAGCAACAGTTGGAACTGGACATGGAACAACAGACTGGTTCCAAATAAGAAAAGGAGTATACCAAGGCTGTATATTTAACTTATATGCAGGGTACATTATGAGAAAAGCTGGGCTGGAGGAAGCATGAGCTGGAATCAAGATTGCCAGGAGAAACATCAATAACCTCAGATATGCAGATGACACCACCTTTATGGCAAAAATTCAAGGAGAACTAAAGAACCTCTTGATGAAAGTGAAAGAGCAAAGTGAAAAAGTTGGCTTAAAGCTCAACATTCAGAAAACTAAGATCATGGCATCTGGTCCCATCACTTCATGGCAGATAGATGGGCAAACAGTGGAAACAGTGGCTGACTTTATTTTTCTGGGCTCCAAAATCACTGAAGATGGTGATTGCAGCCATGAAATTAAAAGACTCTTACTCCTTGGAAGGAAAGTTATGACCAACCTAGACAGCATGTTAAAAAGCAGAGACATTACTTTGCCAACAAAGGTCCGTCTAGTCAAAGCTATGGTTTTTCCAGTAGTCATGTATGGATGTGAGACGTTACTTTGCCAACAAAGGTCCATCTAGTCAAAGCTATGGTTTTTCCAGTAGTCATGTATGGATGTGAAGAAAGCACAGTGTTGAAGAATTGATGCTTTTGAACTATGATGTTGGAGAAAACTCTTGAGAGTTCCTTGGACAGCAAGGAGACCCAACCAGTCCATCCTAAAGTAGATCAGTCCTGAGTGTTCATTGGAAGGACTGATGTTGAAGCTGAAGCTCCAATACTTTGGCCACCTGATGTGAAGAGCTGCCTCACTGGAAAAGATCCTGATGCTGGGAAAGATTGAGGGCAGGAGGAGAAGAGGACGACAGACGATGAGATGGTTGGATGGCATCATCAACTCAATGAACACGGGTTTGGGAGGACTCCGGGAGTTGGTGATGGACAGGGAGGCCTGGCGTGCTTCGGTTCATGGGGTCGCAAAGAGTTGGACACGACTGAGCGACTGAACTAAACTGAAAAGATTTAGTATACTTTTAGGAAAAAAAATATAACATTAAAATATATTAATTTATAATCCTGCTTTAAAAATATTCTGTCTTAGGAGATGTCTTATCGTTTCAGGTTTTCCCCAGTTTTTCCCTGCCTCCCTCTTGCACGTCTTCTCCTATAATTCAGCCTACAGGAAGTGATCAGTCTGCTCCTATGTTCCCCATGACCTACTGTTCTCTTCAATATTTTTCCCTTCCCCTTGCTGAATACACATTAATATTTCAAGACCAAGCTCAAAACACCCCCTTTCCCCTATGAGCCCATCTGACTCTGTTCCATGTGCTCAGACAGAAATGATGTCTCTCTTATATTCCCACTATACCTTCTACATAAATTCATCACAGTACTTCTAATACCATATAGCACTGTGATCTGCTTCTATTCACTGCTCTAGTAATATCATGGCATGAGCCCAAGTTCATCATGCTTAAACCTGGTAGGAGCCCAATAAGTGAATTCTAACTGAATGAATTGACCAAAGTGAATGAGCAAGTGAGGGAAAAGTAGAAGGTATCGATCTGAGGAACCTGAAGATTTAAGGACAGATCAGGCAAGCAGGCAGGCATTCACTTCTCATTTCTGCCAAACAGATTTTGTCTCATATCTGTGTTCTTCCCCTCTTCTAACACCATGGGGGCGGGGGGCAGCACAGAGGTCCTCTTCTACACCGATTTTAACCAATGTAGAAGGGAAATTCCCTCCCTCTGTGGTGTTAGAAGAATTAAAAAAAAAAAAAATGCTGTCCCTTCCCCCATGCCTGTTATGTGTGAAGATTCCACGGTGAACATATTAAGAATGCCATGGGGGAAGAGACAGAATTTCTGTTTGTATTACAGGGTATTACAAACCCTGCCCTATTAAGTATTCAGCCAGACTACACTTTATTTAACAGGTGAAACAAACAATGCAAGTCACTCAAGGTAAGTGATTTACCCTGTAACTGAGTAAGTTAATGGATGACCCAAGACTAGAATGTTAACCTTTCACTGTACACTCAACTCTTAGTTGTGTCCGATCAGCTCATACTTCAAATGGCAGTCTCATTTAATACAGCACAACTGTGTTCATATAATGGTGTCACTTTAAATCAGCAATCTAATGCTTAAAGGGAAGGACAATAAACTTTAACTCTGAAAAGGTGAAAGAATAACTTTAATAGCCTTTATTTGAGTCATCCAACCACACCCCAGAAACTACTCCTTGAGAAATATAAAGGTAATTCTAAAACATGAAAGTATGGTGAAGGAAAAACAAAATTTAAGAGACCAAAGACATAAATTCTCCCAGTACTGAGCCAAAATTTTCTTTACTTACAGATGTGTGAAGGTTTTATTTTCAGTCCAGTGACTCGTCAGATGAAAAATGGGTGATTACTTAAAGAACAGTAGACCAAGCAGCAGCTCCCCAATAGAAAAGTACATGATGCACTTGAGGAGGTTTTCTGTTTGTTGTTTTCATTTTTTGTTTGGAGGAGTTTGTTGTGGGTTTTGTTTACTTTTTTGTGGGAAGTGGCTTACCCAGATTTTGAGAAGGGCTTTACTTGGAATATCTCAGCCTGTGGCTGGTGGCTAAATTAACTGCACTCACAATAACTAGCCTGTGATTTCCTATTCCCAGGTGGTGCCAGTGGTAAAGAAACCACCTGCCAATGCAGGAGACACAGGTTTGATCCCTGGGTGGGGAAGATCCCCTGGAGAAGTGCATGGCAACCCACTCCAGTATTCTTGCCTGGAGAATCCCCATGGACAGAGGAGCCTGGAGGGTTACAGTCCACAGGGTCACAAAGTCAGACACAACTGAAGGGACTTAGCACACACGCATGCACACTTTCCCAATCTAGGCAAGGCAAACATTCCTGATTGACCCAAGGCCAAATCAGGGCCTGGACTGGTGCCCCCTCCTCCTCTCTGGACTGTTCCTTATGGCTCCTGCTGTCGATTCTTGGCACCTCTATGTGCTTTAGGAGTGATCACATAGGTACTGATCGTGTACTATTGATGCTCTCTCCAATGAGGGCAGAATCACATCCCACTCTGCCTAGGCCAGGTACTGCACATGAACAAAACCAAGCAACATGTTTAAAAGTAGCTGCAATCACTGAGAAATTTTACATGGCCTTTAGGCTTCTCTACAAAAACTGGAAGTTCGACAAGCAGGAAGTCCTCACGTGAGCTGTTTTGAACCTGTGCTTAACAGATAAATTTTAGACTCTTAGAAATAATATGTCTCTTATTTACAACTTAGAGTTTACCTAACTCCCAGTCTCAAATTATGCCTCATTCTCCAAATGATTATTTATATAAAATGTGTAAGTTTGGTTCCAAAATAACCAATGCATAAAGACCTACTGACAGAATGCAATAAATATGCTTCCTGACTGCCATTTTCAGCACTAACAGAAACAACAGATTTTATTCAGTATCCTAGCATGAGATGTTTCCTTCAGTTCTTACACATATAAAAAGCCATTGTACTATAGGCAACCCCCAATCTGCAATCTAATCATTCCTAAGCAATGGTCAAAGGGTAAGAATTACATAAGTCAAAGTCAAATTTCCTAAATAATTATTTTATATCACAGAAACAGCAAGATAAAAAGAAAATTTCAACATAGGCTTTTACAAATACTAAGTATATAAAAAGTTATCTTTAGAGTCATATTATGAATATTGTATATGTTTTTAAAGGATTTTTTTTCTTGCAACAACTAGACAAGACTGTTTCACTAAAAACTTCATTAGCAACACCTTCTGTTTCTAACAAATCTTATTATACCAAGTACAGGCTTTCCTATCTCTTAAAAGAAATTTGAATCTTTACACTTCATTCACCTCACAATCTTTCATTGTCAATTATGAACACACCCAAAGTCTTCAACTGGTAAATGTTAGAGGAAGGTACATATTTGCATGGGAACTTATTCATCAATGACCCTTGCTCTTCTATGCCACTCTGCTAAAAGCTTCTGTGCAAGATAGCATGAGTAAGTCAACTGTATCTATTTATATTATCAATCACCATTTCAATGTTACACAATTTGGTTACAAACTGAGACAGAGTATCTTCATAAAGGCTGCCAAACCTTTCTGAATTCTGAAGAAATATCACCCATTCTTTGTTTGATCTTTGCCTCAGTTCTTAACTTGCCACAATTAAGCACTGAGGAAGAGAAGAAATTCCTCTGTCAAAAATCACTGCCTAATTCAGAGTTCTATGGGATAGTATCGAATCAATTCAAAGTTTCTCCATCTCAGAAGTCAGTCTATCCCTTTCAAATGAGTAAACTGTATGGCATCTGAACTCTACCTCAAAAAACTTTTTTAAAAGCCAGCCTGTCAACTTTTTTTTTTTGTCACAATGTATTACTTTAGTTTGGTTTTAGGCCCTTTCAAATACTATTGCTTCTTCAAAATTGTCATCACAGTCAAATGCAAAAAAAAAAAATGAAATTGAAAGCTTTATCATTCATTTTCACCTGGCCTTTTGATCAGTATCAGTACCATGCTCTTCTAGAATGAAAGATTTTCTTGACATGTGTCTCTCACAAACTCTTTTCTTAGAAAGAAAAGCAAAAACTTTTAAGGAATATGACAATACACAACAAGAACTTTAAGGATAAAACTTTTTTTAGGAACAGCTGGGGACAGGAATTGAGATAAGAGACAGAAGGACCCCAGGCTGGGCAGCTGGGCAGATACCCCAAACAGCAGGAGCAAAAGAAGAGCTAGAATCCACTTTGGCTAAGAGAAGCGCACAGACACATGGGAGTGTACTGCTATATACTAAATATAGACTCAGAAGCAGGCGAAGCAAGATGACTGGCCAAAGGAAACCCAAAAGAAATGCCCCATATAAGTAATTCAAACTACCATGAAAGCATGACTCTCTGAGCCCACCCATGTGTATATCCACATGTACTTTTTTTTTTCCTAAATGAACACTTCACTGGTTTCACTACTTACTGTGCCTTTGAGGAAATTCATTTCTGCAAAATCAAAGGGCCAGAGCCGTGTCACTGGCCACTGGTCTAGTGGCTAGGATTCAGCACTCTCACTGCCATGGCCTGACTTCAGTCTCTGGCCGGTAACTACAACCCTGCTTCAAGCCACTACAAACCAAGGCCATTTGAGATTAGAATGAGCCTGAGTCACTATGATCAAATCCCAGAGCTGATAGTTCAGTGAACTTTCAGTAACTAGGAGGGTCACAGGAGTTGATTTATCATAAAACATACCATAAAACCAGAGGGCTACTAGGCTACTGCTTCATAAAATGTGATCACCTGAAGTAATTCGCTAAGAAAAGAACAATGTAGAGGTTTTTATTTAAGCACAGTAGTGGGCAAGAACACTGTCTGAGATATATCCAGATGATGTATAGATTTATCTTACCATAAATTAACACTTACTGTGCATGTAATCTGCTTTACAGCATTAAAAAATATCTATCCAAAAAATGAAAAAAAAAAGAAATCTACCTAAATATCCACCTATATTAACAACCTACCAACCCAAACGAGGAAGACACATGTACACACATGAGGAGAAAAGGAACGAGTGTTATTCTGCTAGAAGACACAGGCTCTCACAGGGCCAGAGAGTGCTATATTTCTCCTCTTCTCAGTGGTCTGACCTATCAGTAAGCAAAGGATGTCACAGACAACAGCTACTGCCAATAGTGAGCTGGTGAGCCCTGAGTGAAGGGAAGAATATCTGCCATCTAGCAGGCATCAGACTGCAGTCACTCCCCACAGGGAAAACACAGGCTACCAGCCCCAGATAACTGACATTCATATCAAAGGAATGATTTCACTGAGTCCAGACTCTGGCATCTTCCCACTCACAGAAAAGTGCCAAATTTTGGAAACTTTCAGTTTCTAGTTTTCTTTAATTAACAGTAATCTCGTCTTCCTACTACCTTCCCTTTGTTGCAAAAGTCCCATATATCACAGCTCCTCCCTTCGCCTGCTCAGAGCAGTTGCTCAAGGTTACTTGAGATGCTGCTTCCTAGGCTTGTCATCCTAAAAATTCCCACTGAATACACCATAACTCTTAACTTCCAGGTTGTGAATATTTTTTAAGTTGACATGTCCGAAGAACTTTAGTTTCTCCTTATTTAATTAGAATAAAAGATAAGTTTCTACTATTTGTGTCTCTAAAGCTTCCAAACTAGAAATGTAATTTCTAGCAGCATATTACAGAGAAGGCAGTGGCACCCCACTCCAGTACTCTTGCCTGGAAAATCCCATGGACGGAGGAGCCTGGTAGGCTGCAGTCCATGGGGTCACTAAGAGTCGGACACGACTGAGAGACTTTACTTTCACTTTTCACTTTCATGCATTGGAGAAGGAAATGGAAACCCAATCCAGTATTCTTGCCTGGAGAATCCCAGGGATGGGGGAGCCTGGTGGGCTGCTGTCTATGGGGTTGCACAGAGTCGGACACGACTGAACCAACTTAGCAGCAGCAGCAGCAGCATATTAACTGAATAATGCTGTGGTTGCTACTGCAGGCTTCAGAACTGGACCGGGCTGGACGTGTCCTGGTTCTACCATTTAGCAGCCTTTGGGCAAGTCAGTCACTGTTCTAAGGCCTTGGCCTCCTCATCTGTGAAATAAGTGTAACAGCACATGCCTCAGCAAGTTGGTGAGAAGATTAACTGAAGCTGTGTATATCAAGTTCTTTGCTTAGCACCTGGCATGTACAAGACTCAAATATGAATATGAATAAAATGTCTACTCTATAGAAATATCTCTTCAAATCCCCTCTGACTGTCCAAGCACTCCTCACATTCTGCCACTATTCCTGGGCCTATTTAAAACTCCCTCACAGCATCCCCATAGCCTCAGCCTTCTTAGTGCTTCTGCCTATCCCTGGTTCGTGCTACTGCAAAACCAATATGAAAATGCTAAAACTCTTGCTGGAATGAGAAGAGAAGAAAATGAAAAAGCAAGGCCAACAGCATCCCCTCTGGCCAGAAAGATAAAGGCTGGCAACGTTCATCTCCCTCGATTATCTGGTGTTCCCTCCCATGGTGTTCAGCGCACCCAGAGATTTAATTCAAGAGAACCAGCTAATTTAGGGCACCAGGTACAAATCAGGCAAGTTGCAAGTGCTCTTCCCTTCAACCAGCACTTGGCATTCTACTAGAATCATATGGCCTGCCAAAAACTCTAGAAGCTTCTACAATGTGAAGCTATTAGTAAAACAATGTATTAGTAAAACAACTCATAAAACACTTCCTTGTGAGTCACAGAAATCTTTTACAGAACTTTAAAGAGGCAATATGGACAATGTGGGAAAAGTAGAAAACACAGGCAGTTCTCTTCTCTACTCAACAACAACAAAAGAGTGAGACCAGAAGGTATCCAAAATAACCAACCAGAAATGATGGTAACTGGATGCTCTGCATCAGTTCAGTTCAGTTCAGTCACGCAGTCCTGTCTGACCCTCTGTGACCCCATGGACTGCAGCATGCCAGGCCACCCTGTCCATCACCAACTCCCGGAGTTTACTCAAACTCACATCCATTCAGTCAGTGAAGCCATTCAACCATCTCATCTTCTGTTGTCCCCTTCTCCTTCCACCTTCAATCTTTCCCAGCATCAGGGTCTTTTCTAGTGAGTTAGTTCTTCCCATCAGGTGGCCAAAGTAATGGAGTTCAGCTTCAGCATCTGTCCTGAATATTCTTTGGAAGGACTGATTCATTGGAAGGACTTCCAAATAATATTCAGGACTGATTTCCTTCAGGATAGACTGGTTGGATCTCCTTGCAGTCCAAGGGACTCTCAAGAGTCTTCTCCAACACCACAGTTCAAAAGCATCAATTCTTCAGCGCTCAGCATTCTTTATAGTCCAACTCTCACATCTATACATGACTACTGGAAAAACCATAGCTTTGACTAGACGGACCTTTGTTGGCAAAGCAATGTCTCTGCTTTTTAATACACTGTCTAGGTTGGTCATAGCTTTCCTTCCAAGGAGTAAGTGTCTTTTAATTTCATGGCTGCAGTCATCATCTGCAGTGATTTTGGAGCCCCTTTACAAAATAAAGTCTGTCACTGTTTCCACTGTTTCCCCATCTATTTGCCATGAAGTGATGGGACCAGATGCCATGATCATAATTTTCTTAATGCTGAGTTTTAAGCCAGCTTTTTCCCTCTCCTCTTCCACTTTCATCAAGAGGTTCTTTTTCTTCTTTGCTGTCTGCCGCAAGGGTGGTATCATCTGTTTATCTGAGGTTATTGATAATTCTCCCAGCAATCTTGATTCCAGCTTGTGCTTCATCTAGCCCAGTGTTTCTCATGATGTTCTGCATATAAGTTAAATAAGCAGGGTGACAATATACAGCCTGACGTCCTCCTTTCCCTATTTGGAACCAGTCTATTGTTCCATGTCCAGTTCTAACTGTTGCTTCCTGACCTGCATACAGGTTTCTCAAGACGCACGTCAGGTGATCTGGTATTCCCATCTCTTGAAGAACTTTCCACAGCTTGTTGTGATCCACACAGTCAAAGGCTTTGGCATAGTCAATAAAGCAGAAATAGATGTTTTTCTAGAACTCTCTTGCTTTTTCGATGATTCAACGGATGTTGGCAGTTTGATCTCTGGTTCCTCTGTGTTTTCTAAATCCAGCTTGAACATACGGAAGTTCACGGTTCATGTACTGTTGAAGCCTACTTTGGAGACTGCTCTGCATAGCTAAAATAACTAACAATGCATTTGGTTCATACTTAAAGTTCCCACCTAACTTAAATGCCTTTACACTAAACCAGTGGTTCTCAAACTGGGGCAATTTTGGCTCTCAAGGGATATTTGGCTATGTCTAACTACTGGCTGGAGAAGGAAATGGCAACCCACTCCAGTGTTTTTGCCTGGAGAATCCCAGGGACAAGGGAGCCTGGTGGGCTGCCGTCTATGGGGTCGCACAGAGTCAGACATGACTGAAGCAACTTAGTAGCAGCAGCAGCAGCAGAGCTACTGGTATCTAGTTAATAGAGGGTAAGATGCTGCTAAACATCCCACAACACACAGGACAGACTCCACAACAAAGAATTATCGAGCCCAGAACATTAATAGTGCTGACTTGAGAAATCCAGCACTAACCAAGTACCTTATTGATGGCCATCTTAAATATCATAATCATTATCAATAAAGAAAATTCTGTTAACTACATTCATTTGCTAAATAAAATTTTAAGACCCTTTAATTAAACAGTTTCTTTAGATCTCACAAAGACCTAAGAAGTGCAGCCAATGGAAACCAAAGAAGAAAAGAGATGCCTGGCTGTGATATTAATATAATGGTCGGAACACTATTTCTAATTATTTTACATTATATCTGTATATGAACTACACTATATGCATATATGTATACTATACTGGTATATGAAACTATAGCTGAAAAATATTTCAGTTGAAATTTCTAGGAAATTAAATACTAACTCGTTTTCTACAATGTTGAATACTGTTCAACATTTTTGATGAAAAGGATATATTTAATGACTATCCATTACTGAAATTACGGGTGGTACTGAAAGCTATTTCTACTCTTAATACCAGATTGTCAGACAATTTCCACTGTCATATCTAAAACCACATTCCTGTAGCCACTTCCCATCACATCAACTGTCATCCCTTTTCTCTTTTGTGGCATTTTATTTGCCATGCATAAACAGTGAAAAAATTAAAACCAAGTTCATTAAAGAATTTGCTGAGTGAAAGCTAACATGAATAAAGTACAGAGCTTTCCACATTATTTTAACAGCAGATACTCTTTCCTTTTTCAAGTTGGGCTGATGTCCTAGAGGTTAATAATGTTATGTCAGGAATGACCTATGAAAGCACAGTTTTAAAAGATACTCTATTTCCAAACCATTTCTATGAAGCAAGTAAGAATTTAATGTTTTCTAAGATGTGAAGAAACGGTTCAAGAACACATTCCTACCTGCCATAACAGAGAGCAGTAAAACTGTGAAAAATAATCTTCACAGTAACAAAAGGTATATACCTGCTATATATATATACACACACACACATATATATATGGTATCTAGGATAACAGAGTGAAATAATGTGTGATAGCAGGATTGTGCACCTAGAAAAGATATTTCACTTTAGCTGAAAATGAAAAGGCACTGGTCAGATAGAAAATATCCAAAAGGGTAATGGGGAATTCATAAGACATGTTAATGTAATTTCTCTTTGAAAGATGTTAGAAGCAAATAGAGGCATCTGCTGGGCTTCCCTGGTGGCTCAGTGGTAAAGAATCTACGTGCCAATGCAGGAGACATGGGTTCAATCCCTGGTACTTCTTAACCCAATCAACAGCTTATTCCCTGGAGAAGGAAATCACAACCCACTCCAATATTCTTATCTGGGAAATCCGTGGACAGAGGAGCCTGGAAGACTACAGACCATGTGGACACAAAAGACTCAGACAAAACATATCAACTTAACAACAACAACAAAGGCATATGTGAATATGAAACCTGTTGACTCTACGCCACATTGCCTCCACAAGTGAAAGTGATCAATGCAAAAACAATGCCCAGTTGTAGCTGTGACTGGTGATGGAAGTAAAGTCTAATGCTGTAAAGAACAATACTGCATAGGGACCTGGAATGCTAGGGCCATGAATCAAGGTAAATTGGAACTGGTCAAACAGGAGATGACAAGAGTGAATATCGACATTTTAGCAATCAGTGAACTAAAATGGACCAGAATGGGCAAATATAATTCAGATGACCATTTTATCTACTACTGTGGACAAGAATCCCTTAAAAGAAATGGAGTAGTCCTTATAGTCAACCAAAGAGTATGAAATGCAGTACTTGACTGCAATAGCAAAAACGACAGAGTGATCTCTATTCGTTTCCAAGGCAAACCATTAAACATCACAGCAATCCAAGTCTATGTATACCCCAACCACTAATGCCGAAGAACCTAAAGTTGAACAGTTCTATGATGACCTAGAAGACTTTCTAGAACTAACAACAAAAAAGATGTCCTTTCCATCAGAGGGGACTGGAATGTAAAAGTAGGAAGTCAAGAGATACTTGGACTAACAGGCAAGTTTGACCTGGGCGTACAAAATGAAACAGAACAAAGGCTAATAGAATTTTTCCAAAAAAACACACTGGTCATAGCAAACATCGTCTTCCAACAACACAAGAGAAGACTCTACACATGGACATCACCAGATGGTCAATATGGAAACCAAACTGATTATATTTTTGCAGCCAAAGATGGAGAAGCGCTATACAGTGAGCAAAAACAAGACTGGGAGCTGATTGTGGCTCAGATCATGAATTCCTTATTGCAAAATTCAGACTTAAATTGAACAAAATAGGGAAAACCAGGAGACAATTCAAGTATGACCTAAATCAAATCCCTTACGATTATACAGTGGAAGGGACAAATAGATTCAAGGGATTAGATCTGATGATAGACAGAGTGCCTGAAGAACTATGGACAGATGTTCCTACACTGTACAGGAGGCAGTGATCAAAACCATCCCTAAGAAAAAGAAATGCAAAAAGGCAAAATGGTTGTCTGAGGAGGCCTTACAAATAGCCAAGAAAAGAAAAGAAAAGTGAAAGGCAAGGAGAAAAGGAAAGATATACCCATCTGAGGGTAGAGTTCCAAAGAATAGCAAGGAGAGATAAGAAAGCCTTCCTCAGAGCTCAATGCAAAGAAATAAAGAAAAACAATAGAATGGAAAAGACTAGAGATCTCTTCAAGAAAATCAGAGATACCAAGGGAACATTTCATGCAAAATGGGCACTATAAAGGACAGAAACAGTATGGATATAAGAAGCAGAAGATATTAAGAAGAGGTGGCAAGAATACACAGAACAACTATACAAAAAAGATATATGACCTAGATAACCACGATGGTGTGATCATGCACCTAGAGCCAGACATCCTGGAATGCGAAGTCAAGTGTGCCTTGGGAAGCATCACTACAAACAAAGCTAGTGGAGGTGCTGGAATTCCAGTTGAGCTATATGAAATCCTAAAAGATGATGCTATGAAAGTGCTGCACTCAATATGCCAGCAAATTTGGAAAACTCAGCAGTGGCCACAGAACTGGAACAGGTCAGTTTTCATTCCAATCCCAAAGAAAGGCAATGCTAAAGAATGTTCAAACTACCACACTATTACACTCATCTCACATGCTAGCAAAGTAATGCTCAAAATTCTCCAAGCTAGGCTTCAACAGTATGTGAACTGAGAACCTCCAGATGTTCAAGCTGGACTCAGAAAAGGCAGAGAAACCAGAGATCAAATTGCCAATATCCATTGGATCATAAAAAAAGCAAGAGAATTCCAGAAGAACATCTACTTCTGCTTCACTGACTACACCAAAGTCTTTGACTGTGTGGATCACAACAAACTGAAAAATTCTTAAAGAAATTGGAATACCAGACTGCTTTATCTGCCTTCTGAAAATCTGTATGCAGGTCAAGAAGTAACAGAACCAGACATGGAACAATGGACTGGTTCCAAATTGGGAAAGAGCACATCAAAGCTGTATATTGTCACACTGCATAGTTAACTTATATCCAGAGTATATCATGTGAAATGCCGGACTGGATGAACAGAAGCTGGAATCAAGATTGCTGGGAAAAATATCAATAACCTCAGATACGCAGATGACACCACCCTTATGACAGAATGTGAAGAGGAAATAAGAGCCTCTTTTTGAAAGTGATGGTGGAGAGTGACAAAACTGGCTTAAAACTCAACATTGAAAAAACGGCTGAGTAATATTCCATGGTGTATATGTACCACAGCTTCCTTATCCATTCATCTGCTGATGGGCATCTAGGTTGCTTCCATGATCATGGCATCTGGTCCCATCACTTCATGGCAAATAGATGGGGAAACAATGGAAACAGTGACAGACTTTATTCTGGGGGGCTCCAAAATCACTGCAGATGGTGACTGCAGCCATGAAACTAAAAGATGCTTGCTCCTTGGAAGAAAGGCTATTACCAACCTAGACAGCATATTAAATAGCAGAGACATTACTTTTCCAACAAATGTCCATCTAGTCAAAGCTTGGTTTTTCCAGTAGTCATGTATGGATGTGAGAGCTGGACCGTAAAGAAAGCTAAGCACCAAAGAATTGATGCTTTTGAACTGTGGTATTGGAGTAGACTCTTGAAATTCCCTTGGACAGCAAGGAGATCAAACCAATCAATCGTAAAGGAACTCAGTCCTAAATATTTATGGGAAGGACTGATGTTGAAACTGAAGCTCCAATACTGTGGCCACCTGATGTTAAAAACTGACTCACTGGAAAAGACCCTGATGCTGGGAAAGACTATGGACAGAAGGAGAAGGATACAACATAGGATGAGATGGTTGGATGGCATCACCGACTCGATAGGCATGAGTCTGAGTAAACTCTGGGAGCTGATGATGGACAGGGAAGCCTGGCATGCTGCATGCAGTCCATGGGATCACAGAGTCAGACAAAACTGAGCGACTGAACTGAACTGATTCTACTCATTTAAATACCATGGCTATTTGACCCAGAGGGATGGGATGGGGAGGGAGGTGGGAGGGGGGTTCAGGATGGGGAACACATGTAAATCCATGGCTGATTCATGTCAATGTATGGCAAAAACCACTACAATATTGTAAAGTAATTAGCCTCCAACTAATAAAAATAAATGAAAAAAATTAAAAATAAATAAATAAATACATACATACATACCATGGGTATCTGTCTAGAAATTTTGCTACATTAGTTTTGTCAGACATCTTCAAAAGGACTGGGCCAATTCCAATACACACACCACACACATACATACAAAATACATACACATAATTGACTGCTACCATTTACTGCACAGTGACTATGGAAAAGTACCAAACTTTATAAGCATCACTTCATTTAATCTTTCACAGCCACATGAAATAAATATTCTTTCATTACCTCAATTTTATAAAGGAATGGCCTGAGGGAGGTTACACAACCCACTGAAAGCTGTAAGAGGCAGAGGCAGTATTTAACCTAAGGCCCAGTCTGATTCTCTGGTGGCTCACTGGTATAGAACTGCCTCTCAATTCAGGAAACTGGGTTTGATCCCTGGGTCAGGAAGATACCCTAGAGAAGGAAATGGCAACCCACTCCAGTATTCTTGCCCAGGAAATTCCATACAGAGGAGCCTGGCAGGTTAAAGTCCATGGGGTCACAAAAGACTGAGACATGACTTAACGACTAAATGCCATATGCCAGTCTGATTACTGAACCAGATGTTTCAACCATTTTACACCAGTTTCAAGAAAGTCAGAACAGAAATTTCCATCAGTCACCATAATATTTGATTTTTTTAATCTTGTCCATATTCCATGATTTATACATGTGTGCATGAAATTCAGTCAAAACACCATATCTTGCCTCATCATATTGTGCATATTTTTGCATTAGAATAAAGTTGAACTTTGTTCACAAGTTTATAATTTTAAATGTTAATATCTATTGATACAAATGTTTAAAGTAGTTTCCATCTTCCTGGCATAAAGAATTGAGAAGGTAATTAAGTTAATTATACCCATGAAAAAAACCAGAGTGGGCTCAGAAGCAAAAGTATACTACTTTACAGGAAGGAAGTGACCTTCCTAAAGAAGACAGTATGATTAAAGCTTTCTTTTTGAAAAGGTCAGACTATTTCAAAGGAGCTAAGAAATTTACTTAGCCTACAAATTTAAAATTATTTTCATGTGCATGAGTTTCTCCATAGAGAGAGGGAACGAAACTACTTAAATATTCCAGTTGTAAAGAGTTATTTATATTCAAACTGTTACTGTTCACCTGAGCCGAATTTTTTAGTTATAGGACAACCAACTTTTCTGTGGCTAAGGAACATCTAATGCAAACTAATAGCACAAAATATATTACTGTGGTTTAAGGTTCTCTTCATCTTACAAGTATAGACAGAAAGTCAGAGAACATAGCATTAACTAAAAGAGCTGAAAAGGAACAGAATGTGTGCAGAACATTACAAAACCAAGGGAAAAGGCTTAGCTTGTTATATAGTTGAGGTTAAATTACAATAAGAAAGTCAATTCCTTTGCTTTGCCAAAGAATTTTTTCACTGCATCCCACCCTCAACCCATGATAAGAGATTTCCAAAGATGTAACCTGTCTCAAAGAAACAATTAATAGTACTGTAACTTCAACAGCTATAATTAGAAAATACTTTGTTACATAAAACAGATAGTTCTGAAAGTTATATAGTTAATGCACTTTTAAATTGAATCATCTCTCAAAATTATCAAAGAAACTTACTTAAAGGAATGCTATGTTGGAAAAATAAAGAAACTGAGTTAAAAAATCGAGATAAGATAGTGATAAATCTTGTATATTAACTAGATATTTACATATTGGCCATAAAATATGCACTTTGAATTTTTTTTAATTCAGTAACTTTACTTTTTAAATTCAATAACTCTACTTTTAGAGAAACCTCCATACTCTTTTCCATTAGTGGCTATATCAATTTACACTCCCACCAACAGTGTAGGAGGGTTCCTTTTCTCCACACCCTTTCCAGCATAAAACATGTACTTTGAAATGTAGCACTCAACATGGATTTCATTCACTTACTCAGTTAGAATTTCACAAACACCTAACATGAAACAGACTTCTACTGAGTGTTGGGTAAACAGCAGGGAACAAGACAAGTATGGCTACTGCTCTCATGATGCTAACGCAGTTTCATCTTCATGTCAAAATAATTCAACAAATTACAAGACATGATGAAAAGTTTCTCTGTATACACAGCTCAACTTGACGAACTGAAGGCCTCATGCCAACTCCTGTCTCTCCTTTACTCTTAACTCAGTTTAATCCAATGCCTGACTCCACCTGTTCCCATTAAAGCATCAGTCCATGCTGTCTCCAGAGAAGGCAATGGCAACCCACTCCAGTACTCTTGCCTGGAAAATCCCATGGATGAAGGAGCCTGGGGGGCTGCAGTCCATGGGGTTGCGAAGAGTTGGACACGACTGAAGTGACTTAGCAGCAGCAGCAGCAGCATGCTGTCTCAGTTGCTATGGCTGCTGGCGCTTTGGTGCAAAGGGCCCAGACCTGGCACTCGACCCCTAAGATGTGTCAAACGCTTACCTTAACCCTAAATATGAACAATCACCACCTCCTTCCCTGTCTCACAGACCAGCCACTGAGAACAAGTCCTCAGGCCCAGGCTTGGTAGTTTTCACACTTGAGTATCCTGATTGCTCCCTGCCTCTGGAAAAGAGAACACAACAGAAAAAATCCCCTGCTCTTCCCAAAACTATCCAACATTGTTAATCAGCTACTCCAATATAAAACAAAAAGCTTAAACAATAAATAAATAAAGCACAAATGTCGGGGGAAAAAACCATGCTCTCATAGAATTTACTGTATATTGGGATGGGGATGGAAGGACAGAAAAAGATTTTAAAAAATAAAGAGTTAATGGTAAGTGTTGTAGAAAAAAAAGAAAACAAGTTAAAAAAAAAGAAAAGAAAACAAGTAAAGGAGTACTTCAAGGCTGTATATTGTCACCTTGCTTATTTAACTTATATGCAGAGTACATCATGTGAAATGCCGGGCCGGAGGAAGCACAGCTGGAATCAAGATTGCTGGGAGAAATAACAATAACCTCAGATACTCAGATGTCACCACCTTTATGGCAGAACATGAAGAGGAGCTAAAGAGCCTCTTGATGAAAGTGAAAGAGGAGAGTGAAAAGGCTGGCTTAAAACTCAACATTCAAAAAATTAAGATCATGGCATCTGGTTCCATCACTTCATGGCAAATAGATGGCAAAACAATGGAAACTGTGACAGACTTCATTTTCTTGGGTTCCAAAATCACTGCAGATGGTGACTGCAGCCATGAAATTAAATACGTTTGCTCCTTGGAAGAAAAGCTATGACCAACCTAGAGAGCATACTAAAAAGCAGAGACATTACTTTGCTGACAAAGGTCCATCTAGTCAAAGTTATGGTTTTCCCAGTAGTGATGTACTGATGTGAGAGTTGGACTATAAAAAAAGCTGAGCACCGAAGAACTGATGCTTTTGAACTGTGGTACTGGAGAAGACGCGATAAGAGTCCCTTGGACAGCAAGGAGATCAAACCAGTCAATCCTAAAGGAAATCAGTCCTGAATATTCATCGGAAGGACTGGTGCTGAAGTTGAAATCCCAATACTTTGGACACCTGATGTGAAGAACTGACTCATTGGAAAAGACCCTGATGCTGGGAAAGATTGAAGGCAGGAGGAGAAGGGGATAACAGAGGATGACATGGTTGGATGGCAACACCGACTCGATGGGCATGAGTCTGAACAAGCTCCAGCAGTTGGTGACAGACAGGGAAGCCTGGCGTGCTGCAGTCCATGGGGTCGCAAAGAGTCAGACACAACTGAGCAACTGAACTGAACTGAAAGGAGTAGAGGAGTGGGCCTTCCACTTTTAAATACAGTGACCAGGGAATGGCCTCAATGAGAAGGTATATTTAAGTAAAAATGTGAAGTAGATGAATTCAATACATTTTAAACACTGAAAGTAAGATTTCAACTAACTGAAATTTCCTGTTAGTCAAGACTTTCAGGTCTACGATAAAAAGTTGTTTTATTTAACATAAGAACAAAGGGAAAATATTAAAAGAAAAAATCAATAAAGGAAAATTATTCTTTTTTAACCTATTTTGAGAGTGGCAGTTTCTGAATAAAGGAAAATAAGCAGACATAAACTACTAAACTTTTCTCAATGTCCAAATGTCTATTTTCTGAATGAAACACTATAGCATTTGAAGGAACTAACTGTAAGGGACTAGCTTTGAGACCCAAACTAAGGAGTGAGAATAAAAATCCCTTTTCCAGATGAAAAAATATAAACTGTAGTGACCCAGGAATTTATGCCAGAAATGAACAATTAACAAAGACATGCAGGAATGACTGTTCTGAAATATGGCATTTAGTGCATCAGTTATAGATGGAAGTTTATAGAAATGAACCACCATCAAGACCATGAGGAAGAGAAGCACTGGCCCCATCCCTGCCAGCTGGCTCATCAGAAGCCTTCAGACATTGTTTGATGACCGCTGCCACTGAGGGTGGCAGTTATGTGAATATCTTTTAATTTTCTATTTCTTTTTTCTACCTCCCCAATGCCCACAATGTGGTTAAGGCAAATCCCCCAGGTTAACAAAAATATACAAGTCAGTCATTCAGTTCCAAAACTCAGAAATGGGCTTTAATTCTCCATGAAAATGAGCTTATACTGGGCACCACACTGACTTCAGAACAATGACTGCCATCACTGGCAGTTTCCTCCCTGCTTCCTCCTGAATCCTTCTCTTCCCTTCTTTTCACAGTTTTCATAACCAGTGGCCTGAGTTTACTGCTTTCTGTAAAAGGACAATAAGGGCCTCTAATTAGCACCCTAGTCAGTTCCCTAGTTCTTCTATGGGAGACAGCCTCTCTCAGTATAACTACTCACATCCAAGTTTTTATTATACCAAGATATTTAAAGAGTGAAAAGAGCTATGCGTCATTTTCTTAATTAAAAAAACTAAAGTGGTTTGCCAACATATACCAATAGGATCATGGTATTGATATATTAAAACTACATACATCCACCTGTATATGTATATTGTATTGATATGTATTATGTTAAGATATACACTCTATATTATCCTATACCTTCTATTATACAGCCACTCATTATAGCCTTTTTAAATGGGGTAAAAGAGGAGAAATGCAGTTTTGCCTCTTTTTTGCAGAACACCTCAAATTTAACAGAATTCTTGAAAATTAACACTATTTACATAATTTCAAAATTCGGTATGTAACCATCACCTTGCTAATGAGATGTAAGAAAAAGCAGTGGGGCCTGAATTAGGTATGTATTCCCAAGAGGTCTGGTTGTACAGCAAAGACCAGAAGCTATGCTTTGTTTCCATCTTCAGAATTGTTTCTAAGACTGTTTCTCCTTTTCCTTGATATGTCTTTTTTTTCCCCTTCCTCATTCACTATAGTTGACCAGAGTTGCCCTTTTTAAGACTCCGGAAAAACTGGATAAAAATATCAGAAACAGTGTCTTTCCCATTACTAAAGATCAATAATTAGTATTCTTATATTTAGAGATATTAAAAATCTGGCAATAAGAAATGTATGGAGGTAGGAAAGTACAGCGGTTAAGAGCTGGAGTTTAAATCTTGGCTCCCAAATAGTGAGAAATAACAAGCAAAGACAAAAAAGGCTGCTCAAGGAGAGGACACCAGGAACTGGAAATGACAGATGTAATGAAACTATTGACAATGTAACAAAGCATTCTGAGGCCTTTTAGTGGAGGAGCAACCCAGGGCCTACAAACTCCAGTACAAACTCTTGCGCCAAGACATATCACAGTATCAGAAAGGATGCCAGGAATAACCAGAACTGTTACACTAAAAAGGACATCTAGTCCATGAAACCTCAAAGAGAACAAAGTATACTATTCCCATGCCTTTCCTAATGATACACTCCTGCACAAAATCAGTACATATTCTTGATAAAAGAGTACATGAATGGTGTAGATACAGAAGGACAGCTAAGATCACTGACAGAATATTTTAGTGTGTAACCTGGGATTACTAGTCAGAAAAGGTTACATCTGACATTCTGTCTACGCTACAGGCGCCAAGGCATCCTGCCTCTTTGAATATTTTCATAGGGAATTCACAACCATCAAAGGAAATCAATTTCATATTCTGTCAGCATTGTCAGAAAATTCTTATGTTGAAGCAAGATATGATGCGCTACTTTGGGGTTCTTCTGTTGACCCAATATTTACTGAGCCCTTGAGTGGACTTTGAGGAGCAATGGCAATGAATGACTCAATTCAGGGACTGGTGGGGCAGGCACAGGAAATACAAGGAGAAATTTAGTCAAGAAGTTGAGGTGGCTGGCAGGAATGAATTCAGAAGGATTTTTTTTCTAGGAGGGCAGAAGAAAAATACCCAGGAAAAGGGGAAGTCTGGGTCTTAATCTGATGGGCTCTTTGCCACCCCATGGTGTGTACCCTGCCAGGTTTCTCCGTCCATGGGATTTTCCAGGCAAGAATACTGGAGTGGGTTCCATTTCCTTCTCCAGATCTTCCCAACCCAGGGATCCAACCCGGGTCTCTCTCCTTGCAGGCAGACTCTTTACTGTCTGAGCCACCAGGGAAGCCCTGGGGCCAAGCTCAATAAATCTTTAATCCAACCTTCTGTTGATGGGTGGGACTGTGTTCCCTCCCTGCAGTTTGGCCTCAGTATGACAGAGGTAATGGCAACCTCCTTCAGAAGGACTTATGCCGGGGCTGTTGTATTCAGTGCCCTTGAACCCACGGCAGGCCAGTGTCAACCCATGCCTACACTGGAGACTCCTGGACACTCACAGGCAAGTCTGGCTTAGTCTCTTGTGGGGTTACTGCTTCTTTCTTCTGGGTCCTGATGCACACAAGGTTTTGTTTCTGATCTCCAAGAGTCTGTTTCCCCAGTCCTGTGGAAGTTCTGTAATCAAATCCCACTGGCCCTCAAAGTCAAATTCTCCAGAGGTTCTCAGTCCCTTTGCCAGATCACCAGATTGGGAAATCTCTTGTGGGCCCTAGAAGTTTCGCAACAGTGCAAGAACTTCTTTGGTATAACTGTTTGCCAGTTTGTGGGTACTCTGCTCAGTGGCTCTATGCTGGGGCTCACACGCCGTGCCTCCCAGGTCTGTTGTAGTGAGAGCCCCATCCCTGTCACAGGCCACTGCTGACCTGTACCTCAGCAGGAGACACTCAAACACTCAAAGGCAGGTCTGGCTCAGTCTCTTGTGGGGCCCCCGGGTCCTGGTGTGCACAAGGTTTTGTTTGAGCCCTCACAGCATCTCTGGCGGGCATGGGGTTTGGTTCTAAACGTGATTTCGGCCCTCCTACTATCTTGTTGGGGCTTCCCCTTTGTCCTTGGATGTGGGGTATGTTTTTTTTGGTGGCATCCAACATTCTCCTGTCGATGGTTATTCAATGGTTAGCTGCAATTTTGGAGTTGCCATAGGAGAAGAGGAGTGCACGTCCTTCTACCCTGTCACTTGGAAAACTCAGCAGTGGCCACAGGACTGGAAAAGGTCAGTTTTCATTCCAATCCCAAAGAAAGGCAATGCCAAAGAATGTTCAAACTACCACACAACTGCACTCATCTCACACGCTAGCAAAATAATGCTCAAAATTCTCCAAGATAGGCTTCAACAGTATGTGAACCAAGAAACTCTAGATGTTCAACCTGGATTTAGAAAAGCTTTAAAAAAGGATTTAAAAAAGGCAGATATCAAATTGCCAATATCCACTGGATCACAGAAAAAGCAAGAGAGCTACAGAAAAACATTTACTTCTGCTTCATTGACTATGCTAAAGCCTTTGACTGTGTGAATCACAACAAGCTGTGGAAAATTCTTCAAGAGATGGGAATACCAGACCACCTTACCTGCCTCCTGAGAAATCGGTATGCAGGTCAAGAAGCAACAGTTAGAACTGGACATGGAACAATGGACTGGTTCCAAATACTGAAAGAACATCAAGGCTGTATATTGTCACCCTGCTTGTTTAACTTATATGCAGAGTACATCATGCGAAATGCTGGCTGGACGAAGCACAAGCTGGAATCAAGATTGCCAGGAGAAATATCAATAACCTCAGATATGCATATGACACCACCTTTATGGCAGAAAGCGAAGAGGAATTAAAGAACTTTTTGATGAAAGTGAAAGAGGAGAGTGAAAAGGCTGGTTTAAAACTCAACGTTTAAAAAACGAAGATCATGGCATTCAGCATCATGTCACTTCATGACAAATAGAAGGGAAAAAGTAGAAACAGTGAGAGACTTTATTTTTGGGGGCTCCAAAATCACTGCGGATGGTGATTGCAGCTATGAAATTAAGATGCTTGCTCCCTGGAAGAAAAGTTATGACAAACCTAGATACCATATTAAAAAACAGAGACATCACTTCACTGACAAAGGTCCATACAGTCAAAGCTATGGTTTTTCCAGTAGTCATGTACAGATGTGAGAGATGGACAATAAAGAAGGCTGAGCACCAAAGAATTGATGCTTTCAAACTGTGGTGCTGGAGAAGACTCTTGAGAGTCCCTTGGACAGCAAGGAGATCAAACCAGTCAATCCTAAAGGAATTCAATGTTGAACATTCACTGGAAGGACTGATGCTGAAGCTGAAGCACCAATACTTTGGCCACCTAATGCGAAGAGCTGACTCACTGGAAAAGACCTTGATGCTGGAAAGATTGAGGGTAAGAAGAGAAGAGGTGGCAGAGGATGAGATGGTTGGATAGCATCATGGACTTAATGGACAAGAGTTTGAGCAAACTTTGGGAGACAATGAAGGAAAGGGAAGCCTGGCGTGTTGCACTTCATCGGGTCGCAAAGAGGTGGACCGGACTTAGCAACTGAATAAGAACAAAGGGGAGCAGAGGGCTAAGCAGGAAGTGGATAAAAAGGGTGGGAAGATATGTGCCTAGAAGAGCTTACATTTTGGGCAAGCAGCATTTCTGCAAGCAGAAAGGTAATTATGGATTAAAACTCTCTCAACATTCCCAGGTTCACAAGTTAGTGTGGCTACTCACTGAAAGACGACTGACTACTCTTTAAACTGCTCTTGGCCTTCCAAGAAATAAGAAAACTCTTCCTGGTTTCTGCTCCTCTGAAGGACTTTTCTTATTTCAAAGTCAATCTTAAGCAGCTTTTAAGAATAACTGATAAGATCACCATTACCACTTTATTATAAATCTTTACATAGTTTGCTTAGATCACTGTTTCAAATATAATATGCATTCATTAAACAAACAACATTAACCCTAACGTATGTGAAACACAGTACTTGCACTGCACTTTGCCTCCAAAGCCCTAAAAAATCTTAAGAACTAGTATTATAAGCATGTGAGTACTGGAATCAGAGAGACCTGGTTCAAATTCTCTCTCAGAAGGTTAGACTGGTTGTAGAGCACTGAAACTTGATTTTCCCTTTCCCTTAAAATGATAATACCATCTATCTTGCAGTGCTGTCATAAGAATAAGTAAAACACAAACAGTCCTGGTTCACAACCAGCATTCAATAAAAACAAGTACTCTTACAGTTTTGTTTAGTCCCTAAGTCATGTTCAACTCTTTTGCGACGCCATGGACTATAGCCTGCCAGGCTCTTCTGTCCATGGGATTTTTCTAGGCAAGAATACTGGAGTGGGTTGCCATTTCCTTCTTTAGGGGACCTGTCTGACCCAGGGATGGAACCTGTGTCTCCTGCATTGAAGGCAGATTCTTTACTGCTGAGCCACCAGAGAAGCCTACAATTACTCTTACTGCTATAACCTGAATCTTCATCCCTCCTTCTCCAACAAAGGTAAAAGTCAGTCCTCAAAAAGTGCACAGGATATTGGAGTATGTGTTGAAAAAACACCCCTGGGTTGGGAAGATGCCCTGGAGAAGGAAACAGGTTACCCACTCCAGTATTCTGGCCTGGAGAAATCCATGGACTCTATAGTTCATGGGGTTGCAAAGAGTCGGACACAACTGAGCCACTTTCACTTTCAGGAAAAATCTGCCTTCCATCCTAACAAGGGTGAGAACTGGGAAAAGGAAATCTACTTATAGGAAGTCTGCATATCAAATTGTACGGAAAGCCCTTGACCACAAAGGACCCAGATGTTGAATAAATTACAACAGATATACTTTTAAATGCATTGCTGAAATCATAAGAAAACAAAGGAGATTCCTAAGGACAACAGTAAAAAAGAAGAAAAAAAACAATAAACCTAAACCTAGGTGGTAGAACCTAGAGCCCAGGAACTTCCGCTCTGGTAGGATAGGACGTGGGTCTTGAGCTTGTAAAACTCGAAAGGGACTGAACCTGGAACCCACAACGAAGGACTTACTGTAACAACCTTGGAAAAAGAATGGCCTAGGGCTTCCCTGAGAGCTCAGCTGGTAAAGAATCCGCCTGCAATGCAGGAGACCCCGGTTCGATTCTGGAGTTGGGAAGATCCCTTGGAGAAGGGATAGGCTACCCACTCCAGTATTCCTGGGCTTCCCTGGTGACTCAGCTGGTAAAGAATCCGCCCGCAATGCAGGAGACCTGGCGTTGATCCCTGGGTTGGGAAGATTCCCTGGAGAAGGGAACAGGCTACACACTCCATTATTCTGGCCACGATAGTCCATGGGGTTGCAAAGAGTCAGACAAGACTGAGCCACTTTCACTTTCAGGAAAAATCTGCCTTCCATCCAAGAGAAGTCTGTAAATCTACACCAAATCTAAGTGGAAAAATTAATGACAACAATGCTGATCTTCCCTCAGCAAACCTGAGCTAAATTTACACATTCTTCAAGTCTGAGAAATGCTTGGCTAATCAAAGTGGCCATGGTTGGAAGCAGAAGCAAATATATTTTCTACAGAAAATCATCTTCAATAAAGATTCTTCAAGATTCCCATAAAACTAAGGAATAACTGAGGAGATAAGCTACCTTCAATGACATTCAATAGATAAACTCTCCCTCAACCCCAAGGGCTTTGGATATTCAGACTATGGAAAAGAAAAAAGGGAAAACAGGAAAAAAGCTGGACCAAAAACAAAAAAAAAAACATGCACACACACAAAATAAGAAAATTTTCATTCTACTGTGTGCATAAAATATACCTTTAAATATATGTTTTTAACATAATGGAATTACATGCTTTATGTGAGTGTGGTAAGAGCACTGCCTTTAATGCCAGGCACACATGAATTTGAAACTAGCTTAACAAGTACTAGTTTAAGATTCCAAGCAAGATTACTAAAATTTTCTGGGTTTTAATTTCTTTAGCTGGAAAATGAGCATAATACTCCCTTATCTACTAAAATTGTTGTGAAATAAATTCGCGCACATACATACTTATATGTGTATCACAAACCACAGTTCTTAGTACAGAAAATGCACTCAATAAATAGCATGAACATCACAGGAGAAGGATTTTCATTCATCCGAAGTAGTTACAGTGTCTCTTATGTGCCAGTCCCAGCGCCAGACTTTGGGAAACAGATGGATAATGACTCCTTTTTATGTGCTGTATTGCTTGTTTTGTGTCAGACATTCATCAGTATAAGCTTACTTTATCCTTCCCACAATCTTATAAAGTTCTGTTATCTCCACTGTCCAGATGAAGAAACTGAGAAATTAAGAAACTTGATTCAGTTCATACAACTGGCAGTGTAAGGACTTGAAATCAGGCGCTATATGACCCCAAAGCCTATATCTTAATTTAATTACCTCACCTGGATGAGGACATTCCCATTCAGATATAAATGGAAGATGCAGTCGGTAGACTGTCTTCTGTCTTTTTCTTTTTTAGGAAAAAGCAGAGAACTCTAAAAATAATGGCTTTCACAATCATAGAATATAACACAAGATCATTAAACTGAATTCTCTACATTCTTGACCTTTCAGTTTTTGTTCCTTCTTCAACAGAGAAAGTAACATTTCAATTATGAGTAATATCTACTACATATGCAATGGGTCTAAATGTTGTAGTTTTCATTTATAAATACTTTTCTGGGTACTACAGAGTAAATTGGCATTTCTTGGAAATTTAAACATGGTTTACTTTTTGATGAGGGGAGGATCTTACTTATATAATGATAACAGATAAAACTTCATAGGGAGGAAGATAAGACTCAAAAAAGGAAGCAATTTCTAAAATGTTTTCATCTCACCAAACCGAATAGTTTCAGACTACTTTGCAAAACATTAGATCACTCTCCAACAGATAATACAGATTACACTATGGTAAAGACAAACAATTATTCCATATGGTAATTAATTTTCAACCTTGAAAATAACAGCAACAAAAACTTTTGAGTTCTTTAAACAACATTGAGACAACCTAACAGATCTACAAAAGTTATTGCAGGTTCTCCACCTCAATTTTTTAAAAAAAGTGTTCTGGATTTTCTCCTTAGGAAAAAAGAGAATAGAAAAGAAGAAAGGACTCTTCTAAAGGCACAGCTGCCTTGTAGAAATGGTTTACAGACTGCTCACTCCTACTTCTAGGAGAGAAATTCAACTTCTGTTCACCAACTCAGAGTTTGAAACTAAGCATGTGATTTTAAGTAACAGTAATTTTAAGTACTAAAAAGCAGAGGCATTACTTTGCCAACAAACGTCTGTCTAGTCAAGGCTATAGTTTTTCCAGTGGTCATGTATGGTCATGTTTTTCCAGTGGTCACAGAGTTGGACTGTGAAGAAAGCTGAGCACCGAAAAATTGATGCTTTTGAACTGTGGTGTTGGAGAACTCTTTAGAGTCCCTTAGACTGCAGGGAGATCCAACCAGTCCATCCTAAAGGAGATCAGTCCTGGGTGTTCATTGGAAGGATTGATGCTGAAGCTAAAACTCCAGTACTTTGGCCACCTCATGCGAAAAGTTGACTCATTGGAAAAGACCCTGATGCCGGGAGGGATTGGGCAAAGGAGGATAAGGGGACGACAGAAGATGAGATGGCTGGATGGCATCACCGACTCGATGGACATGAATTTGAGTAAACTCGGAGTTGGTGATGGACAGGGAAGCCTGGCGTGCTGCGTGATTCATGGGGTCGCAAGGAGTCGGACATGACTGAGCGACTGAACTGAACTGATTTTTAAGTAATAATGATGTAAAGAAACTGGATCCCTTTACCCTCAAACTGAAAACTGCTGATGATTAAGAAATCAAGTAACTCAATTTAAAAATTGATAAATAGTAACTCCAAAACAAAGTAATGAATTTTCACTGAAAATGAAAGAAAATCCTCTTCTATTCATTTTAGAGTGACTCACACCTAAATCTGGAAGAGATTTTAGAGATTATTTCACCAGTCTTCACTTTGAAGATAAGGAAATTGACAGCTAAAGCACTGTGATTCAATTACCAATCCCCTGGAGAAGGGAAAGGCTACCCACTCCAGTATCGTGGCCTGGAGAATTCCAGGGACAGCATATGTATAGTCCACGGGGTCGCAGAGTCGGACAAGACTGAGCGACTTTCACTTATGTATTTTCTCACATCATTATTTCTTCCCTTATCTAATGTAGCTATAAATTTGTAAGTCATCATCCATCATGTTTTTCTGCCCTGTGAATACTACAGCTTCAGGACAAGGACAGAGAAAAATTTTAAAGTTCCAATACTTCACATTTAAACCATCATAACAGCTTTGCTTAATAAGAATAAAGTGAGTGTAAGTGAATAAAAGAATTGTTATTTCCACTACTCAAACAAGGTTTCTGCCTCATAACTGGTCTACATACAAGCCATCTCTGGTTTTTCACAGTAGGAGCGCAAAACGGGGGGCAGGGATTTTAAAGAAAAGTTTCGCAATTCAAGAGAAAAATCCCTGGCGTGTCCTACATAGCTTCAAGCCTGCCTAGGGAGAACAGAATGCCTTTAAAGAAAGAAGGAGAAAAATTGTGGGCTGGAATAGGTCAGTCTGAGGATTTCTTCCAAGACTAAGAGTCAATGAGAATTCAGAATTCAAATGCCACATTACGGATCATCTTAATTTAACAACACAAAAACACAATAAAATTCAATTTCTTGATAGTAAGAATATGTTTCCTTCTGAGACACCTGCAGTTTTTCAGACTCAAGCGTCTTTTTCAAAAGGGAAAAACTAGAGCACTCAGCATTGCTGGTCCGAAGTCACTCAAACCCGTCTGCCGGACCAGGGTGGATCTAGCCTGCCGCATTCACAACATTCACAACGTCTGCCCGAAGCAATTTAGCGAAAAAACTTAAACCTCAGTATGTAGAAAACAGGTCTTATTAATTCCTAACCAAACGGTTTTGTTTGTTTTTTAAAGTTATCCTTTACTTTCGGAATTCCCTGGTGAGTGACCTCCAGGACAGGTAGTTCGGCGCCAGGCGGGCCCCCACCTAGGCCCTTTGGGGGAAGGGACACAATTAGCTAAGTGGCTGGGCGGACCGGCGCGGGCCCCCGGGAAGGTCTCGGCGCCGGCTCCCAAGGCTGCTGCCGACCCGACGCACCTGCCGAGCAAAGGCGGTCCCTCACCTGCGACAACGCCCCCGCCCACCCTTACCTCCCGAGACGCTTACCTGAGGCGTCTGCCGAGGCCTGGCCCCTGGACGTGGCCGACTCGGCCCAAGCCAGGTGCGACGACGGCCGACTCCAGGGTCGGGGGGTCCCGAGCGGCAGGTAGGAGGGGTTGGACTTCCGCCGAATCGCCACCCGCCTGAAGTTATAGTCGCCCTCGCCGCTCATCTGACCGCTTTCGTTCGCGGCTCGGCGCCCGCTCCCGCCCTCATCCGGCCGCGAGCGCGCGCTCGGCGGGCACCTGAGGGGCGACCTGACCCAGGGGGGCGTCGCTTGCATGACACGCTCGGTGCGACTCGACAGGGGCAACTTCTGCGTCGAGTCGTCTGCAAGTGTCTCCGCGTCCCTTCCTCCCAGGACGCGCAAGGCCGCGCCGAGAGTTTGGCTCCGACTCCCTGTGCGGTAGCCGCCACGCCCGAGTCTCTGCGGCTAGCGCTCTCACCTGACGCCGCCGCTAGAGCGGCGGGTTCTGGCTACCGCCACCCCCTCCTCTCTGGACCAATCACCGGCAGATCCCCCAGAGCGCCGAGAGCTCGGCCTGTGGGCGCCACAGCTGCTGCCGCCTCCTCGTCTCTCCCGGGCAGCAGCCCAGGACGCGCGGTGCCGCCGGGAGCGTCCCGGGCAGCTCCGCCCCTCCCTCTCCCCCTCCCCCCTCCCGCTTCCTTCTCCCCTCCCCCGCCACCGGCCGACTGGAGCCAACGGGGCGCTCACCTGCAGACGCAGACCTGGAGGGCTCCGAAGGTCAGCCGCGCTCACCGGTGGGGCACACGCACTGGGCTCCGGAGGAAAGAAGAGATAGTAACAGCTACTCTGAACTCTGTACAGGGCCTGCCATCCTCGCAGACGCGTAACACAAGGGTCACACGTGTGTCTCAAGACGCTACTGAGCCCTTGATAATGATCTTACTTATGTTGTAGAGCTACCCAGTGAGGTAAGTATTTCAGATAAGGAACCCGAGATGCGGAACTTATGCTGGGTCACTTGGTACTGCAGAGCTAGAATGCTTACCTGAGGCTCTGCCGCAAAGTCTGGCCTTATCTCACTCAACCAAAAAATCTTGCCGGGAGCATCGAGACAGAGAAAGGTGAAAAGGTGAGTGAATGTAAAAGAAAAGGTGGTGCTGACGATCCACAGGTTTCCTGAAGAGCATCAGCCCCTCCATCACCACAAACACTTTTGGGGCTTCGTTAGTAATGCTCTTCAGAATCCTTTAATTTGTCAAGTCATTTTTTAGAAGCTTCAGCTAAATAGTAAATTGAAAACTTTTTTCATTGGTTTGCTTGCCTGCATTTTAGAATTCATTAATAATGAAGAGGCTGAGTTACAAAACCACAGAGATAGAGGGTGAAAGAGCAGCGTTCCAAGTATCCCAGCTGAAGCAGAAAGAATTCCCCAGCCATCACTCCACCTTGGAAGTCACCCCACATTTTTTTCAGATGGGCCTTCACCCAGGTAACATCTCTTCCATCTCCCCGATGTATGTCCCATAACCCAGTCCTCCTCAAGAAGCCTTTCAGGAAGCAGTTCAACTGTCTTAGTCTCCTTGGCCATTACTCCAATAAATGTACCTTTTAGAAGAAACTACATGCATAGTTTTTAATGCATCCATTCAGACCTTGTTAAAAGGAGCTTTTGCTCCCTTTGGATTTATTATCCCTGTATCACTGTATTGTAACTAACTGTTGTTACTCCTCTGTAATTGTGTTATCTACTACACTATATGATATCAGAAATGATTTAAACAAATGCTTTCAAATATAAATAATGAAAGAGTTTTTACCTCCGTATGCATAAGTTAACTGTAACTTAAATGCAGGTTTTTTTAACATACTTTATTTGGTTCAATAAAAAGACAATGTGGAATGGGAGCAAAAAAAAAGAAGGTGGTGTTGCAATCAATAATACCATACTAGCAACCTACTTCAGAGCGACCTATTTTTAAGTGAGCAGATGATGGCAATCTTCTCTTTTAGAGAACTGGCTACTGATGAAAAATACCCCCCAACTGCCTCCCTGCTACTATTCAGTATCGGTGCTTACTCTTTCTGTGGAGAACTACAGTAAACATACCGATATGGGGCAAAAAGATCTTATCAGAGGTATGTAAGGCAGCAGTTTAATGCTTCCTCATTTGGATATTTTGACTTGTTTATATTATACATATTTCTATTTCTTGGCTCAAGTTGTTCACATTACTTAAGATAATATTAGTTCACAACAGTGGATGTCATATTTTCAGGCATTCATACATCATCTGACATTTCCTCTAGATGTTATGATGCTTATTATTTTCTGATAGAAACCATTTCTAAAGGACTTTGCATTTGATGACTACATTTTTGCAACATTAAAGAAATAGGTCAACATAACTTTACTTGATCTCAAGTTATTATAGGCTAGAATAGAACAAAATTTTTGAAAATAATTATAAATGATGATATAGTCCCGATGTACTATTTTATTTGCTTATATAGCCAACAGAAAGTTCGATAGCAATTCATTACCACATATTGAATGAGAACTGTGCTGGGTCCTGAAATACAGAGATGCATGCAATACATAGCAGCTTATACGCCATGTCTCCGTGACTGAGACACTGCTGAATGCTGACTAAATCATGTATCTTTTTCCTTAGGCACACTAAGAGACTGATTGGAATCTTCTCTTACAGTTAGGTGGAGCCACCTAACTAAATTCTTCAAAAAGTTTTGTGGGCAAAAGTAATGTGTGTCACCTTCAAGCCTGACTTTAGCACACTGGATATCTTCTCCAACTGCCCCCTAGAATGCAAAGGGGCCAGTGGGAGAACCTGAGCCCTCAACCATGATGGAGCCACTGTTTGGAGTGGAGCTGGCAGCCCAGAATCACCCCTTTGCTGCGAATTAACACAAAATCAGACTAGCAAAATGCATAAGAAGACTATGAACTAATTCATGTTCCTTAAATATTATCTTTATATGTTCTAGTGTAGCAAAAATTATGTATATATTATGTCTCTTAATTCTAGTTTAATTTTAACATAACCAGTCTCAGATTGGTCTGCTGCTGCTGCTGCTAAGTCGCTTCAGTCATGGTCTAGTCCCTAATAAATAAGATAAAACCAAAAAGGAACACTCGAGAAAAAATATGAATCAATAAGCAATTTCAGCTGTTGGCAGAACATCACTTCCAAAACTAGAATTTAAGAGAAATCAACACTTTATAGCAGATTCACTCATTTTAATCTCACTAGAGAAAGAAAAATATTTCTCTTGCTTTAATAATAAATTGTGTTATTTCCTCAGTAAATGAATTATAAATTTATTAGTTATTTGATGCTGTCACTGAGTAGGAATTTATGTAAATATCATTAAAGGTCACTATAATAAAGGTCACTAAAAGGCATGAATTATACTGACTTTATGTAGTAGTATTAGGGGCTGAAAAATTGTTGACTTAAAGAAAAACCCACGGTATGAAACACTGGGAAAGACTGAAGGCAGAAGAACAGGGTGTCAGAGGATGAGATGGCTGGATGGAATCATCAATGCAATAGACATGAACTTGGGCAAACTTCGGGAGATGGTGAGGGACAGGGAGGCCTGGCATGCTGCAGTACATGGGGTCGCAAAGAGTCGGGCACGACCGGGCAACTGAACAACAACAATGAATTTTAAAAGTTTCAAGTTTTATTCAGAGTCTTACTGAAGACTATAGCCCAGGAGACAGTCTGTCAATAACTGAGTAAACTTCTCTGAAGAGGTCGGGAAGGAGCCAGTTTATATTTATGAATTTTTTGCCTAGGATATACATGTAGTCGTGTGTGTGTGTGTGTGTGTGTGTGTGTGTGTGTGACTTGCACAGTCGTGTCTGATTCTTTGCGACCCCATGGACTGTAGCCCACCAGGCTCTTCTCTCCATGGAATTCTCTACGCAAAAATACTGGAGAGGATTGCCATTCTCTTCTCCCAGGGGATCTTCCTGATCCAACCCTGTCCCCTGCATTGCAGGCAGATTCTTTACAGTCTGAGCCACAGGGAAGCCCATAGTCATGCATACATCTTGGTAAAAGATTACAGTAGTCACCAAGAAGAGCTATCTTAAGGTAATGATTTTAGGGCTTCTCTGTGTATGGAAAGATGCAAGAATCCGGTAATTTAAATTCTTTCTGAGATATACATCTAACTATTTAAAGGCCTGTTATCCTCTGCACAGAGTGCTCATCCTGTTTTTTCATCCTGATTTCATCTTAGGGAATAGGGTTGGTAGCCAACTGCAGTGAGTTGTGACTTAACCCTTTTATATCTGGTTGATGAATGATGCTCCTTGTTTTTTGTTTTTGTTGTTGACAATACAGAAGATAATTTCAAGAAGACCTAATTGAAGATGATATATTTATTTTAATAGAAACTTGGTACACAATATGATATTTTGAGTTGGTGCAAGTTGAGATTTCAATTGTTTGTGTATATGCATAATTTATAATATATTAATTTAATCTCTGGGCTTCCCTTGTGGCTCAGCTGATAAAGAATCCGCCTGCAATGTGAGAGACCTGGGTTCGATCCCTGTGTTGGGAAAATCCTCTGGAGAAAAGAAAAGGCTACCCACTCCAGTATTCTGGCCTGGAGAATTCCATGAACTGTATAGTCCACGGGGTTGCAAAGAGTCGGACACAACTGAGCGACTTTCACTTCACAATTTAATCTCTATGTCTGTATCTTGACCAGGTATTGCATATATTAATAGCCTTTGTAAGAAAATGCATGTGTGCTAAGTCACTTCAGTTGTGTCTAGCTCTTTGTGACCCTATGAACTGTGGCCTGCCAGGCTCCTCCCTCCATGGGATTCTCCAGGCAAGACTACTAGAGTGGATTGCCATGCCTCCCTCCAGAGGATCCTCCCAAGCCAGGAATTGAACCCACATCTCCTGCATTGCAGGTAGGTTCTTTACCACTAGTGATATCTGGGAAGCCCTAAAATAAAGTATATACATATATATGTATATACACTTCTGAGAACATTTGCACAAATCTTTGGTGTCAACTGAAACTGTCAAGGTACATGTTTGGCTTGTACTTATATTGATAACTGTTGTTCCTTAAAGGGAAGTGATCAGTCAATATCTTTTTTAAAATTGTTTAGAAACTGGAAAGAAAGCAGTTACTTTCTAAAGAACATGGTTCATGGCATCATGGAGCCTGTAATTCCATGAGATTAGAGGAGGGTCACCCAATTTGAAACCTCAAGTTTCAAGTTCCTAGAGGATGTCAAAATTAAAGGAGACCTCAAAGTTTAAAGTTGGCCTGGTGGAGGAGATAAATAGTTACCCTAGTGTAAGGAGCAGGACACAGAAGGGAGAGAAAGGCAGAAGAGGAAGGGGATGGGAGAGAGACAAAGTTGCACTTACAGGGCATGGGAAGAGAGAAGTGAAGCTGGAGAAAAAGTAAAGTCAGATCAAGAACTTTGTATGTCATGGTAAAGAGTTAGAACTTTAAAGGAAATAATGCCATTTGCAGCAACGTGGATGGAACTAGAGATTATCAGACTAAGTGAAATCAGAAAGAGAAAGACAAATGCCATATGATATCACTTGTGTATGGGAATCTAAAATATGACGCAAATGAGCCTATCTACAAAGCAGAAACAGTCTCACAGCATAAACCACTTGTGGTTGCCAAAGGGCAGGGGGTAGAAAGGGTGGACTGGGAGTTTGGGGTTAGCAGAAGCAAACTGTTAACATAGAGAATGGATGGACATCCTGCATGGGAAAACCATCTAAGGGTTGGAATCTGCAATATCTGCTCACGTTTACCAATCCTGGACTTCATCACTGACTCCCTCAGGCTTGTCTCAAGTTGGAGAGTCTGTCAGCAACCAAGGCCTTCTGTTCAATGATGGGTTTTACTTACAATTCCAGGGCTTTTGTCAGTGAAATCTGCAGTGTTCAATACGTTGCTCCATTAAAAGCTCTGCCTATTGTAATTTTATTTCAACAATCATTTATTAAAAGCTCTGCCTATTATAATTTCAATAATCATAACATTGGTTTTAAATGTTAATAAAACAGTATACCTATTAAAAAAAAAAAAAGAATGGATGGACAGCAAGTTCCCACTGTATAGCACAGGGAGCTATATTCAGTGTCGGGATAAGCCATAATGAAAAAGAATATGAAAAATGTAACTGAGTCACTTTGCTGTATAGCAGAAATTAACACAACCTTGTAAATCAACTATACTTCAATTTTAAAAAGAAGACTTTATTCTGATGCAGGAGGTTTTTAAGTTTTAAGCCAGAAGTGATGTTATCAGATTTGCATTTTAGCAATCACTGTAGCTGTCCACATCCCTTATTTTTATCCCATTAGATAAAAAAATACTGATCAAGGGACTTCCTTGGTGGTCCAGTGGCTAAGACTCTGCATTCCCAGTGCAGGGGACTCGGGTTCAATCCCTGGTCAGTGAACTAGATGGATACCACATGCTACAACTAAAGATCCTGTGTGTTACAACTAAAACCTGATGCAGCCAAATAAATAAATATTTTTGAAAATGTTGGTCAATACCAACATATTTAATTTCAAAAGATATACCACCTCCAAGACTGACTGACTGACTGAATGAATGAAATATTTGGGAAATTTACATATATCTGGCACATATAGGAAGTTTTTAAAAAAACTTTCTTTATCCCTGTGACAGATCCTCATGTCTTTCTGCTACCTACATTATGGGTATTTTGTTTTTTAATTTAGTTTTTGTTGTAGTGGTTTGTTTGTGATTTGTTAAACTTCTCTTATATAAATGTTGCTTAACTATCTTATTGGTTGCCAGGACAATTACAGCATGGATTAATGGAATGCAATTCTATACTATTACACTCTTCTGACCAGGAAATACAACTCAAAGATACTGAATACTCAAGCTTTCCATGTGTTATTAACTATTTTGCTTGCTTAATTAGCAGTAAGTATTGATGTACATGCTTTCCATAGGCCAGTTTAGTTCTGTGAAACAGTAGCCTATGAAGTAGGCAGGAACAGAATGTAAAGATTAGTTTATTAATTCCAGGGGCTACATCCCCTAAAATGCTTGGGTTTTTGTTTGTTTTTGGGTAGGAAATATGGAGATACATCTCTGACAAGTATTTGCTAATATCATGTTTGCACCCATTACTAATGTTATTAATACCACATTTTTACCTGTTGCTCTATTTCTGTATCTTTCTAAATATATTCTAAGATCTTTGTTTTAATTCCAAATTATAGTGAAATCTCTTTGGAGACATTTTAAATGCATTTAAACCCAGCATGCAGATCTACAATGCATAAACTCACTGATTATGAGGTATTTAAAGGAGTCAAACTCTTAGAAAATAGGATGGTAGTTGCTGTGGGTTGGAAGAGGGAGGAAAGGGGAGCAGTTGTTCAGTGGGTGTAGAGCTTTGGTTTTGCAAGAGGGAAAAGCTTGAGAGTTTGTTGCCCAATAATGTGCAGATAGTTAACACTACTGTATTATACACTTAAGATGGTAAATTTCATGCTATGTATTTTTACCATTATTACCAAAAAAAAAAAACAAAAAAACCCTCAATGACCAAGTTTACAACATATAGACAATGATATATTTTATCAAGAGCTATTTGGTTTTTAGCAATTATATGATGCTGTTGCAGGAAGGGGGACCCCCTTCCATGGCCCGAAACTGGGCTCTTGTCTCACACTCAGAAATGAATTGTCCAAGGAGACACATGTGCTGACAAAGCAAGAGATTTTTTTGGGAAAGGGCACCCAGGTGGAGAGCAGAAGGGTAAGGGAACCCAGGAGAACAGCTCTGTCACATGGCTTGCAGTCTTGGGTTTTATGGTGATGGGATTAGTCTCCAGTTGTCCTTAGCCAATCATTCTGACTCAGAGTCCTTCCCAGTGGTTCATGCCTTGTTCAGCCAAGATGGATGCCAGAGAGAAGGATTCTGGGAGGTGGTCGGACAGGTGGTGTCTCCTTTTGACCTTTCCTGAACTCCTTTTGACCTTTCCTGAACTCCTCCTCTTCTGGTGGAGGCTTATTAGTTCCCTGTTCCTTACAAGGACCTGCTGTCATAAAACAACTCATGCAAATAGTTACTATGGTGCCTGGCCAGGGTGGGCGGTTTCAATCAGCATGCTTCCCCTTGGGAGACTTGGGAGACTCCCCCTTGGGAGACTTCATACATAAGATACTTCTTGGGAATTGGGGCGAAGGTCTGTTTCTTCTGTAATTTCTTCCTGCTGTGCATGGGCGTAGGCCTGCCTAGCAGAGCAGAAGTCTCTCTCTACCTGATCTAAGTCAAAGTATTTTTTTGCCTGAAACCAGCATTCACCCTTGTAATAACAGCAATTTAGTTTGAAACTGTTGGCTCCTCTCAGAGATGAAATAGAAAAGGGCCAAATAGGAGACCTAACAGGATGGTCATCACTGGTCCCCAGAAACAGGAGGCAACATTTGGGGTAAGGGCTGCAGGGTTTGTGACTTTTTTCTTTTTTTTTGATTGGTTGGTGGTGAAGCAACAGAGCTGTGCTCCAGGAATCTTGTGTTTAGTCTGAAGTTACCATCCTCCACCTGGGTGGGGGCTCCAGTTCTGTGAAAGTGAAAGTGAAGTTGCTCAGTCGTGTCCGACTCTTTGTGGCCCCATGAACTGGGGCCTACCAAGATCCTCTGTCCATGGGATTTTCCAGGCAAGAGTATTGGAGTGGGTTGCCATTTCCTTCTCCAGGGGATCTTCCCGACCCTGGGATCAAATGTAGGGCTCCCGCATTGTAGGCAGATGCTTTACTATCTGAGCCACCAACTCAAAGGCATTGTTATGCATATTTCTTTGAGTAGGAACCAGGACCCTGTCTCAAGGCTGTACCACGTTTGATTGTTTCTCCTCTGTTTCTGTAACCCCTCCCTTCCCTGATTAGCAATTGTTCGAATCCACCCTTTGGAACTCAGGGAAGGTCAAGGAGGCTGAATGAAGCCTGTATCATAAAGATAAATTGGAGAACACACAGCAGATCTGTACCCCAGAGCCCCACAGAGTCCTACTCAGTTTTAATTTAGGGAACAGGGCAACTATGACTGTGATAACTTCCTGTCAAAATGGGGCATAGGACTGCCTCAGCTTGGAGAATAGACACTGAATTGGAAGTATTCCTGAGTTCCAAGTCCTAGATCTGAGCCTTGTATGTTTAAAATCTCAGTCCTTTGGTCTGCCATTTTGTTGTAACAGACCCAATTAGTAGCTGGAGGAGGGATAACTGGAATTTTAATAGACAAAATAAATCTCATTTCTTTTCAGAAGAATAGACCTGAAACCCAGTCTGGACCTGGCACTTCAGGGAGACTTGTAGCCAGGTAGCCAGTTGCCTAGTTTTATAAAAAGTAAGGTTGCAGTTACTAGCTTCCAGCAGACATTGTTTTGAGAATGGTGGCATCTAAGCCTGACATGACTCAGAAAACTCAAGTGTTTAGCAATACAACATCTAATCTGAAATTACACCCATAGTATCACCTAGTTATTTCCCAGGATGTCTGAACCATAGCTACTCTATTTTGATTTTTAATTGTAAAATTTTTCTTAATAGCCAAAGCAGATGTCACCATTAATGATGCCAGTGTTTTTCTAGGTATGAGAAGATGCAAGAATTGGAACTCGTAAAATCTTCTCCTGAAAAGATCTAACTATCTGAAGGCCTGTTCTGCCAGTTTCTCCCGGAGCACAGAGTGTCTCATTCCTGATTTTCACCCTGAACTCCTTTCAGGGCCGTTGAAAGTCAGCAGTTGCAGTAGCCATGATTTAATCTCTATAGATGTAGATGGCAAGTGTCAGTCTTCAGTTGGCAGAACCCCTTTTTGCTCATAAACTTGACCATGATTTTGAGGGGGGGCATTTCATGACCATTTTATCCCATGGTGCTGAGAATGTCCATTCTCAGGTTTGGCAAAGATTGTGTTGATAGGCCACTGGATGTGCTGTTACTGGACTAGGCCATAAAACAGTATCTAAAATTTTCTGGACCACCTGTCTTACTAGCCTCTTGGTCCAGGAAAATACTCCCTCTTGTTCCTTCTTCCCATATCTACAGTTACACTGTTACCATCCTTGATCTCTTTTAGAGGCCTTAGGCACACATTTGGCAGTGTTAGAAACAACAATTTTGTAAAACAGGTGAAATACAAATAACATAGCCAGCAGTATTAGTAAAGTCACAAATAAGATTTAATTTAAGAGCTTCCATTAGATGTAGCCCAGTATATCTCAGGTCATCTGACTTAGCCTACTCTGTAGAATCTTTATCTTCCAGGGAAATTATATATTGGCACCATGGTCTATACATAGCCCAATTTTCAAGTGTTACTAGACTGATTATCCTTAGTATGATTTAATTGTTTCCAACACAGAGGAGACTTTAAACCTAAATTACCATAGCCTGGTGTTATCTATAAAAATCCATCCCATAATTGTGGGAGATTTTTTTCTCCTTTGCTGAAACTTTTCTTGTGCTTTGATTGAGCTTGAGTAATAGCAAAAGGCTCAAATTTACGGCCAGAGTTAGAGCAGGCTTTATTAATTGGCCCAGTGAGGGGATCCCACCTAGTAATATCACAGTGACCTGAATATGACTATAATATTTTTTTAAAGTAAATTTTCTCAGAGCCAACCAGTTAAAGTCTTGTAGTAGAGAAATTTACCAAGGTAACCCAGAACTAGACACAGGTAATTGGCCACAAACCCAACAATTGGATTGCTTTCTAAAACTAGCCTAGGATCAGGCCTATGATAGAAAAGCATTTGATTTATATGCAAAGGTCTAAGAAGTCAAGAAAACATTATAAATGATCATGCGAATCAGGTCCAGCATCTTGGGCAAGCTGTCTACATCTGATGTCGTCATCTTCTCATCCTGGTATAGCATAGTTTCTCCTGTTTGAGCATCATTTTAAGGTGAGATCAGGTCATTTGTCTTCTCTATAGACCAATCCAGTGTAGGGGCCTTTGGAAGTGGGAATTAATCTAAGAGTTAATTTCCCTTCAGTTTCATTGTGCATGAGCTAGTTAAGAGTACCTGATAAAAATGTCCTTCCATCCAGGTTGGAGACAGTCCCTTAAATTATGTCTTTTTCCAGTCCTGGTTGCAGGTCATGAGGCATCTGATCTTCATCCAAAGATAGATTACTGAGATAAACTTCAGAAACAAACTTAGGGTGTTCTTTAAGAATTCAATTAAGTTTTACATTAATATCACATAACAGCAAAGAACTATCCAAGAAATGACTCTTATTACCTCCATTGGTAGACCTCCATGAACAAAATGGGATTTAACATTTATTGAAACATCTTTTTCTCCCTAAAATTACCCTCATTTTTATCAAATATAAGGTATTTGATATATTTGGTATATTTATCAAATATACCAAATTAAGGCTAGCTTGTTTGCAAAATAGGTCTGTTCTCACTAATTTTGGCCTGATGACTTATATAACCATAATTGATCATAGATTTTTTATTTTGCTGAAACATTTATAGAATCTCAGACTGAACTTTTAAAATAAAACAGAGCTGGGAAACTCACACCAAAGGCTTATCACAGATTTTGCCTAAAAAATCTAGGTGAATTCTTCCCTTTTTAAGGTCTTAAAAATTCCTTGAGATTTTTGTACCTGTTAGTGAGGTAACCTTCCTAACTCATTTGATAAACTTATTGGAAACCTAAGAGTTTCAAATTTCTGGAGGTGTCAGAGAGAAAATATAATTGTTTTGCTTATAACGTATAATTTTACCAAATTATTTTCATAATTAGTTTGAGAAGAAGGTTTTCCTTACTCCCGGAAAACACAGGATTCAAACCTGTAATTTTTCAAATAGAAACCATAAAAGTTATAAGCATATTCACTGGTTCATTCAGTCCTTTGTTAACTTTTGTGAAGTCATCAGGTTTTTCATTAGAATACCAGGACATATCAAAATGTTAAGAACTCCATATAATTTTTAGGATATCTGTATTAGTAATTTTATCGTACATTATAATATGAGTGGATTTATTACTCATTTGATAATCTTTTTCATGTAATTTAACCAACCAAATAAACACTTTAATATCTCTCTTTGGGATGTTTCAGGGGTCCTCTGAAGCACCCCAAAGCTAGCTAGAGGTCAAAGGAACTTCAGAAGAATTTGATTTAGGAAGTTTTATCAAAAAGATCAATTAAAAGCATTTAGAACATTTGGTCAGATTTAGTCAATGTTGGGTGTATCATTTAGCTTGTTGATATGTCACAATGGGTGTAAATACAAAGGCTCAAAAAAAAGGTCTAGTGAAAGTCAGCTCTGCCATCTTGGACCTAGTTGGCTCTAACCAGTTTTCTTATGGCTGTGTCATTCTTAACAAAATCCATTTATCTAACTAATTGTAATCCAATTTTAGAAAATCCTATCATACATAACTTTTTTAAAGTATTTTTTCATACCTTTTTTTTTTTAACTGAAAACACACTTCTTACTTTCCTTTAGCAACCAAGAACTATTATATTAGCATTTTATAGATTGGTGAGCATAAATACCAGTGATAATTTCTAAAACCCTTGCTTTCTTAGAACATTTTAAGATGGCACCAAACATTATTCGTTTATAGTCCCAAATCTCTTTAGTTTCTCTGTAAAAGGAAGTTAGTGTTTAGTAGTAAATGTTTCAAAATCTTATTTTATTTGGAAATGACCTAACTATTCAATAGACTTCCAACACTTAACACAACCCTTAGAAATTCAAGTTGTGCTAATCTGGAGAGACTGTTTTAGACAGATACTCCTAAAGAATAATTATTCTTACTAGAGTTTATATCAAAGCTCATATCTCATTTACATGTTTTTAGAAGTTTCTTCACTCGAGGTAATTTCCTTGTTGACAAACTTGTAACAGATATAATATTTAACTTATATTAAACCTAGGTACAATGAAAATATTCTACTTAATGTTAATTACTCTAAGACATGTCTATATTAGATAGGTCAACAAACAAACATTAATATCAGGTATTTAATACTGAATATTTCCCAGTTCACCTGAACTTGGAATTTATTGTTTAATTTAGAATTATTTGATTTATAAGTGCTTACCTTTCTTTAAGCCAATTAAGTAGAGCTCATTTACAAATTAACCTCAAAAATATTACCCAGAGATAAAGACATACCAAGACATATTTAGACAGACAGAGTGCAAGATCTAGCTTCATTTTCTAAGTTTAGTCATGAATTAGATATTACAATATAAAATTTACTAGTTTATAAAAAGACGTTGAAATAAATAAAAATTTTAAAGGCTTTTTCCCCTTTCCCCTCAGTCTCAGGAGTTAGAGATGGTCTAGATAAGTGTTCCTGAGAGCCCTGGTCTCAAGGGATGGGGAAAGAAAATCAAGTTCTAACAAAATGGTGGCAGGCCTAAATCAAATGGTGGCCAGACAAAGCAAAATGGCCATCAAAAATCACAACACAGAACACAGAGTTAAAACACACACATATAAACCTGGCAGTCCTCATCAGACACTCCCTTAAATACTTCAAAGATTTCAAAGGGAGGAAACGAAGCCAGGTTGAAAGAAGAAGGGGGAGGAGGTAGGAGAGGGGGGCAAAATGGGTGGCCTTACAGACGTCTCCTGCCACCTGCAGATACCCAGGCATTATGGGACTTTACCCTGGGCCTCCAGAGAAGGGAGGACTGGAACTCAGCCCTACCAGAAATAATTCGAGTTCTCTGCCAAGAGGAGATGATCAGTCTCCAATACTCAGCTCAGGCTGGGGCCCTTCGACTAGATTCCTGCGTCCAGGACTGGGGGACTAGAAAAATGGGGAAGGATAGGAAGGGTTAAGGAGACGAAAGAGAGAGGGAAGGGGAGAGAGGTCAATAAAGTCTCTTGTTCCTTACCAGTCGGAGCACTCTGGTCAGTTGTCCGCATCAGGAGGAGACCAGGGACAAAAGGGTCCCAGCTGTGGCTGCTGGGTCTGGTCCATTGGCAGGCAAGCTGGCCCCTGAGTACCCTGAGTGGTCAGGATGTCAGTCTCAGTGAAGAAGAGTCCCACCAGAGTCACCATTTGTTGCAGGAAGGGAGACCCCTTCCAGGGCCTGAAACTGGGCTCTGGTCTAACACTCAGAAATGAGTTGTCCAAGGAGACACGTGTGCTGACAAAGCAAGAGATTTTATTGGGAAAGCGCACCTGGGTGGAGAGCAGGAGGGTAAGGGAACCCAGGAGAACAGCTCTGTCACATGGCTTGCAGTCTTGGGTTTTATGGTGATGGGATTAGTCTCCGAGTTGTCCTTAGCCAATCATTCTGACTCAGAGTCCTTCCCAGTGGTTCATGCCTTGTTCAGCCAAGATGGATGCCAGAGAGAAGGACTCTGGGAGGTGGTCGGACAGGTGGTGTCTCCTTTTGACCTTTCCTGAACTCTTCTGGTTGGTGGAGGCTTATTAGTTCCCTGTTCCTTACCAGGACCTGCTGTCGTAAAACCACTCATGCAAATAGTTACTATGGTGCCTGGCCAGGGTGGGCGGTTTCAATCAGCGTGCTTCCCCTAACAATGCCATTGATTTAAAGATGAAACACAATTTCAGAGATGTGAGAAAGTAAAAAAAGAAAAAGTGTGTCTTAAGATGTATGAAATGTGGTATACATATATTTGTGTATAAATATTAATACCACTTTTTGTACTTTTATGAATTAAAGTTCTGGTAGAATTTGTCTAAATGTTCCTATATTGCCTGATTTAAATAAATTTCCTTTATTGAATGCTTGTTTATTTTTATTTACTTATTGCCGGAAGAGGTGAAACAGTCCAGGATTGAAAAGAGCAAATTTAATGGTGGAGTATATAAGGAAGTCAAAGCAAAAGCAACACCCAGTTCTGAATGTGACTGGTGATGGAAGTAAAGTCCAATGCTGTAAGAACAATATTGCACAGGAACCTGGAATGTTAGGTCCATGAATCAAGGTAAATTGGAAGTGGTCAAACAGGAGATGGCAAAAATGAACATTGACATTTTAGGAATCAGTGAACTAAAATGGACTGAAATGGGTGAATTTAACTCAGATGACCATTGTGTCTACTACTCCATTTCTTCTGCTATCCCTTAGAATAAGTAAGGGATACTCCTTACTATCCTTCTAAGGGATAGCAGAAGAAATGGAGTAGCCCTCATAGTCAACAAAAAAGTCTGAAATGCAGTGAGTGAGTCAAAGTCGCTCAGTTGTGTCGGACTCTTTGTGACCCCATGGACTATACAATCCATCGAATTCTCTATGCTAGATACAGGAGTGGGTAGCCTTTCCCTTCTCTAGGGGATTGTCCCAACCCAGGGATCAAACCCAGGTCTCCTGTATTGAAGGCAGATTCTTTACCAACTGAGCCACAAGGGAAGCCCGAAATGCAGTACTTGGATGCAGTCTCAAAAATGACAGAATTATCTCCATTTGTTTCCAAGGCAAACCATTCAATATCACAGTAATCCAAGTCTATGCCCCAATCAGTAATGCTGAATAAGCTGAAGTTGAGTGGTTCTATGAGGACCTACAAGACCTTCTAGAACTAACACCCCAAAAAGATGTCCTTTTCATTATAAGGGACTGGAATGCAGAAGTAGGAAGTCAAGAGATACCTGGAGTAACAGGCAAGTTTGGCCTTGGAGTACAAAATAAAGCAGGGCAAAGGCTAACATAGTTTTGCCAAGAGAACACACTGGTCATAGCAAACACCCTCTTCCAACAACACAAGAGAAGACTCTACACATGAACATCAGCAGATGGTCAATACTGAAATCAGATTGATTATATTCTTTGCAGCCAAAGATGGAGAAGTTCTATACAGTCAGCAAAAACAAGACCAGGAGCTGACTGTGGCTCAGATCATGAACTCCTTATTGCCAAATTCAGACTTAAATTGAAGAAAGTAGGGAAAACACTAGACCATTCAGCTATGACCTAAATAAAATACCTTATGATTGATTATACAGTGGAAGTGACAAATAGATCCAAGGGATTAGATCTGATAGACAGAGTGCCTGAAGAGCTATGGTTTGTGACACTGTACAGGAGGCAGTGATCAAGACCATCCCCAAGCAAAAGAAATACAAAAAGGCAAAATGACTGTCTGAGGAGGCCTTACAAATAGCTGTGAAAAGAAGAGAAGTGAAAGGCAAAGGAGAAAAGGAAAGATACACCCATTTGAATGCAGAGTTCCAAAGAATAGGAAGGAAAGTCATACAACAAGAAAAACAAAAACAAAGAATAGCAAGGAGAGATAAGAAAGCCTTCCTCAGTGATCAGTGCAAAGAGATACAGGAAAACAATAGAATGGAAGTTGGTGATGGACAGGGAAGCCTGGCATTCTGCAGTCCATGGGGTTGCAAAGAGTCAGACACGACTGAGTGACTGAACTGAGCTGATAGGATGGGAAAGACTAGAGAGCTCCTCCAGAAAATTAGAGATACCAAGGGAACATTTCATGCAAGGATGGGCACAACAAAGGACAGAAATGGTACAGACCTAAGAGAAGTAGAAGATAAGAAGAGGTGGCAACAATACACAAACAACCATACAAAAAAGATCTTCATACCCAGATAACCACGATGTTGTGCTCACTCACCTAGAGCCAGATATCCTGGAGTGTGAAATCGATTGAGCCTTAGGAATCATCACTGCAAACAAAGCTAGTGGAGGTGATGGAATTTCAGTTGAGCTATTTCAAATCCTAAAAGATGATGCTATGAAAGTGCTGCACTCAATATGCCAGCAAATTTGGAATACAGCAGGGGCCACAGGGCTGGAAAAGGTCAGTTTTCATTCCAATTCCAAAGAAACACAATGCCAAAGAATGTTCAAACTACCACACAATTTCATTCTTCTCACACGCTAGCAAAGTAATACTCAAAATTCTCCAAGCCAGGCTTCAATGGTATGTGAACTGTGAAATTCCAGATGTTCAAGCTGGATTTAGAAAAGACAGAGGAATCAGAGATCAATTTGCCAATATTGTTGGATCACTGAAAAAGCAAAAGTCCAGAAAACCATCTGCTTTATTGACTACGCCAAAGTCTCTGACTGTGTAGATCACAACAAACTGTGGAAATTTCTTCAAGAGATGGGAATACCAGACCACCCTACCTGACTCCTGAGAAATCTGTATGCAGGTCAAGAAGCAACAATTAGAACTGGACGTGGAACAACAGACTGGTTCCAAATCAGGAAAGGAGTACGTCAAGGCTGTATATTGTCACCCTGGTTTTTTGTTTTTTTGTTTTTTTTTTAGTTGGAGGCTAATTACTTTACAATATTGTAGTGGTTTTTGCCATACATTGACATGAATCAGCCATGGATTTACATGTGTTCCCCATCCTGAACCCCCCTCCCACCTCCCTCCCCATCCCATCCCTCTGGGTCATCCCAGCACCCTGCTTATTTAAATTACATGCAGAGTACATCAGCGAAATGCCGGGCTGAAGGAAGCACAAGCTGGAATCAAGATTGCCTGGAGAAATATCAATAACCTCAGATATGCAGATGACACCACCCTTATGGCAGAAAGCAAAGAAGAACTAAAAAGCATCTTGATGAAAATTCAAGAGGAGAGTGAAAAAGTTGGCTTAAGGCTCAACATTCAGAAAACTAAGATCATGGCATCCAGTCCCATCACTTCATGGCAAATAGATGGGTAAACAATGGAAACAGTGACAGACTTTATTTTTTTGAGCTCCAAAATCACTGCAGATGGTGACCGCAGCCATGAAATTAAAAGACGTTTGCTCCTTGGAAGAAAAACTATGACCAACCTAGACAGTATAATAAAAATCAGAGACATTACTTTGCCGACAAAGGTCCATCTAGTCAAGGCTATGGTTTTTCCAGTAGTCATGTACGGATGTGAGAGTTGGACTATAAAGAAAGCTGAGTGTCAAAGAATTGATGCTTTTGAGCTGTGGTGTTGGAGAAGACTCTTGAAGGTCCCTTGGACTGCAAGGAGGTCCAACCAGTCAGTCCTAAAGGAGATCAATCCTGAGTAGTCATTGGAAAGACTGATGTAGAAACTGAAACTCCAATACTTTAGCCACCTGATGTGAAGAACTGACTCATTGAAAAAGACCCTGATGCTGGGAAAAATTGTGGGCAGGAGGAGAAGGGGATGGCAGAAGATGAGATGGTTGGATGGCATCACCGACTTGATGGACATGAGTTTTTGCAAGCTCCATATGTTGGTGATGGACAGGGAAGCCTGGCATGTTGCAGTCCCTGAGGATGCAAAGAGTTGGACACAACTGAGCTTCTGAACTGAACTCAACTGATACAAAGAAGTTAGAAAATTTATTACAGTGTCATAAAAGCCGTATGTCTCATTCGATAATGTGTGTTATTTTTTTCTATTTGGTTTTATACACCTTAAATACATCACTTCAAAAATTAACTACAAATTAAAAGAATGTGGCAAATACTCTTTGTTGTTTACTCAACTGCCATTCCCACTTTTCCTTGTTAACCAAACCCAGTTTCATTCAAATGTTGATATCAATATGGTCTGACTTGTTGTGCTTCTTCATATAAAACTGGATGGGGTCAGGCAATTTTCTTTGCCAAGTGTTGAGTTAGGAGGAGCATATGATATGGTTCTGAGTCTAGAGTGGAAATAGGCTGTGGATTTCTGGAAAGGATTTTCTTCCTCAATAAGAGAACTTATTAAAAGGGACCCACTCCATATCTATCTTCTCCCTACTCCTCTTGATTTTAGATGTGGTTTTGTAGACCTACAGAGTGAGTCCTGAACTGCTGTAGCCATGTGGTGACCCAGAGGGAAGATGATACCAATCTGTTGAGGGTGGCAGATCAGGATGATGGAAAGAATCCTGGGCATTGCTAAGTTTAATATGCTACTGAATCACCCCTGGAACTTCCTACCTCTTGAATCCTTAATAAGTGACAGGATAAACTGTCTTAGTTGTTAAGCCACTATCAGTCAGGTTTTTTGGTTACTTGTAGCCAAAAGCATATATACAAAATTCAGCTTTTGAACTTTCAAAGATGCAAGTGTGCATTTGCATGTCCAGTCGCAATTATTTGTCTGGTGTACATTGTCACGTGCATGCGTTCTCTACGAGTAGTTGTGCTTTTGTGTACTTTACTGCATAGTACAGTATGGAATACAGTAGTACTTTATTTCAAGTCCAGAATGTCTGGAAGAAAGTGTAAAAGCAGTGGTGATGTAGTTGGTATTGATAAGAAGCACCAAGCAATAACAATGGAGACAAAAGTGAAAATAATTGAAGGGAGCAAGGTGAAAAGATGGTAGAGGCTGCTCATTCTTACAACACGAATCATTCAACCATCGGCACAATTCTAAAGAACAAGGACAAAAGCATGGAACGTGTGAAGTCAACAGTGCCAATGATGTCAACAATAATAATGTCAAAGAAGCATGGAACAATGATGGAGGAAATGAAGTAACTTCTCAGAGTATGGATGTAGGATCAGCATCGGTGTCAAGTCCCACTCAGTTTATTCTTGATTCAAGAGAAAGCTAAAAACCTTTATGAAGACTTGAAGAAACACAGCAAAGAATCAGAAGGCACAAATTTTAATGCTAGCCATGACTAGTTTCATAATCCCTGAGTCAGAAGATCCCCTGGAGGAGGATCCCATAGGCAGAGGAGCCTGGTGGGCTACAGTCCATAGGGTCGAAAAGAGTCGGACACGTCTGAAACTATTTAGCATGAGGGCGTGCATGACTGGTTTATAGGTTCGAGGCTAGAGCCAACCTTCACAATGTAAAAGTAAGTGGTGAGGCAGCAAGTGCAGATATGGGAGGTGCCCGGGAATTTCAAGAAACTCTTTAGGAAATTATTAATGAAGACATGTACCATAGAAGACCTGATGGAATTGGAGGCCCAGAGAAAGGATAAAGAGAGACAACAGGAAGAAGAATTAACTGAAGAACCTAAGAGATTCATGAGAAAATGGTAAGGGGATTTTCTTTATTTGAGTAGGCACTGTTAGTTATTGAGGCACAAGACTGGAATGTAGAGTGGTACACAAAGGCTGTGGCAGTTGTTCAAATGCAGTTCTGTGCTACCACATCATCTGTGATGAGAAACAAAAAGAACTACTACCCAGACATCACTGGATCATTTTTATAAGAGGGCAGACAGAACTGAATCCAGCAAGGAACCAGAGCCTGTGCCATCAACATTAGGCATGAGAGAAACTGCAACCTGCCCTCCATTTCCTATTGCTGATGAAAAATTCTTCAGCTCTACCTTCTCCCACCCCCTCTTCCTCCTCCAGTCAGTAACTCTTCTTGTCTGTTCACTTGATGCCAGCCCTTGTATGCCACCTGCTGTACTCTACTACTGTACTTTTCAAGGTACTATACTGTAAGATTTTATATGTTAATTTTTTGTGTTTATTTGTTATGTATTATTTGTGTGAAAAGTATTACAAACCTAGTACAGTACAGTACTACATAACTGATTATATCAGTTGAGTACCTAGGATAAATTTGTTGTTAACTAAGTCCAGTTAAACAAACTGGACTTAGGAACGTGTTCTGGGAAAGGAACACATTCATATGTAAAGGACTTTCTGTACTGATACAGGAGAAATAGTTTATCCAAATTTTAAGAAAAGCACTTGAAGGACTTCCCAGTGGTCCTGTGGTTAAGACTTCACACTTTCAGTGTGGGGGATCATGAGTTTGGTCCCTGTCTGGGAACTAAGAGCCCACATGCCTCACAGTGCATCCAAAATAGAAAGAAAAGCGCTTGAAGTTATAACATTGCAAAGCCTTACACTTAATGATTTTATTATTTTTTTACTTGAAAAGGTTTTATTTTAGGGTTTATACATATCCCTTCATTGTTTTTGAGTAAGATTATCTAGATAAGAGGTCAGCAAAAAAAAAAAAAAAGAGGTCAGCAAACTGACCTGTGGACCAAACCTAGCCCACAGTTTTTTCTATGGCCCTAACAATGGTTTTTTTTGCCTTGTTTTCCTTTTGTTTTGACCCCACTGCCCAGCATGCAGGATCTTAGTTCCCCCACCAGGAATTGAACCTAAACCCCATATTGTGGAAGCACAAAGTCTTAACTACTGGACCACCAGGGAAATTCTCTAACAATTGTTTTTATTTTTTAAATAGTTAGAGAAAAATCAGAGGAAGAATATTCCATAATATATATGAATTATGTAAAATACTAATTTCTTAAATAAAGCTTCATTGAAACCCAATCAAGAGTTTATACCTGCTTTTACACCACAGCAATGGCATTGTATAGTTTGGACAGAGACCAGATAAACAGCAAAGTTGAAAATATTTACTACCTGGTCCTTTATAGAGGAAGTTTGTTGACTTTTGATGTAGATGGACATAAGAAACTTACATAAAAGTTTCATTTGATTTTGAAAAGTGATCAAACTATTATCAAAAACTATAATCTCTGCCTTTGTACATCCCATAACAATGTCAACAGAAAGTGACAAACATGTAAGACTGTGATGCCAATCTACAATTATAAATTTACATCTTTCTCCAATGTCACCATTGCTTTATTACAAGGCTGACACCTCTGTAAGCATTTGCAGTAGCCCACATAGCTCTGAATCATTAGAATACAAAATAACTGTATTCAAGACACCCTAAAATTTCCCATGAAAACAAGATAAAGTATAAATTTGAAATCATTGATATTATTTATGCAGTACTTCCAAAAGAGGGCTAAAGTAAACACAAATAGATATATGATAAACATTTTAATGAGAATAGTAGCAATCTGAAAAAAATTTTTTAAAAGGAATAAACATTTTCATGTGAATGATTTTCAATTTGTCATGTGAAACAGACTCCTAGTTTTTGAGTCTCCAAAGCACAAAGCAAAACCTTTATTCATGGAATGTATCACCTGCCAGCATATATTATTCTTATGTATGTGTGCGTGCTAAGTCTCTTGAGCTGTGTCCAACTCTCTGCGACCCTATGAACTGTAGCCCACCAGGCTCCTCTGTCTAGGGATTTCTCCAGGCAAGAATACTGGAGTGGGTGGCCATGCTCTCCTCCAGGTGATCTTCCCCACCCAGGGATCAAGCCTGCATCTCTTATGTTTCCTGCATTGGTAGGTGGCGGGTTCTTTACCATAAGCGCACCTAGGATACCTTTGTCTGATTTTCCTTTCTAGATTGTAAGCTCCTTTATGGCAGTTCATCTAATTCATATCCTCTGTAGCATCTTGTACAGTGACTTCCACATAAGAAAATAGTGAAATTTACTGAAGAAAAATGCATGAAAGGAAAAAATTCATGACCATTAACAGTATTCCTCCTAAAGAAATGGTCTGTAAGTAGTCAGAAATTTAGATGACAATTTCTGTATAAAGATTTCAATGGTGTAATTATTTGAAGTAGTAGAAGTCTAGAAGTAACTTAAATATCCAGTAATAGGAGATACTTCTGTTTTAAAAAGAATATAAAAAGCCATTTATATTTGTATTTTATAAAATATTTTAAAATAATATAAATATAAAAAGATTAATAGATGCTGTTTCTTAAAAAAAAAAAAAAAAAGCATGGCTTATCCATCCCATAGAATATTATGCCAGTCTTAAAAATAATGTAGTTGTGGACTTCCCTGGCAGTTCAGTGGTTAAGACTATGTGCTTCTCCTGTAGGGGCATAGGTTTAATCCCTGGTCAGAGAATTATCCCACATGCATCACAGTATGGCCAAAATAAATAAAAATTTAAAAAATAATAATGTAGTTGAAAACTTTTGATAAACTAGGGGGAAGATCACCATAAAAATGTTACGAGAAAATTTCAGGATTCAGAATTATGTATTCAGTATGATTTCACGGAAAGGCACCAAAATGTTAACAGCAGTTTCCACTGGGAAAAGATTATGGGTGAACTTAATTGGTGTCTCTCTACTTTTCCACATTTTCCATATTTGCTATAATAAGCATGCTTTTATTACTGGGAAAGTAGAAATAAACATTTGGGAAATAAATGAATAGGGTTGGCAGAAACTCATCAATGACCATTCTGAAGGAAAATAACCTGATTTAAGTGAAATGAGTATTTTTATCCTGAACACAGCAGGTTTTCCCAAACTTCCTGGCTGTGAAAGAGAGATGAAACTCCCATCCAGACAAAGAGAAGCTCTACCAGGGACAAATATGAATGAACAACCCTGGGCTATGGATAAATGACCTTCAACTTAAAAAGTTGACACTGCCTCCACAGCGTCAGCCTCACTGGTATGATCATCACTTACCCAGACAATTATCACCCTGTGTCTTTGCTAATTATAGAATATTTAAGCACACAATCAGTTCTTGAATAATTGGTTCTGTATCTTAGAATGTTCAGATGGAAGGTTTTTCCATCTGAAAATAGATGCAGTCATGGACTTTCTGTGCTTATTTTCAAACTTTATCAGATGTATTCTGGTACATATTATAAGGATATTCTGATTCTGTCATATGTCCTAAATAATAGGATTGCTCTAGAAGCATCAATATGTTCAGTGTAAGGTTTCAAATGATAGAAGAATGCGGTTATTTCAGCACATATTCTGGTTTTTCATGTTTGGTAGTTGTTATAATTTTGCTCATTCTTAATCTTAAATCTTTGCGATTCTATCTACTGATGCCAGTAGTATGCAGTCAATAAATGTTTATCTACTAACTGCCATCAATTTTTAGTAGTAACTAAATTGTTTATAAGAGAAAACTGCAGCTTTACTGTTCCTAAAAAATTATTATCGAGAGAATATAGAAGAATCTATATCACTGGAACTCATTTAGTTATACTTTCAAAAATAGAAGAAACATTAAGTTATGCCATTTTCCTGACCTGATCTCACCTTCAAAGTTCTAATGAAGTTCATTGAACAAGAAAATATTGTTTTAAGTTGTCAACAAACACCTTTAAATATAAGGTGTATATCTTTTAAAATATATAGAAATGATGTAGGAATGTGCACAATATATGCAAATATGGAATTTGGAGCATTCAACATCCAATAAGAATGTTTCTAAGGAATATTTCAGAAAAATCTTGCTTTTCCCGTCAATCATTAGATGTGGAAATCAAATGATATTACAAATAATGGTAGACTGCGATCGTCCAGTCCAAAGAACAACTATTTTCCAGATAAAGCACACTTGAAAAAAAATCATTTATTTTTGGCTGTGCTGGATCTTTGTTGCTGAACACAGACTTTCTCCAGTTGTGGCAAGTGGAAGCTACTCTCCTGTTGCATGGCATGGGCTCTAGGGCTTGTGGGCTTCAGTAGCTGCGGCACTCCGGCTCAGTAGTTGTAGCTCGCAGGCTCTAGAGTGCAGGCTCAGGAGTTGTGGCACGCCGGCCTAGTTGCCCTGCAGCATCTGGGACCTTCTTGGACCAGGGACTGAAGTGGTGTCTGCTACGATGGCAGGCAGATTCTTAACCACTAGACCACCAGGGACTTTGAGGCACACTTTAAAAAGACAATCTTTAACTGGTTTGATGTAAGTAATTAAAATCACATTATCATAATTATACCTGTATACAGGTCTGCTTTCCTTTTGCATCTGCTGGCAAGAAGTGACATTAAAGAATGTTTTACATGAGGTAATGAACACTTTTAATAAGTAATTATTTTCATCAGTTGGATTTTATTTTCATCTTTGATATTTGTTAAGTATGCATACTTATCTAGGCATGTAATTTGATAAGGCCCTTTCCATATTACATAAATATATTTAGTAATGTGGCCTTTATTTTCTAATAAAATAACCCAGAATTAGGACAACTATTCATGACAGAAGGCTGAGTTTTAAAGACGTATTACTTTCTGTCAATTCTACTAAAATAGCCATGCTTGAATTCTGGATCTATCCAAATCTAAGTAAAATGGTAACACTCAGCAAAAGGCAAATGCAACTCTTAGTAAGACAATATTATCTCTCTTATCTTTGTACTAGGAAGAAAGTTTGAGAGAATATATTTTACAAGATGCCCTTGATTTTACAGAAAATTTGGATGAAAGTGTCATGCAAGGAGAGAGTTGGGATTAAGGACTAGAAGAAAGAATAGCTACAACTTTATGAGTTATTTTAAAGCCTATGTAATTTAATAATTTTTAAAACTGAAGCAATCAGGGTATAAACAGGATGATTTTTATCTTATTTACTCTTCTTTTTAATAAGGTCCAACCTGACCACACCATTTAATATTCTAATCTATTTGACTTTTTTTCCCACTCCAAACCAGCACAATCTCTTTTCCCTGTTCTACTTTATTTTTCCATACCTGTCTCACTAACACACTTTGGTATTTCCATACTTGTTAATATTATGTTTGCTGGGATTTGTTTATCTCCCTCACCAATGCCACATAAATGATACAAACTTCAAAAAGGCATGAACCTTCTTTGTTTTGTTCTCTGCTGTATCTGAAGCTCCTGGAGCAGTATCTGATATGATAGGCTCTCAACAGATATTTGCTGAATTAACGTATGTATAAGTGAATGAATGGATTTCATCCATATGGGACTCCAGTAGCCTAGGCACTGTTCTGTTGGAAATAATATTATTATTTCCAATAAAACCAAAGGCTAGATACTGTTTGGAAGATGTCATGTGTGTTGTCTGACTTAATCTTTGCAATAACCTTACCAGGTAGACAGTTTTATACTCTTTAAAAATGAGACAGTAGAGCCTTGTAGATGTGAAGTAACTCTGTAAAAGTCTCAGATTTGGTAAATGCATGGGAGAGTGAAAATTTGCACAAAAACTCATGCATCAAAAATATTTCTACTGACAGAGCCTGCTTTAGAACAACTATTTCTCTAGAATTCATGTTAATTTTAATTTCTGACTTCATTGTGACAAGTTTGAGCTATTTTCTTTATTTTTTCATTTTTGGGTAGATGCTATATTTCCATGGTTGAAATAGGAACACAAAATAAAAAGGTATTCACTTACTGAGGAATCTGGCTCCCCACTGGTTCCCCTCCACTAACCCTTTGCTCTTTCACAGATAACCATTTCTATAGGTTTCCACTGTTACTTTATCAGAAACAGGAAAAATTATCATATATTGTTATTTTCTCCTTTTCTTACATATAGGATAGCTTACTATAACAAAAGCCCATATTTCCAGTGTCATTAGATTTCATGAGGTAAATAATTTTTCCCCTTTGATTATTTAGAAGAAAAGTTGATATAAATCCCTTATTAATCTTGGGCTAATAGATCTTATAAATGGGGTGAATCTTACTGTGACATTTGACTGACATTATTAATAATTTATAACTTCAAAGGAAGTCAAATTATGAAGGTATCAGGATTCTTAGTTTTATTTTAACATACACTAATTAAAATGTCTACTGCTGACATTTTGAAGATTTCAATTATTTTTATAGTCTCTGTACAACTTGGTACACATGTGAGAGTTCAGAAGCTTTGAATTGAGAAGCATGACTGCGTTGGGATATAGGAGTATTGCAAGATTCAGTGTTATAACTCTTTGAAGTAATAGCATTAAAATTTTTCTCCAGAACAAAAAACATATTAGTTTTTCTTCCAAGCCCACAAATTGGAAAATCCATTCTGTTAAAAATAAAGCCCAGAGTCTCGAGCGCTAGCTGGCAGCCAAGCGTGCGCGCTCAGGGATTAGTGGCCGCCATCGACGGTGCTTAGGTTCCTCTGGGCTCGTCTGCGCCGCTCGCTCGCCACACACTCCGCCGTTATAAGCCGCCACCATGGTAAAGCTCGCAAAGGCCGGTAAAAATCAAGGTGACTCCAAGAAAATGGATCCTCCCCCAAAGGAGGTAGAAGAAGATAGTGAAGATGAGGAAATGTCAGAAGATGAAGACGATGAGAGCAGTGGAGAAGAGGTTGTTATCCCTCAGAAAAAAGGCAAGAAGGCTACCACGACTCCAGCAAAGAAGATGATGGTTTCCCCAACAAAAAAGGTTGCAATTGCCACACCGGCAAAGAAAGCAGTTGTCACCCCTGGCAAAAAGGCAGCAGCTATGCCAGCCAAGAAGACAGTTAACACCTGCCAAAGCAGTGGTAACAGCTGGCAAAAAGGGAGCCACCCCAGGCAAAGCATTGGTAGCAACCTCTGGTAAGAAGGGAGCAGCTGCCTCAGGCAAGGGAGCAAAGAACGGCAAGAATGCCAAGAAGGAAGACAGTGATGAAGAAGAGGAAGATGACAGTGAAGAGGAAGACGACGAAGATGAAGAGGAGGATGAACCAGCAGTGAGGAAGGCAGCTGCTGCTTTTGGTGCTGCTCCTGCCACAGATGATGAGGATGACGAGGATGATAAGGAGGAGGATGAGGAGGACGAAGATGACTCTGAAGAAGAACCTATGGAGATTGTACCAGTCAAAGGAAAGAAAGCTGTAAAAGCTGTTCCTGTGAAGGCCAAGAGTGCTGCTGAAGATGAAGATGAAGAGGATGATGATGAAGAGGAGGAGGAAGAGGATGATGATGATGAAGAGGAGGAGGAAGAGGATGACGATGATGAAGAGGAGGACGACGATGAGGAGGAAGAAGAGGATGAGGAGGAGGAAGAAGAGGAGGAAGAAGAGCCTGTCAAAGAAGCACCTGGTAAACGAAAGAAGGAAATGGCCAAACAAAAAGCAGCTCCTGAAGCCAAGAAACAAAAAGTGGAAGGCACAGAACCAACTACATCTTTCAATCTTTTTGTTGGAAACCTGAACTTCAATAAATCTGCTCCTGAAATGAAAACGGGTATTGGTGATCTTTTTGCTAAAAATGATCTTGCTGTTGTCGATGTCAGAATTGGTGTATATAGGAAGTTTGGCTATGTGGATTTTGAATCTGCCGAAGACCTGGAAAAAGCCTTGGAACTCACTGGTTTAAAAGTCTTTGGCAAAGATGGCGGAGGAGTAGGACGGGGAGACCACTTTCTCTCCTACAAATTCATCGAAAGAATAACTGAACGCAGAGCAAACTTCACAGAACAACTTCTGATCGCTAGCTGAGGTCATCAGGCGCCCAGAAAAGCAGCCCATTGTCTTCGAAAGGAGGTAGGACAAAATATAAAAGATAAAAAGTGAGACAAAAGAGCAGAGGATGGAGATTCGTCCCGGGAAGGGAGTCTTGGGCGGCATTGCTTGGGGTGGGGTCCTGGCCTGAGTGCCCTGAGGACAATCGGAGGGAGCTTCTGTGAGGTGCCAACTTGAACTGTGGGAGACCAAAGGAGAGAGAGTACATTAACCGGCCCGAACACACTGCCGGCCATTCGCAGAACAAAGAGACCGAGAAAGTCCAGAGAAGAGCTCGCAGGCTGCGGACCGGCCCAGCATCCCCAGAGGCAGGAGGCCGGGGGGGTGGGGGGTGGGGGTGGAGGGGAAGGTCGCGGCGAGACACAGGGCGCAGGCACCCGACCGGCGCGGGCGGGGACTGGGGCTGGGGAAGCGGAGGGCGGAAGGCGCGCGCACCCGACTGGCGCCAGCGGAAACTGAGACTGGGACCGTGGAAGGGAGTGGGCGCGCCACACCTGGGGAGAGTGCGCCCACCAAGCCCCTGGCTGCCTGGACCGCTCTGACGGGGAAGGCACAGAGAGCAGGCGCAGCTTTTCACTCCGCACTTTTGTGGAACACCCGAGGGCTGGAACCTCGCGCAGCGCGGGGCATGCTCCATATAGAACAGCCGGGAGCCTGAGCAGCGCAGACGGAGAAAGCGGTGTCAGCCCCTCCCGGCAGCCCCAGCCCGTCCCCGCGGCGCAAGCCCGCCCTCACAGCGCCAGCCCCTCCCTGCAGCGCCAGCCCATTCCCGCAGCGTCAGCCCCTCCCCGCAGAGCGACGGAACTAGCTACCTGAATAAGAGTCCACCTCCGCCCGCCTGTGTCAGGGCGGAAATGAGGCTCTGAAGAGACCGGCAAACAGAAGTCAAATAAACAAAGGGAACCGCTTCAGAAGGGACTGGTGCAACAGATTAAAATCCCTGTAGAAAACACCGACTACACCGTAAGGGGCCTGTAGATATCGAGAAGTGTAAGCTGGAACGAGGAGCTATCTGAAACTGAGCTGAACCCACACTGACCACAACAGCTCTAGAGAAACTCCTAGATATAATTTTACTTTTTTCTTTTTTTTTTCTTTTTTTTTCTTTTTTTTTATTTTTTCTCTTTTATTTTCCTTTAAAATCCCCTATTACTCCCCCATTACTCCTTAACTTTCATTTTCATAGATTTTTACGATTTTTTTAATTAGGGGGAAAAAAAATTTTTTTTTTCTTTTTTTTTCTTTTTTCTTCTTCTTTTTTTTCTTTTTCTTTCCTTTTTCTCTTCTATTTTCTATTTTTCTTTTCCTCTTATTTCTTTTAAAGTCCTCTAGTACTCCTCTACTACTCCTTAATTTTCATTTTCAACACACTATAACCTTAAAAAAAAAAAAGAAGAGAAGCCCTATTTTTAAACCGAAGATTATTCTCTCCCAATCTTGACTCTCTGTTTTCTACCTCAGAACACCTCTATTTCCTCCTTTCCCCTCCTCTTCCCAATCCAATTCTGTGAATCCTTGTAGGTGACTGGGCTACGGAGAACACTCTGGGAACAGACAGCTGCGTAGATCTGTCTCTCTCCTCTTGATCCCCCTTTTTCTCCTCCTGCTCATCTCTATCTCCTCCTCCTCTCCTCTTCTTCATGTAACTCTGTGAACCTCTCTGGTATGGCCTAACAGGGAGAATCTTTTCGCCATTAACCTAGAAGTTTTCTCATCAGTGCTGTATAGTTGGAGAAGTCCTGAGACTACAGGAAGAATAAAACTGAAATCCAGAGGCAGGAGACTTAAGCCCAAAACCTGAGAACACCAGAAAACTCCTGACTACATGGAACTTTAAGTAGTAAGTGACTGTCCAAAAGCCTCCATACCTACACTGAAACCAACCACCACCCAAGAGCCAATAAGTTTTAGAGCAAGACATACCACGCAAATTCTCCAGCAACGCAGGAACATAGCCCTGAACGTCAACATACAGGCTGCCCAAGGTCACACCTAACACATAGACCCATCTCAAAACTCATTACTGGGCACTCCATTGCTCTCCAAAGAGAAGAAATCAAGTTCCACGCACCAGAACACTGACGCAAACTTCCCTAACCAGGAAACCTTGACAAGCCAATCGTCTAACCCCACCCACTGGGTAAATCCTCCACAATAAAAAGGAACCACAGACCTCCAGAATACAGAAAGCCCACTCCAGATACAGCAATCTAAACAAGATGAAAAGGCAGAGAAATACCCAACAGGTAAAGGAACATGAAAAATGCCCACCAAGTCAAACAAAAGAGGAGGAGATAGGGAATCTACCTGAAAAAGAATTTAGAATAATGATAATAAAAATGATCCAAAATCTTGAAAACAAAATGGAATTACAGATAAATAGCCTGGAAACAAAAATTGAAAAGATACAAGAAATGTTTAATAAAGACCTAGAAGAAATAAAAAAGACTCAATTAAAAATGAATAATGCAATGAATGAGATCAAAAACACTTTGGAGGGAACCAAGTGTAGAATAACGGAGGCAGAAGATAGGATAAGTGAGATAGAAGATAAAATGGTGGAAATAAATGAAGCAGAGAGGAAAAAAGAAAAAAGGATCAAAAGAAATGAGGACAACCTCAGGGACCTCTGGGACAATGTGAAACGCCCCAACATTCGAATCATAGGAGTTCCAGAAGAAGAAGACAAAAAGAAAAGGCCATGAGAAAATACTCGAGGAATAATAGACTGAAAACTCCCTTAAAATGTGGAAGGAAATAGCCACCCAAGTCCAAGGAAAACCCAGAGAGTCCCAAAACAGGATAACCCAAGGTGGAAACACCCAAACCACATATTAATCAAATTAACAAAGATCAAACACAAAGAACAAATATTAAAAGCAGCAAGGGAGAAACAACATAATAACACACAAAAGGGATTTCCCATAAGGATAACAGCTGATCTATCAATAGAAACCCTCCAGGCCAGGAGGGAATGGCAAGACATACTGAAAGTAATGAAAGAGAATAACCTACAACCTAGATTACTGTATCCAGCAAGGATCTCATTCAGATATGAAGGAGAATTTAAAAGCTTTACAGATAAGCAAAAGCTGAGAGAATTCAGCACCACCAAACCAGCTCTTCAACAAATGCTAAAGGATCTTCTCTAGACAGGAAATGCAGAAAAGGTTGTATAAACGTGAACCCAAAACAACAAAGTAAATGGCAACGGGACCACACCTATCAATAATTACCCTAAATGTAAATGGGTTGA